>NC_133833.1:4942222-5560000 GCF_047830755.1 Zonotrichia albicollis
AGGGGGATATAACTGCATTAAAGCCACCCCAGTCCCTTTCCAGGGATGACACTGTCTTCCAGCCCAGTGATCAACCACACAGTTTGTGAACAATCAGGTCAAAATACCTCAAGTGCCACAGGTTCCCCATGTTCATCTTTGCTGGTGGAAAACAGGAATATCAGCTGGGCTGATTTGGCTTTTCTGCAGCAAATTCTCACTGCTTAAAAGCACTTCACAGTCAAGGTCATTCCAAACAATGCAGGTGCACTACTGCTGGACAGGCAGAAGTGCATGGAGGGGAAATGAGAACGTCAGATCCTGTTACTCTTCTCTGATCATCTAATGCTAATCTGATCATTTATTAGGGATGTGACATAATATCCATTCTTGCTAGGCAAGGCAAGGACTACCAGCAGCCGAAACACTAATGTAAGGACTATTACTAACTTTATTTCCAAAGGCAATTAGTATTTTCATTTGTGGCAAAACTTCAGTTGCTTGGTACACTTTTCTGCAAAACCAGAACTTGTCTGGAGTAAGCTAGCAACTAAATATGACCCCATTTGGGCTCTAAATTACTGATGCAAAATCTTCAGGGCAGATATCCAGTGATTCAAGATCAACAATCTGACATTATTTTCGCCTGTGTACTACCAAAAGCCAAAACACACTTTGGGACTTTCTGACAGCGTGTGTGGTTTAGGCAGCAAAAGCACCGTGCCCTGAAACCAACAACAATAACAGTTACATCACATAAGCACAGTTTCCTAGAAACACTTGCACTCTCAGTTTTCACCTACTTAAAGGGAAGTGACAAGGCTGTAAGTCTCACAATCAAAGTCTTTAAGTCTTACAATCACTGGTTTATCACATGGGGACAATTTATTTTTTACCTCCTGCACAAGTGCTTAATAAGGCAACTCCAACATGTACTTTTATTTAATTAAACACAATCTCCTGGTAACAGAATATAAGACATATTTAAAACATTCTGTGTTGCTTCTAGCAGCATGCAGCTGGAGTTATACAAATTACTGCATCCCCCTGCGCTACTTTCTGATGTGATGTAAATTGGCAGAATTCTGCTGAGTCCTGTTGATTTAATACCAAAGGGTGGCTGATCCACATAGTTCCAAGATTTCAAAATGAGACACAAAAATGTATTTGAGCAACATTTGAGGCCAGCTGTTGTCATTGGGGCACCATGTCCCCTCTCCCTGCTGCCAGCCAAGCCCAGCACCAGAGGGGTCCCTTTGGGCACCCAAGCCCCATTTCACAGGAAGCATTAAATGCTTCATTAAGGGCTTTAATCACTAAAAATTGCCAGAAGTAGCAAAGGGGAACAGCATGCAAGTTCCTCTCTTAAATGTAATTATGGGTGATATTCTACTCACAGTAGAACTATCCAGGTAGAACTCAAAGTTTCAAGACCCTCTTTGTCCTGATGCCTCAAAACATTCCAGCTGAAAACACTGTTGTTTACTCTTTAACTTTTAACTGAGAGGCCCTGAAATATAATCAATGCTCACTTTTGAAACCCTACAGTTTTAATCACTGTTTTCAGAAACCCTCTATCACATGTTTTATGTACAATCAATGCTGACCCATAAAGGGAAAGCACTCTCACATTTTGGTCTACAAGAAGTTTGCTCTTTAAGAAGGAAACAATCAATTACTGATCATCTAACTGCCTCTGTGTGCATATCTATTGCTCTTCTGTTATTGCAGATTCGACATTATTATGTCCCAAGAAAGCAAAAATGCTATAAAACTCCACTTCTGATTTGTTCAGTATAAGATTTTATTTATGTTGTTACTTAGGGTGGTAGATTATTTTTTTAAAAACCTACACAAAGCATTTTTCCCTGTGAAGCAGCTAAGGGGGCAAAAAAAAATTAAATCTTGCAACACCACAATTTGATCAATGTGTTTTGACACTGCTTCCTTCTAAATCATTCTTAATATGCTGAGATGTGAATGCATGTTGACACGTCAAGATACAATTGTGTGAGAGTTGTCATGCATTGAAAGAAAACTCTTCATGTATGTAACTCTGGTTTTAATATGTTGTAGCAGATCATGCCATGAGAAGCTTGTCATGCCCAGATTTTGTGTTTGAGTGTTACTTTTTATTTCATCTGAGGTGGGGGATCAATCTGCAATCCTTTCAAAGAGGCATTACAAAACATCAGTGAGAAAATTACTGGCTTCAAACACACAAGAATAATGCTTTCCTAATTAGCACCCATAAATAAGAGGCATAAAAAGCCCAGTGACAGACATTGAGAGAAAAGATTTGCCAGGACATCCATGTTCTTTAGTTTTAGTCCATTAGGGCTAGGTTGATAAAATGCTAAAGAGAAAGCCTACCTTAAATTTCTGTTAAAATTGACTTTAAAAAATGAATGCATTTGTACATAAATTGGTGTTTTCAGGTACATCTCAGCCAACCTGCTGAAATCAATATCATTTATATCTGCCACTCAGAGGAGATGAGCTAATAGGTTCATATTTGAGAATAAAGACTTCAAAATAGTAAGTCAAACTTCTTATTCCCTTTTCAAAGGACTGAAACTGTACATCCCATGCAGGCACATGTGTGGCAGCAGGCTAAAGAGCAGCCATCCTGTGGGAACATGCAATCCAGAGATTTGCACAAAAATGGGCAGCTGGACTCAGAAACAGAAAGGCTGTGTAAGTACACACAGGCTATGGAACACTAAACCGAGCTCAAAATTTGCACAAATCTTATTACTTTAAAAAAATCAGGGCACAAAAGCCAGAGTATTCTCAGAAACAAGGCACAGTTCATAGTAAATACTTCAATATTTTTCGCAGCCCAAATGATATCCAGCTGTGCTTGAAGTCCCATTACTCCCTATCCTTACAAAGTCAAGTACAGCTCAACCAAAGCAGCAGAAAAAGTCATTTCTCTTCAGAGGAGAAAAGAAAGAAAAAGGAAAAGAGAGCAGAGCAAGCTTCCTCCTTTGAACAACTCAAAGAGTGAAGAGGAGGCAGCAATGGGGCCCTGGGCTGGCTTGGCTCTGCAGGAATATTCCATCTTTACCTTCTCCTCTTGCTCCTGCACTGAACCTTGCATGTTAATCCCAAGAATCCTCCTTATTTAATAAATGCATTAAAGCCTATCGATTTGCAGTGACTATGAAAGGTCAAGTCAAAACAAAGCAGGGACATTTTGCAATGCACAGGGCTGTAAAGAAGAATAAATTCCTAATGAGAGCAAGTGGTTATTGTGCAGATTGACGAGAAACTTCAGCCAGTCAAATTCATGTCTAGTTACATGGGTATAAGCAGAGAGGAATCCCACTTGGGCCAAAACTTCAAGCAATATTCTCTGTGCTCTTATCCTGTGATTTTAGTTGCATGCCCAGGAGACAAATTTTAGTCTCAAAACCTCAGACATTATTAGTATTTGTTTAAAGGCCAGGAAAGGCTGCTCTAATCTTTCATTGTGACCTCCTGTTCAATACAGACCAGAAGATGGAAGCTAAAAGCTTCACCACCCATCTCACAGAGACACAGGGATGAAAAGTGATCCCCTTCCATACTCAGAGTATCAAAACAGGCAATGGCAGGGAAATAAGAAACAAGCAGGTGCCTGATTTGTAATATCTGTGATATGAAATCTTTCATACAAGCTAATTTATAGAACAGTCACATTTTCTTTTCCCAAACTTTCTCATTCCACCCAAACCTACCCACAATGAAAAATGATGCTGTGATTAGAGGCATGCTTAATTACTTTCCAACAATAAAATCTTATGAACCAAATTTTTATCCTAGCCTGTGTATTTTCTTATTTATTTTTATATATTCACAAATATTCAAACCCATTAAGATGATTATTAATTGTAGCAGAATGCAATTAGGTGGCTTTCCACAATAACAGTCTTTAAAACTGCAATGTGTATTCACTGTTTTTCCAGCACCTGGCTTCAATTATTTAGCTCTTTGAGGACCTCTGTTATCATGATATAATGAATGTTCTACTTAAATAGCATCACTACCTGAAAGAAAGAACACTGATCTATTACTACATTAAGCTCAGCCGTGTAGTGAGTTGTGTCATATAATGAAACCTTCACAAAACTGATTACCTGCAGAGACTCACAATGTTCAAAATGTTACCAAGTCACATTCTCCTTTTGGCCACAAAGTTGTCATCTTTTCCTTCCCCCAAATAATTCCTCTTTAATCTTTTCACAGACTTTTACACCTGTCCTACGTATTTTCCAAACTGATATTTTAAAAGGTGCTGATCCACCTCTCCCATGCACACTGGATGAAAAAGTGTGTGCCTGCAGCAGGGAGAGACCCTTTAGAAAATTATGGACACTGCACACTATAAAACACCCAAAATCTCGTTAGCAGACTGCCTTTTCAGGAGTTACTCCTCCAGAAAGGAAAACTCTTTGTGAAGGTCAGCAGCCTGACCTCGCTCATGTTTACAGCACTGACTTCTCCAGCAGCCACTTAAGGGATGCTTTCAGCATCTCGCCTCAGTAAGTGGTGGCAGCCTTCATAAAGGGCAGGATATTGTTACAGCTTGCAAGAGCTCACATTAACTTTTAGCCTAAGTGGTAAATTTTACCTCCAGAATGATGATTTCCTTTTGAAAGCACGCGCTTAAACCATTTCAGCTTCACCTGACCTTGCTCCCACTCCCTGCTCCTCTCTGCCTCACACTCCCGTGGGTGCCAGCACCCATCCCACCCTTCCGCTCCTTCTGCAAGAACTGAAATGCTCATTTAGGAACATTTTGCCCCATTATATTATTGTCCTCCTTATTCAACTTGCTAATGGAGAGGCAGAACTCGGGGTGATGAGGAGAGCAAGGGCCGAGCTCCAGGGCAGCCCAGAGGCTGCTGCAGTGAGCTCAGAGCAAGGCAGCACACGGAGGGGATGGCTCCCAGAGGGGATGCAAGGAAGGCAATTGCCAGCCCTGCTCAAAGCCAGCAGCAGCAGCAAGGCACAGGCATTTAGCTGCACCATCCCCACAACGTGACTGCGTGGGAGACATGAAATGTGCTCCTAGAAATCTCCTCAAGTCCCTCTCGGGAGTTGGCAGAGTTTTATTGGTTTCTGCTCTGGTAATAGCAAAGCCAGCTGAAAGCACACCTGGGTGCTGGGGAGCGTTGGACTTCAAAGATTTACAGCATCAGGGGTGGTGCTGCTCCCTGCATGCAAAACACAACTTGTATTTCTCACCAAAATTCTCAGACATTTTTCAGCCTCAGCTGTATAAAAAGCCCCTCTAAGCAGCTCACCTACCACTGGTTTTCCCTCTGTGAAAAACTGAGATGCTCCTAAAATAGTACCATGTTATACTGCAGTGCTCTCCAACTTTGATCCTGTAATCCCCTCCAAGAGAGGGGACCCTGGCATTGGTGCTCACGGCTCAGTGACAGCACAGGAGCCACACACAGAGCTGCCATTTCAGGATTTTAAGAGGTGATGTACAGCAGGAGAGGGGACTTGGGGGACTTCACTCTAAATCGAGGTGCAAGTAGTTTTATTCCTTTTTCAGTCAAAATATACTGATGCAGACCCACTACCTCACCTGAGATCATCATTTTAGGTCTGTACAACTCTATCAAAAAAAATCACACTCCAGTCAACTTTTTTCTTACTAATGCCCCTTGCATTATTGAAGAAGAAATAAAAAATTAAATGAGAAGAAAATCTTAAAGACATTTTTAAAAATAAGAATAATAGAAATAAATTCATAGTCCTACCTGCTTGCCCTAAAGGCTTGTTCACACATCTGCCTCTTGTTTGGGACAAATACCTGTTCCACAGAAACCAGCTTTCAGAAGGGAGAAAAGGCATTCCAGTCATTGTTGTATCAAGATGGAGATCACCCAGCCAAAATGCATGACATGAATAAATGCAGTGATTAGCTAAAAGGAGACAATGAATTAGCAGACAGCATTCCTACTGCAGCAACTATTTTTGCAGCCTAATACAAGATACCAAATTTACTTTCCAACTTGATTTATAAGTTCAGAACTAATGCAGCAATTAACCACAAATTGACATGTATGTTTTACTAGCAGCCAAGATTTTAATTAAAAAAAAAATCCCAGTAAACTTAACACAAAGCTTTCAAAGTACTTTAAGAAATAAGGATCTAGTAAGAGGTTAATATTGTTAATTTTTTTTGCACTGGCATATGAAAATCTAACACATTAGAAAAGAGCTAAGCTGAAGCTGAATGCTTTAACCAAATCCTGGTGACATCATTTTTGCTGAAACAGTTTGGAAAATCAGAGAGATTAAAGCTGAAATCCATTAGTAAGATAGCAATGAATGTAAACATACTTTCTGTAATTTCTGCTGATTCAATTCTGAAAACCTACAGGATTAAAACTAAGGCCTACTTATAAGATGGCAAGTGAGCACAAGGTTATTACTCTTCAAATCACAGAACTTTTATATTAAAATAATCAATGAGAAATCACATTAAAGCTGCTTTTCACATTCATCAGATTACTTGGTAAAGATGCTAACAAAATTAAATCCCTCCAAACAAATATAAAATTATCCAGATCACAAAAAAAAACCACATTCCAAGACAACAGTCAAAACCCAGAATCAAACTTGTAATGCAATACAACAAAGTATTATTAAATTAGACCCAAGTGTGGAAAAAGAGACTCTGTCCCTATGCTGGCTGTTCCATACCCTGGCAGGCCAGGATGCTGCTGGGAAATCAGCCAGGCTGATTACTGTTATAAGAAATCTTTTATTTGGCTCTTCAAACTGCCGACGTCAGCTCCCTCCACTCTTAAAAGAACTCATGTTAGACTACAAATAAGAGAACAAACTGAAGGATTACAACAAACCTATTAGTCTAGTAGGAGGCCACACGATTTTTTCAGTAGGGCAATAAAGTATATCAGATGATACAAAGCAAGAGAAAGATGGAGATTTTTGGGGTCATCAGTAGAGGGTGGGAATGGGCCACTGAGACCTTAAATTCAGCTTTTCCCCCTCCCCACCAGGCACAGCCAGCAGTGCAATAATCCCTAATTCAGACCCCAACCCTCCACACAACTCCTGCTTCCGCTCTGCCTTGCTGCAGAGCAAAAACCCAAATAAACAGCAGTGGGGAGCCTGAGCAGCCAGGTACAAATCACCTGGAAAGATACACCACTGAACAGCCAGGGTAAAAACGTGATCCTGACTTATAGCAAGCAAAGCAAAGCAGCTGCTTCACGTCCCAGAGCAGCAATCAGACTCCCATGGTGGAGCCCAAAGCTTCAGCAGAGCCTGAGCAGCCTTCCTGCTGCCCAGGGACCCTCCTGCTCTCCTCAGACACAGCAGAAATCTGCAACAAGAGCATATTCTGCACTTTATAAAGCCTCTGATAATTCCACCATTTCCTGCCCTCCAGCCCGAGATTGCGGATTTCATTTTTCTCTGATTTTAACAGCACCGAATTAAGACACAGGTTCTGGCTGGCAGCCTTGAGTGACCTTTTTAAAGGCCTGAAATATATTTAAACTCAAAGTCCCTGGCAAAGGAAGCCTGGCAGGCTGCTTTTACATGGCCAAACAGGGCTCAGTCACAGCAACACCCCCACAGACCAGATAGGATGAAAAGGGCAAGTCTCTCAAAATATGGCTCTGACTTTGAAATTCAGATGACAGAGCTTCTGTACACAGGGTATTTGACAGTTCTGTAACACAGCAGCTCTGGTCACCCCTTGAAAAAAATTAATCAAAGTCTCCATAAAGAGAAGCTTTTCCAATTCTGCCTTCATAACTTTGCTGAAGGGATCCAGAGCCTTTAGAGGGAGCAGGCAAACTGAAGCAAACACGTCAACTCCTGCAGCCCAGAGCTACCAAAGTGAGTTTTCTCCTCCTTTTTTATGCTAAAAGTGCATAATTAAAGAGAATGCATCAAATCCAGCCACAAAGCAAACAGAACTCAAAACATACAGCTGAGCACAAAATAATTAGTTACAAAAAAAAGTCAGCTTCTCAGAAAAATAACATAACTGGATTAGGAAACTTTAATGGAAGTCCAGAGGAGGAAGGGTTGCTATGATGATTTAAATATTATTACCCAAGTTAAACAGCATGGGTGTCCCAAGGCAGCTGTGTGCCTGTCACACCCCACATGGCACTGCCCCTCTGCTGCCAATTCACAGCCATGGAAGGACATCAAATATTCAGGGGAACATAAAACATCCAAGTGAATCACTATGCAGAACACTCCCAGAGATTTCTCATCTTCTGAGGGTCAGTTTAAGCCAAGGAGGAAGATGAAGAAGGCCAACAAAAGGGCCAAGGAAGATGTGGGCAGCTGTGGGAAGGAGCAAAATGTCCTGAGCATGTTTGGAGCTTTTCTCCAAACACAGAGCAGGGATTGCTCCAAGCACCTTCCTCTGCCCAGCTCTGGCTGGAGCAATTGCACCCAGTCACAGCTGTTTCACAGATCAAGGCACCCTGGAGCTGAACTGGAAGACTTCAATGAAATAAAACAGGATGTCTGTTTACCTCCAGCCTGATACCTTCGTTTTTCCTGTGAAATCTTCCACTTTACCAATCCAGATTTGAGAGTTGGGGAAGCCCCAAAACAAACCTGCAAGGAAGCCACTTAAAAATCATCACACACCAATAACAGAATAAATTTAATTCCATATCAGGAAGAGATGAAAAAGGGCAAATATAATGGGAACCTACTGTTTCACACCAGCTTGTGAAATGCCCAGCTGTGTCAGAGAGAGAGGACTGTGCAGCGATTTACTGCCACTATGACTCCTGAATAAAAACCCAGCACTTACAGGATCAGGATCACAGGATCACACTGATTTGGTTATCTTTTAATTTACTGTGTTTTTAAATCACCCCTAAATCTCTACATTATCACTTCAAAGCAAAATCTCAGTTCTTTTGTACCTTCCAGCAGCACCTCCTGCACACTGCACACATGTACCTGGTCCCCTGAGTGCTTCCCATCATAAATGGGGTTATCAGAGCAGCTCTTCACTCACAGCTCAGGGCCACACTGTACCAAGCCCTGAACAAACAAGCAGAATAGCCTCTGTCCTGGGCAGCTCCCCACCTCATTCATCTGCTTCTGTTCACATTTATCTCACTTCAACAAAGCAAAACCAGTTCCTATTCCTGTGCCTGCTGCAGCACGGAACATGGCATTACTAGTTAACAGCAGCTCTAACTCATTTTGCTTAATTTGAAATCTCGGATTAAAAAAAAATAAACCTAAGTTTTCAGCAACTTTTTCTTTCAGAAAGTTTCAAAGTTAGTGAGATCCATTTAAAAAACAGAGACAGAAGGCCCAAAGGGCATGGACTGAAAAAAAAAATTAATACATAGAGGCTGTAAGAGAATCATATGACAAATGTAACTGAAGCCAGACCACTGAATGAGTAAAAACCATCCAGCAAAAAAGATTGTGTGAGGGTAAAAATGAAGTGTGATAGTCCTGTCACCTTTGGGGCTTCAAGGGATGAGTAATGAAAAGTCCTGGATTAGAGCTCATAGAAAAGAGGGCTGAAAGGGCTCTCCAGAGGTTATCTAGCCCACCTCCACACCCCAGAGCAGGAGCAGCTCCACAGCTATCATTCCTGACAGATGTTTTTCTAACATATTCTTAAAGACCTGCGAGGATGGAATTGCCACAACCCCCATAAGCAATCTAATGGTGTATTTCATCCTAGAAAGTTTTTGTCACAAAAGTAAATCTCACTTGCTGCAATTGAAGCCCATCCCTTCTTACCTCATCCACCATGAACAAGGAGTGTTTTCCCTTGTGCAGCAGGAGAAGAAGGCAGGAATGCTGTGACAGACTCAACCACCAGGTTCTAATTTTTGCCACTGCCATTCCCTCTATTTAGTTTGTAATCTGGTTTTTTTTTGGCATACTAAAATAACATGTGGTAACAGAATAAAAACTTTAACTGATCTGTCCTGTCTACAAATGATTACTCTGGAACACAGGAGGACAGGGATCTGTTGGGGTCAGTTCAGAGGAGGCCACAAAGATGCTCAGGGGCTGGAGCACCTGTGCTGTGAAAACAGCCTGACAGAGATGAGGTTGTTCAGCTTGGAGAAGACCCTGGGGGGACTTTCAAGCCCCTTCCAGGGCCTAAAGGGACTCAGAGAGCTGGAGAGGGATTTTGGAAAAGAGCAAATAGCCATGGAACAAGGTGTAATGGCCTTCAATTGAAGGAGGACAGGTTTGGCTGAAAAGGAAGAATCCTTCCCTGTGAGGGCTCACAGGCACTGGCACAGGGTGCCCAGAGAAGCTGGGGCTGCCCCTGGATCCATGAAGTGTCCAAGGCCAGGCTGGAGAGGGCTTGGAGCAACCTGGGATAGTGGAAGGTGTCCGTGTCCATGGCATGGGAGTGGGAACAAGATGAGCTTTAAGATCCATTTCAGCCCAAACCATTTTTCTGGTTCTAAGTGGATCCTCTCTTCTCTGGAAAGATGAAGGGAGCAGCATGACTCTTCCTCCCATGACCACAGAGCTGTAATTCTGTGAGGATATGGAATCCAGAAATTCTCATCTCTCTGACCCTTTCCTTTTTAAGTCACAGGCTCTAGCCAGGAGACAACACTAAAAAATGGGAAGGGGGAGAAACAATAAGAGAGAAGCAGCTGTTGACCATGTTTCCAAGGGACAAGTCTCTAGGCAAACACAGGAAAAAAAAACAAGTTCTCCAGTCAACTGAAAGCTGTTGGCTTGATGCAGATGCTGCCTGGGAAATGACAATGGACTGTGTTATATAGCATCTCTTACTTGACCTGCATTATTATGGCATTAAATATGAGTCAAGCAGGCTTTTAGAGCAAGGAAGCAGGGGCTGGTGAAAGATATATTTTCTTAATAAACACAAAATTATAAGCCAGTACTTTCTGGATATTTATTCAAGACAGTAACACCACAGGAATGAAAGCTGTGGGGGTCTTTATATTTGCTCGGTGAGCTCTGTTTGTGCACTCAAATCCAAAGTTTCAGATCTTAAGTCTGTTCTCCCCAAATACATGGGCAAGCATCTTTTCAGGATGAGAGCTCAGATTTTTGCTTTATCACACCACTCTGACAGCTAAGGTCTTTCTAAAAACCATTAAGTATCTCTGAATTCATAACATCAGTACAAGCACTACCAACAGGAGAATTCCTAAGGGTATCTCTGACTCAAACAGTACTTTTTTTTTTTTTGTTTATTAATCCAATGACCTGCTCTGTTTCCTAATGCAAATTAAATATCCAAGAGATGAAGGAGGGATGTAAAAGTTGTTCCACTTCCCTTATGCCTTCCAGCCAAAAGCTTGTCCCCTTTTCTGAGCCTTTTATAGTCTAGGCAGGTCTCACCAGCATCACCAGCCAGGGGAGAGCTCTTGCCTAAGGAACTGTCTGCCTAAACTCCTCAATTTATTAGAGCTCACAGACATCAGGAGCAAAGAGGTGCAGTCAGCAAAGGTAAGTTACAGAAGAAAGAAAATAAAAACCATTCATTATACACACAAGCCTTGACTGCAGAATTGAAAGTTGTGCAAAACAAAGGGCCCTGATTAATCATCAATTATACCATGTATCTCTTAAAAGCCATACATTCACTTTACCCATCTGAAAGTCACAGCCAAGATGATGTGGTCACTCAATCTCACAGCTTCAAAGCACACAGTAACAAGCTTTCCCCCTTCTGGATCAGTTCCTTCCTCTGATCTCTTTAGGTGCATTGACTTATTGCAATTAGGAATACACATTTAGCAGAATCAAAATTAATGGACCTACATAAAAGGAGTGCCTGGGTCTCTGAGCAATCCCAATGCCAAACTCCTTAGTAAGGAAAAATTTCCATTCAAAGTAATGGGAATACAAAACACTTTAGTCTTGGCCCCTTTGGGATTGATTTTTAGAAGAAAGCTGCTTCTATTTCAGTACCAAAGCAAGTAGCCAGACTTTGCTAAGTAGTAACTCTACTTTTGTGCTCACCAGGTGCTAAGACCTTACAAAAAATGTAAAAGAAAGAGGGTTTAAATGTCCTGCCATGCCTGTGGTGTTCAATGACTGATCTTGAGTCTTCTGGGGGAAAAAGTGGGAGGAAGGAAACAAAAATCTAACTGTACTTGTAGTCTGCTCTCCTTGCTTTAAAGTGGACTTCTTTCACCTGTCCAAAAATCAGACCTGTCCTACTGTTCTATCTAAGAAAAAGACACCAAGTGCCATTGCCATCAAGACATTGACAGGAGCTTGGATCCCACTCATCAAAATTTTAACTGGATCTTTACATGCTCAAAATTAGATGTTGTTTTAAAAATAATTTTAAAACCCCAAAACACAAGACTCCTGCCATGTTCTCTGAGCTCTTTTCAGTCAAGACTTGCCTTTGAGTCAAATGTGTCTCTTAATTAACAACTAGTCTTTGGAAAATTAACAAAGGATAGCAGTACTAAGGGCTATGGATGTTACAAAGAGAAACAAGAATAATGTTGTTAGCTTTTTGCTATGCTAGATGAGACATTACTGTGCCAGAGGCACAAGTAATGGAAATGTACTTTTATATAAATCTCCTCTCTTTGCTTGGATTATTTTAAATGACTCCACTACAGTGTATATTAACCTAGCCACCAACCTTCCTGCAGTCAGCTTTCTTTTTACAGTTTATTAGGAACACAACCACTGAGGAATCACCAAAGGATGGTGAATATCATCACACTCTCCCTTTGTTTGTTTAACACACGGAATGGCCATGCAAGAAACTGAAAAAAACCACATTTGCTGGGAGGCAAATCTTCTGTCCCTGTCACCTTCTATTGAACTCTTTGCATCAGATCTGATGTAGGAGCAGAGCAGCTCCCTTGGCCTTGGCCAGGGGTTACAATGGACCAGCACCTGAGAACTGCAGCTGTTTTCTTCCCCTCTCCTGAATTGACTCCTAAATGCCTTTTTTCAGAAGCTGGAACCCACAGTGTGGCTGGTCAAGTTAAAAGAGATCAGGGGTCAAATCAGAAACACACTCCATATTTCTCAAAAACCTCTTTTACTGTTCCTTCCTACTCCATCCCAAAGCTGTGCCCAACACAGCTACAGGGTGAATATTGTCCTTCCTTTTCCCATATTAAGGTTACATGTTGCAAGGCTTCACTTCCCCAGAAAAGTACAACTGTGTGAACACAACAATATTCAAAACCGAGAGCGAAATATCTTATCACTTTCCTTTCCAGTATGTTGCATTCAACACCTTTCCTAATTTTCCTACCCTAGAGCTCAGATAGCAGCATCCTACTTACTCTGTGAGGGTACAGGGGAAGTTCAGCATTTAGCAATGGTGAGAAAATTGGTTTAGATCCCTGAGGGAAGGTGCTGTAGAAGTGCATTCAATTCAGTTGTAATTCAATCCAGTTTGCTGGAGCTGAAAGAAAACAAAACACTTTCAAAGTTAAAGGGAGAGCCAGCATTTATTTTATTTTTATATGTGTGTGTACATATATAGACACACACAAAAATATTTTTATGCAAACATATATTTATGTATGCTTGTATAATGTATTTTATTTTTGTGTGTTGGCATATATACAGACACCTACACCTACAAACACACAAAAAGCCTTAAAATTTAAGGAAGTGAAATTTTTAAGTAGAGCACTAGAAGGACAAGGTTAGCATAAGGCAAGTTCTGCCAGGCATACAGAAGCACACACCACATGGGAAAGAATAGTTAAAGGCATTTTCTTCTACTATCATAATTTTTTTTTTCCTCAGGATATGAACAAAACAAAATCAAAGCAATTAAATCATTACCCTAAGGAAAAAATAAACCCCAGTAATTGTGCTTAATTCTCTGAGTTACTCTAATGAATACACCTAATTTACTTTGACTAACAGAAAACGTATTTTTTCCCTCCAAAGCTGACAAAGGTCAAATTCAAAGAAACCAAAGTAACTCCCACAGTACTTTCCTCAAAAGAGAGGGAAAAAATAGCCCATGGTATGTAATTATCTAAAGGTAAACAACCAGGAAGGCCCACTGCAAAGTCTACATGTGATTTGTAGTGGTGAAGAGCTTCCAAAGGGAAGAGCCTGAAACAAGTTCTCTCCCCATTTTTATCTGCATAAAGCGAATTGCAGGGTGGGTTCTCCCATTTAAATTCTGCAGTATCTATATTTTTATCCCTGGAAGTTCAGTTAACAGCATGAAAACTCCCCAGCTACACTAAACAAGGCAGAAGAACTGGTTCAGACAAGCAAATTACGTTATCTGCTGCTCTCTGACCTCCAGCACCTTGGACAAATTGGGTGGAGGGAAGAGCCGTGGGCGCTGTTGCCAGAGCTCCTCCTCAGCCTTGGCAGAATCACAGGGGCAACTTTACACATGGATGAACTGTTCTGGAACAATCCTTCTAATGCAGCTGACACAAACAGGCTCCCCTCCAACAGCAGGCAAGCGTGGCCCACGTTTGCTGCTCCTGCACAGGATTCCTGCCGACAGCCCCGCGACATTTCTGGAGCGGAGTTACAGGCCAAGAGTGGAGCAGGGGTCAGTTAAAACTTGGTAAAATGTGAGTGGGTGGGGAATATCCAGAGCCAATTTCCAGGCCAGACCCACTCAAGGACACTCCTGTAGAAATGTGGACGCGTTTTTGGGGGGTACAAAAGAGCTGAGGAAGCAAAAGACTCATTTGTCTCTGGGAGAGACTGCTGAGAAAGGACCCTTCAAGACTTCTTGGTTCAACATCTCAACACTCAGTGACACACGTTTCCTCAGTGATAAAAATAAAGATGAGCATTTCCACCATTTTTGACATATACCAACTCAACACATGAACATTTCCACCATTTTTGACATATACCAACTCAACACATGAGCATTTTCACCATTTTTCACACATACCAACTCAACACATATATTCCCTTGTTCCAAAGCAAAATGGCATCAGTGCCTGTACCCAGGAATTCAGGAAAGGACTGTACAGATGTAAAGTAAGGGCAAAGGCTGCCAAAGGTCAATCTCTGAGATCAAAGGGAAAGGTGCCATAGGGAATATCTCTGCTCACTCCCTGAAACCTCGGCACTTTGCACTGAGATTTAGTGCCATATGTACTCAGCAGTACATACAGTGTTGACAAAGCTTTTATTTTTAAACAAATAAAGGCCAGAAAGTACAGATTTCCTTAACTCTCATGAGCCTTCAATTATGCAGTGCTGCCTCTACCATGTAAGCATATTTCCAGAGCTTTAGCACTTGACATTTTGAGATAAAATGTCATGAATAGTATTTGTGTACCTCTCTCCATCTGTGCCACTCTGCCCCTCCACTTCAACTTGAAATCTTTCAAGGCATCAGATCACTGGTTCAAAGTATGCCTTTCCTTTGCATTCTTCAAGTTTAGGATCAAAAACCAGACAGACTTTAATGGTATCTTGCAAACAGTTTGCTCTAAGTCTTATTTCAAGAGTTTTTCTTCTCTAGTCTGCTCACTACACTAAGCTAATCAATGATTTTTCTGCTCATTAAGTACTGCTGGTGGAATCACTCTTGCCCATCAGGAAGACTCTGCTGCCTGTTTGCTTCTCCTGCCTTTTCTCTTTCCAGCTCAGGACCACAACAGCCTCTGAAAGAGATCAATGGCCTCTGCTCAGGTCAGAGCATTTTAGCCTTTATGTTGTGCAAAACCTGAGAGTCTCTCAACTGGAGACTCCAAATTTCAGCTTCCCGTGCTTTCCATCTGATCTCCTTGTGCTCATCCTCCTTAAATCTATCCGTATTTGCCTCCTCTCCTGAGCAAGAAATAGGAGACACAAAATTTAATAACAATTTTAAGTGAACTTTTATATTGCCTTGGATGTGAAGCAGAGACATAAGAAACTGTTTTGTCAAGTTAAGCCAGTAAGAAGAGGGAATTTAATGGTGTTGTGTGTGTCTGACTGGTTCCTCCACTGGCACATGGATTTATCACCAAATTGAAGGACAGTCATTAATTTTATTCACACTCTTCTGAGCACACAGTTGTGGTGAACCCACCTCCTGAAAAGTAGATTTCAGATGCATTTTCTCCACCTGAAGATGGAGAGAACCTATATCCCAGCACCCACTGGTTCTTATCTGATACAAATATGCTGCTTTCCAATTTCACTCTATCTTGTCTGTACTTTTATCTCGCTTTCCTCTAATTGTACAGCTCTTCCTGAAAGGTCAATTGTTCCTCATCCAGCTGATGGCCTCCCAATGGAGTCTGAACTTACTATTATAAGTACCTGCCTACTTTTAAGAGCTATGGTGAAGATGATGTTTGGCATTATTAAGATGTGACGTCCTGTCAAGGATGCCTTCACAACTGGAAGAGCTAATGTGACAGCTCTGAGCTTGGAGAAAAAATAATAATAATCAAAAAAAAAAAGTTGCTTTTCTTCTTGTCTAGTATGTGCCCTGTGCTGTCAGGCTGCACGAGAGGGCCAGGCTCACATCTGTTACCCAGGCCCCTGAAGGAATCCTTCACAAGAGCGACTCTGCCTGCAAAGCAAAGGGGAGCAGTTTGAAGATGGCATGTGAAAAGCTGCCACGGGTCTTCCAGAAATCAGAACTCTTGGCTGTTCATCTCCTGAGAGCTGACCTGGGGCACAGGAAACCACAGTGCCTGTGGAACACGAAGCAATCACACTGAACTCTCCTGCAGCCATTTGCATTTTCAACAATTCCTCTTCAGAGAGATGCCCTGTGCCTGGGGGAATATTTGCCTCTGTTCACAGCTGACTTTTATTCTAAGTTAGAATCTGTTGGCTCTTCTTTTTTAGTTGGCAGTGAAGTTGTGGCTCTGTTAGATAAATGTTCTTTTCTGTTGCTTCTTGTATAAAATTCTGGGAAGATGTGGCCTCCAACACCAAATGTGGTCCCAGAACACCAGTGCAGAAATAAAATACTGTCACTATTATTGAAAGTGCTCAGCAAATCCTACTCTGAGAGCAGTTGCTGAATAAAAATGGTCAGTCTGATCAGGAAAAAAAAGTATGATATAACCTACAAATGTTGAATTATAAAGCTTGAAATTCAGAAACATGTATTAATCCTTCAGATTTGTTACCCTGATGTCTAGGATTAATTCTTTGGTTTTTGTTTTGGTTTGGGGATTTTTTGTCACATGGGGACTTTACTAAAGTGATGAATTTTAAATACAAAAAATAGCTTAGGACATGTGTAGAAGTACAGCAAAAGGAACATTTTCTAGAAGGCAAAGTAAAAGCTTTATGGTTTTGATATTGGTTTTTTCTATTGGGGGGGTTCATGGGATGTGTACTTGAGCTCCTTCTGGTTATTTAAGCTCATAAATACTACTGAATATATTAACAACCTCAAAGTTGCTGGTCCCTAGAGTTAATGTAATTAACCACTGAAAGTCTTTGCTGTTACAAAAGAAATCAGGTTGTGTCACAGGAGGCAGCAAACCTCAAAAAAGGTGATCTGTCCTCTCTGAGGTGCAACTGAGCATTTGTTTCCATGTAAGAATGTTATTGATAGATGTACAGCCCACTGCTTTATTGAGAAAAACACTTTAAAAATAAAATGGGGCAACTCAAAATGCATTTGCTTCCTTAAAGACTCTCAGCCCTCCCATCCAGCAAGGTTCTATGAAAGGTGAAAAACCACTTGGAACTTCCCCTAAAAGCCTCCTGTCCTATCACCACTCCAGTCACTACAGCAAAATACTTTGCAAACATCTCAGCAGATGAAAGTTAATACAGATGAAGGGATTACACAATACTGGAAGAGGGTGGCCAATCAAGTTGTTTCCCAGAACAGGGCAGTTTTCATCAAAATAAAAATTAAGTGGGAAACAGCCATCCTAGAAAGTATTGAGATTTCTAAGAGTCTGTATCCCAATGTCACCTGTTCTCAGAGAAGCAGCTCATTTTGGTGCACACTAAAAATCTGTATGTAAAAATACATTGTCAAGCACAAGTGTAACCCTTTAAATTCCTTTTCACACTTGGGTGCTGCAGGGTCAGTAGATCTGAGTGTGTGTAACCAATTAAACCCAGAGCCCCTGAGGTAGATCTGCTCCCAGCACAGTGAGAGCTCACAAGGCTCTCTGTAAAGGGACCTCATCCAGCAGAAAACATCCCATATCTGAGGGAAGATCTTAGCAAAATACAAGTTCAAAGTCCAAAGAAACAAGAGGAGAATTGGGGCAGTCTGGAAAGTAATGGTAACCCAGCTAAAGGAAATCCTACCAAGTCACAACAACAAAACCAATGTAAATTCTGCTTTCAAGAAGACAAAAATCTCACTTGCTACTTGTCACTGGGCTGGCCCACCACAAACAGCGAGGATGAGTGAAAGGAGTCTGGACTCCTCCGTTCAATTCTGCCATTCCTGCAGATGGGAGCTTGAGAAAATTCAACATCTATAACTAGCAGATACATTGAATTATTCAAAAAGTGAAGTGCTAGATTTGGGTCAAGCAAACAGGACCAGAGGCCAGGTGTCAGTGCTGCAGTCAGCAGAGCACAGAATGGTGACAGCCACAGCAGAGCCTGCACTACAGGACTGAGCAAAGCTTCTGAAATAAGAGTGTGCTTCCAGAGAAACAAATGGGGTTAGGGGCTTAATTCCCCTTAAATGAATTGCCTTTCTAAATTCAGAAATTTTGAATGAGCCTTTTTGCTCATCCCAAATATTACAAGTTGCCCACAAACCAACACCCTCTGTGCTGAAGCAGTTATCTGTCATATTTCTTTCTCCAGAAATAAAGAAAAATAGTTGATGCCATTTGTTCAATTAGTAGGACAGCTTCTTACTAATGTGGTATTTTAAGCTTTGTGCAAGAGTTTTTCAAACTACAGCACTTTGAATGTGCAGGTATTAGCAGAAATCTGTCTCCTTTTAGTCTCCCAGTCAAGAAAGTGTGCTCGACACAAATTATGACAGTGCCATAAAAATCAAACTTCTTTTTTGCCATTTTATAGCCACTCATCTGGAGCCACCACTGTACTCTTCTGTACTCTTCACTGCTGCCATCAGAAGGGGTATCAGCATCCAGAGCAGCCTCAGCAGCTGCTGGATGAAGAGTTTCTATGATTACCTTGAAAAATGTCAAACGTTCAGTATTCAGGTTTGTTCATCAGTTAGTAATAACATCCCTGGCTGAGCTGAAAACATGTTCTCAGTGAGGGCTGGGGAAAGGAAAGCTTAAACAGCTGACAGCAGTTAGAGATGAAGCAGAATATGCTGTTCTTTTCTGAAAAGAGGCTGCAGTGATTCCAGCAGGCTTCTGAAACAGAAGAAGCTGCAAGATTATGGAAACAGACCTTTTCTTCTAGTTTTTCTGACAGCTACAATTCTACATTCCTCAGCCCTGTCCTGCAATTAAAAGGGGAAGATATCAGAAATAGCTGAAGAAGCAAGAAAACAAGAAAAGAAAAATAAGCTGATTCCAGCTACTCTTCTATTCTCCATGTGTGCTATACACATTTCATTATTAGATTAGAAGCATCTTGCAGCACCATCTCCACAGGCTTTGAAATTGCCACCATAAAAGTACATCACAGAAGTTATTTTTAAACTGTGGATTTTGTTACAGAGAGAATCTCATTTTTAAAAATTTAATGGAAGGAAAGCATTTATTAGAAGACTATGACAGCTGAGGGGAAAAAATATTCATCATATTCAGAGAATACAGAAGAGAAAACCAACTTGGAATGTGTTCTTGCTCTCTCAGCCTGAATACCTCTCTCTTCCCTGACTGGTGTCAAATGTGATCAATCAAACTAATTCTGCATATACTAAAAAAGAGCTTCTCCAACTCATTTGGCTCTGAAGTCACAGCTCCCCTCATCCACACTGAAGCTAAGACTGCCACATAAATGAAAAGGTGCTGGTTCCATATGCTGGAATGCAGGTGGATCTCCAAGAAGTCAATCAATCTGATGTTCAGGATGTACCAGGGCCTGCAACGTGCATCAGTCTTGAGGCCAAAATGAAAATAACAGATCTCAGTGAAGGCAGTGCCTGTAGCCACAGCCCTTTCCCACTTTCACTGGTTAGATGCTCTTCAACCTCCCTCATTTCCCTGCAGGGAATATCTGCCCCCCTTGTGCTGCTCAACACCTCCACAGTGGCTCAGTGCCCTCAACAACACATTAAGATGGGAAAAATCAAGCCAAAGTCACACTGAGCTTGGAACGTCCTCAGCTGCCAAAAGCAAGTGAATGCATGTCTTGCTAGGTGCACAAAAAAGAGGAGAGGAACAAGAGCCACATGCAAGAGGAAGGATAAGACCAATGTTAAATGGGAAGATGCCTCCCATACACAAGCAAATAAACTTTCATGCATTATTCAGAGACTGTGCAGTCAGTGACGGGTACATCTCTTCTAGAAAGGAAAAAAAAACATTCAATGTTCCAATGTTCTCTCAGCTTCAAAACTGCAGCATTGCCCCAGGTAAAGATCCAGGGAAGCAGCAGAGGGGTGAGGCCAGTTAACAATTGAAACAGCACAAGAAGGGTTTAAGGTTTTATTTTTTTTAGAGGCCAGATACTTGTCCAAGGAATCGTTACACAGAACTGGGTCTAGGTTTGAAAATTGTGTTAGTATCTAGAATATGTTAAACAAAAAAGGAGTGGGAGGAAGGAATTCTTAGCATAACAAGTTACCACAGCCACACTTAAAAGAATTATTCAATTTCCACAATTCAAGAATTATTCAATTTCTCAATACTGTCCCATTAAACCAAACCTTTGCTGGACACTCCCTTACTATAATTTATTAATCCCACCCCCCACAAACAGCAGTCTGCAGTTTCTTCATGCACAATCCAAGCAACACTAATAAGAACCTGTAAAGGGTCAGGAGAAAGCCCTAAGCCAGAGCTCTGGCAGCAATCCAAGCTGGAAAAGACACTGACTGTGCACAACAGCAAGTGAAGACAGCTTTTCCCCAAAGTGATATTTTAATTCAGAAAAGAACCTTCACTAATCTTAGGGTTTATTATTATCTGTGCAGCAAATGGGACTGCAGTTGGTCTACATAAAGCATTAGTTTCCTACAGGGCATTTTAGACTGTAAATGATAAAGGACCAGACCTAAACCAGAAGTCTGCTGGAACTCTGCTCTTGCCTTTAATTTGATTTAAGCATGCCAAAAGGCAGGGAATGAAAGTGCAGCACTAACAAAAAGGCCTTGGTGGAACACAGGGTGCAGGAGGGATCCCCTCGGGCTGGGATCTATGTGAGGACCTGAATCTGCACCAGACCTCCCTCCTTCCCTCCTGCACTGAGCCCTGAGCACTGACTGGGACTCTGGGAGATGCAGCAGCATCTTCAGCAAGCTGAAAACACAGCACACTGTCAGTGGAGCCATCAGATGAAGGATAACTGTGCATGCAACACATCTCATGGGAATGCAGGGCGTAACTCAGTAGGGAGCTTTGCTCTCTGTGTACTCCTCTCGTCATGATGTTTTCCTGTGTTCCTACAGTTACCAGCACAATTCATTCTCTAATGGAAGGGGTTTGGCTTTGCCAATAACCAGCTCTGGGCAAGGCCTCTTCTCCACAAACTCCCCCGCAGACATTGTAAGGGCAGCAAGCATCTCTGAGTGTGCCAGGACAAGAACTGGCACAAGGAAACAAAAATCATTGTCATGGATGGCAGTACGACAGAAAGCGCAGTAAATGCACTAGGAAAAGTACTCTACCATACAATCATAAATAAGTACAATTAGCAATACATATAATTTCCAACTCCTCACAGGCTGAGACATTAAATGCAAGGATGATGCCCACACACACTGAGTTCTGAAACTCAGTAATCACAGGGTTAAAAAGGACTGCAAGCTTGGTATAAACCCAGCCTGATCTTCCACTGTGGCACACATCCCACACCACTTCCCTCCCAGCCCTCCACTCAAAGATATGCATTACAAAAGAGATTTCCTCCAAAGCTCTTCCTGTGATGAGCTTTACTGAAGAAAAGTGGAGAATCTAAAAGAAAGATAAAAGCAAAGGGATGTGGGTTAGAAGAGGTCAAAACCAGGCACCACATACTGTCACTGGGTTCACAGGAATGCTTCATTATTAGGCATTTTTCTTCTCTTCCCCATCTGCACTATAGAGAAAGTCTTTTTCCAAAATGCTCAAAGGTATCAATAATGAATTTAAAACATATGAAATACAGTTAAAACACATTTTTGAGCCATTTAGAACTGAAAGCAGAGTGCCATAGAGTAGCCATCATTAGGAAAATGGTCTGCTTAAAGAAGTTTTCTCACATATGAAGGGGACTGTGAAGTCTTTAAGAGTCTAAAAATATTTTTATAGAACTTACCACGTAGGAACCTGGCTAGGTGGGAATTTTACAAAACGCGCTCTTTCAACCTGAGATGTGTGAGCTGTACCTACAGGCTCTTCAGTTAATGTTCTCATCAACTGAACTACAATTAAATCCATACATTGATACCTAGTGGCTGAAGTGGAGGTGAACTGCAAAAACTGTTCCCCTCTGGGCTGATGATGGCTAACACAAAAGCTGGTTATCCTTCCTAAAGACTGCCACTCTGCCTTCAGGGCCTGCAATTCTCCTTTCTTTAGGAGAGAGCAGCTGTTCTACTTGGGATTCCAGTGTGTGTGAGCAGACTCCCTCTATTTCTGACTCTCCTTTTTAAGGATGGGTCAGAACTGCAGCAAACTCCCTGAACACTCTTCCCTGGGAAACTTTGCCAGGATTCAGCCCTCTTGCTCTGGAGGAGATCCAGCCAGGTGTCTCATCCTCAGGCAATCTGCTCAGCTCTGACTCAGGGAGCGAGCTCACCCAAAATTCTGCACCCAGGGAAACCAGTGAGACTCAGAGCTCTGCAGAACCACTGTGAATTTGGAAATAGATTCAAGCAGCAGCTCAGAGCCAAGTTTTCAGCTTGTGATATGTGCATCACGAGTGCCTTCCCGTTAATCCAGACATGCACCCCTAAACCAGCCTGCACAGAACACCCTGAGCACCAGAGATGGCAAATCCCCCACGGGCACTGGGTCGTGCCATGGCTGATCACCTGCCTGGCACAGAGCACTGCCAGCTCGTCACCATCCTGACTTTACTTGGCACTGGGCACATCTGCATTAAGCACAGTCAAACCCAAATTATTGACAAAATATAAGAATAAAAATTTACAATTACTCCGGTCTTTGATATGAGCTACTGCACAAATTCTGCCCATCTGACAAATCCAGATATTTCACCAGGAGTTCAAAAATTAACCCATGTTTTCATCTGAGGAGAGTCTTACACAGGAAGAAAGTATCATAACATATAATTTTTCCCAGAGAAATTCTCTGAAAGACCAGACCCTTATGGATAAACAACAGTTAACATACAAATTACACAAACAATGAGGAGGAGCACAATGTACTTACTGAAATTAAATGTACCTGCACTCTGGGTATAAATCCAGCACCAGCTATTTGAAACTCCCTATATTAAATTTTATTCATTAAATTGAAACTAAGATTATGCTGATAAAATGCCAGACTGCATCTGTACTCCCCAGCAACAATACTGGTGATAATTCCTGTTGCTCCTTGGCTAAATTCAGTATCCTTGTGTTTTATTGCAGCTGCACCAGACCCTTCACCTAGCCAAGTTTGCTCTGCCAGTTGGCATTATGATCCCTCCAAAAATAAACATACTTGCAGTTATGCTCTCTTGGCTCAAGAATGTCCATTTCTCTTCAGTTTATGATCAGTGTAGTTGCTAACACACTGCCAGTTGTCCTGAGCCTCCCCACAGGGTACAGACAGGCAATGAATAATTGCAAGGATGGGAATGTCTTCCCCTTCCCTTTTTTTTAAATGCTCCTTTTGGACATATTTCTTCATGGCATTGGTTTAAGCAGACGGTGGATGTGTTTTAGAACACTGTGTCCTGTCTTCAACAGAAATGATAAACCCAACAGCAGAAATGCCCAGTGACTTTTTCTGGTCTGTCTGGTGTAAAATATATGGGTGCTTGGATTTAAAAGACATACCCAACTTCCCACCTGAGATGTAAGTTTCTGAAGATCCTCTCCTGCCTGGATATTGTGCCTTTGGACTCCTACAGCTCAAATCCTCAGCAGTGCTCAGGATCACAGTTTGTTTTTAAGTGCTACTACCACAAACACTACATAGGAGTCATCTAAGCCATGTTTCATCTCCTAAGCACTGAGGCAACTTTGGGTAGCACAGAGTGTTCAGTTTCATGTAGTTCTCATTAAACAGATGGGGTCAAACCACAGAAACACAGTAGAAGGCACTCCAAACACACCAACTTGCTAAATGGAATGTTCATGTTAAATAAAACAACTAAACAAGCAGTACAGAAAAGAGAAACGCAGGAAAGCATGAAGGAACCACCATCAAGTGTGTAAAGTGATTAAGATGAGGAGGAAGCGCAGCTGGTCCCCGTGTGCACCAATGATTAGACAAGAACAACTGGTTTAATTTGTAGCAATACAAGTTCACTGATAAACAGAAGAAGGAATAGTTTGATCTGTTTGGTATTGAGCACAGACATGCTAAGGCTTTTGCTAGTCTGACTCTTAGTCTTCAACACATTCAAGGAGAGAGTTTTTTTAACCAAACATTGCTTCCCAGAAATGTTGACCACTCAGCCCTAGTGCAGTGATGATGACAATAAACAGCTATTTATTTTGAAACAACTTCAGGAGCAGTTTTACTTCATGGTTCAGCTGAAGATTATGAAATACACTTCCCTACAGGAAATAAGTACGGCTTGGAGACAAAACAGATAACCTGCTGCACTCCTCTCTCAGACTTCTCCAGGCAGGGGATCCATCTGAGCCATCCATATTGCTGAGGCTCTCAATATTGGTCCTGTGCTAGTGGCTCGCTCGCTGTGGCACAGCAGAACCCGCACAGACACCCAGACATTGCTCACTCTGCCAGATGCCTCTGCAGAGAGGCACAGCCCGAGGAGCAAGCACACAGCACAAGAAGGAATTGCTTTTTGCAAGTGTGATAGCACTGATGTAAATTCCAAAATGAGCTTCCACCGCATCTTCTTGTTCCCAATACACCTAGTGCTTCTTCCATCCTCTCACACTTCAAAGCTTCTCAGAGATATACATTTATTTCTTCTCCTTTCCACACAAGTCTCATTGCCCAGACATGGCTGCATAAATGTGTTCAGATGAAAAGAGGTACAAGATGCTGATGCTTTTGCGTGAACATTACAAGGATTATTATTTTTTTTTTTTTCAGAAAAACAGCACATGAGATAGCAGGCCAGATGCTTCTCCAGACCTACTGTTGTTTGCCTTCCTCACAGGAAAAACGTTTCAAGAGAGTCTCATTTGAAACAAATATAGAATCCTTTAGGTGGCAAAAGATCCTTAAGATTATCTAGTCCAACCATTAACCCAGCACTGCGAAGTTAGTTCAGGATTTGTTAATCAGAAATTCCAAGATAAATATAATTTTGCCTTGAAACGACAGGTAACAACCAGTATTAATAAAATCTAGGAAACCCAAGTGTGCCAAACAGTTGTCTGGGTTGTTGAATTACTTTCTGAGCTTTTAATGACTTGAATTTCCAAACACAGCTTCTTCAAAAGAGGATAGAGAACAACATCATCACTATAATTTGCAGGCTAGGTAGGTAATACATGATAATATCATAATACTTCAACTAACATTTGACTTCCCTTGTTTAATAAGAAAGAAAAGCAAACTGTTAAGGATGTAAATATCATATTCATTTGTGCTTCTCTGAACCAGTTCCTTACAGCATCATCAAGCCCTGAAGAGTAGATCCAGCAGCCCACTTGTTGCCACTGCTCTTCCTTATATAAATCATAATATGTTTTTATATGATTACAGAATTCAGTCTTAGCACGACCAGGAAGTAATAAAACAGATATTTAAGTGAAATTATTTATAGGTGACTTCAAGGGACTCACAACCTAGCACTGAATATAGGTTTTATCACTGAAACGCAGGCAGTAAAGAGAATTACTCAGAAAAAACAAAACAAAAAACTCACAAACATGGAATGTTTTTTTCTGGACTGGGGAGGGGCACAAAGGTCTAATGCAGAAGCTTTCAAGCATTGATCTGAAAATAGAGTAACTTTTTCCTAAAGTTCTGACTTTATACCATGCCTCATATATACTTCCTGTATTTACCTCTTACCTAAACCACAAATCAACTATTAACCAAGCTAAAAAACTACCAAACTTTTAATGGAATACATTATTTAATGCAGAAATATCTCAAAGGACAAAATCCTGCCAAAACCCACAGTGTTACAGAGAATGAAAGACCAAAAATAATTTGTATGAGACAAGTGCAGCTCACAACGACAAATCACATTAGCTGTTGGCTTTTCAGCCAAAGAACACCTGAGCCATCGTATTTTCAGTCTTAATCCTCTTAAATTTTTAAAATAATATAATAGTTATGCTAGATCTAAGTTAATTAAGTCCTTAATTAAGCAAGAATCCCTGACAAATCACTGTTATATGTAAAGGAACAACCATGTGAGACAATTTGACATTTTTCAGAACCATCACTTCTCAAGTGTCTATTCAAGCAACACAACTGCTTCAAGAAGCTATGAAATACTTTGAGAGTGGATGGCTTCAGGGCAGCAGGAAAGGTTCTGGAGTGCAGTTCCACACATCAGTACTGAGGAGTTTCAGTCTGTCCATCACTCACAAGTCAGAAGCTCCTTTGATGCAGCACAGGATATTAATTTGGTATCTCCTCATATGGCCCAGGTGACACAGGACATCCCAAACTCATTTAATTTAACTCTACAGCCCAAACAGGAGTCACAGTCAGAGCACCAACACAGCTGAGTAGTATTAAAAAGTATTCCCAAACACAGAAGTGCTCACATGCTTGCTCAGGAAAGCTGAAAACAACCATTTTCATTGCTGAGCAGCATTTTCAATTAATAGCCCCATTTTCCCCATCTACGAGCAGAGGATTTGCTGGCTTAGCTCCCATTAATGCCAATAGGGTTGGACCTACAAATCCCCACCTGAGGTGGAATACTGGCATTCCTACTGCAGCACATTTTCCCTGAAGTTAAAGCAGAGCAATTCACTTTAGTTAACCTCTGCCCATTTTGCTCACTTCCAGGAGCTTTAACTGTAAACCTTGAAAATGACAAGCATTACTTTGAGAAGAAAATACATTATTTTGCTTTTTTTGGTTTTTAATCAACAAGCACGGCCATCCCAATAGACCAATCATAAACCTATTCAAATAAGAAAACAAGTTTTAATACTAAAGTACACAGATAAGTCAAATACAGCTTATAGATCAAATTTTGAGATGAAGCCCTTTGCATGCCAAATAGAACAAATATTCCACTAGTTTCTGTGCTTATTCCCTAAGCATTTAAGCAGCAGCTCAGAGCCAATACCACCCATACCACTTTGTTTTAAGACAAAAACTTAAGCTGATGCTTCTGAAAGGTAGATTAAGCAACAAGAGGTATCAGCAAAAATAAAAATAAAGATATATTATTATATATTATATGGGTAAAAATAAAGATATAAATTAAATACTAAAGTATTCTGGTCCCAGTCAAGTCAGCTTGCAGTTTCAGCTGTGCTCCAGGTCACTCTGAAGTTCACTATGGGCTGGCTAACTGTCTGGTACAGACCATAGGCAGCAAAATATATAAACAGTAGAGGCAAAATCCCAAAGACCAGTTCATTACTACTAAAAGCTTCAATTGGAATAAATCTAATGAAAAACTGGGGGTTCACATCACTCAAACAAAAAATGAAGAAGCGTGGACACCGGGATGGGCAAAAATTGGTATCAACGTCATCACATGGGGAAAATCTTCCCCTGAACAGCAACTCAGTGAGCTGGAACTCAGCTGCTGGGCAAGTTAGGAGGCCAAGGAGGACCAGCCCAGTGTGAGCTGAGAGCCAGGCTGGGCTCCTGGGGCTCTGCCTGCAGCAGCCGTGGGGCAGGGGTCCCACCGGGACAGCCTGTCAGAACAACGCCCGGAACATTTGGGACTTCCACTTGCACAAGTCTTTTCTATGCTAATGACTTCCTACAGATGTTTTGAAATGTTTTAACTGCTCTGGTTTGATTCAGCAAGACACTGATGGTGTGATTTGATTTTGAACTCACCCAGGACCTTCCTGGACATCCAGCAGCAATAGGATACTGAGAAGCAAAGTCCTGTCCTCCCCAGGAAAACAGGACAGGATGAAAGATGGGACCAGTGGTGGCACAAGAGCACCTGTTTTGGCTGCACCTGCTTCACACCTGCTTCCTGGAAAAGGGAATTTCCATTCTGCACAAAACCTTGCCATTTTGAACTGACTTTTCAAACCAAGCAAGAAGAAAAGGTCAACATTTCTATAAACCAGAATGTTTTTAACGTTGATTCAGAAGTATTGACATCTCCCTAACAATATCAAAACAATCTCAAACATAAATGTGGTACTGAATAATAAATCAGAAAGTCAAAAGGAAGTCAAGCATAAAAGCAACACACATATAAACATCCCCCCAATCAAAACAAGGGCTGAGCATGACATGTGCCCCCAAAATGCTTGACTGCCCACACAGCTGCATTTTCATCAGGCTCCTACTTATTTCTTCTCCATTTCCTTCCTCACTCTGCTATTTGTTCAGGGCCTGGCCTTATATTTTGTTCATAATGCAGTGATGCTCAGCCTTTAAAACCCAACTGTCCTATTACTGAAATGTAATACTCTCCTCCAGAATAATTCACACCTCTCCTTCCAGTTTTACTATTTCCTTACATAATACATCATTAAAACTAAGTGTCATAAAGTTGTTTGGGTTCTTTTATGCAGAACAAAGGTGGTCAGAGAATATCAGACAGTAAGAAATGCAGCCATCATCCTCCTCCCTGTTCCACATGCACAATCTTCCTTTTAACGTGACTGACATGCAATGGGCTCAATGCAACACAACTTTTGTGTACAGCTAATACAGATGGGAAGAAATGAGCAGGCTTTTGGGTTCTGCATGCCTTCCACCAGACATTTAAGCTGAGTATCCTCAGGCTCCATGGCTCTTAATAAAGGACAATGAAGTTATCAATTGAGGGTAATTAAGACATCAATTTAAAAAATCTAAAAAAAGCATTGCAAGACTGAATGAGGGAGGATTAGAGTGAACAGAAAAGAAAGGGAGAAAATGTGAGATCAATAAGCCTGTGAAGGACAATGCCATAACACAACAGCTGATGAATAGCAGAAGCCTCTGGGACCAGTGATATCACAGGAGTCACTGCCTTTCCCTGCTATCAGTGACAACCTCGGTGTGATGTGTTGAGATGACTTGTGGCACACTAGGCGGGAGAGTTACAAATTAAATAAGAAGCTCCTAAAGGCTCACAGCCTTTTTTTTCAGGTGTGCCCAGTGAAGCTGATGAAGGTGCTCAGATGCAGTCAGTGCAGCAGAACCAAATCAGCCCAACACAGTCAAGGCATAGAAAACAACATTTTAGACTTCTCACATAAAGCAACATTTTTGTTCCCCAAGAAAAACTTCCAATGGGTCTTATTAAGGACTTGAAATAAGGGAAGGATTTTTTTTTCACTTTGCAAATACAAGTCCACTGATGCTGAGGAAGAAACCAATCACAAGCTTGACTGCATGTGTTTCAGCACAGATGATCTTTCACACTACATTTACACCACTGCTGTCCCCACAGGGACACCACTGCTGCCTGACTGCCTACCTTCCCTCCACACCTCCAGGAGTTAATGAATCTTTCACACGGTGAGATTTTCTGGAAAAGTTAAGTAAGAAATTCTTCAGGGTAGAAGGAATAAGTTGTTACAATAACAAGTAATTTACTATCTCAATGCTATGCATACTGTATCATCTTATTTGTATTTCACAGTTAATCTCCCAGCTCACAAAAGTTTTATCGGATTGGAGGCATGTGCTGTATTCCCCTTTATAAAATTTTACAGTCCCTTGCTATTCTCAGGGCTTGTTTTATAGGCACAATTTGCTGCTTTAATCTCACCCAATTGTCATATTCTAAATCACGGTGTATAAAAATGTCTTAAAAGGAGAGATGCGCTGAAGGGTAGTACTTAATTACACTTACTGCCTGATTTAAATGTTATCTGTGCTCTGCCAAGAGCCAGGCACAGAGTAACCCAGCAGAGCAAATCTGCATAAACCGATACAAGTCATTATTGGGCTTTTAATAGCAACCCTGTTCTCCCGTGCAGCATTCTGATGAAGGTGTGTTCCTCCTCCTCCTATCATATTAGCTCACAAGAAAATTAAGGAAGGAGGTTGAAGAACTGGTAATTGGGAAGGTCTTTCCAGTCACTCTTTGCTAACTTATTTATTTTTATCTCCTTGCAGAAATCTTTGTAAAGACAATTTCGCTGGTCACCTTCATGAGTCTAATGTGTCCTAATGGAACTGAAAAGCAGAGTGCATAAAGCAAACAGAAAATCCATTTGTTCAATGGTTTCCTATTCCTTTTATAGCACTTCCACTCCAGAAGAGCTTCTCTTTACACTCACTCCCTCCACTTCCTAGGAATCAAACAAACAAAACTGAAAATACAACCAAAATTTCAGGCAATTCATGTTTTTTGACTTCCTCCTTCCCCACCCAAGTGAGCACAGCAAGGGACTGATTTGCCTCTGCACTAACCACATTAGACATGCAGTTAAATTCTCTGGCTCAGGGGAGCAGAAACACAGCTTACAGTACATCATATCTAAATACTTTCTACTTCATGCTCCAATCCCTGCTCCTACCACACACCAGAGAGCTCAATGCAGGCCCACTTTAGCAAGATCACTCTGAACTTTAAGGAAAGCAAGAGAGTGACCTTTTTTGCCTAGATTCATTTTATTTAATGAACCAGTGGAGGCAGAGTAAGTACTACACCTCTCACTGATCTATCCAGCAGCTTTATTTCTGGCCCATACCACCAGCATAAATTCAATTTCACTATTTATTTTTGTTGTTGTCCCCTTGAGTGTGCTATGCTCATGGTCCAACAGTGCCAGTCTAGAAGGGACTAAAGCACAGCTTTGTGCCAAACGCCCTGCAAGTCACTGTGAAAGGACATCACTGAGTCAATCCCAAACACTCAGCAGCTTTCTATTCAAATGGCATTTCCAACTCTGCACACATTTCAAACCATGCCAGAGCAGTCACAGTTATGCAAAGCTACTCCTTGCCCATCTATGTAGCCTGGTTCCAATCATGAGATGTCAGCATTGTTTCATGCAAGATAAACTCCAACACTGTCCCTTAGGAGCCTATGAAATATGTATGTGCCACTGCCACCAGTCACAACTGTGCCACCACTGCCTTTATTTCAGCCTTGGCAAACAAGCAGCTGGCAGGGGGAAGAGACAGAGGGGGAAGAAACCCAATTCAGAATGATTATATATTTTATCCTCTGATTTTAAGCATCTTTTCTAAACCCAAGTGGTGTGAAATACAAAGACCCCTCAGCTTCACAGAGGGCTGAAGCCACAGAATGTCTGGCATGGCAGAAGCTCAGCCATGAGAAGAAACGGGCAAGAGGTGGGTACAGAGCAGCTTTCCCAGCCCAAGGTCATCCCAGACCTAGCAAGAGCCTGGCAGGATGACTCTGCTCTCCAAAGTCCAGCCAAGGGATCCCTGGCAATGTGCCTTCCCTTGGGCAGAACAAGAGGAAGGACATGAGGTGGCCAAAATGCCATGGCATTGGGAAAATGCTGCTCCCAAGAACCTCATCCAGCTCATTTTCTCTTAAAATGAAAAGCAGTATTTTCCAGACCACTGGTATCTGAAGCCAAGTGAAGAACTTCACATTTCTCTCAGGGGATCCCACTGCACTTCAGCGGTGATTTCAACAAAAACCTTGATGACAAAAGTATGCAGTCCTCTGCAAGTAATTCAGAGAGTTAAATATCAGACATAACTCCAAAGGGCCTGAGACAGTTATAAAACCATAGGTTTAGCAGACATGAGTTGCTGATTTCAGTATTTTTCATTATTATACCACATTCCTCCATGGAAAAAGCTCATTGGGATAGCCACAAGTTAAAGTTTCTCTGATGGTAGATTTACCTTGGCACTTCCAGAAACAGCCACTCCTTCACAAGAAGCACACTGGAGAAATGACGCAGCACACCCACCATATTTCATGGAGGTTACATCACCCTCACAAGAGGACTGGCTCCTCTGGTGGGTCCCCTTCCAACACCCATACCAAGTTTGGGAACTTTGGGACTTCTTCCCATCTCCTGTGAACTCAGCATTTTTTGTTCCTTTTTTTCCTTTTTTTTTTAAGTAATAACATTACAGGATTAATTACTTAGCAAGGTCTCTATAAACGCATCTACCTTTGAAACCTCTACAAAAGCACGAGTGAAATTCCAGGGATAAACAAACACAAACTCCTTTTAATTAAGCACCGTGCCTCTCTGTGGGGGGTGACAGAGTGAGCAGATGCAGGGGGATTGCCAATTAAGATACAACTTCTTTGATGGGAAGGGTACAGCCACACACAAGAGGAAAAAGGAAAGGAACTTGCCATGCAAGTCATTTTAATTGGCTGCTCAGAGAGATTATGCATTCCCAACATTCGATGCTGCCAAAAAAGTATTACTGATCTAAAATACTAAAGAGCCATCAAAACATGTCCTAAGCTGCTTGTGCCATGTTATTACTAAAGCTACCTGTGCACCTCACTCATCCTGCTTGAGAGGGCTGGAACACAGGGAGATAATTCTCAGGGTTAATTAGACAAAGGAACAGACAACTCTTGGATTTAATTTTCTGTTATTGATCATTATTATTCACTAAACACCAGGCATGCTTAGCAAAAAACTTCTTGAAAGGAATGCACAGTTATTTCTAGCCTAAATCAGTTAAAATTCAAACCCATGCAAATAGAAAAAATCAATTCCTGAAAATTGCTTGAGCCAGGATGCAAACAGAAAGTGAACCAGAGGATGGACTGGTCACCTTCTGCATAACTTCTATTTATTTGATATTCTAAAATTTTTGGTGTCCTGACTTTTCTGTGATCCTAATGACAGTGCTGTTATTCTCTCAGCTTTGCTACAAAACTTCATTTTAACTTTCACTTCTGTTTTTATCTGGTTTTATTGGAAATGCACATAAGCTTTCACATGGCTTGTTCCATACCTTTGTACCCCTTGGGGAGGGAAAAGAAAGGCAGGAAACTGAGAAATGGCTTGCTCAGTTTGCAGCCTGCTCAGGAATCTTGATTTTGCCTCCTTACACACTTGTGTCCCCACTGCAGAGGACAGAGCCCTGTGCAGGGGGAAATTCAGGCACAGGAACCCAGAGCTGCTTTATCTGAGCCTCCTTCCCCTGAACATGACGGCTCTGTCATCCAGGCCGATGCAAACACAAAAGAAGATTGGGATTTCACTATCTCAACTCAAAATAAATGAGTGTGACAGAAAAGGAACTCTTGTCTTTGAAAACAGAAGAAAAGCTCAGCTGCTACTGAGAATGGGATAATCAGAAATGTGTTCCTGCCCAGGCTGCAGAGGTAGGCTGGGGCAGAGGAGCTACTCCCTTCTGGGTCTCTCCAGCTGGCAAGCCAGAAACAACAGCATTACTAAATCTCAGTTATAAACAGCAAAAGCAATCCTGGTTTTTGTGGAAGGACAAAAAAAGAAAGAAAAAAAAAAAGAAAAAAAAAAAAAGAAAAAAAAAAAAAGAAAAAAAGAAAAACAAACCCAACCCATATCTTTCTTCTCTCTAGAAGTGTGTCAATGCCACCAGCAAGACAAAGACAAAAAGTAAGAGGAAACTCCTGTGACAGATACCCATCCTTCCTCCCTTCAGCTGCTTTCCCTGTGGCAAGTGCTCTGTTTTGGGGCTTCTTGCAATCACTGACCCCACTGCACTGGGGACTTCTCTTCAATGCACACTCACACGGATGTCCACTGACCCCAACCCCTCTCAAACCATAACACTGCATGGAGCTCTGCAGTGTCCCCACACCCAAAGTTTCCCCATCTCTCCCACATTATCTGCACACACCACTAGTGCAGAGTGCTGGCACGATGCTTATAAAAATACACTGAGGCTGCAGCAGCTTAATAGTACCACCATACTTGGTTATTAATCAGAATGAAATGCCTGAGAATAAAGGAAGTAAGGATATTTAATTTATGAGTGAAAAGGTGAAGGAACCTAATTACAGCTAGGTAATTCCTGCACATGGAAAGTTCATCTCCTGTGACAGGGCTCCCTCATCTAGCAGAGCTCCAGTGTGTGAAAAAGCAAAGCCAGACCTACCAAGGCTCAAAATGGAGACAAAATGCAATTTTTCAAGAGAGAGGAAAGTGCTTCCAATCTCAGTTTCCTTAGGTATATTTTCCATCACTTGAATCCACTATCCATATCCATTATCACTTACTAGATAATTTTCAAAAAGAAAAATATAAAAACAAGAGAAAGGAATCAGGAAACAGCAAAAGGCAAGCAGAGAGGAGAGGTGGAGAATCAATTCAATCTAGGCAGCTAATTTAAACATGAAGTCAAGAAACTCAATTCCTCACATAGTCAAGAGGAGAGAATCAGGCTCTAAATTCAGAGCTTTGAATCACCCTGTGGCAGCTCTGGTGACTGTATGTGGCCTTGAGGCTCCCAAATTAGATATCCGAACTTGCATGTGTCGACAGCTATTGGCCATGCTGCTTTCAGTAAATGCTAGAGGCATTTGGACACCTAATACTGCTTTTAATTCTTGCTTAATTGTAGTGACAGCAATCTCAAGAGTTTTGTCTCATTTTTGGTGTGTTACAAAAGTACACAATACTCTGGGAACCATCCACAAGCATAAGTTACACATTTACCACCTGCAGCACACTATAGTCATATACTTCATCTTTCAGCCTCTAAAAATAATACAAAGATACATATTTGCTATAAACATGAACAAAGCAAACTTCATGCTGACAGGATGCATACAAGCAAAACCAGAGAGCTTGTTTTAAGGAGAACATCAATACAAATCACATTGTAAAAAACAGTCATCAATCAGATTTTGTAATTCCTTGGCATGTCTATCCTTTGCAACAACTCTTATATTACTGCACAATTAAAAAGAAAGCAAATATCAAATTCTCACCTCTCCCCAACTAACAAACACTCTCAGTTTCTTGAGAAACAGTAATAAAGTTCTGAACTTGCACATAACTCTCACTGAACTTTCATCTGGTACAGTACATTGTCACAAGGCAGAAAATGCAGGTTGGGCTCACATTATCTGTAATGAGACAGACACTCCTTCATTTTAACAAGGTTCCACTGCCAATATCAGCCCTGCTGTGTAAAAAACCTGAGGCAACGATTTTTTATTTATACAAGAGCAATGAAACCCAGCAAGATCAGATGTGATCGAAGGCGCCTTCCAGCACCTGACACACAGTGAATATTCATGCAGCACCTTTAAAAAGCAGCTTACATCCCATACACATGCCAAAGCAGATGCCAGGGCACTGCCCAGCCCTGCCAACAACTGGGCAGGGCAGCCTGGAACAAGAAACTGCTCACACCCATGTGGCCATCAGCCCTGCACACTCCGAAGTGGGAAATCAAGGCATTGCAATGATCAAAATTAGTTCCGTGGTTTCTCCCCAATGAAGCATTTTAATTTTTCTGTAAGACATCACAATTCTGAGGAAGGAAAGCTGGAGGGTTTATTGACATACAGGTGCCAATGTTCTGGGACCTGTCACCCTTCCAAGTCACTGCAGCACCAGCAGGGCTCGAGCACCATGAGCTGTGTGCACAAATAACCCTGCTAACCAAAGTGGGCTCTCTCCATCCCCACGAGTGGAGCAGCAGGAATTTCCTATCAGCTCCCATGCAGCTCCAGGCCTTCTCAGAAGCAGGTGAGCTGTCTTCTCCTGTTCCTCTGAAATGTGCTTCTAACTCACTTCACTCAAGAATGAGTCACACTTCAGGCCTTATTTCTACCTGCCCGTGGTATTTTCACTCTTTGTGCAAAGGGACAACTAAATCAGTGGTCACATGTATGGGGGATCATAAAGTATGGCACTGGGACAAGAAGTTAGCTCTGAAATTAAATGGAGCAGACCAACACTGGCTGGCTGGAGGCAAAAAATAGTGTACTGACAATTGCAGGTTCATCTGTAACCTGAGCTCAGCTGAGCTTCTTGTGATCCACAATTGGCTCTGTTGACTTTCCTTCCATTTCTCTGTCTTTGGGAGTCATCTTAAAACAAACCCATGACTCCCTCGAAGGTGCTGAGAAAAAACAGAAAAGAAAACATGATTTTGCTCAAGCAATGTCATAGGAGCAGGGCGTGGAGGAAAATATGAAGATCTTCTGCTGGCACCAGATTAGAGCCTGTGTGATTGGAAAGGGGCCCCATGGAGCTTCCACTCATTTGGAATAAACCCAGGCTTGAATTTCAGGTGCTGCAAGACACAAGGAGCAATGTCACTGGGCTGCCTGAGCTGCACCAGCAGTGACCTGGCACAGCAACGTGGCCAGAGCCACATCCCTCAGTTCTGGGGACACAGCACAAGGGCAGAATGCAGTCTGCACTTGGAAATGACTCCTGCCACCAAGAGCCAAAGAACACGCGGAGCTACTGTCACACTCAGGGCTCTGCCTTCTCAGGACCAAATGACTGGAACTGTGGAAATTTTATTCTTTTTTGGGTGCCACAACCCTAAAATGGCTCAGGACTGAGAACCCAGCTGCTTCATGAACGACAAAAGCTTTTCACTTTTAACTGCAAGTGAAGCACAACAAATCCCAGACAGAACGGAAGGCAGAACAACAAAATTAAGTGGAAACATCATTGAATTTTATGTCCAGGTCCTCCACTGACTGGCTGTTTCAATTTTATCACAAGATTTTGAGGCTATTACAGGAGCATCACAAAACAGGTAGCCCAGGATTTTTCTTTAAGAGGCAGCACATTCATCTACAACAAATGACCATTTTAAGTGCAAGGTCACTATAGAGGACCAGAGAGAAGATTCTTGATGAGACAAAATCTGGAGACCGTGCTGATCTACACCTGACAGGCCTGTAACCCATGGATTTCCCCAGCCTTTGATGAAGATGAAGACAGTTTAGTGAGTAAATGCTTTCTCCTGCCACAGCGGAGAGGGCTGGCAGCTCCCTCAGCCCTGGCACAGGGTCACAGGTACCCACCACAACCTGGTGCTTCAGGAGAGACCCACAGTGCAAATCAAAAATACAAACCAAAATAGATCCTGCAATGCCAGCCAGCCCTTCTTGAGGTGGCTGTTTACAAGGGCTGCAGCTTTCTCCTACGGCTTTTCATTACAAGACTTCATATATATATTGCAGATTCTCCTGCTGAGAATATAGATAAGCTTCTAGCATTAAATTTTCTATAAAACAGAGTCACAATCCAAGGCTAGTGACAAATGCTGGCGTCAGAAGCCTGCAGTAATGGCATTCTGTTAGGGTTTTGTAGAGAAATGAACAGAGAGTAAAACAAAAGTATCTTTCCAACTTGTAAATTTATTTCTGGAACCTTTAAAATGTGAAATTAAAGTTCCTTTTGTGGGCACACAGCCCTGTGTCTTGATAATTGTATATACAAGAAAGGCTTAAAACTGTAATACAACATTTGGTTTCAGTCCACATTAGTTCTAGTGTTTGATTTATTCCTTGCAATAAATAGATTAAAGCTTATTAGCATTGATAAAGTCGATCTTGTAAACCCCAGGGCGCCGCTTTGAAAATTTCCATGGTGAAATGTGGCAGTGTCACACAGTGTAACATGATAACACTGTGGGGATGTGGCAGTGATGCCCATGCCTTGTTTCCATGATTTCTGATCCTGATCCCAAAGCTCTGAACAAAGCTGTAACCTTACAGTACATAGAGGGACAAAACCTCACAAAAAATATAATACTCACAAAATCTCACACAAAAAACATACTCCACTTCGATGTCTTCCCACAGTTGAACATTTCATTAAAAAGCCAAATGTTCAAAGATACAGACCACTGAGTTTATCTTCAATTCAAGAAGAGTCGATAGAAAATATAATAAAGAACTGAACAAGTGGGTGCATGATATACCTGGAAAGAGCCAGATATTTTGCAGAGAGCAATCATGCACAACAATCTGTCAGAATTCCCTGAAGGAGTTAACAAGGGACATGGTCTGCAGGGACATGCAGGTGGCTGATGGAGTACACAGAGCTTTTCCCAAATCCTTCAGCAAACAGTCTCAAGGAATCTTAAGAAAAGATTCTTTAAAAAGGTAGGCTATGGTGGGGGAGAAAACAAGGGCATCTTATGGATCATCAACTGGAAGGGGAAAAAAAAGGAAATAATACATTATTTGGAAATAAGGAAATAACACATCACCTCATCATCTCTGCTAAGACCTGTACTGGTTCAAATACCTGCTACTGGTCTGAGAAAGGGACAGGGAGGCAATGAAATGCCAAGCTTTGCTGAAAAGACAGAACAATTAGGAGTAGGTAAAATTGCAACTGACGTGAAAGCTGCAGAAGAGTCTCAGGACACTGGGATTGGAGAGCAAAATGACAGCATAAATTAAATGTTAATAAATGCAAAATATTGCATTGAAATAAAGGAGTATTACTGTCCACACAGACTGACAGACTCTGAATTAGCTGTTCTAATGCAGAAAAGAGATGTAGTCACTACAGACAACTTTCTGGAAACATCAGCTCAGCAGCAACTCAAAAATAATAAGCAAATAATTTTGGAACTTCTAGAGAAAAGTATCAAGGCTGAAATACAAAATACCATGTCAAATACTCATGATTTATCTGCATTTTAAAAACTCATCTATTTCTGCTTATGTCATCTTTAAAAGAAAACATATAAAGACATCATATGATGTGATGGATCAGAAGACCAAAATTACTTCTGAACAGTGAAAAGCTTCACTTTGCTAAGAATGAAACAGAAGCAGGAGTATATTGGGACTCTACAGCCTGAAGAAGAGCCAACCCACCCAGGTGTGATCCATACCACACACAGCATGCTGGGCTACATGAGCCTTTAGTCTGACCACCTGCACTGCTCTTATTTTCCTGTGAGGCAGAACACACAGAGAGCACAATTTCTACTTCCCTGTGAAGTGTTAGCAGGATAAGCCAGGGCATGTTTAGATAAATTGTATTAATTGGGCTGTGATCTGCAAGAGACTTCTCTCATTTCCACCTGCCCTGGAAGCAAAGACATTTAATAAGACGTTGACCATTCAGCTCACAATGTGCTATAAAATTTTGCCTTTGGTCTTATTAGAGTAACAAATGGGAAATATCATACAAGGCTTGAAATTATGGAGTAGATTAGACTCAAATTGCTTCATAAGTTAGAGAAGAAAAAACACCCTCCAGAGCAATCTCCTATCCCAAAAAGGGCAGGCTCAAGATAGCTGAACACTGTATTTTCTATTTCCATATGAAAAGCTGCACATTCTGGTTTTTGCTTTCACAAGCTGAGGCAAAAAACAACTTTTGTGTATAAAGAGTATACATAAGCACAGCACTGAACACCTAAAATACCAGATAATAGGTTCAGGTTGGGTTGGAGCACCCCAGATCCATTAGACAATTTATGGTGTTGTAACCCAAAGATTCAGGTCCAAACTAGATGAAAAGCCAAATTAAAGCAGATCAGAAGCTTCCCATAAATGAAGGAAAAAAAAAATGAAGTGCCAAAAAAGAAGTATTTTGATCCCTGTAAGAACATTCTTGCTTAGCACATGAAGACCAAGGGGTTTTGTGCCATTAATGATAAAACTGCCTTTTCCCACATGAAAATCAAATCTTATTTTCCTGAACAAACAATAGGCAAGGATGGAGCCAGCCACATGAGGCAGCTGCTCTGTTCCATCAGCAACACATTCATACCTTGACCCTACCCTAAAAGCATAATTTCCACCCCCACCATAACTTTTCACACCATGTTCATGAGTAACCACCAATGCCCAGGATGTAAAATTTGCAGAAATCATTTTTGACTTAGATCTTTAATATCCTCATACCTCTTAATGCCTCTTCCTCTCTATGAGCCAAAAACAGAATGACAGAAATCCTGGCTCGCTGAACATTCTGATGCTGAGAAAATTCCAACATAGAAACTACTAATTCACAAAATCATCTAAGAAACAATTCTGCTGTTTACAAAACTTCCATGCTTTGTATTATTTTTCACAAGATTCAGCTATTCCCACAAACACCAGTTCAGCCTCACAGGCACTATCCCCTTCCAACCTTTCAGTGAAGGCAGTTCATAACAGGGCTGATGAAAAGAAGAACAACGGAGACATTTAAGTGCACCATTTTTCAATATCTGACTCAATGCTAATAACTATAATGTCCTCCATGCCAGTAATAAGACAACTGTTAAACATGATACTTAAAGTCATTCACCTCTGACTTCACAAAGCTCTTTCAGGAAATACCTGTTTCCAGAAAACTTCATTACTGTAACACTCAGGAATCAGTGTGCAGGTGCTTTTTCCCTAAACCAATAAAATACCCACCCTCAAGATTACTTTCAAATAGAGAAATTAAACATGCAATGGTGTACAACATCAGCCTGCATAAGGCCCACATCTGCCAGATCCCTCAGCCTGGGACGTGGAATTCAGAAGCACCTATTCTTCAGCAGAAGCCAGACAGAAAGAGGGGGAACAAAGAAAATATGAGAAAACAAAGAGGAAAAATATCTAACAGATTTAGTTTTCAGACAATTCAACCAACACTTCAAATCTTTTATTCACTACTTCAAAAATCATCATCTGTAGGTAATTAATTATTGCATGCCTGACTTCACTCTCAGTATTTTCACTGACACCAGTGGCAGTAGGATTGGCCTATTCCCTGTTAGCTAACTCAAACCAGTAACTGGCTCTTGAATATCTTGTTCAGATCTATCTTCTTTTAAGTATCCATTTCTGGCAGAGCATAAAATAATCAACCTATCAAAGCACTGCAGTTTCATCATTACCCCCCCAAATTAATCATGCTTCAGTACATGCAAGGCAAGCCTTCTGCAGCACTCTGGTAAGCAGGAACAGATAAAAGTGGATTTCCCAGTGTCCCTACTGAAACAGTAATACAGCTAATGATTTCCTGCAAACCACTAGTGCAAGCTCTGTGAAAAAAAACCTGCAAAATAATTCAGCTCTTCAGGGCAACATGTAAGCAGAAAACTGAGCTGTACCCTGTGAGGGCTATGATTCTTCTGTAGTGCAGTCAGGTTAAGTAAGGTAAATTCTTGATTTAAAGAATATTTTGGCTTCGCTTCTTCAAGAAGTCATGTATACTTAAAAATAAAATTTTGAAGTATCTGTGAACTTCAGAAGGTAAAACCGCTAAAATTCAGGGTTACTGTTTTACCTGAGCATGACAGTAACAACAGTGAATTTTATCCTCCTTCAGACAGATAGTACAAGGCAGAAAATCCACTTACATCACATTTATAGCCATAAAATAAGTTGCAAGAGGAGCGAGACTGCCCACGCTGCCACCCAAAAAACGTTTATGGTTTCTGCATAAAGGATTTTATACTTCAAATATAAACAGAGACATTGGCAGGTTATTTTGTACATCATGGAAAGGCTCTCAAACCCCAACCCATGGCTATGCATTCTGTACCTGACCAACTCTCCCTTCAGCTGAAGCTTCACTGCCCAGCTCCACTATCAGATGTCACACTTGCAAAAGCCCAAAAGTCAGAATAAAAACTGAGGTGTTGCTGCAATGTACAGTTTTGAAAGACCAGAAACTTACTGGAGCAAGACAAACTGCACAAGATCCTTCCCCAGGAAGCCAGGCCAGCAGCAGCCCAGCAGCTCCCAGTTAATTAGCTGTTTGCTATGGAGAGAAGAGGCTGGAGGAGGTGCCCAGTGCTGCATCCTCATTTCTGCTTCCCTCTGATCCCTGCTGCACCAACTCAGTCCCAACTCAGCAGAGCTCATTATCCAGCAGAGACAAACTCTCCTGTGGAGAGAGCTGTTTCTTGGGCTGTTAAACAGCATCAGCTCCACCTGGTCACCCTCTGCCTGCCCTGAGCAGAGCCATGCAGGTAGGGCTGGAATCGGGGATGGAGCACAGACCTTTCTTCATAGCTGGTTTTGAGGGAAGGGAAGAACACGGAGAGTGAACCCAGAGTTGGCCTTGGTTGGATTTCCAGTGCAGAGGATGGAAAAGCCTTCATCAATTGCTTTTCCCTGGGCGACCAGCACCTCTCAACAGTGCTCCTTCTGGATTCCTAACAGCACATTCCACATCTGCCTACTAGGCACATTTCCCTGTCTAAAGAGAGTTAAGACCCTGATCCTCACCCCCTGTGGGCTCCTGGCTCATGCTTTAAGAGAACACATTTATTTAGGAAGTGGCCAGTGCAGTCAGGTCATGCCCTTTGATTGTGCAGGGGAAAGTTTGGAGGCTGCTCCTGCCTCTACCAGGGCCCACAGCTTCATCTGCTCCAGCTCCTCAAGCCCTCAGCAAATGGCACCTCATTAATTTCAGCACTGCAGGAGCACTAACACTGAAGAGCACAGCCCCAAAGCTGACCACATCACCCTCAACAGGGAATGAGCCAGGTCTCCACAACACTGATTTGTTCAATCAAATCAAGTTGGTTTCAATCAAAACCAACTTCCCATTGGTTTTGTTCCATTTCATGTTTAGCATCCTGCTTTTATCTGGCAGCTGTTTTCTTATCACATTAAACCGACATCTCTGACAAAAAAACAAATGTCTAATTCTCCTGGATCTCCTCACAATATGCTGCAGGGGAGCAAATCTCTGCTGAGCAATGCTGTCGATTAGCCCGAGGACAGGTTTTGTTCTTTAAACAAGTATCTTTCCCATCCACAAAAAAACCAAACAAACAAAAACCCAAACAAACATACAAAACCTCAAACACATTACAAAACCTCAAACATACATAACCCCAAACAAACATACAGAAACCCCAAACAAACATACAAAAACCCCAAACAAAACTCCACAACTTTGTCATAATCTCACAATCTTCTGTTCAAACTTCATACCCCCCCCAAAAATAGCAGGCCAGCCCTCCAGCCAGTGGCAGCACTGGCACAGTGCCTGGGAAAGTAATGGAGCTGCACTGATTCATGACAGTTAAAAATCTGACCTGGAGATGAGTCATGGGCTTTACTGGCTGCTTGAATTGCAACTAATTCAAAGGGTTTGGTTTTGGTTTGTTTATCTCTGGATGCGTTGTAAAGCTTCAGTCACTAAAGGTCAATTCCAACATTTCTTCGTAAGTATTTAGGAAAGCTCCTGGATATTTAGGAAGTGCTTGGATGGATGAGATTTTTTTTCAAGCATGCTGCTTCTTGGATTTGGACTCATCTTTTCTATCACAGTCACCCACTCTGCCATCTGAAATAGTCCATTAACCTATACATTGAGGCAGCTACTTTTGATTAAGAGGTGAAAAATCACAGCTTAGCTCCGAGCTTCAAAACAAGAAGAGAAGACAGAAAAAAAAATCAAGCAGGGAGGGAAGATTTGGGACTCTTCTCCCTGCTGTCTGTCAGAGAAATGGCTCTGGCTGTTTCTGGGTGCCTTCAGCATTATGGTCTCTTCTCCCTCTGCTGAGCAATCCAAGCACTACAGAGAGTGACAGAGCCGCCTGCAGCAAGAGGTTCTTCAGTCGTGTCAGGATTACACAGGAACAAACTTTATTTCTCAGGCTCACAGAAGGAAAAAAAAAGCAAGAAATGGGCAGAGAGATGTGCTCAGTCTCCTGCTCCCTCCTTGCCCACAGAGATGTGAACTGAGCCAGGCTGGTGAAAGCTTCTGCTGATGGGCAGAAACCAGAACCTCAGCTGGTGACCCACCAGGGAATCCCCTGGAGAAGGCAGGGAGCTTTTAATTAAATCATTTCCCCTTGCTGCCACACTGCCAAAGAAGAAATGAGACAGACTAACTGCTCACATGGCTTCCCTGCAAGGAGCAGGTGAAGCCACTACAGCAGCATTTCATCTCCTGGGGAGGTCACAGCAAATCTTGGCTCATCCCAACAGTGGGCAGCACATCCCTGGATGTGGCCCAGCACTGCTCTTCTGCACTCCTGGTAATTCTCCAGCACCCAACCTGACAAACCCTATGGCACCAAGAGGGGCAATAATAGGCATATTTCAATCACCAAAAAACTACCAAGCTTACCACTCTGCAATGCATTAGATTCATGGAGTTTTCTGTGCAGCACCACAATCTTAAAAGTATTATTAATTCAAAAAATAAAAATAGCAGAGCTCCAATATCCATATCAGATTCTAGCATTAAACTGAGTGGCAATCCTGAGATTTTAAAAAGTTTTCACCTCCATGAGGAACCACCATCCTTCCTTGCTAAGCAGAAAAACAGATAATCAAATCACCCTAGGGCTCCATCTTTAGTGAAAAATAAAATCCCCTATTTCTCAAAGACAAAAAAAGAAAAACAACCCAATACCAAATCCCTGTTCACTAGCTCTATCCAAATTCACAGCAGCTAAAAATATGTCAGAAATCAAGGTGCAAGTGAAGAAAAGAAAAAAAGAAAAGGCTTAACACCAGGATGGCAAGATTTCAAGCGTGACCCATTGCCTGGTAATGTCAATGGGATCCTTTTGAACTGTTTCCAAACAAGTCAGATACAGCTCACCTGACGTGACTTGTTATGAGAGCAGCTGATGGAGGGAGAGAGGAAGAAGGCAAAGAATTCACAGGGAAAACACACAGGAGCAGGAGTCACAGCAGCCCTTGATCAGGGGTGGGGGAGAGCATACTTTTGCTTCTTTTAAACATTTCCCCCTAAAAAGAAAAACACAGCAGCCTTCCCATAGGATTCATCCTAAACCCAGGCAGGGGGAGAATGTAAAGAGTAGCTGAAACCTTAGAGTTTTCAAGGTTATCTAAGCAGACATTGCAAAGTTCTTTATGGTGTTGAGTAACCTACTGCCCCCCCAAAAGTTAGTTTGTCTTCAAACTACTCCAGGCATATTCAGCAGAAATCTGTTACTAAAATCAATGAGAGACAAGCTGTTAGCTGTACATTGTGCTGGAAAAGCTGCAGATGAAATGCAGAAAACTCCTATGCTTTCACTCCACATCCAACAAATACAAACATTTTCAGTTACCTCATAAATCAACGTTTGTCATTAAGCTGCACCTAAAGTGCTACCTTGCCCAAACCTCTGGAAAAGCACCGAGGTAGCTGTTAATATTTATTTATTTTTACAATCACTCAGGAAACATTTCACAGGGGGAAAGAACCATGGGCTGGTGCAAAATCCTCTGGGACTGTTGTAGGGCTAACAGGATGGAGGGATCTGGTGGTGGCCAGAGACAAATGGGCTCAGACAGTGACAATGTGTGTGAGCTTTCACACTGAAACACTTTCCACTCCAAGCACACCTAAGGAACTTGATGTAAACTGATACGAGAGCCTGGGACTCACACAAACGAAATAAAAGCAGGAGCAGACAATGAAGAAAGTTAATTTTTCACCCAGAGAACTGCAGTGTTAGAAGATTGCCCTGGAGGATTTAATCAATGAAAGTGAATCTTGTATATTTTTCTCCAGTATTCCCAAAATAAGTCAATAAGATGCCAGAACTCTCTCAGTATAGAGCGACTATTTTCCAGTAAGCTTGAGTTAAAGTCTTTATCAAAAGAACTAAAGAAATGCATTATGATTTCAGAGAAGAATAGTAAGCAAAGAAACAGAAACAGCAGGATATCGTCACAAGGCACAATAGGTTTTCAGAAAAAATATTTTTACTTCTTTTATTTCTAAGGACGATTAGAAGCAAATAAAAACTACTCTAAACCAGACACTGTTGGTGCACAAAAATACCTGCAGCTACCCTGGCCTCTAAGAATAACAAAACATCTGAGAAATGCACACCACCATCAGGCACTACCTAAAGGCATTTCCAGATCCAGAACCTCCTCTCCCATGAGGAAAACACACAATTGTCCATCTGCTTCCTCACAAAACCTCCCCAAACATCCAAGCAACTCCTGCTAATAACCCATCACCCAAAGATCTGTGCAGGACTGCTGGGTCCATACACCACCCAAAATAAACAGCAGCAGACCACATTACATAACACACTTCTGTGTAATTATAAGCCTGAATAAATGCCCCTGCCTGTGAAGGGCTGCACACCAGCTCTCTCTCTTGGTCAAACTGACCTGTAGGCAAGGCAGCTTTCTCAAGTCCCAAGTCAATTTACAATCCTCCTACCTGGAGCCTGGATAATCTGTTTCTCTGAGCCTTAAAAAAAACAAAAAAAAAACAAACAAAAAAAACCACCACAAACAATAAAACCCACCTCCACAATTTCCCCCTTGCAATACTCAGTTTACATGCACAAATCAGAAGAGCTGTCACTTCAGTTTTAAAAGCTTTCAGCAAAATTAGCTATTCCAAGCTACCTACAAAGCAAAGAGGTGCAACTGAAAAACATCAGGGGCGTACTATCCATGACTCCTCAAAGTGTTGGAAGTTTCCAGAAGGCACAACAAGGATACAGTCAACATCCACAGTGCATTCCAACACAAGGATTTCAAGGACTACAAGGGACAAAGACAAAGGTAATTTTTCTGTGGCAAGAAGATTATTGCAACAGTTGTGCCTACGCTAATCAAAGGGTTTGGAAGCAAGGCTCACCCTCTGTATTGCTGAGAGGTGATGCTCTGAAAACAGCTTTTACTACAAGGAATCTTGTTTCAAAATAATGACCCTTATTTTTCCATTTATCAGTATAATTTCTTCCTCAAACTAGCATTCAAAAATATAGCCTTTCCTTGGGGGAGGAACCATACAAAAACATAGCTTGAAATACAGGAGTGGATTCTCAACAGAAATACATCAACACGAGGAGTCAATAAAATTATGTTAATTTATGCCAAATGAAACCTAACCAAGATTTCTCTCCTTCGAGATGAGGCTGGGACGATTACAGTCATTTACAGCAGATGCTAATCCTCATCACACGGGGCACAGGAGCTCGTTCCCATGCCCAAGGAATGTCACCCAGCAAACACATCTGTTAGCAGGAGGAGGACTCAGTTCAGCACACTGATGTAGCAACGTCACTGGCTGACCTATTCTGCCCAGCACACAATGGAGAGTTGTTCATTTTTCTTTTCAATGAAACGCTATGCAAGTGTTGATTTAATGGCTCATTCATCAACTCCTCTGAATATTAAGCAATTCATTTTGACTTAATTTGAACAATTCAATTGCACCCATCCTTTCTCCCCTTGAAAAATGTGAATTACTGCCCAGGGAGAAGCCGTTTAAAAGTTGACTTAACAGGAAGCACTTAGCTCCATAGTCTTATACCCTTTCATAGTCTGATCTATATTTATACCAGACTTTTTTCTTTTCCCATTACATATTATACACGAAATTCACAAACACTAAAGCATAGACACTTCAACAAACACTTAACACTGCAGACCAAAAGGCATCTTCTACATCAGCTACTCCTCAAGACCACCAGAAAACGAAGTGCATCACCAACAACCCTGAGAAATTCTCCAAAACACGGCGTAACGAGCCTCTCATTGAAAACCCCTTACTTTTCTTTGAAAGTTTGCATTACCGGATACATTTTCCCAACGAGGGCAACACACCGATCCATGCGGGAAGCACGGGAGCTTCGGTCTCACCTGTGAGCATCACCTGGCACCTCGGAGCCGGCATCCCGCGGGGCTCCCATCGCAGGGTTCCCACCGCAGGGTTCCCACCGCCCCGCTCCGCACCGCGCTCAGCCCCGCGCCTCAGAGGCGGCTGCCGGGACCCGCCCGTGGCTCCGACCCCCGGCATTGGCTCCGACCCCCGGCAGCGGCTCCGAGACCCGCCCGGGCTGCGGAAACCCCTCCCGGCACCAAAGCAGCCGCGACCACCGCACCTGTTAGCGCCGCATCCCCCGCGCCTCCCGGCGCTTTTCCCCGATCCAGCCCGATCTGAGCCCGTTTTCTTTCACCTGCTGCTCGCAGGTGCCCAAGGCGCTCTCCGCAGCCCCCGGCACATGCCCGCTGTGAACACTCAGCCCGAGGGGCACTTGCAGAGTCGCTTCCCCACGGGAGCCTCGCCCCGCTCCGACACCGAGCATCCCCCGCAAAGCTCGGCCGAGCCTTGCAGAGGGCCGGGCAGCGTCCGCCCGCTGCCAAGAGACACTTTTCCCTCCGGGAATGCCAACACGGAGCCACCGCGCTGCGAGGGAGGGATGCGAGGGAGGGAAGCGAGGGAGAGATGAGTGGGAGCGATGTGAGGGAAGGAGGCGCGGGGAAGCCGGAGCGCGGGGAGCACCCCAAGGGCCGCGTCCCCCCGCGAAGGGCAGCGCCGGCCGGAGCCCGAAACTCCGCCAAGTCCGAGCGCGGGCCGGGCCCTCAGCAGCACTCACCGGGCCGGGGGCGGGCTCGGCCCCTCAGGAGATCATGCCGGCGGAGCGCGGGGCCGGCGGCGGAGCGGCTGCTCCGGCAGCGGGGGCGCGGCGCTGCTCGAGCCGCGGCGCAGCAGCCGCGCCGCCCCCGACACGCGGCCGCGGCGCCCCGGCCCGCGGGGGGGCGCGGAGAGGCGGGCCCGGCCCCGCTGCACCGCCCCGGCCCGGCCGCGCCTCCGCCCGCCGCACCCGCGGCACCGGCACCGCGCGCCGGAGCGCCGCTGCCTCCTCAGGCTCTTCTTTTTATTCCTCCTTTCCTCCTCTCGCTTTTTATTCCCTTTTTTTTTTTCATCCCGCTTTTCTGCTTTTTCTCCCTTTTCACCCCACTGTTCTTTCCCCTCCTCATTTCCCCCCTTCTCGCCATTTCCTCCCATTTTCCCATCGCTCTTTTTCCTGCCCCCTTTCCCTTTTTCCTGCCCCCTTTCCCTTTTTCAGCCACCTGCCCCATGTCCCCCCTGCTTTTCATACAATCACAGAGTCGTTCAGGTGTGAAAAGACCTTTACGATCAAGACCATCAATTCCAACCCTACCCCTCCGCTAAGCCGTGTCCCAAAGTACCACATCTGCTCATCGCTGAAATACCTCCAGGGATGCTGGCCTCACTATTCCCAGGGCAATCTGTTCCCGTGCTTGACAATCCTATCCGTGAAGAATTTATTTCTTATATCCTATCAAACCTGCCCTTTCGGAGGTTGAGGCTGTTTTACTGCTTGTTCTTTGGGAGATGAGGCCAAAGCTCCATCTGGCTCCAGCCTCCTTTCAGGTAGTTGTAGAAATAGACAAGATCTCTTGTGAGCCTCCTTTTCTCCAGGTTATAACCCTCAGCTCCTCACAAGACTTGTGCTCTAAACCCTTCAACAGCTTCACTGCCCGACTATGGATACTGCTTTCTCCATTCCTCCTTTTTTTAATTGATTTTTTCCTGCTTCTCCTTTTATTTTCCCCCATCCCTCTCCCTGCCAAAGCCTTTTAGCAAAGCAGACGGTGCCCAGCAGCCAAGTGGCAGCAGGGGCTCGGCCACCCAGAGTGGTACAAAGGCTCCAGCAGCAGCACAGCTCCTTTTCCCTTGGAGCTCCATGTGTTGGAGAGGGAATCAGTGCAAATGGGGTTTTTTTGTACTCCAAAAAGTTGGTTGTTTTGCAACCATATGCAAATGCTTTGGGTCTAGCAGATGGCAATGAGTGCTTTCCTTCCACGTTTTACTCTGGAGCTCAGTATCAAGGTAGAATTTGCAGCAAGCTCAGCAGCTACTGACTAGTGGTCGCTAGGACAGGTTAAACTTGTGTTCAAGGAGAGCTTTACATCACATGGCCACTTGCTGCTGTTCTCTTCCCTTTATGGGCCTGGGACCCTCCCTTTCCTTAAAATTCCAATGAAGTGCCAGGTTTGGTTCATCTAAGGCCTGTAAAATCATTTCCCAGCTAAAGAACAGGGGCTCCACCATATAACCCCTACACCAGAGCCTCTACACATGCACACCTTCTACCTGTTGTACATTATATGCAAAATCCCTATTGTACATAATATGCAAAAAACCAAAAAAGTCTTATCTTTTTTTAATCTTATCTCCAGATTAAAAAAAAAATACTAAAGAAATACGACAGACCAAAAGAAAACAAAAGCACATCAGCAAACTGGCAAGTATCAAGCACTGTAAATTTTATCAAGTTAATCAAGCAACAAATTTGACCTATGGGTCTTCATTTTCTTTTCTGTTATTATTTTAATTTTAACACTTCCCATTTTAGTACTTCATAACTGGTGTTGTCTTTTGCTTGCACTGATTTGCAAGTGGATTCAGTTGGCCAGCAATGGCAGGGAATGCTAATTCCATTTAGTTACCGGAAAAAAGCAATAAAAAAAATATGTTTCCCTAAGGCCTCAGCCCACAGTGATGAAAAATCCAGACCAACAAACATATTTTTGTTAAAATCAGACTTACGTGTCCTGTCTTTTCCCACAGACAAATAAAAATAGGAAAACAGTCCACTAGGCAAAGTGAAATATAAATGATGGACCCTTCCCAGCTCCAGTAGCTTTATCCCAAATATATCCCCAAGCTGGGGGGACAGTGTGTACCCCAGAAGTGGGCAAGCCCTAATCACATTTCAGATGTGCCACACGCAGCCATAGCTAAGATTATTTAAAGTTATGGGGTCAGTGACAGCAGCAGCTGCTGCTCCTGACCTCAGGGGAATCACAGTCCTGGGTTAACACAAACTCTTGTCCCTCCATTTCTCACTAGGGCTTACTGGGGTATGAGTGGTTCTTGGAGCTGCTGCAAAGGGTTCCCAGTGCTGGGCTGACCATTGGGCTGCAGGGCCAGAGGGAAATGCAGCACAGGCAAAGATAAAATAACTGCACCTCTTAGAGATTACTCTACTTATTTTCCCTGCCTTTGGAAAGGAACAGCTGCTACTCAGGTTTGCCAGCACCCAGAACTCAAAAACTGTGAGAGACTCAGAAATAGGATGATTGTCTGTAAAACAGTCTGATGTCGAGGGGAAGAAAAAAAAAAAAAAGCTTCTTTTCATTTAGCCTGTGATTGCTAAGTCTGCAGAGATCCTTTTTTTCAAGCTTTTTCCTTGGTCCTTGAGGAGCAGAGATCCACTCTTTTTTTTCCCCTCTTTTTTCAAATGAATGCTGGGATTCTAACATAATCAACTAATTCCAGGAGCTGAGGCTTCAAGATAAAAAAGAAAAGTATACCATGTCACAAAGCTCACAATGCAATCTCATTGCATTGGCTTTGGCAGTGGTTCACTTGGCTCTGCAAATAATAAAGTGGGAGACTGAAATGACAAACAAACCAGAGATCCAAACCCAAGAACCACCAGGGAATGCTAAGCAGATGGCCAGCAAAAGACCAGCCCAAGGAAGTGCTCCAGTCCTTGCAGGAGGATTACAGACAGCAGCCACCGTGGTGGCCTCCTTCCGATGAGCTTCCCTGGCATCGTTTGCATCTTGATGTCCTTGTAAAGAATTAAGAGGAATAAACAAGCCAGAAAGACCTCTCAAATACAAATCGTTTGTGCACACTCTCATAGCAAATAGGGACATCCAAGGGCATTGGAGAAACCATGGAAGGGTCAGAACCAGCACGACATTTCTGTGGCATTTTGGGCCCACCTTGCTTGAATTGTTTATTGAGTAATCACCAAGATATCAGGTGTGTGCTTTCAGCATGCTCTTATTGAAATGTCTGCTCTGTTTCAGTATGCCATAATATTTTTTTTTCAAGAGAATTTATTTAAAAGAAGTTGCAAAATTGTGTCTGTGCTAACCAGGAGCTGGCACAATGGAAATTTTTGTTGGGATGCCCCATAAGTATGCAAATGTGAGCATATGAAATCTCACGTAGCATTTTATTTTCAGAATGAGAAAAAAAGCCCTAAATTATATTGTCTTTTGTCATATCCAGTTTGTTTAGTGGAGAAAAACACATCATCCTCAACTGTGGCCATTTGAACCAAGAAATGTAGTAGAATACCCTGCAGAGCTCCATCAAGACTGATCCTTTCTGCTTATCCTCATCAATACATTGGCTTTTTACTGAAGAATAAAACAGTTATTGTGGAACAGGTTTCAGACTGCCAACCCCAGCAGATTCTCTGAGCTGCCAAGTAGGATTTGTTTTTAGTCTATGCCCATCCCCAGCACTTAGCCAAGCTGACCTGTCCTCTTGTGTTTCTCAGCTTTCTTAAATTTTCACTCATCTTTCCAGTCTAAAAATGCAGTGTTTAACCCTACATGCTCTCCTCACAGAGATCAGAATTTTGAACTCTGGACTCAACAAGATAAGTTTTTCAAGGAGCGCTTGGAGCTAAATCCTACCCACCATATTTGTGGGTGTTGCCCCATTTCCTGGCAGTTTGAAGTAAGCAGGATTTCATCATTTGGGGATGACAGTGAATTCCAGCCCCTGGTGCAGGAATCCAGCACTCCCATCCTGCTCTCCCAGCCCGTCTGCTCACAGGCTGGTGCATCCCTGGAGCACAGCCAGGCAGCCAGAGAAATGCACTGAGTGAATAAGGTCTTCCTTCCCTATCAGCTAATAAAGATAATTACAAAGGCCAGTGTATATTCATTTGGGTTCAGTCCTTTTCCCACTCAAATTAATGCAGGTTTTGCCATTGATGCTGATTTTAGGAAAAGCTGGCCCAACATCAGGGAGCTAAAATTAGACGGTTTCTGCCATCTTCCCCATAGCAGCCAAGGGAGCTGCTGGGCTAGCCAGGAATCAGCACTGAGCCAAGGAACAGCCAGGTGTCCTGGGAATGGCTCTGCTGGGCTCCAACACCTGCTGCAGCAGGCAGTGAGACCCCACCGTGGTTCAGGTGCCACCTCACCCCACAGCACAATGGGGTCACAGCCAGGCCCCAGCCATGCTCATCCCTCTGGATCTCATTTGCCAAAACCAGCACTGAATGAGGGCAGAGAAGGAGGCACACAGGGAAAATCCTTTTCCCCTGGGGGCTCGAGGTCAGGCATGGCAGCTGTTGGTGGGGATGCCCACACATGGTGACACCTGTGTGTGACACAAGCACTGTCCTCAGACCCTCCCTGTGCAAGGCTGTTGGATTTTCATCCCCTCTCCACAACACCAAAGTTGCTTGTTTTCAATACTGGCAGTGCCACTCGAAAAAGTCGGGAAATCCATCACAGCCCGTGAGGTTATTCTGGTGTAACGAGCAGCCCTTGTACCTCATTTTTCAGCAGTGCAGCTCAGCCCTTACAACTCCATTTCTGTGCTGCACAGAGGCAGTGGCTCAAAGCAAAGCTTGGGGGGCTTTTCTGCAGCCCAGCAGCTCAGGATCTCTGTGCACAGGTGCAAATGTGGATATGCACATATAAATATAATAAACACACAGTTATCTTCTATAGATTTCCTCTGAAAAGCAGTATTTTTCTTTTGGCCAGCTCTCTACTCACAATATGCCTGAGCACAGAGACACACAGACATTTAGCAGCAAGGCTGAAAAAAATGAAAAACCTCCTCAGCCACACTCCCATGGAGCACCGGCAGCACACCCTGATTTGCACACACCTTGGAAATACAAACAGCTCCTCTCTTCTCAAATTCTGCTGCCACAATAACTTTGCAGACAACTTTGCTTACTGGACTTGTTTCATGGTGGGAGTAACTACCAGCAATAGCTCGCCTGCTCCTCGGAGCAGAGTCACATGCTGGGATTGCTCATATGCCATTCAGATTCTCTAACAACTGAGAGAGAGGGAAAAAGGGAGGGGAAAAAAGGCAACTGTTCTTAACTAACAGAGACACATTCCTCTGTTGCCTCTGCCTCCACTGCAAGTGCTGTTACACTGATTTCTAACTGGTCAATCCCCACCCTGTTTCTACAAACACAGAAGACAGCTGTTCATAACTCTAAATTCCCTGCCAAGGCAAGCTTCACAGAGGAGGAAAAAAAAAAAAAAAAAAGGAAGGAATAGCAGATTAAACAGATCAGCTCTGATTCTTACCTTCAGAAGCAGACTTTGTTCAAAGCCCACAAATACTTTTACTTTGCTGTAAGTCTGAGCTATTTTTAGGTTCCCTCTGGGATGCCATATAGGGAGAGCAGCCCCCTCCCTATCATTACTAATCTGCTGAACATAACAGCAGGACACCTGCTGCTGGTGAGTCATGTTCTGTGTGCAGCTAATGGTATATATATAGGCAAAACATAAAGACAATTGCTTATTTCCCTACCTACCCCATGTGTTGTTTGTTGCTCTAAGCAAATCAAATCATTGCTATGAAGACACTGTAAAGAAGACAAATACACAGGAAATTTCATGTTCAGTTTCAGACCAGAAGCTCTACAAGTGCACAGCAGGATGATGCCTGTTTGTGTTTGGGGTGTGTATACCTGTGTGTGTACATGTCTGTGCACTTTTGCACGTGCACTGAGTGATTGGGCTTTTAGAAGCTCCTGCTTTGGTACATGCAAACTGCTGTTTTCACTGAAATCAGGAATGGAAATTCAATTATTCCAATTCAAAAGCTCTCTTACTTCCTCAGAGCAAGAGAGAATGAGCAGGGAAAAGGGGCATATGTAGGGAAAACTCAAGTTTCTGACCTGCCAGTGTGGAGAAACCTATTGTCACAGACATATTTTAAGAGAAATGCTTTTGCTAGGATTTTTTCTCCTGAGAAGCTGAGAGGCCTCAGAAATTAAATGTAAACAATAATAATCTGCTGCTGTGGAATGCAACAGTTGCATCTGTGATTGGTTTCATGTGGTTGTTTTTAATTGATGGCCAATCACAGTCTGCTGGCTCGGACTCTGGTCAGTCACAAGATTTTATTATCATTCCTTTCCATTCCTTTCCTTGCTAGCCTTCTGATGAAGTCCTTTCTTCCAGTATAGTTTTAATATATCATTTTCTTTTAATATAATATATATCATAAAATAATAAATCAGCCTTATGAAACATGGAGTTAAGCTTCTCATCTCTTCCTGGTCTCATCCTGGGACCCCTGAGAACACAACCCCAACCCACCACTTGTTCCTGATAGAAGCTCTCAGATAGAGAAGCAGCTTTGTGGCTGTTAAACATCAGCTCTGATCCCCTTTGTTGGCTTCACAGCCTTTGCTTGCAGTGACAAACAGATCTGCAGGACAGCCCTGCTCTGCGCTGGGAGCCTGATTTAGCTCTGGCCCTCAAGCCATGCATTTCACTGTTATGGGCTTCACTTCTAAACTTTTGAGAGCTGCAATAAAGTGCTGCTAGGTTGGGCTTTGTGATCTCTGGAAGATCTCTCTTTTATTCCTTCCTCCCCTCTCTCTGTCCTGTGTTATTATTTTCAAAATGTGAACTTTTTGTTGTTCCTGTCTTTGGAGAAAGCTCTGTCCTAATCTCCTGCCTTGGGCAATACTTCTATTTGTGGTGGATACACACCATTCATAACCTCAACTCACCCTACTGTCCTTAAATTTTATGGCATTGTCTTATTAAAAACAATGCTAAAATGTCCACTGATCACTGGAAATAGGATGAACACTTATAGAAGGTGTTGCAATACCTCACAATAACTTGAATAACTTGAATAAATCACATCCAGAATCAGCATGAAGCATTGCAAGCCATACACTGACTGACACAACCACATAAACTTGTATCTTCCCTCCCAAAGTATCCAATGAAAAACTTCCTGTAGGTTTGTAAAACATACCACAGGAGAATGGTTTTAAAATACATACAGAGAAGACATCTCTGTTCCTACAGAACTGTGTAGATTTTCAAATACATTTCTTTAGGACCTTGTTTCCCCCTGCCCCATCTCCTTCTCCTGTTGAACTGGGTGAGGGATGATAGAAATTAAAAAACTCTCCAAGTCTGTCAAGTTACCCTTATCCAAGAGGGGCTGGACTAGGCAGCAACAAATGGCCAAATTTTACTTCTTTGAGCAGTGTAGGAACATATGCTGCATAAAATCCCTCAAAAGATGAATGAAGATACTAAAACATTGCATTTATATACATTTTAGGCTCTCTAAATAGACTTCAGATCTATCTTTCAAGCTCAGTAATTTAAAATAACCTCTGGCAGATCAACATCTTGCCACTTAAAAATGACCATCAATCAAATGCTGAATGTTTGGGGAAAGACAACGTGCCCCAAATACCAACCCTGAGTCCTCTCCACCAAATAAAGGTATAAAAACAAGGCATGGGTCCTCTCCTTTCTGTATCCAGCTGCTTCTCTGGGCTCTGCTGTAGCAGAAGCAGCAGATCTGAGGCAGCAGACCCTGCAGCATTCCCATTTTCCTCAGGGCTGTGTCCATGACCCAGGGCTGTGTGATCCTCTATCCTCCCCTAGTGCCCAGAGCACGCTGAGGGTACTGAGCAGCTGAGCCTTCAGCGCTGCTGCATCCCAGCACCAGCAGCTGATCTGGCTCTGTGCTTCTGGCTCTGCCCTCTCTGGTGCCAAAAACCAACCAAACCTCCCCTTCTCATTTGCCTTCATCTCAGGAGACAGAGGCAGCCAGCTGCAGTGGGGAATGAGGGACTGAGTGATGGTGAGCTCTCCCCTGCCATTTCTCCTACAACAGCCTGAGAGTGCCATCCACATATCAACCAACACAGCACCTTCATCTGTCTGCTAAACAGAAAAGTAGAAGCATAAGGGGGAAGAAAAAAAGAAAAAATCCCAAACCCCTCGGCATGTCTGCCCTGAATCCCAATTGGAAAAGAGTTGTTTGCTTTAATTCTAAATGTATTTAGAATGTGGAGCATATAATTCCAAAGGATGTTTTGTATTTACAGCGTGTCTGTCTGGTTATACTGCTGCAGTGTAATTGTTTTCCTGCTGAGAATTATAGCAGGGAAGTTACTCTGGGTACAATTACAGCTCTTTATAGTTCTGCTTTGGAATTTAGAGGCTTCTGTGCACCACTCCCTCCTCCCTGCTTAGAGACACTGGCCTTGGAGCACCTGGTGACACTGCCAGTGACGTGACATGGGGATGCATTTGGGGTTTATTGCTAGAAATGGCTAAATCACTGCAGGAATGGAACAAGGGGAAATCTGTAACAAATCCCCTATGCTGAGGCTGGAGCTGGGTCAATCCCAGACAAAACTTTTCTCTGACTCTGCCAGGGGAGGAGAAAAGGCAGCAATTCCTGCCTGGCAGGGATTTGGGAGTGATGGCACTGCAGCATTTGTATTCAAAAGTCTGATGGTTTATTTGGGGTTTTTTTCCTGTTTTTGTTTGTTTGCTTGTTTCTTTTGTTTTTCTTTTTTATTGTGGGGGTTTTGTTTTTGTTTGTTTGTTTGTCAGTTTTGGGTGGGGGTTTTTGAGGTATTTGGTTTGGTTTGGTTTGGTTTGTTTTTTTGTTTGTTTTTGGCTTTGTTTTTTGGTTTGGGTTTTTTGGGGGGCATAAAAAGCAGTTATATTCAGGGTGGGTAAGAGCTGAAGAGCAGGGAGATATTCCCTCCTGAGATCAGGCCCAGCACCAGGTCAGCTTGAATATCTGGCACATAGGCTTGCAGCATGGGTAAAATACAGACACAGCTGGGCCAAGCTGTGGTGAGTTCATTCACTGCTTCCTGATGGGAAATACTTCCTGGCACATTTCATAACTGTAGTTGTTCCTTTTTGCCTCCAAATCTTTAAGGCTTGATGCTGGAATCAGGTTTGCCCCATCTTCCATCAAACCCTTGCCTGTTGCTGCTGATGCTCCTGAGCAGAGAGCAGAGCCACCCAAGACAGCCTCAATATTAATTCAGCACAGACCATGTGGATGGCAGTGGAGCAATTCCAGCACCTGAGGAATCCTGGCAAGCCTCTGCAGGGCAGGGCAGAGCACTCTGGGGCAGCCCTGTTGCTCTCCTGCCCAGATGGTGCAGCTGCAGGAACAAATGTCCTCCTTTGCGGAGCAGCACCGTTTGGTTCGGAACAAAATGTCAATGAGCTTTCCAGATTAAAACATTAAAAATGTATGAAGAACAACTGTCACACAAGGAAGCTAATAACAGTGGGAGAGCTTTTCCTTTTGAGACTGGGGCAGGCTGCTTTAATATCACTGTGTTCATCCCCTGTTAGAGTGTCAACGAGTTTAACATCAGGAACACTCATTAGATCTTCCTTTGACCTTATAACAGACCAGTGTGTTTTACTCAGCTATTTCTAATCAAACAGAGCTATAAGTCCCCAAAAAATCACTAGTGGAGAATAGCAGCAAGTCTTACTCCGGAGCCATCAAAAAGCAAAGAATTCTCTTATTTTGTTCTCTTGATTATGTGCTCTAATGACTAAAATCACTTCCGAGTTAAAATAAAACAAACCCCAAAACACTGTCACCAACCCCACACCTCATTTAATTATATCTGTTTTAGCTTTCAGAGATGGGCTCTTCTTTTATTTTTCTCTCCTTTTAGGACAGAGTTATTTTCTTCCCAGAATAGACTCATGCACCAAAAAAAAAAAAAAAAAAAGCAACAAAAAAAACCCAGACCATTTTTTGGTCTATGAAACACACTGAACCTTTCATTCCTCCTACTGTAAAGCATTTCATCATACCCTCAAATAATTTGAGCCTTTCTTTCCTACCCACTTTCCAACTTTTTCATTTCCTTACAAAGTTTTGACTCAATACTTTGCTACTTGAGACCTGGCTTTAGCGGCGCTGCAATAAAAGTTAAAACCACCTCTTTTCCTGTTGTTTAGTACCCCCTTGTTTATATATTTAAAGGCCACATAAATTCCCTTTGTCAGGCCATCGCAGCAGGATCGATGAGCAGAGCATTCTTGGATCATGCTCCCTTCATCCCATGAGCTCTCCCCGTGCTCCAACCTGCAGGGCTGTGCCCTTGCACAGACCAACATGGGCCTGATGGGCTCCTCATTCCCTTTACAAAAAATTCACCTTCCCCAGTGCCAGCCTCCTTTCCTCTTCACTGCCTACCATTTGCAAAAATTTTTCATTTTGTGTTTTGCTGCAGACCGTTGATACAAACAACAGAGAGCTTTGTTACTTAACCCTAAAGTGCCCCAGAAACCACAGGTCCATTTAGTCTTGATTCCCCATCAACAGCTACCCATTGAGCTCTGCCAGGCACTTCGTTATCCATTTAATGCATATTCTAATGGTACTGAATGGTGCTAATGTTTAATCAGCACGCCATTCACTGCCAAGTCAAACACCTCACAAAGTCTAAATGTGCTAAATTTGTACGATCATTTTTGTCTACCAGACTTGTAATATAATCAGAGAGTAAAAATTAGGTCTCTTTGATAAAGTTTGCCACAAAACCGTGTTGTTTAGACTACTTACTAATTTACTTTTGCATCAGCTTCTGAATTATTTAACACAAAATGATTGCGAACTAACCAGCCTTGAGTCGTTGGAAATGCTTCCTCATAACAACCTTCTTTTGGAAATCAATACAGACACATTTCATACCACCCTGTGGGCATTAACTCAGTCACAAAGCAACTCTTTGCTTCCAGGGAGACAAGAGTGAATTTTCTCCCTTTTGGAAGGTTTCACAGGTAATTTCATCTTTGATAGGACCAGATGCCTGACCCAGGACACAGCATCCAGTTCCTTTTACACCTTCACATGTGACCTGCTTTAAAAGCCTCACTGGTACTTGTCAGGCAATCAGACAAACAAACCCAAAAATCTCCAATATAAATTTCTTTGCAAAATCTCAGAAACAGCTTCACCAGAATGGAACAACTGTGACTTGGGGCATTTGTGCAGGGGTCTGCCAGCACACAGCCACTGCTGCACAGCAGCTTCTGATTTAGGGCCCCAGATAAATCTGCTCTTTTAACTACATTGGTACAAAGCTAGAGCTGTAATTTTATGGACTGAAGGGTGATCATATATAGGAAGGGAGTCAGCTGCCAAGAGGATTTTTATGCTGGTTTCTGTCTAAGGTCCATTCACAAAGGCAAAAATTTCTTTGTACCAAAATCCACCTTTGGACCAAAATCCAGCCCAGGTTATTTAAGGAGCCTAAAGATATCTGAGAGCCTCATTCCCCTTGCCCATTCCATACCCTGCTCCTTTAAGCCAGTTCATTTTGTCCTGCTGGAACCACTGTTGCCTACCTCATCAAATACAAGAAAAACTCAAGGAATTCAGTGGAGAGCTGTGAGTTTTGTACATAAAGACATGACGGTGTCTCCATGCTCCTGCTGTTATTCAGAAATCATGCAAAATGAAGCTGAGGCAGTGAGCAAAGTACAAACCTGAAGCCTTTATACCTCCTGAGCATAGCTCATTTGCTCTGCTGTCAGTAACTCAAAGCCCCAATGAAAAGAGATGGGGGAAAAAAGAAAGACATAAAAGAAAAGGAGTAATTATATGCAAGTCACTAGACTTATCACTTAGCTTTTGGCAAAATATTGACTCCTGAATGATCTTTGTCAAATCTCATAAAAAACAGCCTCCAGGTGATGAATCTTGCCACAGGCATTAAATGGGGTGCTGCTGGAAAAGGAAGAGGAGGAAAAAAGAAAAGAAGGCTTAATTTTAATTATGTAAACTACCTGTGTCAGTATTTGGTCACAGCTCTCACAATTTGGAAAAGCAGGATGCTCGAGGGCTTGATTTTTGCTCATTTTAAATATTCATGGTATTTAAAACATCTCCTGAGCTGGGCTTGGTGGACTGATTGGGCTGAAGCAGCCCTGGCAGCCTGGGCTGCAGCACAGGCAGCACCTCAGGATGTTCAGCCAAAAACACGGATCAGAGCAGAAAACTTACACTGAAGGCTCTGCTGGGACCCCTTGGAAGGCTCTGCTGAGAGCCTTATTGATTTCAGGAGGGAGATGGATGAATGTGCAGCATGTCTGGATCAGCAATCCAGGAATTTTAGACTGGTTTTGCATGCTGACATTTCACTGTGACTTGGGTTTTTGTACAGGCTTAACCCAACTATTGAAGTCAGGAAGGACAGCACTACAAACAAGGGCTAAGCAGTGGGGAGGAAGAAGAAGGAAGTATTTCTTATCTACAGCAATGATCTATGATTTCCAGAGTACAGCAGGATAAAGAATAGTCTAATGGATAAAGAATTAATTTGAGACCAGGAGAAACAGGTCTGTCCCAGTCTTGGACCTGCCAAATAGAGACATAAAATAAAAAAAAGTGCTAAAGTGCTCCCTGCCCAGGTGTGGTCAGCAGGGTGGTCCATGCCACAGTCCACGGAATCCTGAAAGAGCCTCATTTAAAATCCCAAGGAATAAATCAGTACTATTTATAGAAACCTGGATTTTTTTCATCATTAAAACAGTGCCATAAGCAATGCTGAGACATTCCACACACAGTCTGCCATTTCCAGTTTCCCTCTAATCACTTATCAACATTAATTCAACATTAACTTAGGACCCAGTTTCTTTACCCTACTCGTGCTGGCATCAGGCAATCCACCCATAGTCTCTCCCTCAGACTCCTTTTTTTGGAAGTGATTTTTAAAAATCACTTAAAATGATTTAAGAATACTCCTAAATGTCAGCTGCAGGCAGGAGAAGACTGTTATTGGTCTGGGTTTAGAGAGAATTTTTGGCTTAGTTTCTTCTTCCTACCCTGCTCATCACTGATGTATTTTTAAATGAATCCTAAAATACACACCAGGAAACTCTATTAAATAAAAATCATGAATGGCATGCAGACTGTGCTATTACTGTGCATAAGAAGATAACAAGACTCGAGAGACTGCCCTTTACATTCTGCTGCTCTTGCTAACTGCAGATCTGGCCTAGCAAATGCACATGTTCCATGAAGGAGTGCCACAAACCCCAAACAGTATGCCTGGAAAGAGGCTGGAGGAATAAGAGATTGCAGAGATAATGGGGATGCCATGAGCTGCATCTCCCTCAATTAACGGAGTGATTGGACATGCACAATCAGAGATCCCGAGCGCGTCGTTTGTGGGTTATCAGTGATATCAGACATCAGATGGAGAAGCCTAGACTGCCCCTGCCAACAAACTGGAGGAAAGAATTAGAATTCTGAAAGCTTTTTAAAGCCAGACTCTCACCTCAAGACACAATAAAAGAGAAGCTTTTAGATCATTCCTGGCAGAGGAGTTGGAAAGCTGCCATGCTCAGACAGAGTAACTATGGTAATCCATATCAGGTTGTAGAAATCATCTTTAGCATACAGTCCTTTAAGCCCTCCAAGAAGCTTTCTTCCTAATCTTCTTAAAAATAAAAAATAAAGGGTGTTCCAAGGTCAGACAGCACCAAAAATGGGCTCAATGACACTGAAGGGGAAGCAGGTCGAGGGTACATGTCCCTGAGCACCCACCACTGTCTCTGCAGGGAGAACCAAGAGGCAGGAGCTGAGTGGGAGATGGATATCCCTGTCCTGAGCTCTGCACTGCCATGTGAGCTTCATCATCCATCTCTGCAGAGAAGACTGCACAATTAGGATGCACTGCTGAAAACCAAAGCTTAATTGCTTTGATGCTTAGGTGATTGAGAGCTGAATGCATTAGTACGTCAAAATTACTGAGCACAAAGGCCTTGATTCTGTTCTATTCTGTGCCCATGGAAGTGATGCCTTGAGTTCTCCTTCCTGGGCACTTGAGGATCACCAGAGCTTTACATGGGCAGGCTCAGCCCTCAGTGCTACTTCAATTCTATTTGAATATTTGGGATCACAGCATGAGTGGTCTGAAGGAATTTGATTCTATTGTTTTCTCAGGCAGATTAGGAGCATAGAAAATCTAATTCCATTATTTTAAAATTAGTTCAAAATTAAACTACTTAAATACCCATGTTAGGTTAGGCCAGACTTTAGCTCTGCTTCCCCCTGTTGTGTGTGTGCAGGGCCTACACCATCATCCATCCAATCCCCTGAGTATTCCACAAGTGTTTGGGGGATCCCTGCCCCTCTCAGAACACCCTTGAAATTAAAGGCAAATAAATATTGTTTGGAGCTGGGCCCAAAAACGATTAAGAACAGCAAATGTGGCACAGGGGTGCTTGAGGGAAAAGACAACATAGGATCAATAGAAAGTATTGCAGAGAAATCCCATAAGGAAGACACGTCAGACCTCCCCGAGCCTTCATTGCTTTGCTCTGCTGCCTGCTGAGGCAGACACCAGCTTTCCCTGCTTGCAAAGATGGCAACATCTCTGATGAGTCCAACACAATGTCAAAACTGAAAACTGTTCCGCATCAATCTCATGCTAAAGGGCCAAAATCTCGGAGATCAATCTCAGAGATAAGGCGTCTATCACTGAATGCTTGTTCACACACACTCCTATTTTTTCTTGGTTTTTTTTTTTTTTTCTTTTTGCTATTTCAGCTGACAGGGGCTGTTTTCTCCTTGCCTTACATGCAAAATGATTGTACTTACATGCACAGAGCAGCTGAATGCTTATCTGGCTGGTTCATATGAATACAATACAGCACAAACATCTGTGTTTTAGCAGAAAAAATAAATAGATACCATAAAAAGTACAACATGCAGGCAAAACCCTCAACAATAATAGATACAGCTTTGGAGATGATTTGAAGATCAGGGCTAATATCTCAGTGTCTCTTGTTTTGTGTTCTAAGGACAAGATGCTGAATTGCTGTGATTTTATAGTCCATAACTTAATTTTATTATGTTTGATCTAACAGGGCTAGGAATATTTCTGAGGTGTGTGCGAAACATTATACTTATTATACATTAAGTTGGTTTTAGCTCTATTACTTGTCTGTAATTTGATTTTAGACTTTAGATCATTCTCCTGAACTGTCAGGCACAGAAGCTGGGGGAATCTCTAAACTGCAATTTAGAAAGGAAAAAAGCAATTATGTGCAATCAGAGTCTGCAAGAAGTGGATCTTTTTATGGGACTGCAGAGCTCCAGGCAAAGGACACTCGGTTAAGTCCTGAAAAGGCTAAAGCAGCTCAAAACATACAGTAGGGGACAATAACCTGAAGCTCAAGATATGCAAAATAGAATTTTTTCCTGCTATTTTTTATTTCTGCTACAATCTCAGACCATTTTTGAGCCCACCATTCCAGTTCCTCATGCTGTGTCCCTGCTCCCTGGGAGGAGTGGAGAACAAGGGGTGTTGGGCTGAGCTGCCATGTGGGAGAGAGCAATGCCAGTCTGTGCTGAGGATGCCCTGGGAGAGGGCTTCCCACTCCACTGCACTTCCCACTTTGGCCTCTTTTCCTTGGGGTACAAAACAGAGAGTGAAACCATTTCACACTGGTATTTGCAAATATTGAATTTCCACGTGCAAAGTGGTGCCAAGCTTTGGGTGCTTTGCCTTTCGTTTTTTTTTTTTGTCTTCTCTCTGGACATAGCTATTGACACAGGAAGAAGTAGGATGTGCAATAACTCAATAAAAAAGACCTAATAAATCTAGTTCATAAATTAAGGCTGCAATGAAGGCAGAGCATTGCTCTTCACCATGTGCACAGCTCCCTGCTCGCCTGCCTGCCTGCCTGGGATTTTGTTTAGGGAGAATATTCCCAACCAGTCACCCCATGTGCATATGCTAATTTTAAGACACTAATTTAAGACACATATGCTAATTTTAAGAGGAAGTGTTGGCATTTATGTACCTTTATATTTAGTAAATATTCCTAAGGATTATTTACTAAATTCAAAACACTTTTTTTTTTTTTCCCCACAGGGAGAAACTGTCTAGACAGACCACAATGAACTTCAAGATTTGTGGATGGAAGAAAGAAAACTTATAGCTCTCTTTTGGCAGGTGAACCCAGCAATGATGAATGATACACCCTCTTGCCTGTATGACAAGTGCTGTTTTATTGAGGGCAGCCTAACAAGACTTTCACATTGCTCTCATTAGTTCTTCAGAGCACCTTGCCCTTGTTTGAATGTGAAATGGCCACACAGATGCTGCTGAATCACAGGGGGAGGTTTGCACATGCTTCTGTCTATAAAAGCAAGGCAGAAGTGCCATTTTCACTTGTTGGTGTTCTTTGCTACTCTTTACCTTAACCCACCTTTGTCATCCCCTTGCCATACACCAAGACACCTCAACAGCAGCAGCAGGAGATGATGCCTGGTCTGAAAGCTGCTGGAAGCTGTGCCAGCAGCAGGAAAGAGGCAAAACAGAGATGGTGATTAATATAGAAAATATAGAAAATAGAGCTGTGAGGGTGGGACAGCACTGCCATGTGCTGCAGCCACTGACTCTGCTCTGCACATCCAGGGCCTGCTGACAGCAAGCCACACTTCCCACAGGAGAGAATGAATAGAGCACCTTCCTGTTAGTGAATGCTGCACGTTTTAATCATCTGAACTTTCTTTAGCACCCACACTGGTGGGACATGCTGGTTTGGGCAGCTCTGCTGGTGGCTGATCCCTTCAGGAAGATCTGTGCATGCTCTCCATCTATTCCTTGCTGGGCCTGGGAGCACTTTGGGCCACGGCTGTTCAACAGAGCAGTGCCTGGCTGCCCAAAATCTTCCCAGAGCCACCTCCAGCTCAGTCTCTATGCCAATCCCTGAGGAGGAGGGCAGCACAGGCAGAAGTGCAGCCATATGGGATCCCCCTGCAAGCAGGTGGGTACAAACACATCCACTGCTCTCTCAAGCAGGGTCTGGCACACAGCCCCACAGAAAAAAAAAAAAAAAAGGCAGGGATTAAAAGCATGAATGAGACTTTATGGGTGTCTGCTGTTGGGTATGGCTCCTTCAAGCTGTGATGGAAGGAGCCTGTGCTTTGGGAATGAGATACAGGAGTTGATGCAGACGCTTCTTGTGTGCACATTTTCCACCTGGAAAATGTCTGTGAAGACACGGTCTGCTGCACCGTGTGGCTGGCACAGGAGGGAGAAACAGATGGAGACAGCCTCTAAAACCTTTTGTTCTCCATAGCTAATAACCTGGAGCTCCTCTGATATCTGGTATGTGTAGGTTGGCTTCACCTCCATGTGCCTGCTCTTCAGAGGAACACCAGCTACACTCATCAGTTGGCTGATACAGGAATGTGTGACTGTTTTACCAAGAGAAGTGGATAAGCTCCTAAAACCCTCATGTCCTTTACAAACTGCTGTTTACAGCAGATCTGTCATGAACATCAGTAACTCACCAAGCCATTGTAGCACAATATGACATTTTAGTGCCAGCAAAACTGGGACTAAAACCAGACATGTTTTGACACAAGTTTAGAAATTAGGAAAACCTTTTTTTCTTTCCTTTTTTTTTTTTTTTTTTTTTTTCCAAAAAACCTCTCAACACGTTGAGCTGTTCTAGTGGAAGACTGCAGTGCTTTTGAACAATTATTTTTCAGCACATCAACTCATGCTCAAAATATAGCACTGGGCTTATTTGGATTTTAAAATTCTGAAATTATTATTTTCCCCATGAAAGAGATGTCCATTTCAGGCTAGCTAAACAACAATACAATACTGCTGCTGGAAGAAATTTCCTTCCTGACTCCTGCAGAGCTTGCTGTACACTTTGAAATACCTGCTTTTATTATCCTTTTATTACCTTTAATTTACCATGCAAAGCTACAAATAAGAGTGACCATAAAATTATCCATCCCTTGTTGAAATGCAGCTGGAATACACACCCTCCTTTGACAGTGGATTCCAGAGGGGACTTCACACTGTGTGAAGAATCACACTCTTACTGCACTCCATGAAAAGCTGGTGACACTGAGTGACAGGAGGCCAGCAGAGCATCTTCACAGCTCTGAAATTTACCCTTCAACAAATGGAACACAAGTCTTTAGCTCCAACAAAGTCCTTCTCTAGTTCCAGAGCCCTTGGCTCATGGCAGTGAGACTTAGGCACCCAAACAAAATGTAAAAAGTTTTACCTTTCACCATTAAGAGTTGCCATGGAAAACCAATGTTGTTCATTCATCCTGCACCTCAAAATTTCCTGTTCTTAAGTCATCTGCTTCTCTGTGACTTAGAGGGAATACAGATTTTTCTTGGGACATCAGGACTCAAGGGAATTACCTGTAGTTAAACATCTGATTAATGGCTCATTAAGAATCAGCAACAGTGTTTATTCAGTCCCTGTCTGAGTGTGGTTTTGCAATTATGTGCTTTTGAGACTGCAGGTGTGTGAAATATTCATAACCCAAATGGAAATATGATGGAAGTGCAGCTTACACTTATTCAAGGGCTAACTCTTCTGGATTATAAATATGAAACAGAAAATAGCAATTATTACTCTGCCCAGGAACTACCCAGACCCTCACTAGATGCTTTACAAACATATTAGGCACTGAATTTCTGTCCCAAATTATTTCTGCTAAGTGGCAGAGCCTTCTATCCCCTTCATCCACACTGCAATTAGACATGAGGCTTTCTGTTAAAGGCAAAATTCATCATGGGATTGCTCTTGTAGTAACCACTGTACCCTGAAGGGTCTGTGCTTTTCTGGGGACACATTAGGGGAAGAGAGATGAGAAAGAGGGACTGGCAGCCCTTGGCTTGGTCTGTCATTTAGTTTGTGGCCATCTATTAAAATTACTGTAGTGGACGTTTAATTCTGCTTAATGGCGAATTACTCATGGCACTCATCCCTTACCTGGCCCCAGGAGGATGGAGGGTATTGGTTTTCCTCTCAGTTACCCCATCCCTATAAAAACTAGGAAAACCAACAGTAGGGTTTGGACACTCAGTCCTACACATGATACTCCTGAGCTGCCACAATCATTGGGCAGCAGCAACAGGGTACCAGTAATTCTAAAATATTAAGTATTTTTAAATATGCAACCATGATGTTCTGGTTTCGAAGATGAAACAAGGACTGGGGAGCAGGAGGAGGGATGAGAGACTGGTACCTGAGCAAATACTGAGACTCAAGAAGAGTTTCCCCATTGACCTCAGGTGGGGAGAAGCTCCTTCTAAAACAGTTCACTTCTCTTCACTGCAGCTGCAGCTCTAAGCATCAAGCCTTCTCCAAAGCTGCTTCCCCTTTCCAATTTATTTTATGCTGTTGTTTTTTTAAAAAGGTCGTTTCAGAATTCCTCTGGGTCCCATACACACCGTGCTACCACCTTGCAGAGGCTCTCAGTGGTACCGTACAACCACATATTAGTCACAGGAGAACAGGAATGGATAGCCAGGCAGAAGCAAATCTAAAAGCAGTGAACCATCAAATGTGAGGAAGCTGACAGATGAAGGACTGTGCAGAGTTCCTAAATCCAAAGAGCATTTCTAAAAGGGCACTTGTTTTTTTTTTCAGGAGAAGTATTTCTAATAGTCTCTCTCCACTGCAAAAGGGAAGGACTTATCTACCTGCCATCACTGATTGCCTGGTCTAAAGTGCTTTGCATCAGCCTCAAAGAACACAGTGGAGTGCTTCCAGAGTGGAGTGCTTCCAGATGGTGGCAGGCAGCAGGCAGGATGGGCAGGGCCATGGTTGAGGCAGCAGGCAGGATGGACAAGGTGTCTGCTCCCTCCCTGTAGCCATGATATTTTCTGGAAAATCCCTTCCTTAGGATTTTTTCTCCTGAAAAGCTGAAAGGCCTCAGGAATAAAATGTAAACATTGATTATCTGCTGCTGTGGAATGCAACGGGTACATCTTTGATTGATTTCATGTGGTTGTTTCTAATTAATGGCCAATCACAGTGAGCTGGCTTGGACTCTCTGTCCAAGACACAAGCTTTTGTTTTGATTCCTTCTTTTTCTATTCTTAGCCAGCCTTCTGATGAAATCCTTTCTTCTATGCTTTTAGTACAGTTTTAATGTAATATATATCATAAAATAATAAATCAAGCCTTCTGAAACATGGAGTCAGATCCTCATCTCTCCCCTCATCCTCAGGCCCCTGTGAACACGGTCACAGCCCCTGCTGCAGGTCTGGGCAGGCTGCAGGCACAGCCTGGCCCTGGGGGCTCCTGCTTCTTCTCTGCCCTGCCTTCTCTTCCCCAGGGTGAGCAAACACACAAATGGGCTTCCTTCTTTAGGAGTACCCTGACAGAGACACTGTGGATGGTCCCTACAGCATGGGGTGAGCTCTAGAGGGGACAGAAGAACCTCCAGGCATGACTGTACCAAGGAACCGACCACTTTGGGCTGAACGCTCCTATGAGTTTTAGAAAGATACCCAAACCCATTTGAAAATGTGTTTAATGTTGGGAAATCCATCATGGCAAGCAGTTCATTATTAAAACCATTTGCCTTTTTTTCTATTCTGAGTGTTTATTTCTCCAGTTTCTGCTCTCAGATCATGCCGTGATGTTCTCTGTGACATCCAAGGGTCCTCTGTGTTAGTGCTTGTAAAACACTTCCCAACTCCTCTCAAAAAACTAATGAACTGAACTCTTATCCTACAAGCCAGGACTTCTAGGACAAACAGCATTCTGGTGATTTTTCTTTTTCAGAACCACTTTTAAATCTGTGACATTAGCGTGGCAGAAACGGTCTGCCGTTATTTCTCTGTATCATGGCAATATCTGCATGAGCTCATTCTTCTCCAGTTCACACATTCAAGGTTCCTATTTAATTTTTCAGCCACTGCAGGCAGCTCACATTGAGGTGTTTATCATTTCAAAAACACAGTCACCTCAGCCAGTCAGCATGACCTATTTTCCTGGTTCCTGAACCTCATATTTTTTGTCTTGTTCCAAGGACTCTGGTTGTTCATTAGATGCAGATCACTCTGAAGAACTGATTTATTATTTACTAATTTGCTGATTTTTCTGTCATCTGTGATTTTTGTCTTAGAATTTGGATATTTTCTTCTAGATCACCGATAATGATACTCTACGACACTGAACCAAAAATAGATTGCTGGGCAACTGAAGAGAAGCAGCTACACTGAATGTGAGTTCCCTGCTCCAAGTTATTAAAATACCTGTAAAAGTGAAAGCCATCTTGAACATGCATTTAAAAAACTTCTGGAGATCCTCCAAAATAAAGAAAGAGAGACTTGTACAACATTGCCAAAAGAAACAAAGCTTAAATCTGTTGTGATTTGTTGTTTTGGGGTTTTTGTTGTTGTTTTTTGGGGGATTTTTGTGCTGTTGTTTTTTGCTGTTTTTTCCTTAACAGCCTTTCTTCATGAGAAAATACTTTTTAACTAAGTCGGGGCTTTTAAGTTCTGAAGGATAAGGACATAACAAGAAAAACATCCCATTATTGTCCTGTTAACTCTTTCCTACTGCTGCCATAAATGCAGCATGTCAAGGAGAAAATTTTCTTTTTTAAAATGTCTTTCATCCTTTCAAGTTTGAGGATAGCCACTGTTTACTCTCAGCTGTCATTTCTAGCAAAATAAAGGAGAAAGTCTGGCAAAAAAAAATCCCCTCCCAGCCTTCCATCTTTTTCTCTGTTTGAAGCTATATGCTTGATAAGTTCTAGCAATATGAAGCTTCAAAAATCCATTTCCTTTAAGTTTGAACTAGAATAGTTTCCTATTATAATTTGAATACTGGTCAGGCTTTTCAATCTACTGCAGGAAGGCATTCAAGGATGTGCCAAATGTTAAATGTTAGAATTATTTATTGTAGTATTGTCAGCACTTTTTTTTTTTTTTTTTTCAAAAGAGATCCATACAGAATAGTCCCCAGCCCAGAGAGCTGTGACGAAGCAGCAGCCTGAAAGTGGCTTTAGGGCACCAAGTTACTGGCAAAAATATCAAGTAACCTGCAATTCTTAACTCTCCTTGCACTATGAATGCCTTCTGCCACCTGGGATGTTTGTCATGTACTTCTAGGAAAGACAAGCTTGGAAAGAACTTCAGAAAAAAATAAGGCTGAGAGAAGGATGTGTTCACACATTTGCTGGTGTTTTTATCTTTGCAGGGCCCAAAAGAAGGCACAGAGAACCAAGCTGTGGAGAGTCTCAGGGAAGGCACATATTAACTTCAGGTGTGCACATGTTTCCAGATAAATCAGGGTTCCTGGTGGCTTCTCTGGCTCTCTTTACCACAGGGACTGGAGTTGCTCAGCCATTTGCAGTTCTGTTGTTGGCAAACAGCGTCTTAATGCACAAGATCTTTCTAAGACTGATACAGAGAAGGTCATAAGCTTTTTCCTGAGCTCTGTGATTAATAGTATCCAAGGCTTTAAAAATATATAGGAAGAGACAATAATTGTCAAGGTTTAGGTGTATGTCTAGTGAATTCATTGCTTCCTTTAGGAGACAATTTGCCATACCTCTGATGGAGTAAGGCAGTCTTGTAAACAAAAGAAACTCTAATGAATATAACAGGGAGAGAATGAGGCTTTTGTCCCCATTGTCACATAAAATATCTCCCTCTCCCCTTCAGTGCAGGAATACTTATCAATACTATGTTTGAATCCCACCTAATAATAGCAGAAAATAGAATAATTTTGCAGAACTATGACCAGTTTCTAAAAGCAGGAGAGGTTCAGTCTGAGCATCATTAAAATGAGAGTCCAGTTCTCAGTCTCCAGCCTGTGATCCCCAGGGCAGGGACAACACTGCCCTCAGTGTCATCCCTGAGTTGCTGAAGGCTTGTCCACTCCAAGGTCACGGAATTCTGTCCCTGGGAAGCCCTTCTCCATTACTTTCACCTAAAAACCTTATCCAGGAATCTGAGGTCTCGTCATTGTCAAACACACAGAGCAGACCTGCCCTTCATTTCAAGGTTTCAAGCCAAAAAAACCACAACCAGTGCTCTAATTAGCAGCTCTGCTGACTTTTTCTGGACTGCAAAGGATTGAGGAGTCACAGCCAACCTTTGATTTAAAATCAAGATAGTTACAGCCTGGTCTTCCTTTGAGAAGCAGTGATTTCTGCACTCCGGGACTCATTAGGGAGGAAGCCTCTACCACCACACATATACTTTATTAAAAGGCTGAACATTTTAATAGATGAGATGTTCCACCCAGGTGCTCCATTCCACCCCTTCTTCTCTCTCCATGCCCACCAGAGATCTGTGGGGATGGGGCAGCTGCAGCATTTCCCTGGATCATCCAAGGGAACTTTATGCAGGAAAAAACCCACGCTGCAGTCAAGGTTACTTTGCTGGTTATATAAGGGCTTGAGGTGGGGATTTTTTTGGACTCCTCTGTTACTAAGGCTTTTCAAAAATCCACAATAGGCCAAATTTAGCCCAAGCCTCCAGTGAGTGCCCTGCAGCAAGTGTGAGAGCAATTAAGCAGCACTATTCCCCAAGCTGTCTTCTCCTCAATTATGTCGGCAAACAAAGAGGCGTGCCTGGGTAAGACCCTCTCTATTAAACAAACCAGCCCTATTTTATTCTCACTTTGATCAGGGGAATGAAGTCAGCAGGGAACAGGGAAGGCAGAGCAGCATGTTCTGTCTTGGACTTCTGAAGTTTACAAATAAAATTAAAAAAAGAGAGAGCTAGAGAAAGAAAATAATTATGATAATTGGAAACTCAACCCATCCTTAGTGTGGAGCACCAGGTACACCAGGCAGGACAGTGGGGCCTCAGGTTCCTGGCACTGGGAATTGGGCAGCCATCATAGTTAACTTATTGAAAAACAAGGAGAAATTTCCATTGAGGGTCTATCTTTCAAAATCCTACCTTTTCCAAAGGATCTCATAACAGGATGTTTTGTATCTGTTTCTGATGTGGCAAGAGAGACCCTTAAATGCTGTGCCTCCACCTAATCTCTGAAGAAAGTAAATTAAAGCCAAGGAATTATGACTGAACTATGCTATTCTTTTATTGGTATAAAGTCTAGTTAGTCTGCTGGATGCAAGAATGCATTCCATGAACTAATCAGTAACTGCCACATCCTTTGGGTTAGGTTTTTTAAATTGGGCTTATTTGGGTGAAGATTTCTGACTGAGCTGAGACAATATTTGATTGTGCTAAGACAGAATGAATGCTGCCTCACATCACAGACCCCCCATCACCTCTGCAGTCTCTGCTGGAAAAGCCAGCTTTGCATTTCTCAGCTAATGAAACATTCATCAGTGTCCGAGCAGGGAGGGTTACTATCAAACTCTCCCTACTGAGAGGTAAAGTGCATCCCAGTGTTGCTATTAGCTATTTTGGCATCACTCTTAAAACACTCTTGGTCTTGGTTGTAGCAAACTAGAGGCTGGGAGCTGTGTGGGTTCCTGGGGGTCCCCGGGGAGCTGCAGGAGCTCCAGCAAAGCTGTACCACAGGGAAAACCTGCACATCTCCCTGGGCCCCCTCCCCAGCAAGGTCTCCAGGAGGTGTGAACAGAGGCCTTGCTCCAGGGAGTATTTTTTATACATAAATTTAGTGTTTGCAAAAGCAGTGGGTGCAGAGTAATGGAAACAGAAGCGTTTTCCTTATCCTCAGACCTGGGTCTTGAAGCATGAGAGGTTCTGATGGCTGGGGAGAGAGTGAGAGGAGATTAGAGCTCTCCATGTAAAAACTTTCTCAACCATTGCTTCATTTTAATCTCTTATTTATTACTAGTTGCATCTGCTTATAAATTAGGCCAGCAAGTTGTCTGGAGCTCTTAATAGCACATTTCACTGCTGCTTTGAAAGATCATCTGTACAGTCAACAAAATAATATTAATGGGTCATTACTCCAGTAAAGCAAACCACTGAATGATAACAGCAGCATTAACAGGATGGTGATAATGAACTCTTGGAACTTCTTTAGTGCTGGGTATCAAAGCACTTTCCCAAGGAGAGCAATATTTTTTACCCCATTTTATATCTGGAGAAACTGAGAAAAGGAGCAATATCTGGACTGTCAGACAGAAACACAAGCAGATGCTTGCAGCTCAGAAACTGAAATGGATATTTCTCATAGGCCATACTCTGGAGTTTTAATTTTAATTTACTGTCACCTTCTCTCTAAGCCTGATCCTCTGCCAGCTCAGGGGAAAGCTTCTCTGAAGCAGGAGGAGAGGCTGTGGATGCCCATTGCCACTGTCATGTCACTCCCCTTTGCTGGCTCATGCTGTCAGAATTTCATCTCTCTAGAGGTATTTTTCTCTAGAAGAGCTCCTGGAAGGAGCCCTAGAAGAAGCTAATTTCCTCAAGTCATGCTGTGTATGCTACTGGCCTTTTTAGGGCTTGCCTGAATTTATGTGGGAAAACTAATCCAAAAATCCTCTGTGAACTTGCTCAGAATCAAAGTAGCCTGCAGTGATTTAAGCCAGGCTAATGAAGGACTGACTGAGCTTCTCTGCACAAAGCTCTCAGTGCCATTTTAATCATCCACTCTATCACACCCTCAGTTTTGGGCCAACAGCATTACAGACAAACCCTCTCAAAATGAAGGAGAAACACAAGAAAGGACTGCAGGGTGTGGGTGACTATCAATAAGAGTTTTCCTAATAACTGTGCTACAAAAGCCAAATCTTACAGTCCTGACCAGGGAAGACAAGAAGAGTCTGCATCAGAGATTTGTGAAAAATTAAATCAGGAGTTTGGCAGTTCACAGTCTCCTTTGAGTCCTTAATTCTGAGAAAGAACCAAGGATGGAGTGATTGAATCTCTGATTCTTGTGCCTGGAGATGCACAAGATGCAACTCCCTAAAGGACCAAACTCAAAAGGAAGAAACTCAGATTTTCCTCTTTCCTTGTGACCTTTTCCCAATTCCTCATGAATTCCAGAGCAGCCTCAGCATGGCCAGGACCCAGTTCTTCCTTCCCATGGCCAGAGGATGGGGTCCAGCAGCACATTCCCAGGAGAGAGCCCAGCTCCTGGGGACCTTCCTCTCCCAGGAGCAGGGAGCCGAGCCTGCAGCAACCACACTTCAAATACTTCAAAAGACAGGTTTGCCTGCTCATCTGCTCCCCTTGAACAGTCAGTGCTGGAAGCATACCAATGCCTTGGAGAAATACTTCAGTTTCTCCCAGCTTTGGAACCTGGGCATCATTTTTGATCTGCCTTGTGTGCTCTCACTAGATCAATGTATCATCACAGCAGTTCCCTCTGCTGAAATGGGGCCATCCTTCTCCCAGCACAGCAGAGTGTCTCATCATCTTAGACCACAGATCAACTCTAATTTTCTTCTCTCTAACACAGAAAACTGCCATTTTGCCCTGCTTGTATCCTCTGAGAACAACACTGGAAAGGGAATTTTCTTACCTTCCCTTCAGATTAATTCCCTTCTAACAAGCCCCTCTCTCAGCACTCTTTAGTGGCTAAACCAAACCTAAGCTGCTTGGTCTGTATTCTCAAGGCACTTCACAACTTTTATCTGCCTTACCCATGGTTTCTCACTGAGTTTCAAGAGATCATCTCTCACCTTCAATCAGCCCCAGTGCCAGATGGAGGCAGCCCCAGATCCTCCCCCCATCCCTCTGAATACAGCTAACTAACATGGGAACGGCAACTCCTCCCTTCTGTGCCAGAGACTGTGGCAGATGGCACCACCCTGTTTATTACAGGATAATCCTTTTTTACAAGAAGATAAGGAAAACAAAGTACATAGAAAGTTTAATGAGGGCTTTGAAATGGATGTGGATACAGACTGGAAGTCATCTCTGGGGTCACCAAGTGCAGTCCCTTCTATCATTGTATTGACTCTCCATAAACTTACTGAGCTGTGGCTGGGAGGTAGCTGGGATTTGTTCATTGTCATTCCTTCCAGAAGGCTGTTACAGCCTCCCTGTCTTAATGGCTAGAAGAGTTTGATTTCCAGAGTGATTTCATTGGTCTCCAGTGCAAATGGTCCTTTTTTCTCCCTAAGGTTTTACAGGCAGTAATCATAACCCTCCTAATCCTTTATTTTGCTGTGATCAACAAGCCACGCTCCTTTAGCCTCCTCTTGTAAATCAGGCTCTCCATTCTCCTGATCTCTCTAATACCCACGTATTTGTGTGTCTCTGTTTTAATTCACATTTTTTTAAGCTTAGATATTCACAAATAGCTGTAACAAACAAGGATGCCAAAAGCTCCTTACTTATGCAGGCAGTACTTTTGCTGATGCAAGCTGTGTCCTTTTCACAACTCATCACAAAGTGGACATAATTTTGTCCAGAAATTTTGATTCTGTGGAGCTGCTGCCAGACTAAAAGGCCTGTACACACTGGTCTCTGTTACTCTCCCTTTCTCAAATACAGACACTGTGTTTGCTATTCTTCAGTCACACAGTGCCACCCTTGAGTTGATAGATTTATTAAAAACTCTTACTACCAGATTTGCAATTTCACACATCAATTCTTCCAGAACTTTAGGAGCAAAAGTTTCCACTCCACAACTCTCCACTCCCCCCAGCATGTGCTATGGAAGACTTTTAGCTGTTATTCCACTTATGGTGAGGCAAACTCTGTTCCCACGTGCTCCTTCCCATTACTCACTGCATTTCTACCCTGTGCAAAGTTGTTGAACTTTAATTTCTGCACACACACTTTGAGATGTGATCCCCAGCACGGTGAGTGATGGTTCCTTGCCTACAGTGAAAGCAGGGTATTGGATTTTTGTTGAAATGTTAAGAAACACATAGGATATATGAAGCATTTCAGAAACTTAAGGGGAGTGTTAAGATGAACAAGTATGCTTTTAAAATCTCTTTTTAATGCTTGAGGTGGAATAAGCACCACGTATCGACTGGGCCATTAAAACAAAACCACTCCCGGGATTTCAGTGCATTTCTGCAATAAAATGAAATGAACAATGCCTGTGGCAAACGCAACCTCAGTAATTGCCTGGGAACCTCGTGAGAAAGCGAAGCCCAAAAGACAAAGGAAAGAGGGAATAATCCAAAAAAATATAAAAAAAGAAAGAAAAAAAGAAAAAGGTGAAAACAAATATTGCAAGACACCTGAACAGCTACTTCACTGCTACAGAAAAAAAAATGCCATGTGCTTTCTTTAGGAACAGCATCCCAACACTCTTCTTTTTGATGAAATCAATGGAGAGCACCAGAGGAGCCCATTAGCATCACAGCCAGCTGCTGTGCTGTGGATCTGCCCTCTCATATCCATGGGAGCCCTCAAATTCTCCTTGTACAGCCCCCTTCAAGTCTGTGTGACACAAAAAAGGGGCCCACAGCTGGAAGACTGCAGGCTCCCTCCAGGTGAGGCTTACCTGGAGCTCAGGAGCTGGTGAGCTCCCTCAGCTGCAGGGCTGGGAGGAGCAGAGAGGGACATTCTCTCTGCTGCTGTGTTGGTGAAAATCCTGGGGGCAACTGGCTCTGGGCACAGGGAAAAGATTGTGGCCGTGGAATGTTTAAAATGCAAGAGATGTGAGCATGTGTGTCACGGACTTCTTTTATGGAAAATCCTTTCCTTGGGATTTTTCCTCCTGAGAAGCTGAAAGGCCTCAGGAACAAAATGTAAACAATGATTAGCTGCTGCTGTGGAATGCAACAGGTGCATCTGTGATTGGTCTCATGTGGTTGTTTCTAATTAATGGCCAATCACAATCAGCTGGCTCAGATAGAGAGTCTGAGCCACAAGCCTTTGTTATCATTCCTTCTTTTTCTATTCTTAGCTAGCCTTCGGAGGAAATCCTTTCTTCTATTCTTTTAGTATCGTTTTAATATAATATATATCATAAAATAATAAATCAAGCCTTCTGAAACATGGAGTCAACATTCTCATCTCTTCCCTCACCCTAAGACCCCTGTGAACACTGTCTCACCTGTGGGGTACCAAGAGCATCACTGCAGCTTCTCCACCCTGGATGCATCGCTCCGCACAGCAAGGTGCAAACACAGGTGGCATCTCCTCGTTGCCTCTCCCTGGAGCACCAATGCAGGAGCCAAGGGGGCCAAGCAGATGCAGGAGGCAGGCATGAGGAGCAGGCTGCTGGCCCTGGCCCAGGCTGCCATGCTGCTGCTAAGCAACGTGCGGGCACAGCCTGCTCGGGAAACCAATCAAGGCAGCATCGCGCTCCGCTCGCGTTAAATGTCAGTTTACAAATGGAAGTGACAGATCACAAACCATTCCCCTCTGTAGCGATGTGGGCTCATCCTGAACCCATCTCCCCGTGCCTGGCTGGTGCAAAGTGATTCCACCTCTGCTAAATGACTCCCAGAGTCTCCAAAGTACAATTTTGTTTTATAGTCGCTGTCAAACCAAAACGTTTCATGTTAATTTCTTACAACCTACTCCGCTGTCTGCTCCGCTCCTATTTGATATTTATTCCCCTGTCAAATGTGCATTTATTTGCCGACATTTTTATTAAATTAGACTGTAATAAATCTGTCTGAGTTTATGTTTATGTCTCCTCATGCAGAGGACCCCAAAGTAAGTTCCATCCATTAAGTGCATGGCCAAATGCTCACGAGCATTTCACAGAGGGTAAATAAAGTCGAAGTACTGGTAATCAAAAATGATAACAGCCCAACCTGGCCAGGCTGGAAGGGGACCAGGGGAAGCAATGTTTTTGTAGCAGTGGGCAATCATCTCTCTCCTGAGCAGAGAGGAAAGTTTCTGGGAACAGCCCCACTTCCAGATTGTGAAAATTCACACTTTTTTATTTTCTTTTAGACAGGATAGAGAATTTCTTGAGCCCCACTGTTAGCAGAATTTTAGCAGTAAAAAACAGCTTGTAAATGGTTGCAACTTACAAAATGTTGCTGTAAGATACATTACAAATGAAATTCCATAGTGCAGTTACTGGTCAAATGCTCCCTGGCTCTTATAAAGGCTTTTAAAAACCTCCTTAGCTTACCAAATTGTGAGTAAATAAAATTTTGCATAGTAAAAGTGAGGCACAGCACAGTGGGATTTGCTTGATGTCACCCACTAAGTCATCAACAATCAGGAACAAAGATCAGAACAGCTAAATATCATCTGGAGAAACCTGGGGGACCAGATCAACTGCCTCACATTTGTGTCATTTGAAGCTTCCCCCCAAAACTTTCGTGCAAAAGAGTATTTTTTTGTGTAGCAACTTTTTTCTTTTTCATAGCAGCAACAGGGAGAAGAACAAGTTAAAAATTCCCAACAGCAAGGTCATTCAAGGTTGAGGCTTTTCCTCAGCCCCCTCCTGCTGTCCCCTGTCCTGTCAGTGGTATCATTGTGTGCCCTGCAATTCCTGGGCATCACTGTGGCATCTGAACGAGGAGCCTCAGTGATCCCTCCACGCCGCTCACCCCCAGCTTGGTGAGAGCAATGCAGAGGAATTCAGAGCAGCTCCCTCCAGCTTCAGAGGGCTCCCAACACGGGAAATTTTTTTGCTAAATTACAATGTCTTGAAATTGGCAACAGCACGCTGATTATGTCTCATTGTGGCTGTGATGTCCTTGGCGATGGAGCTGGGAGACCACAAAGTGAATATAATGCTCCTCTATGTGACTCTAATGACTGATGATGCTCTGCTGTGGGTAGCAATTTTGAAATAACTGAGAATGACGACAGAGAATATTGCCTTTGTCTTCTCGTTTCAGGAGAACTTTACGTGTAACTAAGGAGCACAATGCAGCCCTGCCAGCCACACACGCTGCTAATGGGGGAAATTTGCATCCCCATCAAGCAGTTTGTGCTAATCTGCCCCATATAGAGCCCTGCAGGGCAGGCTGAGCTCATGAAGCAGGGAAAGGTGGTTCTCACTCCTAGCCAGGGTCTTCTCACATGCAGGAAGAAATTTCAGGACACAGGGACAGCCAACAAATGCTGCAGACCACAAAACCAAATTAATAAATTAAATTAAGTGTAACACTTTTTAAACTGGGCAGCAGATGCTTTCCTCACTCTGGTTGCTTCCTGTCATTCTGATAGCTCAGAGGAACAGTCTCACTGAATAAAACAAGTGCTGATCCCGCAGAGGGATGGATTGGATGCTTTGGTGACACGCAGAGAAAGCAGCTCTGTTCTCTTCCAGACCTGACCTAGTATTGCTGGTTGCCAGCCCTCTGTGCCACAGAGCAGTGCCAGCCTGCTCTGGGGTGTCTGCTGTGCTTTGTGACCCTCCCACAGTCAACGCCTGCACAGGGGACACACAGAGTGTCCCACATTAGACAGGGATGATGGAGCTTCTGTCCTGCCTTCACCACCCTCTGACAGAGCATGAAGGGCTTCAGTGCACAGGAATGTCACTGTCAGTCAGTGGAAAACACCCACTGTGCAGAAATCATCCTGTGAGTGCGGAGCTGAGGGGGGAAACAGGGGAGGCTGAGTGCAGATCCCACCTCTGATGGGCCAGAGACAGATGGCACCACCCCGTTTATTACAGGATAATCCTTTTTTTTAAAAGAAGATAAGGAAAAAGAAATACACAGAAAGTTTAATGAGGACTTTGAAATGGAGTTCCTGTGTGATGGTGTTCACAGGGGTTCTTGGATTGGGGAAGAGAGGAGGATCTGACTCCATGTTTCAAAAGGCTTGATTTATTATTTTATGATATATATTACATTAAAACTGTACTAAAAGAATAGAAGAAAAGGTTCTCATCAGAACAATAGCTAAGAATAGAATCTGAAAGAATGATAACAAAGGTTTGTGGCTTGGGCTCAGTGTCCAAGCCAGCTCACTGTGATTGGCCATTAATTAGAAACAAGCACAGGAGACCAATCACAGATGCACCTGTTGCATTCCACAGCAGCAGATAATCAATTTTTACATTTTGTTCCTGAGGCCTTTCAGCTTCTCAGGAGGAAAAACCCTAAGGAAAGGATTTTCCATAAAAGATGTCTGCGATATTCCTGCGTGATCCCACCTCTGATGTGTCCTGCAGGAGCTCCTCTGAGCTTCACCCAGGATCTTACACCCATCTCAGCCTTCCCTGAGGAGACCCAGAGCCCTGAGCCCTGCCCAGGCAGAGCAGTCTCAGCTCCAGCCTGGCTGAGGGACCCAAGCACAGCCACCATCACACTCAACCTGACTGTTTTCACTTTTACACACAGCCGGAACCAGCTAACTCTAACTCGTGCAGGTCAGTCTCCAGAGAGTGAAGACTGACATAAGAGGGGCACAAAAATCTATTTCTGATCTTCCAGAACAGCAGGTCCTGAGAAGCCCAAGTGCTGTGCTGGCAGCATGGTTTGCCTTTGAGGGATGGGAAATCAGAAGAGAGGAGGCCAGCTAGCTCCAAGATAACAGAGCTGATTTGGAGAAGAGTCACCATGAAGTTATTGCTTTGATGGTCATTATTAGGGCTCCCGAAGATACTGGACTGAGCAAATTTTGTCATAACCCATCCTGAAGGATTTTAAACTCAAGGTATTGTTGAGAAAACAAACCTTTTGCTCAAACCCCAGTGCAGACTGGATTGCCATGGTGGCCTTTCTGTTCCACAGCCACACTTTATTTATCTTCGTCCCTCCCATTGTTGCAGGAGCCAACAGAGAACAGAAATGTACCAACAGGTCTGAGTTTATCTCTGTGAAAATCTTTTCTATGAAGAACATAAGTCAGTGCCACAATATTTGATCTCACGGGAAATGCAGGGAGGGCAATGTTTTCTCTCACCTCGGGAACAATTTAGGTGGGGCACATAAATCTGTGTCCTGTTCCACCCAACAATAAGCCCGAGGGTCTTTGTGAACCAGAAGAGACTGATCACACCCAAAGGCTGCTCCAGCCAGCCACAAAGGCAGCACACAAGGGGTTTTCTGTGAACCAGAAGCCTGTGTCTGCTCCTGCCTTGTATTGTTCCTTTTAAATGGAAACCATTCTGAAGCACAGTTTGTGCCCTTAATACATTACATTTTATTGCAGCTTTCTGGGCAAATTCCATCCCTTGCACAGGGTGAAGACCATGCCCAAGACCTGTTCCCACCTTAGTCTGGTGGGCTTTCCACAACTCTAAACAGGGGTGACAGCTCTGCTAGCGGAGCTCTGAGGAATCTAACACAGGCAATTTAAAAAGTCAGCGCTCCCAGCAGTCCACTCTCCCCCAGACAATTAGAGGCAAACATGTGCCCGCATTTCAATGCCTCCAGGTGGAGGCTGGCATACCAATGTGAGCCCACCTTCAGCAAAGCTCTGAGCTCACCCTGGCGGAGCAGTCAGCAGCCAGGGACAGATCTCTGCTGGCCCCATCCCTTGAGCCCATCTCCTCACACCCTCAGCCTCCTGCATTCTTGGTGTCTGCTACTTCTTGCAGGATTTCTTGGCCAGGTTTTGAGAGAGGTTTGGTGCTGGTGCCCACAGTGGGCAGCTGTGCCTCACTTTGTGTATCTGTGCCTGCAAACCAGCACACCGGCAAGCCCAGCCTCAGGGATTATGTTTTTTGCTCAGAAACTTGCATCCACCAAAGCTTGCAGCTTCCCCAGCTTCTCCTTCCTCAGACCTGCCTCGATGTTCCAAATGAGTGGGTTTTGCCTCTCTTCCTGCGAGTGAACATTGCTTTTCCTCAAAAACACTGGGGAACAATTAGAGCAATGAGAAAATGGTAAAAATAACACAAACCCATCACATTCCTCACGGCACTGACAGCCAGAGTGCTGTGTGGTATGGCAGAGAGCAGAAACATAACACATTTAAAAACCAAACAGGTGAGCACTATCTGTACTTTAAATCACTCATAACCACTCTCGCTTTGCTAGGAATATTTCAGGAAGCCAGAACACCTCCATGGCCCTGTGAGCACATTTAACAGTCCTTGGTGATTTGTCACTTGGGATGCCAATCACTGGTGCTGCTTTTGTCTGGAGGAGAGTTTACATCATAGCAGCTGGTGTGGGGCTGTGTTTTGGGTTTGTGCTGGAAGCACTGCTGATAATCCAGGGATGTTTCCATGATGGTCAGGCAGGGCTAACACAGAGCCCAGACCTTTTCTGCTCCTCACGCCAGTTCAGGAGGCTGGGGGTGCACGGGGAGCTGGGAGGGGACACAGCCAGGAGAGCTGACCCCAACTGAGCCCAGGGATACCCCAGGCCATGGGGTGCCATGCTCAGTATGGGGGGACAATAAAGAATGGGGGACTTTCAGATTTACAGCATTTGTGTTCCCAAAGCCTCATTATGTTTGACAGAACCCAGCTTTCCGGGAGATGTCTGAGCCTGCCTGCCCATGGGAAGTGGAGAAGGGATTCCCTGTTCCACTTTGCATGTGTGCACAGCTTTTGCTTTGCCTATTAAACTGTCTTTGCCTCATTTCCTCCCATCCACACTTCTGATTCTCTCCCCCACCCCACTGTGTGGGGCTGAGCTGCCAGCTGGGCTTAAACCACAACTGTATTTTTTAATACTGATTCATTTGTGGCAGCGCTGCAGTACAAAAACACTCAAACATTGCTAGGTTAAAATATGTGTTTTCCCAGTGGTAATTAGTACAAGAAAATCAGGCTAAATGTATTAATTTCAGTTGGCTTTTTCATTCTCTTCCTGCAGTTTTTCACTTCACAGTCGCAATAATTGTAGCCCTTATGAACAATTATGTAAAATTATGTAAAATGCAATATGATCAAGGTATTAGACTATTATTATCCCAGCTGTAAATGCATGAATCATTACTACAGAGTACCTAAAACCCCCAGAATTGTCTGTCAGTTTGAGTTTAGGGGCCTTTTCTTGTCTTTTGGATGTTGATGACAATTAAATCATACCTTGATAAATATAAAAGGAAAAAATCCAGCATAGCTATTATGAGTCCTCATTAGGAAGCAAAAGAGTGGTTTTCATGTTTTGCCATTTAGTTAATTGTCTGCCTTGTGACTTATCTGGAGAGTCTTTTCTGAAGCAGAAATCCTGGGCTGGATGTGATGGGAGCTTTTGGGGATCAGCCTGGTGGGGAGAAAAGATTTGGCAGATTGGAAGAGGGCTTGACCTGATGTTTATTGAGTGAATGCATGACAGAGAGCTCACAAACAACAGAAGGATCTTGAAAGACTTTAGATATGAATGAAGACAGAAGTTTCCCTCTTTTGACCCTGTTGCTTTGCATGCTGAGGTGCAGGGATGCCTGATTTCGCTTGGGCATAAAAAATAGAAATAATTTTATAAATATCTTCGTATTATATGCATGCCTATACAAACCTCCATCATTCAAAAACATTTTTTTTCTTTTTTTTTTTTTGGAAAGGTCAACTTTATATTATTTCAAAGCTACATCCTACTCCTTCAACCTGACTTCAAAGTCAGTGGGGCTGTAGACAGATGAGGAGACCCAGCATCACAGTCAGGTACCAGGGTGTGTATTAATTTCCCTCTGTGCTGAAGGAGAGCTTTCCCCACTCATTCTGGAGGAGTTAAATTAGTATGCTGGGGGAAGGAACACCATGACCTGTTTCTTTCTGTTTCCTGTGGATGTGTGTGGTGATTTGAATGTGAGACAAAACTGGAAATTGCTCAGGAAATTCTCATATCAGTCACTCTCTCCTAAAGCTTGCAGGAACCATGAAGATCGTATTACAGTGTTACAGAAAATAACAGAGCCTTGAAATTGGGTGAAAATGTCATAGAGAGAAATGTGGCTGAGCCAGGTTCTATGGAAATTATTTGCCATTGTCCCTTTTATGCTGAAAACAGAAGAGAAACAAAGCACTAACAAATATGAGAAGAAGTATCTAGTGTATTGAAAGCTGAATAACCACTATGAATTGGTCAAAATAATGAAGCCATTATTTATAGACAGGCCTGGAAGAGATAAATTCTTGCCTTGGATGGTAAAGCTAATGGGCTGGATTTATCTTTCTCATTGCTCCTATAACCCATCCCTCTTCTCCCTGGTCAGACCTGCAGTGACACACATGGATTTGCTGACAGTGCTGATCCATCCAACTCCAAAACTGGACAAATAATTTATTTAAGAAGGGGATGCTTTGACCCAAAATAACCAGAAATGTTTATCTTCCCTGTGAGGGTGGGCAGGCCCTGGCACAGGTGCCCAGAGCAGCTGGGCTGCCCCTGGATCCCTGGCAGTGCCCAAGGCCAGGCTGGGCAGGGTTTGGAGCACCCTGGGATGGTGGAAATTGTCCCTGCCCATGGCAGGGGGTTGGAACAAGATGATTTTTAAGATCCCTTCCAATCCAAAGCGTTCTGTGATTCTGTGAAGTGGCAAAGAGGTAAAATGCTTCATCAAGGAAAGGACACCAGAAATGTTCCCTTCTCCACTCAGAATACAGCAGTCACTCCCTAACAGGTGGCTGTGGAGAGCTGGGGCTTTTAAGGGAGTTACAGGGAAAAGCTAATGCCTCTTTTTCCCATTCATGGACTCAAGCCCTGAATTCAATGACAGCTACTGAGAGCAGGACTCAATTCTTTAATCTAAAGGGAGACTGCTCAATATCTCCATTTGGAGCAGAAAACCATCTCCTGTTTTGGGTTTTTGCCTACAGGGAGCAGTGATAGTGCTGTTTGTGTCTGAAGTGAGGCTGCAGATGCCCAAATTTGCAGTAATTATGTAACTTGCAAAGCCAAGCCTGCTAAACTTTAGATCAGCATTTAAAAATGCAAGAGAAAGTTATCTACCTAATTGCCTGGAAAAAAACTATGCCCCTCCATTTGCAATATTAATTGTCTCTTAATAACACAAGGTTGTTCTTCAAGAGCCCTAATGGACTTTATTTTTTCCTTTAAAAGGAGAAAAAGAACCCTCAAAATAAGGAAAAGTGTGCAAGGGAAGAAGCTAATATAACTAGAAGTGAAATGTTAATGTTATTTCATTAAATGATTTGTGAAGAATGAGATAAGAGATCAACAGTCTCAAAGAATAATTTCTTTAAATACCTTGTGCTCGAGATTCCCCTCTAGGCAACTTTTCATCTTTCTTCATTAAAAAAATAGCATTAAATTTTATTAAAGAGTCCCAATTAAGCTGGTAACTTGCTTCAAAGAGCATCCAGGCTTAGGGGGATATGTTAAACGTTAACAGTGATGGGAAGATTCACCCGTAGAGCTGATTTTAAAAACAGCATCTTTCTGACTGCTACAATTTGGCTTGCACACCCTTGAGGCATTCTCCCAGACCTACTGATACCTATTTTGGGAAGCAGCACATAAATTCTTGGCTTTAAGGTCAAGTAGATGGTGAAGTTGGCTGTAACAAATGCAAACTTTTCCTGATAGCTTTGGAAGATGTCAAAAACTAATTTCAAAAATGAATGTTTTTCTTAGATCCCAAATTGGTCTGATCTGAGGGTGGCACCACACACTCCAGAAGCAAACCCTGTGAATTTAGCTTGCCTTGTTGTTTAAGGGGAGCTGGCAATAAACACAACACTCAAAAATAATACACAGAGTCTTGGCTGGAAAAGAGATGTTGGTTGCATCTCATGGTCAAAACCAATAGGAAAGCAAACACATTCTGTTGTTTTCAGAGAAACGCTCAGGGTGTGAGGCTTGAAAAGAAAAGACAGAAGTTACCAAGGACCCTCATGGCCTGGTGCTTGGGGAAGGGGCTGGATGGATGCAGGATGGTCCTGAGCACACCAGGAAGGGGTGGGAGCTGTCTGGGCACAGGGGCAGAGCTGCAGAACCTCTAATGCTGACAGGGTAATAACTGTGCTCAGATCCTGCATGGCATGGAGGGAGTGCTTGGCCTGGCGAAAACTCTTCTGGCAGTGCCTGGCTGTGGGGAAGGGATGACCAACAGTCGCAGACATCTCTTATGAAAATCCTTTCATTGGGATTTTCCCTCCTGAGAAGCTGAAAGGCCTCAGGAACAAAATGTAAACAATGCTTATCTGCTGCTGTGGAATGCAACAGGTGCATCTGTGATTGGTCTCATGTGGTTGTTTCTAATTAATGGCCAATCACAGCCCAGCTGGCTCAGACAGAGAGTCCGAGCCACAAGCCTTTGTTATTAATTCTTTTTTATTCTATTCTTAGCCAGCCTTCTGATGAAATCCTTTCTTCTATTCTTTTAGTACAGTTTTAATGTAATATACATCATAAAATAATGAATCAGCCTTCTGAAACATGGAGTCAGATCTCTGTCTCTTCCCTGAGCCTGAGACCCCTGTGAACACGGTCACAACCAACACTCCACCTTCATCACTTTGTGCTCCAGGGAGGAAGAGCAAGATATAAATACAAAGATCACCAACCTATCCTGAAGATTTAGGGAGCTACAGTCTGAACTCTATGGAAAAACCTGAGGGAAAAAATTCTGAGAAAACCACTTGCTATGAATCTTGTACAGTGACAGTAGATAAATAGGGCAGGAAGGAAAAACTGCAGCACTCTCAGGTCCCTGCTGATCCCAGGGGAAGCAGAGAATGGGAAGAGGAGTGAAGGACACGTCTTCCACTTGAGAAAACCATCTAAAATCCAGACTTCTCCTACCCTCTCTTGTTCCTGTGGCAGATCTCCTCTCTGAACGATGCTGCACAAGGAGATTATTTATTCAGCCATCCAAATGTCATATTCGTATTTAGACATTGATATAATCCTTTGCTTTACATTCACATCCTGCATTTCCTTCAGTTCTAATCGAGTGCTAATTTCACATTCATCTTTCATAGCCGCTTGTTTAGACAAGACACCCAGCGGTGCATACTTAGGGGGGGGTTATTATTATTATTATTATTTATTTTTTATCAGGGTATGTCATTCCCAGGCAAAGGATGTGCTGCCTGCAATGTAATTTTATATGCTGGATAACACTTGCATTGACTGGGAGGCACACAAGTCAATTGCATATTGTATTGCAGATTATTTTGTATTTATTATTTGCCGTCAAAGTGATTTTGAAAACCAATGCTTATGTGCTGTGTGTACTTTACTATAAATAGGGGGACTCCTGGAGAAGGTACAGGGAACAGGATAAATTTAATTTGACAATTCTGTCAGAGGTAACCTCCACTTCTTTCCAATCTGCCACTTGCAACAAACAAGCCAAACTGGTGTTGAATGCAGAGAAAAAGAGCTGGAGAGACTCAGTAGTAAATATTACAGTGGGCAGATACAGGAAGGTTTGCTTCACCAGTTTAAGAAGGTGCACAGCAGGGCTACATTTTCCTAAGAAAATGATTAATGGCACCCCTGAGGTAATGCCTCCTCTTTTTCAGCTCTTTTCCCCCCCTTGTTTAATTCCTCTAACAGGAGCAAGGTTTAAAATGATACTTTTCTCCCTCTTTCAATGAGACAGCACATCTCACAAGGGAAAAATCAATTCTAAGTGGGAATTGTGTATATTGCAACATTTATATACAATAATTCTCCCCTCCCCTCCCTTGTACACATCTCCATCAGGGACAAATAATGGAGCCAATTTGCTGGGAGCACAACGTGGCAGCAGCAGCTTTGCCCCAAGGCTGGCTGAGCAATTTTACCTCTTGTCAGGCAACAGGAGGCTGCTGAGAGTTCTTATCAGCCCAGCACATGCAGGAGCTTATAAGTGGAAGGAGAACAGAGCAGAATTCCCTGGAAGTGGTCTAAAATGTTGTACTGGTGCAGTTATGAGTGATGTTAAGGCTTGTCATGCTTGTGTTCCTGCTTTTCCTGGGGCTTTCTCTCTGCCTTCCCTGGGAGCTGGCACTGCCATGCAGGTGGCTGTGGGTTGTGGGCTGAGCCTGGTGGGTCCATCCTGAGCGGAAATCAGGGAGGACTTGATGCTCCAGCTTCACTTCCTCTCCCTTCTGTGTCTACACACGCACGTGAAAAGAAGAAAGCAAAGGGAAGGGGAAGGGAAAGGGAAAGAAAAAAGGGAAAGAAAAAAGGGAAAGGGAAAGAGAAAAGGGAAAGGGAAAGAAAAAAGGGAAAGAGAGAAGAGAGAAGGAAAAAGGGAAAAGGGAAAAGGAAAAGGAATAGGAAAAGGAAAAGGAAAAGGAAAAGGAAAAGGAAAAGGAAAAGGAAAAGGAAAAGGAAAAGGAAAAGGAAAAAGGAAAGAGGAAAAAGGAAAAAGGAAAAAGGAAAAAGGAAAAGGAAAAGGAAAAGGAAAAGGAAAAGGAAAAGGAAAAGGAAAAGGAAAAAGGAAAAAGGAAAAAGGAGAGAAAGCTGTTGTTTACAAGTGAGGTGCCATGAGCACACATGTTCTGGGAGGAGAAGCCAGGAGATCATATTTGATGGGGACCAAAAAGCCCAGGGACACACTTTTATCCTCCCCTCCTGCAAAATTGTTGCTGCTAGAGCTCATCTGTCCTGATTCAGAGACTGGCAGGGACCAGGACATACCCTGTGTGACAGCACAGCTTCTGGAGGGGATGGCTGGAGGAAAAAGCAATTACATTTTATGTTCTATCTTCCCCTCTGCTTTCTTTTCATTATCCTATAAACCTTAACAGGGAATAATCAAGAGAGGCTCCCTAGCTGTACTGCAAGTTTACAGAGGTCAAAGCTGCTTGAACTTGCAACTTTACCTTAACTATCCTGTCAAGACAACACATGGGCCTGCTCTCCAAATTGATTACATAAATCTCCAACACAACTGTTAATCACACTCCTTATTCCAGCTTATCTTTCACCAGAGATAAAGCACAGCTGCTTGGCTGTTTATCATAGTGTTGGCATGGTATTATCTACCTTGAAACTTCAGACTCCCCCTGCCCAGAGGCGTGATAATGGGAATCAGAATCACGTTTTTATAGATAAAGTAAGATTTTGCTGAAGAGTCTTTGTAACACAGAAAAAATAGAAAAAGGTGATTATTATGCTTATTTTGCAAAGATCTCTTGTCAGCAGTTGCTTGATATATACCCTAATTTAGGCAGTGTTTTTATTGAATGATCAGGACTCAATTTCTCAAGTAATGAACAATTACAAATTAACTCTATTTCTTATTTCAAGGGTTGCCCCTGCAGTAAGCCCAAGCTGACAACCCAAAACCCTTCCAAGCTTTTCTCTCTAAAATAGAGGAAAAGGGAATTTAAGAAGTAAAAACTAGCCACTGTTTCTAGCCCCAATAATAGATATCCTCTTAATGCTCCTGGGATGCTTAACAGCAAGAAAAAATCACTTTTGTGAAGGACATGGTGACAGAAGAAACTGAAAATTATGTGGGCCTTCAGTGCCTAGGGAATGAAACATAATATTAAAAAAGTAGGCATCCACCTCACATGGTGGGGTGTGCTTTATGTTTATCAACTTCTGGCTTGCTGTTGGCCTCGAAGGATGAACCCACCATTAACCTCAAGCAGTGTCTTTTAATTTGCCTGAGGTCCTGCCACAGCTCCTGGATGCTTTCATGATGATCTTTAGCAGGAGCTGTTGCAGAAGAAAAGCCATAAAAAGGATGTGTTGTTTGTGCCTGAAGGGCCCTGGGGAGCTGCAGGGGAAGGCAGAGCAGGTGGTGGTGTCAGTGATGCTCTGAAGCCTGAAGAAAACCTTGCAGCAGAAACATCACCTTTCCTGCTCCCCTCCCTTCACAGCACCTCTGGTTTTCTAATGTGCACTTGCCTCATTGTGTTTTTATTTTGCTTTCTGCATAATGATGAAAACACGGGGCTGGGTTTGCATTATCTGGTTTTTTTACGTGATATCTATAATTGACTTCTGGAGCACAATGGCATTCACTGAGTGAATTGATTTAAAATTGCTGTAATAATATTGCAAAATTCCTTTATTAGTGCTGGAGTACATCAAGAAGAATCAGTGAGATTACCATCTAGGATAATAAACACTTAGAGGCAAGTGCAAGCAGCCCACAAAAAGTGGCAATTTTGCAACTGCTTTTCTCTTTCATTCTGTTTCTCCAACAACCACTGGCCCATCATCACCACAAATTAGATGGCACCTACAGGAGCCATCTGGAAGGATCTGTTTTTCATATATAACATAAGTGTTTGAAGAATATGAGGGAGAGAAGAGATGGGAGGAAAGAGTGAGCTGAGCTGGTAGTTGCTCATTATGGGCCAATGTTGGGAAGAAGGGGCTGATTCTCCCTCTCTTGACATCAGCATAAATTCAGAATCACTCCAATGACTCAAAAGCAAGTCAGGATGCTGAGCTGAATGGTCAAGCCTTAAATCCCATGTCCAGGACACAACCCAAGAGATCCTTTCAAAAAATTCCAGGCCATCATTGTGCTGACTTCCGAAGGATTTGGACTGGAGCCATTTTCTCACCAAGCAGGAGGAAAAAGGCAGAGGTACATCCCATGGTGTGGATGCCAGGATCCCCTGGGATCAGCCCACAGATTTTTGGAAAACAAAGCATCCATTCCCTGAAGACTCTGGGCCATGATCACTGCTGGGACCACCAAACAAAGCTGGCACCAAGAAACAGGTATTATTATAAGCCTTATTATGTAAGTGTTCCTTATGCTTTAATTTTTGACTTCTAGATAAAATATTTCAAGGATAATTTACTGGATGTTTTCCATGAGAATTAAAGCTGTGCTTTTTAAACTGCCCTGCTTGGTCCAGGCTGTTTGCAGAGCTGTCACAGAGGCTCTCCAAGCCTCTGTGTTTCACTGAGCTTCCAAATTAAATTACAACACATCACACACACCTAAATTACACATCCCATACTCAGCTCATACACAACTGAAAAAAAATCACTTGTTAGCATAATTAATGCAATTATAGTCAGCAAATTTCAGATTCACTGGTGACTCAAACCTCAAACAAAGGAGTATTTTTAGAACTATATCAATCCCATGGGATCCATTTACTCCTAGAAATCAGGATTTATTGATACCTATCACATCCCTGGCAACTAAAGCATTGCAGGTACCTCCATTGCAGTGATAACTGGTGGGAGTGTGTCTGAGGGGGGCTGCCCTACCTCCTTCTCTTAGGGAGGCTCATTGCTATAGCAACAACTGCATCCTGTGATTTGCCTGCTACAAACACCCGCAAAAGAAACATTCTGAAATGATCCATGCAAAAAACAACTGTTCCTTTGACCTGACACAATTAATGTGCTCAAATCTGAATTATTTCTGCCACAGGTTAAGCATTCTGAATTCAAATGACTCATATGCAAAAAAAGAAGAATTCCCACTGTGCTTTGGATTAAGGAGGGAAGCCCTTATTTTGGGCTCTCACTATCCTCTGTGCCATGTTAGAAGTGCACCAGAGCCAGAAATAGGAAACACCTTGGTCTGGGTGTTGGGAGAGACCCCTCAGACAGTGGAAGGAGCAGGGCTTTTCACTCAGGGCCCAGTCACAGAGCTCAGATATCTCTCCTGATATAACTCCTGTCCTAGCATTTCCCTGACAAGGCTTAGAGATCACAGGGACAAGATGTGACCCTTCTCTTTGGAGAAAATGGGGTGATTACACAGGCACACTTGCTGCCCTCCTACTCAAAATTAAAAAGAAAAAGAGATATAGAAGTTGGCACTGTCCAAATGGCCAGCAGCCCAGTCCCACCCTGTGAGTGACCTTGGGCAGGGTTGCCCAGTTTAACCTCTGCATTCCCAGAGTTGCTCTCTGGAAGCATCCAAATGGGAAAGCAGCCTTAAACCAGGTATTAGCAGCACCATCAAAGTGTTTGTCAAAGGATCTTGTGCAGATAAATGAAAATATATAACCCCTCCTTCCTTCTTTTTCGTAGATTATCGCAGTGCAAATAAAATTTGGACATGGGGCAGGACTGGGCATCCCATATTCCCCTTCTCTCCCCAGGAAGGTGAAAACAGATGCCTCACAATGCAGAGTAACAAAATTTCACTTCACTTTTAAGCTTACCTGGGAGGTAAGAAAGGAAAGAAGGTAGGGCAGGCTGGTGGGGAGCAAAGCTGAGAATAAAGATCTGTGCTACAGAAGGCATTTTATCTTTTTATCATTTTCTCTTGATACTGCAGATCTCTCTTGTTAAGTACTTCCTTTTCATGTCTTCTAATATCTACTGACAACTGAGGTGAATGAACCAACAACCATTTATTCTACTCCTAAAGGAGTGACAGTAATGAAATTCAGCATTGCCAGTTCTGGCCTCAGCATCTTCCAGTGACCAGGAAAGGTCTTTTAAAAGCAGCATGTAATGGGGAATGTGACAGTAGCCTGATGATCTCATGGAAATTTCCTCTTTCCCATGTAAATATTGCTTCTTAGTCCACATTTCCAGCATCAGAGCACTTAAGTAATAATGTCCCTGTCTCAGCTGAGAAACTCAGTGTGTGTTTCCCAACTGGAGTTTGTGTATTTCTGACAATTTACATTTGAGGCAACTACCAGGAGTGAGGCTAAATGTGAGTACAGTGTCTCTGTGGAGGGATTCACCACCAAACTCTACAAACTGTTGCTGAATAAAGAACTGTCTTTATCCTCCCACCAAAAGGCTTCTTACTAAGTAAGCATCTTTCAAATGGTTTAAAAATGGAATTGTAAATTCAGCACAGCAACTAAGAATGTCTTACAGCCTTGCTTTCCTTCCATGCAAATCAACATTTAACAAGAGAGGCAACTTCATGTGTTAAAGTCTGAAAGTTGTCAACTGCTGCAAAAAAATCCCCCTTTTCACCACTTCCATTCAAAGCAAGATGGCATCAATTTGGGATATGAATGATCTATTGCAGAGAATCTGATTCAGTGCCTCATAAAGGCAAATGCATCACTCTGACCCATCTGTTCGATGGGCATAATCTTAATTGCAAACATAGGGTCACATCCCAATAAATCAGCCATGCTGCAGTGAAGGTGCCTACATTTATGCCAGCTGAACATTTACCCAGGACTGCCTACAGCCATTTCTCAGTAGAATTTAGGGACAAAGAGAACAAGGAGATTGCTATCAACCCCATTTTTCCTTACAGTGACTCATATTTATTTAACCTAACGCTCTACATGGGTGAAATCCAAATCTTACTCCCATAAACTCAAAACTTCCCTGGACCACAACTTCACCCCATACATATGGCATAAGACAACAAAGATGTTTGGGATGAATAACAAGCCATGTAAACACTGAGGAGAAATATCTATCAAGTCACAGAGGAAATGCCATAGGGTCTGTTCCAGGCTTGCAGAGCTGAGGGTACAGAACCTGAGCATCCTTATTCTCAAAATAAAGGTAAATTATTAGAAAGGATAGAAAGGAGAAAGCATCTCCATGATTCCCACTTCCCCAAATGGCACAGGCACGGATGATCTCATTAGCTCATCTGTGTAATTTACACTTCTAATATGGCTGAGGAATAAAACAAATATGCAGAAATAAGCAACAGGACGGGGACAGAAGAGGGGGAAACCTCACAGCCCTCTCTCATCTAATCTCCTTCTTTCCTTGCCAAATGTTATACTCCCTTCCTGGGAACCCCTCCAAGTTTGTGTCTCCAGATGCCACATTGCAGCAGGCTGCCTGGAATCCCTCCTACCCACCTCCACATCCCTCATGCTGAGCAGGCAGGGCAAGCACAGGGTGAAGGGAGTGTTCTAGCCTTATTTATTTCCAGGTGGAAAATCGAGATGTGGAAAGAGCCAACAAAGGAAAAAAGCCCAACAAAACAAGTGACTAAAACAAAACAACTAAAACAAAAAACACCCTTAGCCACCTTGATAACAGACTCTTCTCCAGGAAAAAAAAATTGAAATACAAGTCATGGGTTGAAGTTTGCAAGTATCCACACTTGAGAGATATGTTTTCTCCTGTTAACTTGGGGTGCTTGCAGGTAATTTACAGAAGGGGCATGAGGGAATCCCTCATTACAAGCAATTATGAAAATAATGATCAAAACCATGTGTAACTGGAGCTGAATGGGATTCACTCTTCACTGACTATTTGGGCATCCTGGCTAAATGTGAGCATTCATTTGGGCCAGGACCATGGAAGTCTAGGCTCCTACCAGGGCACCAATCCTAAATACATAAGTATTTAATACCAGTCTTAAATACATAACTACCTGACGGTCTGTGGAGAAAGTTTAGGCAGAGATCTGTGAGCTGGTGCCCAACATATGAGTGGGTGAAGTTAAATGAGGTGAACCCCACTCTTCCCCAGGGGCAAGGTCTGAACCATCAGTGCATCATTCTTCTCTTCTCTCTGGAGAAAACTTAGACTGGCTCCTGCTCAATTTGGGGCCTGAACTTAGGTGGGCTGCAGCTGGTGGCTTCCTGGAAGCAAAGTAATGGGATCCACAGTTAACAAAGAAACGTGTCGATCTTTAGTGGTTTTGACACTTAAAAAAGCACCTGACTTAAATACAGATAGATCTGGTTGAAGAAGTAAATGCAACCAGACCTAATTAGAGAAGTGAACTGGTGTAACACAGCCTCCTTTCATCCTCTCCCTACATATTTCAGAAGACCATTGCTATCCCATCCATGTCTCTCTACTTAATTTTCATTTTCAAATGTGCTTTAATGACTGCAAGTAGGTCTGTAGTCCAGAAATAGAAGTCTCAAAGCGCAGAGGGTATTATGTTCCCATCCACCTTACAGGACAGGTTGGAGTGGAGTCCAGACCCAAATTACATGAGTATTAGATGAGATCCCTATGCCATATTTCATTTTAGTCCCCTTTTAGGTGCTATTTTACAGCACCCAGCTGGCCTTCAGTCCCAATAAGAAACACTCTCATATCTGATTCTCTCCATCCTTCTCTATTTTCCTCTCCCCGCTGCTTCCTTTGCACAGGGAACGGTCGGTAAAAATTTATTGTGGGTGGGATTTCCAGGCCCGCATCCCATTAAATTTAATGGGAACTGAGCATCTAAATCCCTTAGGCAGCTTGAAAATTTCAGCCTCTATTACTAATGCTGCTCTCATTATAACAAGATTTGTACATGACAGCTCTGACTCGGCTCTCCGTGATGTGGCGGCACCCAGTGAAGCTGCCCTGCTCACAGCAGCTCGTCTTGTCTCAAACTCTGCTAACACGGGGCCAGAAAGCAGCCCTGGAATTCCATTCTGATTCTCTGCTAGCATGCTGCAGAGAGCTGGGAGGCACTTCAGGGGAGTTAAACAAGGAAAAATGGATCTGCAGTTGGGTGTTTCCCTGGCTCCAGAGATCAGCAGGGTATTTTAGGACATCTCTCCCTGGGGTTGTACCTGGGAATGCGGCAGCAGATCATCTGAAGCAGCTTTCTGTGTGAACCCCCATTTGTTCTAGCAGCTTAGGGGAAACCCAGAATTTTCTCCATGGTGTGTACACAGCTTCACAGGCTGCATGACAAAATTCCAAGTAATTAAAGAGCTGATAAAAATGCTGTTAAAAGAGCCAATATCTCTTCAGGACACTTCAGATAAGCTGATCATTGCATCTTCAGAACAATGATGCCTTCTTTGAAGACAGAGATGAAAAACAAGATGAGTCGCTGCTGTATCTGATATGAGATGAGCAGAAATCTGTATGATGTTATTAGAGATGTGAATGACACTGCAGTTATGGCTACAGGAATTGTAGTAGGAAGGCTTTAATGTTCTAGATGGAAATAGGAAAACAAATGCTGCTTCTTACAGTGAGCCTCAGATACTTGATTATGGTTATCAACACATTTCTTTGCTGCATGGATTCTGGGTAAGATGCTTAATATTTGGCTTTAGGGGAGGAATAAATTCAGATAGGGACTCTACTTATAAGAAATTATTTTGTTATAAGTGAATTCACATAAGTCTATTTTCTTCAAGTTAAAAGCAAATTTAAAGAAAAATCTATAAGCAATGTTTCTCTAAAGGGGAAAATTGAAAATTTTCTAGATTAATATTTAGTGGAATTATCTGAAATGGAAAGCTAAGTGACCAAATTGCAAAAGCACTGAATATCTTTAAGCTATAGATTCAGTCATTACCTGGAAATGAACTATGAAATAATTCTCTTCTTCTCAGTGTTGGGGGCAGCACTGACAGATTAACCTGGGCATTTGGTGAAAGTTTAGGGGCCAGTGAAAAAAAATCCAATGGAGAACCACAGGAATAACAAAACTTCTCACAAAGTATGAGAAAAGCATGAAAATAAGTCTCAAGGGGCTTACATAAAAGCAAAGGAGATTTCAGTAAGAGACTCAGGAAAATTCTCTGGTGTGAAACTAATGAAATGCTGGGCTAAACTCTGAGGTGATGGAAATCCCTGTGCAGTAAGTTTTGAAGAACAGATCAGGCAGAGAGACCTTAGGAGCAGTTAATTACATGTTCACCTCCTTTGAGGCAGAGAGATGGATTAGATGATCTCCCAAGGTCCCTTCCACCCTTGTAATTCCTATTTCCTCTACATTGCATCTCCTGCTTCTTCACTTCTTTAATGAAGCAGAGGACAGAGGCAGTGCAAGGGGGTATTGCAGGTGCTTATCCAGCAGGATGAAGGACACAGCAAGCAGAACTAACTGAAATCTGAAGTTCAGAGGAAAATTAACTTATGACTGACATCTTGGGCAGGAGAACAGAGAACATATATTGCATCCTGTCCTGACTGCCCTTAACATTTCCCCTGAGCTGGGTAATTCTTGGTAACATCTTTGAGGAAAGGAATTCATAACCTACAGGCAACTTGGTTTGAACTACAATACAAACAAAACACCCCTATATTTAGGCTTTTTCTATCCTTCTGCTCTTTACATTTCCCCCTGATTCTGAAAGACTGCTATTTTCTCTGCTGTATCCCACAAAAGAAACACTCTTCATGAAAACAGGAATTTAAAATATAGGGCATTTGGTATAATCTACTTTCTTAAAATTAGTAATTATCGAGGCAAGTGTGGTGCATTTCCAAGGCAGAGTCTGGTGTTACTAGACTGATTCATTCATACCATGCTATTATTGGGCCTTAAATCTCTGTATCTCAGGCTGTTTGTTAAAAATAAAGTGCTTCAGCATGAAGGGGAGTGAACCAACTGGGATGATTCAGCCCACTCAGGGTGCTATATATTCCTTCTCTGCTCCTTCAGTGTCTCTGAACTGCAGTCCCCAGCCTCAGTCTTCAACCCCAATCTTACATCTGTCAAGGGAAGGGATAAGAAGGGTTTTACACCAATTCATGTCCTCAATAATCCTTATTCTTGTTTCTACAAGAGGGTGGAGGGTGAAGCATGTGGTGTGCTAATTCCTGCAGGGAATTATGGCTGCACAGCAACTCTTTGCCATGAAGCAGCAGCAGCCATGGATTATTCCCTATATCCCCACAGTGTGCTCTACCTCAGGTGCAGTGATGATGTGGAGCACACTGGATCCCTTCTCTGGCCCCTAAGCCAGCCCCCAGCCAGGCTCTTCCATCTCTGCTCTCTGTTATTTGGCTTTGCACACTGTCCAGAATGGAAATACCAAGCAGTAAAATACTTGCTACAGTTTTGTGCTGTCATCAGCTCCCCTCTCCCTTCTCATTGCAACTACAACATACAGCAAGATATGAGCTAACAGCTGGATTTCATTATAAAATGCTTTCTTACTTGTTCCCCTAAAATAAATAAAAATAAAATGTAAACAATCCTATTTTCAGTGAGAGAAAAGGCTGTTGTCATGCTGGTGTGGTGTGTAATGGAATACAGTAGCACTGTATTTCATTATGATTCAGTGTGTTTTCATTTTAGTTGCCAAGGATTCAACGGCTTAACATGAATTCTAAATTAAGATTAGTATTCCAAATAAAATATTTTTGAAATATGTGTATTTCCCATTTCATTCTAATGAGCCTCAGTTAATGCACAGCAGGACTGGTGGGTGTAATTTGAGCTCGGGAGCCGCACAGTGAAATGCAGCCCTTTGGGGCCATCTGGGCACATAAAAACAAAGGGCACAGACACCTGGGTCAGCAATTCTGCTCAGCACGGGCTCCACAGAGGCAGAACCAGGAGCCTGGCACAGCTGCAGGTTTCCTCAGCCTCTGGATTTACAGGACTTCCCAGGACAAGAGGGTGCACGTGGTGCTGTATCGCTCAGTGCAGTGGTGCTGTGAAATGGGGCAATAATTCCCTACACTGCTCAGGCAGCCCCAAGCAGGAGGGAACCACACCTCCATCCTTCACTGAAACCACTCAGCTTGGTGGGTTTTGAGAAAACCAACAGAATCATCTCCTTCCACACTCTGGAGGTGACCACTCCATCATCCAAACACCACCAGCAGCTGCACCACTGCTCTCAGTTCATTCCTCTGAATTACTGCAGCAATTAATCAGGCTCACATCATTTCCCTTTTCAGATTTCCACCTCATCAGTCCACAGCAGCCCCAGAAAGAGACAAACTTCTCCTTTACCCCTGCTCCAGGCCCAGCTGCACCACCCTGCTGCCAACACAGTCAGGGTTTCCCAAAAGGCACCAAAATAAGCCCAGAACAAGCAGGATCTCAGGTTTGAAAGAAAGATTCATCCCTCTCATGGCATGGAGGGCAAGCACCTGCAGGTCTCACCTCTCCTCCAGCACTGCACAATGTCATAGCATTGCTGAACAGCAAGAAAAAAAATACTAAAAATTCAGCCCATATTGGGACCACCCATGGCAAGAAAAATGACTAATGCCCAGAGTTATGAAGTAGCCATGACTTTCTGACAACCTTATTCCCAGAGGATCCTTTTTATATTCCTCTGCTGTTTTCCTTTTCTCTCCTCATTATTTAAGAGTGTATAAAATGCTTACTGAGTGGACTTGAAGCCCACAGCTGAAGGATGATGCATTTCTAGCTAATGGTCTTTTAAAAGAACCAGCTAGAAAAGAGGCGATAGCACCAAGCAGCAAGCAGCTCTGTAATTAGTGGGGATCATATGGGAACAAAACTGATGTACTGGGGCCAGGAAAATGCTGGAAAGAGAGCAAGGGGAGAAGACAACACTCAAAGGGAAAAGAGAGGTAGCCTGGAGGCTGGTGAGAGGATCTGGGCAGACCTCAGTGGTGTACAATATCCACGATGACACACCAGAAATGGCCAGAGCAGTCGTGACTCCTGGAAATGGGGCACATCCATAAACCAACAGGCATCACTGATGCCCTCCCATAGCTCAGTTAGTCACTTGATCCCTTACACAGGGGGACAATAAATTGAAGTGCCTTATCACTGAGCTGATGATAGAGCAGAAAATCCTGTGACATTAACTACTTACACCGCTGGAATGAAAAATCCAGGCAACATTTTGCTGCTGCTGCTGGGAGGTTCCTGGGCTGCCATAAGCTTTAGCTCAAAAAACTAAAGGGACTTAAAAGTGGCTTGCAAAGATGAGAAAATGCAAATTCACAAGTCTGAGCCCGGGTGTAAATAAAGAGCAGGATTTTGACCTGTATATTTTGGGCTGAGCAAACATTGTCTCCAGCTCTCCTCATTCCCTGACTGACCTCTGAGACCACAGAGAGAACACAAGCAATTTCCTAAGCTTCACAAAATCATATCTGCCCCCAAAATGCCTGCACATTCACAGCAGTTCAGGCTAAGACAGCAACCTGGCTGCAGCCAGCAATTCTCATAGGCTGTGGCCCTGCTTGGCTTTTTGGCCACGCTATGCAGTGGACAATATTTAATTAGACTCATCCTGCTGTACTGAAAAGCAAATTACAGACTTGTCTAGATTACTGCAGATAGGCATCCAGACATGAGATAATTAGGCTGCGGTAAGGCATGTTTCAAGTCTGTTCTGCCACTTGTCCCTTGTCACCCAAGGACACCAACTCTGAGTTCTGCATCCCCTCTAAAATGGCCTCGTGCAAGTTGTTTTACAGGCAGCCTGGGAAAGAGAGCCTGCACCTAAATTCTGGTTATGAGAAGTTATTAAAAAATGCTGAGAGAGAAAATGAATGTGTTTTATAAGAAAACATCATATTTTAATGCAGCAATTTATTCCCTGAGCCTCCAGAACAGACCCAGTAGATCCAATGACAGGGTGTCAATACTCTGCTTTTGTGCTGTACTAATTGTGTTTTCCCCTGTGTTAGCCCACCATGCAGTAATGGAAGCTCACAGATTCTGGGCAAAAGTGAGTTCAGATTATTTTGATTTCTATTTGCTGGTCATTTTCAAATGTTTTCGTACAGTGCTTGCTGAAAAACACTGATTTCAATGGCTAAAAATATTTTCTCAAAATAGTCTTTTTTCAGAAACAGAAATGATTCATTGTTATAAATTGGCATCTGATGTCTTTAGGGTGTTTATGACTACAAAGCCTAGACCTAATCTGTCTTTTTAGAGATTGTTTTTAAGTTAAGCATTAAAAAGAATTAACTAGAAACTTGAGAATGGTTATCAGCTTTCGCCCTTTTTTCTGGGGAGCTCTCAGAAAATGAAAACATTTTCATTCTTATTATTTTTCTCATTAATATTTAAAAAAAACCTTTGAAATAGACTGCAAGACTTTTCTTTTTTATTTTTGGTGGAAAACAGAACTTTCAGCCACCTCTGGGGAAGCAAACTGTCTTGTTCAATGTGAGGCATGGACAGGGGGAGGAAGACAAGCAGGGGAGCTTTTATCATATGGTGAATTCCACGTGCCCATTCTTTAGTCTCTCACATTATCCACAGATTTCTCGAACTAATTAATCAGTAACATAATTTATCTTTGGCTTAACTTCACTAGCATTACACCAGGGATTTTATTCAGCCCCACTGTGCAATAAAAAATGGACATTAACTTGCTCAGATTTGGTATGAGAAAGATTTCCTCTTACTACACTGCTAGATATAATCTTACTACACTGATAAACTTTTATTATAATCACATAAAGCCCAACTTCTCTCCTTCCTAGAACAACAATAATATATAGATTCATTCCAAAGCTGTCACCTTTCATTTGGAGACAGGTGCTCCCAAAGGATGGCATTTCTGTAGTTATTACAACTAAAGGTAATTTTCCACTTGACTATAGCAAAAGAGACAGAAATTCCAAGCTGGAAGTGGCCACAATGCCATTCTCTCTCTTCAAACCACATTTCCTTCACCCAGGGAGAATCCTGGTGTTCTCTCTCTTCTGCTGCATTTTATAATGATGTACTACAGTGCTGAAGGACTGGAATACTGCAGACCAAAACTGGCTACTGGAAATGCTCTTTTAAATGTTTTTAGGTAATGTGTATTATTCAAGCAAAAGGCACTTCAGTGTTTTACGTCCCACAAAAACCTCTTGTTTTAGCCAGAACAAGCAAAACTCTGTAGTTTCCATTACTAAGGTTCAACTCTGGAGCCAGTCTATGAGTGGTGTCACCTCTTCTTTTGCAGATGTAAACCAGCCTTGCACAGATTTTATGAGCAGTTATTCTGCATCAAAACCCAGGAACACACACAAACACCAAAAGCTCCCAAGCCCAGCAGGGGTTTAAATAGGAATCTGAATATTCAACATTTAAACCTTTGAAAATTTGTTGATGCTATGGTACCAAGTTTGCACAGTCCTGTGGAAAATTTAGCAAAAAAAAAAATTATCTATCTCTTTGTACTTGTATTGAACATTCCTTCTACCAAACCTCCATTGTGCTGCTCAGAGTCAAACCTTGAGGAGCAGTGCAAACAGCATCTGTGCTGCTTTGTCCTTAACTTTGGTTAAGAATGGGGAGGAAATCCATAATTGCTGGAGCTGCAGAAGGTTCAGGGCTTTGCTCCTTCACCCCCAGTCCCAGCAGAGTCACAGTGAGTGCCCAAGCCTGCCTTGTTTGGATGCTCAGCCAAGGTCCTGAGAGGAGCTCTCAAAACAAATCTGCTCTCACCTTCTCCTCAGACCTTGCCTCAGGAGCCTTTTGGACACAGAGTCTGTGTGTGTTGGTTTATTCACCTGCAGCTAAGGCCTCCCTTGTTCTTTAGCCTGGAAAATCCTTGACTTTGAAGGCTAAGAAAAACACCCTGCTAGGAAGGACACTGAAGAAATCCTCAGTGCTTTTTTTGGGGCTTTGGTAGGTATCACTGACCTAGATACCACAAACAGCAGGAGGAGCAAAATGCAAATAACTCTCTCTCCTCCTATGTAAAATTATTCTGCACAACAGAAAACTGAAGGATCTGAAAGGTGAGGGGAGATTTATAAGGGAAGGTGTGGGAATATTCTCTTTGCACTTGCCCAGCTGTGGATTTGTGATGTGCACAGCTGTGTTCTCTTTTTCACTGTTTGGACTGCTGTCTCTATAGCACAAGTCCCCTGCTTTCTTTTTCCTCCTAAAATCCTTGCTTCAGCTGGCTGTTTCTTATTAAGCTTCCCCCAGAGATATATGTATTTTTAAGATATTAAAATAAAGAAAGAAAAGCTAAAAGAGGCCATGTGTCTGTGCACAGGCATGTGTCTGTGCGCAGGCATGTGTGTGTGGCAGTCTGTCTCAAAAATAGTCTTTCCTTTCCCCTTTTGTTTTTTAATGTTTGCATAGAGAAAAAAAACACAAAATCCCTTTGCCATTCCAGAGGCTTATAGCTCTGCACAAATGTTGCAATTATGCTTCTCAAAAGCAGATAAATGACAGGTGAAAAAATTAAACTCACTTAGACCAGGCAAGTTCAGAATATCTGTAATCAGCTGGAATTGCTTCAGTGAGTCCCCCCCTTCTGTTTGAAGGCTCAGAAATCACAATCACTTGAGCTTTTTCAACACATTGTAATTAAGCTCCAATTTGTGATGCCTCTCAAAGCCACGTTCTCAACTTATATGTCTGCTAAAAGGATGCAGCCAGTGCCTCATCATGCCTTTGCATCACTGGTACCACTCACCTAGAAACATAAAAAATACCTCAGGAATATTTGGGATACTCCTAAGGCCAGCACTGGTAAATCCAGCACAGGGTCAAACCTTTGCAACTCTTTTAACTGGTTCCATTTCACACACAAAATATATTTCAGGGGCACTGCTGGGACAATTCCAGCAGCTCCAAGCAGATATTTCAGTCACCCCACTCCCCACAAGCTCTGTAAAATGTATTTTGGGCCTGCACAGAGGGTGAGACCAGCCAGGCTCCCCAGCCAACAGTGCTGGGGATGCAGAGAGGTCCCTGCACCTTTCCTGTGCTCCCTTCAAGAACAACCCCAGAGGGGCCCAGGGACACTCTGCAGACCCTGGCAGACCTCTAGGAGGGGATGCTGTGTGAAGGCACAGTGGGCCTGCCAGATCCCTGCCAAGGCATCACAGAGTAGAGCTGGCTCTGGTAAAACAGGCAAAGCAGCTGCTGGTGAGCCTGTACCAGCTCCTTTTTCTGGCAAGTCACTGACAATAAGCACGGTGAAGCAGTTTAAAGCAGGCTTTAATTATCTCTCCAGCACTTCCATGATGCAATTTAGCCAAGGCACTGTGATTCAGCCCATTTTGCTGTCCTGTAGTCTATTACCCATGAGTCCAGGGAGCTTCTCTTTCATCCTTCCCTCCTTCTCCTCACTCCTTTCCCTCTCATTTCCTCAAGAATGAAAATTCCCAAAGGACCGTAACTATGCAAGACCTCTGAAAGCTACATTCCCAGGAGTTCAAGGCAGCAGTGCATCCCTTCAAGTGCAGCACAGGAGAATTTTAAGCTCTATTAATGGGTCAGGTGAGTGATAAGCTCAATTTCCACCCCAGCAGCCAGGTTTGTGCCCTCAGCTAACACCACAGGCAAAGCCACAACTCAATCCCAGGCTCTGCTTCCACCTGTGAGCTGAGATACACTGTCAGAGCTGTTCCAGCAGGAAAAGTTTGGCAGGCAGCTTTACATCCTCCATGCAAAGCCCTCAGTATTTCAAACAAACCCATATATTTATAAACTTAATTAGTCCACCATCAAGTTGTAGAAGTTTTAAAGTTAACTACAGATGATACATATTTGATGTAAACCATTGTAACTTGATAATAAAAAGATTAGTTATAGTGCTCTAAAAATGTTATGTCAGGTTTTTACAGCTGATCATTAATATTGAAAAATGTAGCTGTGTTTTTATACTGCATTGACTGACAAAAACAACCAGAATCTGAAGGAGACCAGAAAGTTTCTTTAATCTCTATTAATGGGTCTTAAATTGAAGTATTCAGAGAAACATCATCTTAAAGGCTATAAAATACTCCTGCAGCCCATGGTACTCCTTATAAATAGGTTAGCAATCACCAGAGATTTCGGGTCAAATTTGTGTGGGTAGCTGCTAGGACTCAAAAGAACATAAGATCTGACATAAGGAACAAAATAAGGATCTATTTTATAATGTTTTTGTAATAAACTTGGAATGGCACTCAAAAGTCAGAAGTAAAACACACCAATCTCACTGGGTGGAGGAAGGAGAGGCAGAATATTTACTGATCAGCTGCAGGAAATGGAGGGACAGGACTCCACTGGCAATTATAACTTTTGTAAGGTTCTGTGGACATTGCGACAGGCATCAGGATTTCCACACACAGGAGCCCTCAAGAGAGCAAATCCAAATTAAATTTTGAAATCCATCCCTTGAACATATTAACCAGAATTGTGGCCAGCTGAAGTTCTGGTGAGGAATGGCTCTATTGGAATTCATCTTACTCTCTTTAGAGATGAATTGCACCAAATTCATTCAAAATAATGAACAGGGAAACCCACCTGGAGCTTCACTGGGTTAAGTTAATTCTGACAAAATCTGAGCATCTCCAGGGCGCTTGCCAGCCTTTCCTTGCGCCACTGCACATCTAACCTGCATTTTACTTTTCCTGGAATATCTACAGGAAACTTATGGAGCCCCCACAAGCCTCTGATTTGCATTTTTCTGCACTATTAATAACAATGTGCTGAAGCCATAAAAGACCTATTGACGCCCTGATGGATTGTGAGAAAATGGAAAGTGATTTTTTTTTCAAAGCTGCATTTTAAATCAGCTCATTACACATATTGTTTTATTTTATTTTGCACTGCATGACATCAGCATCCTCTATTTGCTATTCACTGGAGGTTAAAACATCCAAATGTGTCCTGCTTCCAGGCCCACAGTCCAAGTTGTGATTTGGTTCAGCAACATGGGCCAGATTTTCTCCTGGAAAAAATCCATCCAAAATCAGGAAAATTATTCATCCCAACAGATAATTTGGCTTGGAAATTATATTTTCTTTTAGAGTAATTTAGCAGAGGCCTGTGGAAATCCAAGCAAACTCAGACTATGAGAGTTTTAATATAAAATCAAAATAAAGTCCGTATTTTTCCCAAGAGGTTTTTCATTTGCACCAAAGTCCTAAATACATTTATTACAGATAACCCTGCTGGTGAAATACAGGATTTAACAACTTGGGAAGTCTCTGTATTGAGAAGGAGTAGGTGCAGGGTATTGTGGAATCAAATCCTGAAGCAGTGTCAGGAAGCTGGAGAAAATCCTCCCAGGCTCTTAAGCCAGAAGATCCTCTGGTTTATTTTATCCCTTGATTTTGAGCTACTTCAAGGTGAAGGAAATTGTGGGGACTGGATGGAGTACCACGCTTGGCTTTCCCCCTTAAACCATGAGCATTAGGTGGTCAACATACAAATGTTTGCTAGCCAGAGCTATTTGGAAGTTTAAAATGGCAGCAGTTGGTGACCCTAAACTATTGATAACAAATAAACATTTACTTTGAAATAAAACCCAAGAAGGTTTGTCTTGAGGAGTCCATGAACAGAGTCAGAAACACGTGGCTGAACAGATTTCACAAAATAAGTCCAGGGAGGGCTGAGAAGTTATCACACCTGAATTATCACATCTACAGCACTAAGAGATCCTGCTGTAATTCTGACTAGAAAAGCAGAGTTACCTGCCAGGTGTGGAATACAAATAAAGCAGCACAAGAAAAACTGCAGCATAAACAGCAGTGGATGAATATTGGTGATTCCACAGAACAAATCCTCATGGCACCAACAGGATCACTTCATATCTTCTCCTGATGCTACACCAGCCTGGTTACTGTAGTTCTCCAAGGGGCTATCCAGAATAACACACCCAAACTAGAAACTTCAATATTTCCATTTCTCATGCAGCTAAGCTTATGAGAAAAGCTCTGATAGTTCACACTTTATGTCCCTGCTGTCTTTTCTTCTTTCCAGCTTTCATGTTTCTTGAGATAAGTGTTTTTGTCACTCTCCTTAGAATGAATTACATGTGGTAAATACAGTCAGTGTGCTCTGATCTTGGCTGGGAGAAATCTTGGCCTGGTTAGAAAACCCCACAGCATTTAAAAGCTTACACTTTTAGATTTAAGGTGAGTATAAACAGCAGCCTGGCTCCTAGTCTTGGGCTTTATGGCAGTGCAGACATGGCTGAAATTATCTTTAGGAATGAGATTTCTGTTCCTGAGCTCCTTTAAAAAATGTGACTTCCTTGCCCACGCACAGTATATCTGCTGCAGGGATGGAGATGTTTTAAATCTGTGTGAAGGGATGGAACTGTTGGGGGGACTGAGGCTGGGCTGCTTCACTCCCCAGCTAATCAGAGAAGGGAGAGGCTGGGAGCTGTGTGCTCAGGGCATCCCAGAGGAGAAGTCCTAAAAAACCACTTGGTGTTTGCAAATGAGATGTTTACAAACAATAATGAAAATTTGGTCTATTTACCTGGCTCCCTTTGCAGAGCAGCAGCTCAGGTGCTGGGGAGCTGTCACTTCTCATTACCCAGGAAGGGCCACAGAAGTTTCAGCTCCTCTCACCTGCTCTGACAACCTCGACCAGACAGTCTAACATGAGCAAATAAAAGGATGTATCTCCCTTCATTCCTGCCAGCAGCACTGGTACAAAAGCAGCAGCACCAGATTTCCATACTCCTCTGATTACACCAGTGGGAAATATCTCCATAAACCTCTTCAAGATCAGTCTTTGTTAACTGCTGTCCCTTTAATTCAACGTTTCTGCTGCATTTAGTTTCACCTTTTCATAGTTTGCTTTATTTTAATTAGTTATACTAGGTATAAATTGCCCTCCTTCTACCTTTTTCTTTCCTGTTTTCCAAAACACCAGTCTTCCCTTTCCCTTGCATTTTCATAAAGCATAAAATCATCTGCATGAAAGGACTCCCAGTATTTTGCTGGGGAAAAAGTTATTTACCACTGTCCCCAGAATGACACTTTTTTATTCTCAAAGCACATGCATGAAATGCCCCTGAGTCTGCCTCTGCCACAGCAAAACATATGCCACTTCTAATCAACTAACTGCCTGTTTATTAAACTAAACTGCCAAACCAATCTGAGGACGAAGGGGGGGTGGAAATAACTTGCAAAATTAAACAAGAACGTGACAGCAAGTTTACTGTGCCACCTAATAAAACTGCAGGGAGATGCCCAAGAGTCTGAGAACTCGATATTCAGCAGGAAAGAAGATCTCTGCCTCCCAAAGATGCCTGCTGACACTGGCTCTGTGGCTCTCTGAGGAAGGAGGTGGCTCCTTTGAGATTTTGCTTCGTGCTGTTCCTTCTACCTCTTTGGCTCACCAAGCTGCTTCCAGCAGATTCCTTTAAAGCTGCTGCTCAGTTCTGCCTGCAGCTGGAGGTGGCTGGGTTTCCAGAGGGAAGCAGAACTTCAAGGAGCCTTGGGAGGAGCTGTACAGAGCACATGGGGGAAACCTGCTGACAACGAGCCAAGTTTCTTGTTCAGATACTACATGCAGTTCCAGAGCCCTCCCTGCAATTATATGTCTGCATTAAAGGCATGGGCTTGAGTTCACAAAATGCCTTCTGCAATTTGTGTGGTTTCAACAGCTCCCTGATGTCCTTTCCAGGCTTCAATCACCACCACATCCTGCAGGCACAGGTGGGAAGGTGGTGGGACTTTACAATGCCCTAAAGTTGTGATTGATCTTCCCTCCCCATGTCCCTTCAGCTGGCACAATGGTCCCTGCTGCTGGAGGAGAGGCATTAAGAGCTCTAAGTGTTCATTAAGAGCACCGGGCCCCATGCTGGAGCCAGCAGAAGGGAGCAGCATGTGGCACCACATCAACACCTATTTAGTTTTACAGTCCTATCAGACCTGCCCAGCACAACGTGCAGCTCAGCAGAAGGAGCTGAAATGTCTCACTGAGTTAATGCTCATCCCTGTGCTCCAAGCTCACCTTGAGGAGCTCAGCATCCAGCCCACAGAGCCTGTGCACACTCTATAACCCAGCCTGGCACACAGGGCTGGCTGCACTGACACACCTGCCAGAGGGAAATTTGCTGTTGAAGAGGATTTGCAGTGGCTCAGAACTGGGGCTGGAAGGAGGATGAAGTGCTTTGGGCATGGCAGAGGACACAGTCTCAAGCTATGTCAGGGAAAGGTACAGGTTGGATATTAGTAAGAAATTTTTCACTGAAAGAATAATAAAGTACTGGAATGCTCTCCCCAGGGAGGTGGTAGAATCACCATCTCTGGATGTGTTTAGAAAAGGACTGGACATGGCACTTGGTGCTATAGTCTGGTTGAGGTCTTAGGGCATAGGTTGGACTCGAGGATCTTAGAGATCTCTTCCAAGCTGATTATTCTGTGATTCTGCATGATTCTGTGGGACAGCACAGGGAGGCTCCTCAGGCTCCAGACACAGAGGGACTGAAGAGATCAGCAGAGACATCCCTGTCCTTTGCAGCCTGTGAGAAACTGCAAGGAGTAACAAGAACACTGGTGCTGTTCTAGGCTGAACTCACACCCTTGGACAGTGAGAAATGGTCGTGATTAGCCAGTCAGAATGATTAACACTTCACAGGGTGAGCTGAGATCCACGGACAGGGAGATGTAATGATTAAGTAGGTCGTGTCCAGCACCTCGTGAGGGGGAGGCTCAGATCCATGGGCAGCAGGGCCATCATTAACGTGGCAGCATCAATAGTTATTAACCTGCTCCTCGGTGCTGCTCGCGGAATGAACTTCGCTTCACGGGGGGAGGCGGGGAGAAAACAATTAACACAAGAACTTAGCCATGCTCTGAGGGTGAATTAAGATGTATGGACAGAAAGAGGATTAATGCAGCTGCATCAGCTTTGACCACAGAGTGAGCAGCCTCCCAGGCTCAGATTAACGTGGTCCTGTCATGTCAGCTTGCTGGATGGCTCCTCGTTAGGAGGGCTTGGGCAGTGGCTGTGCCTACAGAAGTCAAGGTTAAATGTTACCCAACTTGGCAACCGGGGAAATCAAGCCAAAAGGGGAAGCAATTATCCAGTCTAGACAGAGCCTCACATCTGTACAAATGGTTTGATGTCAGTTGGCTGGTGCCAGATACATCAATTAGTTTGCAGAGGAGCAACATTAGAAACCATGTCCTGTGTCTGGGCTCCAACACAAGAGGCTTGTGGGTTTTCACAAAGGGTTAATGAAACTCAGGATTCCAGACAAGTTTCAGTACTTTGCAAACTTCCCACATTAGCATGGAGGCAGCAGGTAAGAGTCACCAACAGCATTTACACTTCTCATGGTGCAGTGTGACATAAAATGTCCCGCAGCTACAGTGGTGTGCCAGGCACACAAAATACGCAGATAAAACTGATTAAACTGATAACCTGCAATCTAAACCCCTCTTTTCATAGGACAGAAACAGCAGCATGATTGGTTGCCAGGGTCCCTGGTACAGCTGGGATTCTCGGAGAGGAGTGGGGGAAACAGTCAACTCATTCATTTTGTAGCTGCAGAATTTCTCTTTCTGAGGAAAGCCTGGATCTGCGCTCCAGTTTCTGAAAGGCTGGGGTCCAGTTCAGAGCAGTCAATACCAATATGTCCTAACTGGTCTACATTACACTTCCCTGAGCCCCTAGGTGTACTTAAAAAATGTGTAGGTGCATTTGAAATACACTGATAACATCCAAAACAGCAAAGCAGAGAGCAAGAGCTGCCCTGAAATACCCAGAAATTTTCCTGGGCAGTTCTTTTGGCCACTGTGATGTTTAGTCAACTCCCTAATTCAGTCCTTCAGCCAATCCTACACCAGACCTGTTCCTAAGGCCTGCAAATGACCAACCTACTCTTAATTAAGAATTGAGGACAATGACCTCAGAGGTGGCAAACTACTCCTTGCTCCTATTTCGAGACCAGAAGGAACGCTAAGAAAACAAAATCAGCAGGGGGCTGAAGTATCAGGAAAAGCTGATTCCTAGGGGTTAGGTACAATGCAATTCTGTGTACAAACAGCCAGCTAATTATTTCTTACTGCGTATCAGCTAAGGCTGACCTGATTAAAATCATAAATCAGCCAATGGCTCTGCTTCTATGCTGTGAAAATCCATGTCTGTGTTTGCATATTAATTAAGATAATGCTAAGTAATCAAAAACATTTGCTAGAAAAAAGAAAATATATTGTAACCTGACAGAAGCAAACACAGGAGCACAGGTACATCTACTTTTCGATAAACTTCCTCTTTTTACACTGTGTCCTTTGAAATTATATGCAGTTTCCAACCACTTCTGAATTCCTTCCATCATCATTCCTTCCATCATGCTTGAAGGGAAAATCTCTCTGTCATTTGTATCCCACGACTTGTTTCCACTTGGTGGGAAAATAGCATGAAGGCTGTCAGGCTAGGGAGCTGCATAACTTCATAAGTGCCAGCATATTTTTTGGCTGTTCTTCCCCATGTGCTGTGCAATATCAGATTAATGTCACTGTTCAGCTAAGCTTGGAGCATTGATGTTGAAACATTAAAGCTATTTCATCAATACCAGGTTTGGAGAGAGGTCGTTTATGGTCATTAGAATAGAAGAGAATTTATTCTGGACATCAGTGGAATCCCCATGAGTCCTAGAGATCACGCTGCAATCCCTATAATGCCATTAATATAATGGCCTCTTTCTTCTTTATTAGAATTTTACAGCTAAGGAGGATGTAAGGAAAACTATCAAATCAGTGGAGTCCAGCACCCTACAGTCACTCCTGTCACAGAGTCCATATGCTGTTCTCTGCTGGTTTTCCTGTGTGAGGAACAACATTCATTAACCCACAGGGCTGAGCCTTTCCTCTTAGCAGCCACAGGATGCTACAGGGCTGATGGCTCCAGCAGGATGCTGAAACTCCCTGCCCCAGATACAGTGCATGAAGCAGCTGCAAATGATCTGCTTTATTTTATCCTCCCATTATGCTAATCCAACACTTGAGCTTTGGGGCTTTTTTTGCCCATCTTGTTCCAAGCCAGAGCTCAGAGGGCTGGAGCTGGGATCACGTCGTGCCTGCAGCCCTTTCACAAGGCATGAAAATGTTTCTCACTAGGAATTCAGAAGCATCTTTTTACCACTCCAAAGGGATGGGGTGGAAGATCTGACACCCACCCACCCCCCAAATGTGAGTATTCTGCTGTCCCACTTTCTTTTTCCCCATTTTTACCTCAACCTAGAGACATCACTGAACCTGCAGCCTCTCGGCTGCTTTCTCTTCTCTGCCCCCCAGATCAACAAGTGAAATCCCAGTGTCACCCAAGCCATGCAGACTTGGGTCAGAACTGGCACTCAGCTGGGTTCTGCTCCAGGGTTGCTTCCCTCTGATGTGCCCAAAATAAATTTTTATGCAAAAAATTTCTGCTCATACAGGCAGGAGGCAAATTGGCTGCATCTGTCTGCAAGCAAGAGGAGCTGCCGCATTTGGGTGATGCTGCTGCAAAAGCAACGCCACAAAGATGAGCTGGGAATGAGTTTCCAATCCCAAAAAGTGATGATTTCCCAACTAGAAAGGAAGTGCCCACCCTCTTGACAGAATAACCTGCTGAGACTCAGCTGTGTCCCTGCCTCACAGCTCCTGGGATGACACTGTCCTGCAGGGCAGTTCTGGTCTGAGTAATGACATTACTCAGGGTTCTTTACTTGCCTTAGGGAGACTCTTTGTTCAGCAATGGGCTTGATTCTGCCAGGAGGTTTCAGACAGAAAAAGGTCCGTGAAGATGAAAAGGAATATGTTTCAGGTTTGGAATCCAGCTGCTATGCTTTAGGAAATGCCCATCAAAGGAAACACCATTGTCTGTTATGTACAGACATAGAATTAGCACCTTGAAATGAGCTTTACCCATAAAAACACTGTGCAAATCTTAAAATTTCCTTTCCCCCCTAGCACGGGTACTTAAATTGTCCTGCAGATAGCAGTATTTTTATTTTTCAGTTCCTGTCTTTAGAAGTCTCACTAAGGCAAGTAAGGAACCCATTGCAAACAACCCAATAAAAATGGCAGATAAAATATCAGACTCACTCCTGTAGGAAGTTAAGAAACCTGCAATCTGTTCAAGGACATTTTGTGCAAAGAAAAAAAAAAAAAAGAAAGAAAGAGGAGGAAAAAGAGGCAGGCAGGCTAAATCCATCAGTTAATTATTCACTGTGAATTATTTACTCAGATGCAGTTAATTAAGAAACACTTTTAACGTGAACATTTCTCTGTCCCCTGAAAATGCAGCTATATTTGAAATGTTCCCAAAGGCACAATTCTGAGGCAGGTGCAGGAGGACCTAAGCCCCACAGCTGGTGTTTCCATTGAGCCAGATGTGAGCCAGCTCTGGGGTAAAAACCAAACACCTCCAATGGCATGGCTGAGCTGAGATGCTTAGACTCCCAGATCCAGGCACAAACCTGGATACAGCCTTGCCCAGGTGAATCTTGCTATGTTCAAGGTTAGAACTGGCTTATACCTGAGCAGGTCAGAGCTCAGGCAGGGAGGGACAGTTACAGATTAATCTGCTGGAGTAGAGGCACATGAAATTTCTTGGAAGAGGAAATAACTTGTTATACCATAAGACTTGGACAGCTATTCCTTGCTTAGAGCTGGGAATTGCTCCTGCAGCACAAATTAATTGCAGCTACAGCAGCAGAGAACCCAAGGAAAGGCAATCACACCAATTGTTTGCATGTTTCAACAAGAAGCCTCTAGTTACTGCCCACATGGGAGGGGTTTATATCACTTTCCTCTTTCTACTCCTTGGAATCACTTTGCATTGTGTCTTGCTTAATTTTAAAAAAACCATCTGACCTCAGCATCTTTTCTCTCTGGGAAGACAAAGCAAGAGAAGCTTGTGAGCAAGGATAGTTCTGCTTGTGGAAGAAGCAGTTTCCAGGCTGGGGGATGGAGGAGCCCTGTGTGCCGTGGTACACGTGCACAGCTCAAGGACCCTGCTCCCAGGCATTAATCCAGCTGTGCACACAGCCCAGGGAATGCACCCCCAGCCATGTGAGAGGAACACTTCTGGGCCATTTTTTGCTCCCTTTGCCTATGCTTTGGTGCAGTAATTTAACTTGCTGGTGGGAATGACATTTGCAGAGCGCGATAAGACAGCATCATTTCTAAATTATGGATTGTTGCTTCTGCCAAGTTTTCTCCTCCTTATGCTTTTCCGCCATGTGTTTCTTACACAGCAATTGTACTTTATCACTTAGAGAATGGCGTTGTAAGGTTTCTTTCAAAGCTTCCCCTCAAAAAAGAAAACACAATATTTTTTCAAGTTAGCCTGAAAATACGATTTCAAGCTGAACATGCTTCATGGCTGCAATACAGATCCCATTGATCTCCATCTTTCCCAGGTAGATAACACACACATGTAAAAAGAGCAGTGCTCTTAAACCGTTGGAGCAACATCTAAAAAACTCTGTCCTTCCACTACAAAGAGAGCAGCAGTTTATTCTGAATTGGCCAGGGATGTCTTTGGTCTTGTTTAGAATCCAGCAGCTCACTGCAAATGTTATGGATAATAAGCTACATGATCTGTATTTTACATCTAATGAGATGAACATCATAGTCCTTTCTGAAATGAAAAAAAATTTAGGTGTATTTAAGGATGAAAAGTTGCCTTTACTGGCAACATTTTGTTTTTGGCTTTACCAGTTATTGAAGAAGTCTCTATCAAAGTTTTGTCATTATTTGAACTAGTTTTAAAGGCATCCAAAAAACAATCTTCTTTGAACATTTTCTCTTGGTGGACATCCAGTCACTTCAATACATCTGCTCAGCCTGTCAGCAGCAAATAATCTTGGTTGGCAAATTAATTGAATAATGTACATTGCAATCAATTTTTCATAATTCCTCATTTATGCTGTAATTTATATAAATGTTGTATGGCTCCCTGGGACTTGCAGCATGCATTTTGGATGGCAATGGTCACAAGAGTACAAAATGACAATGCCAAAAGTTATTATGGGATTCACAATCTGATTTTGGTGACTATTTTAGATAAATATTTACTTCCTGGATGTAATTTCATTAACAGAGCTTGAGCACAGAAGCATTTACAGAAAACAAACACAAAAGAATGACAATGGCAGCTGAATCAGAATCAACCACAGATTCCGAGCAAACATGAAATGATGTTTTCTATTCTTAGAGCTTCTGCTGCTCTGAGATGGAGCTGTGGCTCTTCGAGGCTGTGTCACACACACAGATTAACACAGGGTCAAGCTGATAGTTTAATTCCTAGCATAATTTATATTCATGCATCACCTTTGCAAAATGTTTGCTTTTCTCATCTTTTTTGAAGACAACAGGCCAGAAGAAATTACTTGTGTCTGGTAAAAATAGTTTGTCTCAGTGGGGACGCTGTTAATCGCTCAATAGCATAATACCTTTCATAACTTTCAAATTAAATATTAAGCATTTCAGCAATGTTTTGGCTATTCTGCCACAACCACCCTCCTGTAGGTCATGGTAGGGCATCTCTCTTCAAATATTGCATGCTGTTTATTGCTTATCATCCTCTAAAAGACTGATTACTGCATTAAACTTGAACATAAAACTACTCGTATTGCTCTACAATCTACACAGCTGGAGAAATTAATCTATTCTGGTTTATGATGAAGGGAAACTAAGAGCTACAACAGAGCCATAAAGAGATTTTGTGGTGGACAATGCACAAAAGCCAGCATTTTTCTGGTTTGCTTCCACCTAAATGTTCCAGTGCTGAACCCACTTGCTGCTGTGCCTTTTGTCCCAAGTTTCCCTGTGTGACACATGAAATACACAGGAAAGATCAGCTAGAAGGTGCCAAACAACTACTTTTAGTTGTTTACTACTCCTTTGCAGCTCCTATTTTATCATCCAATTATTTCAGCACCAAAGAATACACAAACTAATAGCAATTAATTCACATGCAGTTATTTAATGCAGACCCAGGGCTAAACACACCAATGCAAAGGTGAGGAGATTTCCAGTGAGGCTGCTCATGCTGAGGTTTCTGGTTTATCAGTGCAACAGGTGGGATCTAGTAAATGTTTCCTTTCCCTGCAGACTCCCATTTAAGGGAGGCAGAGACAGTCCATACAGAGAGTTTCAGTCTGATGCAACTGTGAGCCAGAATTTGCCAAGTCATGGGGCCTATGTGAGAAAAGCTTTCTACTAGTTTAAATCTCTCTTATTTTTAAAAAACACCAAAACCACTTACAGATTCTCATACTAATTGTTTTTTTTGGGTGATTTTTTGTTGTTGGGTTTTTGTTTTTTTCATTTGTTAATGCTTTGCACATACTGCATTATTTACATGTCACTGCACTAATGGTACTTATTAATGCCTTCAAATTATCAACAACTGCTCCACTGGACCCAAATGTTCTTCTGGTCTAAGCTCTGGCACCAAAGTATAAACTCATCCAAAGTATAAATTCATCCTTTCTCCATGCTCTCTATTTGCTAAAGGCTACTGCTGGTGATCTTTAAAACCATCCTGAATTTAAGCTGCAGCCCATGCTAGTAAGAATTATGCACATCAAAAGCTCTTGGAGCAAAATAAAAATTTCTTTACCAACATCAGGCCTGTATTCCATAGCTATGGCACAGGAAGCATAAATCTACCACAGAGCCACAGGAGATCTTGCTCAAGTTTCTTTTATTTAGATTTACTAAAGATAACATTAAATAGGCAAATTACCTCGATTCCCGTAAGAAATGATAATAAGGAATGTGTATTAGGATAAAAACACTAACTGCCAAAATTTACTAGGACTTCTTTTGTGGGAATAAATGGCTCTGTCTTATTGCCTTAAAAGTAAATGCACAAATTGTTAAGCATCTGAAGTTACTATTAGATCTCATGCCACAGAAAAGGAGAATGAAAAATGATTTCTCTCTACTGGCTGTACACTAGACACAAATCTAAGAAACAGTTTTTATGTCTTCAAGGAGTGTTAAAAATGGTATTTTCTTTTACCCACATGCTTACAGAATGTTTAAATGCTTACAGAAGTAGAAGTAAGCATTGGGCAGTGCAAAAAGACAGCAGGTAAATTTTCTCTGCATCTTAGAATCTTGCAGACCTCAGTCCTGAGTACAACAAGTCTTTTCTGTTTCAATCCCACACCAACATGCATTTTTTAAGAACACACCTTTGGTGTGCCTGGAATAAATTAGTGTAACCTGGACCTGGCTTCCCACTTTGCCTGGCTGCAGAGTTCAGGTTGGTGATGGAGAGAGGGAGCGAGAGCTGGACCCGAGCTGCATCCAGCACAGGCACTGAGGAGACTCTGGTGGGAAAGAGTCTTGAAGGACACTTCAGAAACGTGTCCCCATGCCCTTCTCCTGCCAGGCAATCTCCACCTGCAGCCTGGGCACCCTCAGAGCAGCTCCTGCACCCACCGTGGAGGCAGACTCAGAGCTGGAGGTGCTCCCAGCCAGTTGGCAATTAATTTGAAGCAGATCCTGTAAATCTGTTGTTTGAAAGTTTGGTGGCTAATTTGCATCCAGAGGCTATAATATCCCTGATCACAGTATTGTGACAGTTTCCTCTCAGAATTCCTCAAGCTTTAATTGAAAATAATCAGCGGTGGAAGTTGTTCTAACAGTCCACATTCACTGACGTAAACAAACACAAGACTTGAAAGCTGTGAACGCTTCTGTTTGCATCTGCAGCTCTTTCACCAAAAGGCATGTTGTTAATTCCATTTATTCCAAACACAGCATAAATGAATGCCTAATTTGGGAGCCTATAAATAATGAGCATGCTCAATTACAGCAGCAGCAGCATCCAGAAGCAGGCCTGAAGAGGTGTTTGTGAGTCACTAATGCTGTTAGGAATTTCCATGCACCAAGCCCCAGACCTGCACACTCCTAAATTCATGGAGAAGTGTGTTCCAGCCACTCTGGGACAGCCCTCACTGTAGTTCAGGCACTAATAGCTCTGGAGAACACAAAGCCCCTTTATGAATTATCCTCATTACTGCAATAATCCTTCACAGGCTCCCAGCAAGGATGTTTAAGGTGAATTTAGTGCAATAGGAAGCAACAGAGGAAGAGCTATGCCTTTATCAATTTTCTTGATAGAGAACAGAACATGGTAGAGATATAGGGGGTATCTGGCTAATTTAAAGCATTTTTCATGATCAATAACAGTGAGGGATGCACAGCTTGCTACCGCTGTTCTGAGTGACAGGCACCTGAAACACATCCCTCTCCTGATGTCTCTCTCAGGAAGAGACAAGTAGTTCTGGCAAACTGTCTGAGAGAGGCAGGCATGTAGCTGAGATGAGATTCACATCCTTTTCTCCTTGCAGTCTCTCTGGACTTGTGGAATGACAGAATGTCACATATGGAAACCAAGAAGCCTTGATGTACAGGGCAGGACCAACATGTCCCTCTCAGCTCACAGGCTCTTTCTGCTTCCTACCAGCTTTCCTCATTGTGAAATTGTGCAATTAGATGTGACTCCTCAGTGGAGATGAATGTACCACCAGCTCATTTTCCTGTGCTCTGGGATCTACCAAAATTCCTGGCTGTTAACCTCAGGCTACTGAGCTCAGCTGATCAATTCCCCACCCAAGCCAGTCGCTGTCACCCCCTCATTAAAAGGAGATTGGCACTGGAGGGGGGAATGGGATGAACTCCCAGCCAGCTGCAACAGCATCAGCTGTCCCAAAAACCAACTGTGATCAAGCAAGTTCTCAAAAAGGAGTTTCTGCTTAACTCAGCCATGCTGAGGAGGTGACAGGCACAGGGAGTCACAGCAGAGCTCAGCAGCTCAGAAGATGCAAATTCCTCCAATGCTGAGAATACTTGGCTCACTGAGAGGCTTCCTCTGAGAACCTTTGGGGATTTGAAGAAGAAGCTGTCCCCAGGCTGTGAACAGGAGTACCAGCTGTGCACACTGAGGTAAGAGGGGAAAGACCCAACCTGTGCTCTAATTTCTACACCACTATTTCTGAATTTAACCCACTAATTTCCCAGGCCAGCAGTGTTTTTCCCTTTCTGCTGGGCACGGGGCAGTGCCATACCTGGGCCAGGTCTGGCTGTCTTTGCTCATGAGGGATTGGCAGCAGCACAGGGGAGGTGCTGGCTGGCCAGGCTGTCCCTTCACTTTCCCTGTGCCCTTACTCCAAAACTGGGTCAATCTGCATTTCTGCCAAAGTCTTAATTGCACTTGCTCAGGACTGGATGCATTTCAGGCCCCTGGGTATCTCCACTGCTTACCTCACCAATTAAACCTAAATACAAATCTTTGCCTCCAGCTGCCTCTCCCTCCTCCCTTGACCTCTCTCCACTTCCCCCTCTAGAAACAAGGCAGTAAATAGATATTTACTTGCATTCCTGATTTTTAAAGCGCTGCAACCTATTTTTTAACCCACAGATCATCAGCAGTTTTGAACTGGTTTAGGAATGACATAGAAATACTTCCCTGGACCCGCACAAACACCTCCTGCTGCTCAGAGACTGAAATACAGCAGAGGCCAGATGGCACGCAGGCCTGGAACAACAGGCACTGACTTTCCTCAAGGAAATAAAACCAATTACTTCCCCCTGATATTTGAAGACAGACATGGGGATATGGCAGAGGAGGAGGCTACAAAGTGCAGCCCTGCCTTAGCATAAATAAATAAATAAATAAATAAATAACAATATAAATAAATAAACCTAGAGTGGATTTCCTCTTGCAGCCTGGTGCAGTTTATATATCCCTTCCAGAGCCAAAGGGCAGAGATGAAAATCCTCCTTCTCTCCGATCCCTTATCCCCTTCAGCCAGGTGTCTTTGCATTTCAAGGCACACTGGGAAAAGTCAGGTAAAAATCAGATTTGTTATCTGGGGAAGATAGCAAGGCAGACAGGGAAATTACAGGGAGGAGAGACATGACCAAGGAGCTGAATGAGACCTTTCTTGTCTCGTCCCAGGATTGCCCCAGGGTGGGCAGGCAGCGGAGAGGAAGCGTGGAGAGCAGGACTCCAAAAGTCAAAGGGAATGGCTGGGAATGACTGACAACTCTGCAGAACTGAAGTAATCACAGTAGACAGGGATGTCATATTTTATCTGTGCAGAGATTTTTAATTTTGAGAGATCTCTTGCCAGTCATGTTTTTAAAGGCATTCCAAAACATCCCCACAGTGACCTTGGAGCTCCTTTATGTGGAGCTCTCTCAAAGCACCTCTAGAGAAAACCAAAACTTCTTTTTTTTAAGTGTTGTGAAATTGCCATGTCAGAAAGACAAGTCTGGAGCAGTAATAGTTGCAGGTTTTCATGCAATATTTCAATTAATTTTTAATAGGACATTTATAGTCTCTAACATGAAATTAATGAAATGGCTTCAAATGCAAATCCTGGGTAGTAAAAATTCTTCAACATTTATGTTTCTGTATCTGCTAGCCAGAACACAATGAAAATATTTTTAATCATCTGTAGAGGCTTATCTAAGAAATAAAAAACAAATTTTAAAATTCAAGGGCACTGGTAACGGAAATTTATGGACCTGTTACAGTTTCTTCATGTTTAAGGAAGAGTGTAAACTATGTTTAGTTTTGCTAGATTTCCAAATTCCTCAGACTGAGTTCTGACATCAGAACTCCTTTGTGCATCCAGGAGGCACAAATAAATGAGACAAAAATGTACATACATCTTAGAAATTCCTCTGTAGGTGAGAATGTGCTGCATCCAGGAATCTGAATGCTGAAGTTTGGTACCTGGCAGCATGAAAAACAGTAACAAAATTCCCCTTCATTTTGGTGTGCAGAGCATGTAAGCAAAGACCCAAATCGCTTATCAGTGTTAAAGAAAACAAAGGAAAATTGCAATTCCAGGAGGAAATTGTGTGGTGCCATTCTTCAGCTGCGAGCTGAGCACTCACAGCGCTCATTGCCAACAATCCATAAAACTCACTGTCAAGCACTCAGTGTCCAGGAGGCATAAGAAGTGTCAAGAAATGCTTTATGCTGTTGCTAACACACTACAAAAGGCATGATCATTAGATTTCACTAGAGAACAGGCTGGCACTGTCCAGAAAGGAATTGGGATGAGACCGTGGTGATAGCAAGGAAAAGAGCTTTGATTTGTACAGAACAGGAGGGGTTTAAAAAGGCACCCACAGGCTGAGGCTCTCACAATCAAGGGATCCAGACAGACAGATGGACTGAGCAGGAGCTTCCAGTGATTGCATCCAGCCTGATGGAAGGGCTCTGGCTGTCAAAGGGAGAGGCAGATAAGAGAGGTCGTGTTCCCCAGCCTTGTCCCTCAATTAGATACAGTGGGCTGAAGCGCTTTTCCTTGCTGATCTGTGGTTTGAACAAGAATAGCCTCAGGACAACTTTAGCTTGTGCTTGGGTGCCCACAAGCTCAAGAAACTGTGAGGGCAGAGAGGAATTGCTGGAGGATGCCTGTGTGCTGTTCCTACACCCTTGTCCTTTGTTTCTGGGAAGGAGGAGGAACGTGCAGCCCTGCACCATCCAGTGCCCCAGGAAATCCCAGAAATGTGTCAGCTCTGCTCTACAGGAGCAGCATCAAGGACCTGCAGTGCAATGGAGAACGAATCCTCCAGCTGGGATGGATGTGGCTCTGGGCAAGCCCACCAGGATGGAGCACATTCACCAGGGAGGGTTTTAAGGGAGGTTGTAAATGAGGACAGAATCACTGGGATGATGTTGGCAATGTTTTAGTGTTTTGCAAAAGCTCCAGGGACAGATGAGAGATTCCTTCTGATGAAAAAAGGGCCTTAAGAATATGAACAAAACAAAATGATCCTTCTTTGGAGGCTACAAATATTTTTAGTCTCTCCAATCTGATTTGAACCAGAAAAACACTGAGCTAGAACCAGAAAACATTGCACATCTTTCAGAAACCATTACCTTGATGTTTCCAGAATAGATTAAAGAAACTCAATTAAATCTGAAAAATCTGAAACGCTCTGATAAAATATTTTTGAATGCTAAGTGGAATCTGTGAAGCTCCATTGCCTTAACCTCCGCTAATAAGCTGCTCAATAAACTTCATGAAAACATATTTTATGTACTGATAGCATCTCAAAGTATGAAAGGTTTTGCAGTTGTTCAGCAATCAGTTACCAGCTGGATTATGGTCCACTAATGCTGTTAGATTTCTGCAAGACAGAAGGCAGCTTTTCAACCATTTGTTATTTTAATGATGAGGAATCTCACCATAAGCCTTGTTAAAACTTCATTTAATCCATTACAGAAGAAACAAAGACATTTAGAAGTGAACATAAAAAAATTTTCAATCTATCAGAGCAGAAATTATAGGGTTTAGGGAAGCTCTTAAGGAGCATCCATGGAATAAAATGGCTCTGCTAATTAAGGGGCTGTATCTTTTCAGGTTTGACATTTAGGGACTGACTTCAACAGGGACTGAACTACTCTGCATGATAGCACTCATAATGACAAAGTGAAAAAGGGGGAACCTTTGCAAAGCTGCAACAAAATCACTCCATCTATTCCAAATATCACCCAAATTTTGCAAGGGTGTTTTTTTACTGAGTTTTCCTCCCAAAAACATCTCAGAGGGCGCAACCTCCCTGCCCCTAGATCATGGGGAATTCCTTCCTTGCAGAGATGAGTTCTTGGCTCAGCAGCAGGGACAGCGCCCAGGACAGAACCCAGAGAGAGGCATTTGTGTTTGAAACCCTGACTGTCCTGCTGGGAGAGGTGAAATTGGTTCAACGGATCCATCAGCCCAAGCACCATGAGTGCTTCATGTCCTGAGCCTTGCATTGTGTCACTGGGACAAGCAGTGACAGCTCTGTCACAGACGTGTTTTCTGAAAAATCCTTTCCTTAGGATTTTTCCTCCTGAGAAGCTGAAAGGCCTCAGGAACAAAATGTAAACAATGATTAGCTGCTGCTGTGGAATGCAACAGGTGCATCTGTGATTGGTCTCATGTTGGTTGTTTCTAATTAATGGCCAATCACAGTGAGCTGGCTCAGACTCTCTGTCTGAGCCACAAGCCTTTGTTATTAATTCTTTCTTTTTCTATTCTTAGCTAGCCTTCTGATGAAATCCTTTCTTTTATTCTTTTAGTATAGTTTTAATATAATAGATATCATAAAATAATAAATCAAGCCTTCTGAAACATGGAGTCAGATCCTCATCTCTTCCCTCATCCTGGGACCCCTGTGAACACGGTCACACAGCTCCACTACCTTGCCATTACTCCCCAATTTCCAAAGTGCTCCTGAAGGTCTGGAGAGGCATTTCCAGAGGGTCTTCAAGAGAGAAGCACCATTCCCTGTTCTCCCTGGTCCTTCTTTAGGGTGCCCCATTCCAGGGATGTGTTGTCTCCTGCACGCCAACTGAGGAGAACCAAACCTGGTTTTAGAACCTCCAGAAAATATCAAATTGCAATATATTACCTGAATGAGCATTTATTTAATGGCTGCTACATAGGGGGTAGAAAATGGCCATTTCTGAGTGCACAAAAAGAACGCATTTTCCAAAGGACTAAACACTGATTTCAGTCCTTCAATTACCCTCACAGCTCCCTACCTGCAGAGCAACACGCCAAAAATTTGCGATTATTAGCTCAGCAAACAAAATCTAAGTTTGCACTTGGAGGTGCAGATAAAAATGTTTAGCCTTGAAAAGTGAGGTAAAAAACACTGCAAGTGCTGTAATCTCAATTCTGCAAGATTTCCCAGAGAAATCTTGTTTAGAGCACAGATTTTCATATCCCTGAGGGGTGGACCTGCTGTTCCACCCCCTTCACCAGCTCTAATGAAGTTCCCCACTGCTGTTGTAGGATTTAGGCAAAGCTCCTACTGAGAGTATTTTTCCTGCAAGGATTTCCCCAGGATTGAGCTTATCAGCCAAGTCACCTACGACACCAGGAGAAAGTTCAGGGCTCTCTGTCAGATCTTGATCCCATTTAAATTAATGATGAGGAAGAGGGCATGGTCTCTAATACCTATCTGCTTTCTTCTTTTGAGGGAGATGAAAAACATTGGCTAAAGTTATATCTACCTTTAAAGTCCAAGTACCAAGGAATTATAAATAAATAAATACGTTTTTAATTTTGAATCGAGCACATTAAATGTTAAATATCCCAATTCTGTGTGTTAAAAAAGGACTTGTGCTGCTTTGGATTCTTCTGAAACGTTTGATGTAAAAATACTCTCCAGCTCCCACACTCTTCCATACCAAATCAGAAGTTTATCAGGTGTCCAGCTGGTTTTCCTACAGAAACAAGGTTTGTTTGTCTATCTTATTTCAGTAACTTTCATAGCAAGTTGCATGAACTGTTTCTCAAAGAACTACTTTTAAAAGTTTCTTTCCCCCCAAGCTTGCAAAATATTAACATTTGAAATCATTTTACATAATATCGCTCTTGCAAGAAACTGCTGAAATGGTAAATTAAGTGCCATCTAGACTGGCTAAGGAGTTTTTTGATAAGAGAGTGATTTTGAATGAAAAAATGGATACTTAATTCAAAGTCAATTAAAAATGGAATTATAAAGTATCTAGATGAGAATCGCATAATTGATATCAGCAGCACAAAGTCTATAAAGAAAAATCAACCCTGAAATTCTTCCAAAGGGTCAGCAAAGTCTTGAAAACCATCTTCACCAAAAACTTTGACATTTTTAAAGCTTTTCCTGAAGCTTTTCATAAGACTTCATTAATTAAACTAAGCAGTCATGGACTCAGAAGCAGGAATGAGTTCTGAATCTTAACTAAGATTCTGGCTTCCTAACTAAAGTACAAGGTTTAAGAAATGGCCATTTTTCATTGTAGCATAACATTAATAAGAGTTGTCCCAGTTTTCTGTAATAAGATTGGCTGGATATAACTTCTGGAATACCTGATTTTACAGATCATATCCTGCTCTTTGTTTCACATAATAAAAGGAAATGTTTCCTAAGGACCTAAATCTGTTTACTCCCAAAACAATAAAGAATAAAATTTAACCCAGCAGACCAAGCAAGAGAAGCTGAAAGCTCTTATATGTTCAGCAAGACAGAACACTCAGGGTGACTGCAGAATAATGTGTGTATATAAAAATATTTTATTTGAAACTACCAAAACCTATGTTAAACTAACTTGAGGTTAGTGATAACTGATCATTTTCCCTTCCCCAAAACTGCATCTATGTTCTCAAAGAACCCCAATAGTTAATTAAACACATCCAAAGATGCCCACCCACACAGAGCACCTGCAAGGGACTGCAAAGGCACAAAACCACACAGCTCCTCTCTGTTATTTAACTGATCCACAAATGTCACATCAAGCCCTTGTTCTTCCAGCTGATGGGAAGAAAAATGGTCTGAACTAATTTTCATTTAAATTTCTTAATGCAGAGCACCAGTTGTTTGTCACATCCTGACACGCTGTCATGTTGTTTTACAACGTGATGTATTGTAACTTGATATGAAGTGAACATATTTCATTTAGAGAAATGCCCTGATGCCTGTAGACTTGGAGAGTAGACAGGTAGCATCATCATTTCCTAGCACCTGATCTAGATTTACCAGAACTCCCTTCATGGCTTTCAAACTGCTTTAGAAATTATAGCTGTGTTTACCTTGTGCACTCCAGAGGTGCAGCACATTCACACCCACCCCACCAAATGCAAAAGGCACTTGGCCATGCCAGGAATTGCACCAGTGCAGAAGCAATTTCTGTTTAGAATAATCAAAAAATAAACTTTACAAGAGATTTTGTAAGGTTTCTATCTCGCCTGCCTTACTGGAACCCAGGAAGGTTTACTTTGCCTGCACAAACCTTTTTATTCATTTATAGTGGAAGGAGTTACTCATATTTATTATGGCAGAAGTATATTATACTGCAGACACTGTAATATTTCCATTTTTAAAAATTCCAAGAGAAACCCCTAAACTTCAAAGAAAGGGGCCTATATTTTTCCAAGAATCCCCAAATAACTCCTGGAAGCTCAGGTGAATCTCCGCAGCTGATCATCTACAATCTGTGTGATGACCAGAAGGGGCTGCCCTGTCTCTCTCCCTGCTCATTCTCAGCACAAGGATCTCACACCCTTTGCTTCTCCAGCCTAGCTGCACACTGACTGAAAGCTGAATTTATTTTGCAGAGCTCGTTTTCAGTTACATCAGACAGATACAACGCATTGTGAGATGGCATTAATATTAAAGCTATAGGGAAAGGGGAACAAAATGCATGGCTGGCTGCATGGGAAGGCAGAACTTTGCTCTCATTGCTGTCTGCTCCAGAAACTGAATTTCTTAAGCACAAGACTGAAATTACACATATTTTATGCCCAAGTAGTACCCAGGGAAAATGCATGCATTATATGCATTGTCTTCAACTCCAAAGAGTGCACTTGTGAAGGACAGTTCAAATTTCAGCCCCTTTCCAGTTCCTGTGATTCACTAACTGGACTCATCTCTCATTGGCGCTGCTCCTGTTATTCAGAAAGCTGACAGGTAATCAAAGAATATTCTCTTACTCGTGCCACAGATAGTATTTAAGGCTTAAAAATAAGATTCTTAAAGTATCCCCTGAGCTTTGACTGAATTCTGAGGAGACCCATAGTACAAACAGCATTCCCTAATTTGTATAGGCCAAAACAGGGCTTCCCACTTAATCCAGGAAGATTAATTTCATAAAAGCTAATTGATTAACTAAATTGGTTACGTGTGGTCCCAGGGATCTCTGGAGCTATAAAGTGCAAGTTTCACTGAAGTAGGCAATAAGTGAATATCAAAGAGATTTGTTTCAAGGCTAACTCCTGGCCCTGCCGACAGCAATGTTCACAAAGGAGACCAGCATGTAGAAAGCTTCTTGAAGTGCTGGATAAAACACCCCAACACTCTCCTGTTCCTAAACCAGACACAATGCAATCTAAAACAAATGGATTAATTATTTCAACTGGCATGGCCTACTATATATCTTGGAAAAGATTTCAAGTAATATTGAAAAATACTCCCCATGACTGCAATCTAATCACTGTATGCTGCTGGACAGGGCGTGAGCAGGATGTGCTGAGAGGACCCCCAAAGGCAAGAGGAGAGGCCTGCTATGTCAGCTCCACTGAGAAGCCAAAGTCATAGAATTGGGTAGTTTGGAAAAGTCCTTTAAACTCATCAAGTCCAACCCAGCGCCAGCAAACCAAAAATAAATCCAGGACATCCCTTTGCAAGCAGGGAGGATTTCATGGCCAGGAGCCACAGAATCACAGAATGGTTTTTGCTATGGGGTTAAGGTGAAATTCAGCACAACTTCACCAGTAGAATACATTTACATTTTACCCGTACAAGTAATGCTGGATGTGGGCTCTGGAAGGAGCACAAGGCAGTGCCATGCCCCAAACCAGTGCCCTAAGCGCACACCCTGTGGGCTGACCTTCACTCAGCCACACGCCTATGTCACAGATATGTTTTATGAAAAATCCTTTCCTTAGGATTTTTCCTCCTGAGAAGCTGAGAGGCCTCAGGAACAAAATGTAAACAATGATTATCTGCTGCTGTGGAATGCAACAGGTGCATCTGTGATTGGTCTCATGTGGTTGTTTCTAATTAATGGCCAATCACAGTTGGCTCAGACTGAGATGCAAGCCTTTGTTATGATTACTTCTTTATCTATTCTCAGCTGGCCTTCTGATTAAATGCTTTCTTCTATTCTTTTAGTACAGTTTTAATGTAGTTTATATAATAAAATAACAAATCAAGCCTTCTGAAACATGGAGTCAGATCCTCATCTCTTCCCTCATCCTGGGACCCCTGTGAACACCATCACGCGCCTGCCCTGTAGACTCTCTGAGCTCCAGATCCCTATTCTGTGACCTTCCACATCAGTGTCTTTTCTGGGCTCTCCAAAAAGTGTAACAGCATCACCAGAAAAGTTAACTGCATCTCTGAGCTACAAAGCAGAGAATAACTCTGTCTGCACCTCGGCTGCTCCCGCTCGCTTGTCCCTTCCCATCCTGAGAGGCGGATTTCTCCGCCTGAGAGCCCCTGACAGTGGCAGCCACCGCACTGTGCACAGCACTAGTTTGGTGACATATTCTTGCCATCACCTGCGGCGATGCCCTGCTCCCCCAGCAGCTGCAGGATGTGACTGTAGCTGACAGTAAACTGTAACATCTAATGGACTTGTGCGGAGCGTCTGAACGCCTGAGGAGCCCTGTCATGTGTCAGTGCCGCTCATGTTAAGAGATCCATTAGCAGTGCAGTGATCTGAAGAAAGGTCAGCTGTCACAGCTGGTGCCAGAAGTGTCACCTTTGTTTAAAGGGATTTTGCACCCAAGTCCCCAGCTGACTAGATGGCGCTGATATCCTTGTGCTGAAGCCAGATATGTGTCACCTCAGAGTGGCACACGTGCACCGATGTCATTTGCTGCAGCTAAGCCCTTTTTTCAGTGGGCATTGTCAAAGTCCAGTGGCAGTGTCACCATCCCTGACACTTCTTTTGGGAAGTGCTTGGACTTCTTCAGCCATGCACCAGAGCTGTGATAGCAGACAGCTCTGAATCTGAACCAGCAGAGCAGCACAGGAGGCATTTTGTGAGGTTTTAGACAGAAAAATCCTCCTGCCCTATCTCCTATTGCTGGGTCTCTGTAGCCATGATATTTTCTGTAAAATCTTTTCCTTAGGATTTTTTCTCCTGAGAAGCTGAGAGGCCTCAGGAACAAAATGTAGACAATGAATATCTGCTGCTGTGGAATGCAACAGGTGCATCTGTGATTGGTCTCATGTTGGTTGTTTCTAATTAATGGCCAATCACAGCCCGACTGTCTCAGACTCTGTCCGAGACACCAGTTTTGTTATCATTCTTTCTTTTTCTATTCTTAGCTAGACTTCTGATGAAATCCTTTCCTCTATTCTTTTAGTATAGTTTCAATATAATAGATATCATAAAATAACAAATCAAGCCTTCTGAAACATGGAGTTAGATCCTTGTCTCTTCCCTCAACCTGAGACCCCTGTGGACACGGTCACAGGTGTCTGCTAGGAAACAACAGCTCTGCCTGCACCCAGGACAGGGCAGCAGGATGCAATAAGCATAGCGAATTAAATCAGAAATAACTGTGAATAAAAAAAACCCCACCTAGCTGAGTTACAGAATGGAAAACAGGATTAGAGGCAAGGCAGAATCAGCGTGGTGTAATTACTGTTCTGCTGGATGGACTCGCATGGTAATCCCATTCAGCCTGAAGTTGGCTTTTCCAGGACTGTGACTCCCCAGAAAACTGCTCTGGGCTCTGCAAAGAGCTAATGCAGAATTGATTCACCCTCAGCTGATGGAGCCAAGGTGTTAATGGCTAAACACAGCTCCTGTGCTAAATCTGCAGGGTAAAATTCCAGCCTGACCACCTCAGCACAGGAGCTGGGACTGCCCTCCGCTGTCCCCTGGTCATTACCTCTTACATTCTCTCATCTTATCCATCTTATGAAAGCATTCTTGTTCCAGAGTCATCTTGCAACTGTCTGCTACTCTAAAACCTGGTAGTTTTGGAATACCTGAGACAGAAATAATCAGCTACATGAGAGGAGAAGTTATTGCTTGTGTCTGGTTGCTGCTCCACTTGGATTCTTTAGGCAGTAACAGTTGTATAATAGCTAATGCTGCTCATCTGTTTGAGGAACAGTGAAATGAAGCCTCAAATACGCTATTTTAAACCGCTGTAGTGGATTGTTAAGTAGCTAAGGAATGCTGACATATCACTTTTATATTTTTCAGTCCTTGGAACGTAAATTATAAAAATATATTTGAAAGTTGGGTGCCACATCAGAACGGGCTTCATCTGTAGTGAGCTGCTCTGTAATGGGGATTGAATAGGGTTTAATCTGGTCAAAGTAGGTTTATTGTGCTGTGATCAGACAAGTGACCTTGACACTCCTGAAATTGGCATAAGGTTAACTGTGATTGTCACCCAACCACTGGCTCAATGACACCAGAACTCAGATTTTCTTTACAGGAGTGTCAAAGTGAGAAGCTGACCTAGAGTTTATCAATGAGGGTATGTGGCAAAAGTTTTAAAACAAAAAAAAAGTTGTGATTATCAGGCACAAGGAAAAACATGCAAAAAAACAGATGACAAAACCACATTCCTGGTTGGAACAAGAGTACAGAAACAGAAGTTAATGAAGGAAACACAAGAAAAGACCAGTTGTTATTTTGTAGATATCTGGATAAATCCAGGCAGATTTTCACTATAGTTCCACAGACACTTTAGTCCTTGTTTTCCTCTTTTGTAATCCACAATGAAGGTAAAATTTAATTCAGGGTAATATAATCTAACAGGAAATGTGTAAATTTTGGGGGCCTTAAGCCTAGATTTGGTGGCTTCAGATTCTGTAGCCTCATGACCCTGGACATGCAGAGGAGACATCTCAGTCTCTGCACACATCCAGAAAGGTGAATGAGAGCATCTTCCTGGGAGCAGGAAAATAAGCTCCAAACAATTTTATCCCTGAGGAAATTACTATTTTGGCCACAAATTTTGTACCTTTTATTTAAAAACTATGCATTTAGACATTATGTTCTAGCAAAGCTGGACAGCTCAGTAAAACCAGACTGCTTATTTCTGCCAAGGTTGGGTACAGAGGTTTCACTGCTTTGATAAGAGAGCATAAGTCTGTCAAACTAAATGTAAATAAAAATCCCTCTAACATAAAACACCAAACATACAGGTGGAAAGTTTTGTGGTCCTAAATTTCAGGCTGTTTCCCCAGCAACAGGGGTTGGGAAGTTAAAAAAAAATATTTTCACTTTTATGTAGTCACTTTATTCACCACTAAACACATTCAATGTCAACCTCTTCCACACATGCAGCTCTTCGCTATCCAAAAAATTATAGGGCAGTTGCTCACAAGTGGTGGTATTTGATGGTTTTTGCTACTGAATATGTGTATTTCATGAAACAGCCTCAAAAGGATTCTGTGGAAGTTCTCAATTCTTATTGAATTCTGTAATGCTTTTGAAAAAGCAAATTTCAGAGGCAGAAATCAATGTTTCTGAAGGTAGATCATTAAGGACTAGAAAATGTACACTCCTATTCATAAATGATCCGGAAAAAGAGATGAATAGTGAAAAGACAAAGTTCTGCAGGTGATACAAAATCATTCAGAATAATCAAATCTAAAGCAGACCATGAACTGTTGCATAAGACCATGAACTTGCAGTACTCAGGAAGTGGATGATGAAATGGAACAGGAAATCCAGTTTTGCTGATGAAAGGATTGAATGCTGGGAGAAGCATCTATTCATGCCAATCAATAGGCTCTGCATTGGCTGCTGCCTTTCAGGGTATGGATGCTGCAGCCCTTGGTTGGCTTGCAGTGAAACCCAGACCAGTCAACAATAAGCACAATGGCTAGAAAACCATGAGGGATTGTTAGGAAAGTTTAAAGAAACAAATGTAGGGCACCATCAGTGCACCTGGGTGAGGCAAAAGAAGACACAAAGTTTCCAAAAGGGTGTGTATGCCTTTATGGAGGACCAATGAATACAGTGATCCAAAAGCACCAAGCTTGGGCCCCAGGCAGAAGCAGATGGGAGGAGGAAGGTTGCTTTACACATGGCCTGCTGCCTATATTCCCTTCCTAAAGACATATTCTGGTTATTTCTTCAGTGCTGCAGAGAAAACCTGAGGTCACATGGATCCTCCCCTCCCAGCTACAGCCAACATCACAGTGCGAAGGAAACCTCAAAATGTGTCTGCAAACCATGGAAAGCACAAAGCTGTAGTTCAAAGCCATCCAAGAAGCCCTTTCTGAGCTGAATAGAAGCTGTTGGTGCTTGGAACTTCTGAAATAAACCAATCCCTTCTCCATTGCTCCCTAAATGTGCTTTGTTGGAGGGGAGGGACAGGAGCAGTTTGTCTTTTCAGCTCCTCAGAGATACACATTCAAATACATTTGAGGCCACTGGAACTGGAAAACCAAATTTCATTCTTGATTGATTTTTTCAGTAGATGGAAATGCTCATCTAATTGTTTTTTACTGTTTGACCTTTCCATTTCGTTTGGTTAATCTTCATGATGATGAAGTAGCACTCATGATATTCACACAGAGTAACTGTTGAAGGCTAGAGCATGAATGCTGAATTTTACAATGTTCTGCTGCTGTGGACACCCTAGAAACAAAACCAGGTAGCAATAACAACTTCAGCTCTCGGTGCTTCTGAAGGACTAATTAAATTTCGTTTCCTTGTTGGTCATGATTAGTCAGGGGTGCCTGAGTAGGATATGTATGGGAATCCACCTTTTGGACCACACCAGCACCACTGAAACTGAACCAAAACCAAAGGGAAAACCCTCAAAATAATAATTTCCTTGGCAAATTTAATCAAATCTTTCTGAACTCTCCCAAAAAAAAAAAAAAAAAAAAAAAGAGACAGTTTAATGAACAACAGCAAGGGACAGGGTGGGAAGGGCAGAACCTTCCCAGAGGTAAGACTGGGACTGAACCACGTCCTCCACCCCCTGCCCAACAGATTCTGGAGGTGTTTTTGCCTGGTCTCAAATTCACTTCACACATGTGACACCACACACACTGCCACTGCCTACTGCCTCTGCTTCCAGGCCATTCTGGGTCCCTCTGAAAAATAAAGGATAAAAAATATCCTATCCTGGGAAAGTTTCAAACTGAAAAATGGTGAATATTTCACTTGGTGTGAAAAATCACCCCTCCAAAATAGGAAGAATTTGCCAGGAACCAAGTGTGCTCAAAGAGACACCTTTCTCTAAAAGTACCTTGCAACAGATGCAGATTCTAACAGAAATCCTCCATTTTGCAGGGCAGCAGCATCACTCAGCAATCTGCTGTTAATAGCTGGTTCAGAGCACCAAGAAGAGCCCCCAAACCTGCACATCCCTGGCACGACCCTGGTTTGTCCCACAGTCCAAAGATTTCCTTCATGTCTGTAAACTTTATGATGGAGTACATTACATCAAATAGGAATTTGGCCCATGTAGCATAGGTCACCAGCATGAAAAGAAAAAAGCAAAATATTATCCTCTCCAGTCTGATTTGGGCTAAGAATTTCCTCATTGGTTATCAGACAACTTCTGGTATCCCACAGGGGTGGAATTTTAAGTTCTAAAGATCTTGTGCCATTTTTTTAGGCTTTGCTGCAGCCTTTTGTGAAGAAATCAGCTTGGTTTCAGAGGAAACAATCCCCTTTGCTGCCTCTGCCCACAGAGAGGACAAAAACCAGGCTGCAGTCATTTGGCTCCTTCTCTACTCCTTTGTGCAAAAGGTCAAAAACGCTGCAGAAACATCAGCTGTGTGTGCTGGCCCTCAGAACCACCTTGCTGGGCTGAATAATGCTCCCACTGGAGCACAATGCCCAGAGCTCCCCACATCAGCGTTTCCAGTTCATCACCTGCAGCAATTACGGGACAAAGGCACCTCCTGTCCATTTACCCTGCTCTGGTTTGCTCACAGTGTGCAGCAGGGTGGGGGTCCCAGCTCAGGCACATCCCATGGGGAGACTGAGCCCTCCCACTCACCTTTTCCCCTTGGAACAGCACAGCTCTGGGATTTGTTAAACCAAGCTTGCAGAGTGCTTTGGCCCCATTATGCAGGGAAGATGCACAAGAAGTAAAAAGAAGGAGAGAGGCAGAGTTCCTTAGGGATCAGCATGTTCAACCATCCCTTCAAACCACCACAAACCTCATTTACTAAGCCCCACAGGCTCTCATTAAATTTCTTTGTCCAAATATTTGCCTTTATAAATTCACCCAGGAGCTTTTTCTGCATTTCAGCCAGCCAGAATGCCACTGGGGCATTGAGCAAGTGCTGAGATTTTACTGGCACCCACTTTTGAGCTCCTCTTGGCCAGTAACTGAGCTCTGCATCCATGAATAACCACCACAGAGCAACTAATTTCACCTACTGAGGTTACATTTCCCCCAGTTCCTTTTTTGCTCAACCACTTAACAAATCAATTCTTTCTGAGAGACCTCAGCTCATACACAAGAGGATAACAATTATGTGCCACTGTGCTTTGGCAGAATGGAGTCAGGCACAGTTGAGGTAGAAAATTACTTTCTGCACTTTCAAAACAGGGGAATGAAATAAGAGAAATGTAGAAGAAAGTGATATCTTACATAGATTCCCACACCTATTTCTTTTAGACAAAGATCAAGCAGCAGATTTGATGCAAGTGTTCACCAATGCATTTGTCTTACTGCAACCCTCAGGGTAACTTCAACCTCTGTGATCTCTGTGTGGCCAGGACATCCTTGTGCACAGAAAACTGCAATCTCAGACCCCAGCATTTCTTTTTGTTCTCAAAAGAGCACCTAGAAAAACCAGCAGCTTTGAAACTCACCAAGCACATGGTAACTGCTTGGGTTTGCTGCGGTCGTGTGTCTAATCCAGCTGAAGTGGACAAAAAGGGCATTTTAACCACAAACTCCCCTTCCCTGAGCAATATTGGCAGGGTAAAATTAGGTCTAAAGGCATTTGGTTTTGTCTTTGCTTCTCATTTTATCCTGAAATGGTCTGGAGGCTACACAGAAGAGAAATGAAAGGAGGAAAAAGCCAGGCTTTGCTTTCAGCTTCCTCTTCCTCGTGGACGTGACAGCTCTGCAGTCTTCAGCAGACTCTCAATTTTTTGACAGTGTGGGAAGCTGGTGGAAGTTATTTTTGTGTAAAAAAGCAGCTTCCCTGAGCAGGAGCAGCCAGAACACCGTGGTGTGCCCTGCTGAGCCCCCAGGGAATTGCCCCTGGAATCCCACCAGCATCTCTGCAGCCTGGTCCAGCTGAGAGAGAAGGCCATGAAATGCAGAGAGGCAGACAGGGATTCCCTCAAAATTTGGGAACCTGAGGAGTACAGAGCCAGCTGAAAGGCTGAGCAGTTCCCTTTCCACACAGAAAGACATTAGCCAGCCCTGAGAAGGTGAAACTGCACCATCTTCTCTCACAAAGAGCCTATGACCTGCTTTGCCCAGGTTTGCCAGAGGTGCAGGGATCTCATTAATATCAATTTCCTCCAAATTTGTGGGGGAAAAGACATCCTGATACTAGAATGAGATGCAGAGAGAGGAACGCATCAGTGTTGCAGCCCCTATTTTTTTGTGTGTTTTCATACAATACCAGAAATTAAACAGGAAAGGATGGAAGGCATGTTTTAGCTCTATCCAGTGTACTAGAGAAACTGATAATGAAGTTTTAAAGCACAGAAAAGAAAAATAATCTTGCCATCTTCTGATATCTTTTCCCTGCCCTATTCTCTTCTATATGCATCCCCTCTCCCCAGCACTCTCATCTAATCAATCCTGCTCTGCCAGTCTAATGCACATAATTTTCTCTTAGGGTGCATTTCTATCACTCAGGCATTGGAGACTCATATAAATATAGAAAACAAACTGAGAGATGCCATGCATTTCAAAAAATGTCCCTTCACACCCTTCTTCAAAAGCCCACGATAGTAAAATGCCCAAGAAATTGATAGAGTACCAGAAATCAACTCTAATATGCTTGACTCATCTGTTGATTTTAATTGAATGGTCTGTATCTTCAGGCAATTTCATTATTCTCCCAAGAGCTGGGGAGCTAAATGAAAGACAAACCTCGTTAACCTCTGACCATGAAAATCAATAATTTTCAATAAAATTTGCTCATTTGTTTCCAAAGGATCCCACGTCTTGACTCTACTATCATGTGCTCCAGAGCTAATCAGCTATGGAACATCATATTTTCCCACACAATTTTTGCCAACTTAGCTACAAAGTCTTTCCCTAAAGCCACAGGAATCCTTGCATGTGTATGAAATACAATTTCCCTCTGGCTCGTGTGGTGGTGTGAGCTGACAGCATCCAACCTGCCCTGCATTCAGAGCCACTCCAGAGTGACAGTGCAAACACTTCAGAGAGCACTACACTTATTTTTAGTTATGTTTAGGGTCACTGATTCTTCTTCACCCACAGAATTGATTCCTGCAAGTTCATGTTACACACTTTATCTCACCCAGTTCTGCATTCACTGAATGCAAAAGCACTTGCCTGTTTTGAATAAAAATTCCAGTTCTCCCAGCACAAAAAGCTGAATTTAAGCTTATTTCTGTGGATGCACCAAAAGCAAAGAGTGAAGAAAATTTTTTATATTTCTTCTTGTGCCCCTTCTGCCAACAGGAAACAGCAGCAACTGCGGTACTCTGCTAATGAACTGCTCAAGCTATTAGATTCCTCCAAGTGGCAGAGAGAGGATATTTGTGCAGATCCTGGCTACACAGCAAGAAGAAATCCATTCCTTACTAGTAGAGAGCAAAATACAGAATTTTCAGACCAGAAGCTGGTCTTGTGCTGAAAAAGCAAATATAACATTGCTGGAGTGTGACAAATATTGATAAAAAAGCAGATCAGTGAAGGGAAGAATCAGTCCCCCCCAAAACAATGCACAAATTCCCACTGGAATTCTACCAATGCTACAGGAACAACACCAGCTTATAACAGAAGTATCACACAAACGCAAAAAAGGATGTTTCTAGCTCCTGGTCTGGGCTGAACACTAGATTAGAAGGCTTCAGAAACAACATTTATGAAGAAAATATTAGCAATGAGAACATTTCCAGGTCGTTGCAGAGCAAAACTCTCCAACTGCTTTCTGTAGAAGGGAGCCCCTGGAAATCGGTGAAGCACATCAAGAAAAGAGAAGAAATTGTGAAGAATAAAAAAGTCTCAGTGGAATACCATGTCCGCTGTCAGAGAAGCTCTGTGCTCATGCAGAGCCAGCCCCCACTCTGGGTGACTGCTTTCTGCAGAGGCTGGCAGGTCAGAAAGCAGCAAACCCAAAATGCATCCCACAGGACATCCCCACATCACAGAGCATCCCCAAAGCAGTGACTCCTCTGATGGACTAAAATCTTTGTAAGGGAGCTGAAAAACTAAAAGAAGCAAAAGGATAAATCCGTTCCACAGGGATAAACGTGAACAGGAGGGACAGCATTGATGGCATTTGGGTTTTGCTCCTCTCTGAACAAAAAATCCCACTACAATTCTGGAGCATCCAGCCCCAGCCTTCCTGGGTGGAAAACCAGTCCTTGCTGACCATGTCAGCCTTGGCTGCTCTGTGGAGAGCTCAGGGGAAGGCACTGGATGTGATAATATGCAAAGAAGATGTTTTGCCACAGAAGTTGGACCAAAATGCCCATTCCCATTAAAATTCCTTTCACACCAGCCAGCCTTTGGCTGCTTCATCTCTGCCCAATTCCCTCTGCCAAAGAAGTCCCTCAACTAACTTACATCTTAGTGAGACACTTCCTCAGGTTAATCAGCCCAGTAAGAACAGTTCTTTTGCTGACTGAGAACCTTGGTGGGAGGAAACCAAATAAATTATATTAAAGGTCAGGGAAAGTTGCAGCCTCCTCACAGCAAATCCCTCTAAAAACAGCTGAGCATTTTGCAGAACCTTAAAGAGAAACAATCAGCTGGCTCCTCTGACAGCTCAGTTTGGGCAGTAAAACTCTGGATATCAGGTGGGTCAGTAATGGAGACAGCAAAAGGTGCATGATGAGATCCTGCTCCTGGTGACTCAGCACAGACACTCAGGAAAGAGCAGAGTTTGCACAACAGCAGGGAAACCACATCATGGCTCAACTTTCTAAAAGTTACAAGAGGCAGCTGGCAATTGAGCCCTTTCCTCACTGCTTTTGAGGGGAAGTCATCAAAAAGTTGTATCACACACGCTAAAAATTATGATGAAGGGGTGTCCCAGAGGGAAGCATAATCGAGTAAATATTTATCACCAGGTAGAGAAAGCAGTGAACTCTCAGAGCTAAAATTAAATACAATGGGACACTGTTCAATATTAGATAAGAAAAATCAAAAATATGAGACATTGGATTAAGATTAGATATAAGCTTTTTCTGTGTTAGGTGAAAACTCAGAGAAAAGATTAGCTGGATTTGCCAGGAATGTAATTTCCACAAACAAAAAGAAAAGACTGCATCTTTCAAGAAAAGGATAAGAATGTTTATCAAAAATCTGCCATGTAACAAGAAAAAAAATTACTGTATTTTGGACCTGGATTTTTTGTTCCTTTTCCAAGAGAGCACAACCTATAGAGTCACCCAAAGGACAACAGGTTCTTGTTCCTTTCTAGATAACATGAATACTGGTAATTGCATTCCAGCTTTCCACTCATTTTTCTTTTGAGAAACTTCCCACTCTTCAGATTTGAAATGAAAATGCTCTTAACACCAGGCAGTGCACTCTATTGAATACCCACATCAAGTCAAATCAAACCAACTGACCTCGCCTCATTTTCCCAAACACTTGTGATGTTTTCATTGCACTGTTCATAACGGGATTTTTACTGCAAGATTCAGAGCAACTGACTGAAATCTTTGGCAATGGAGCAGTGATTGCACAGCAATTACTCTACAAATATTATCCAAAAATGCTCCATATCACAGGAGGCACTTCATTAATGCTGTGCTTGAGAAACTCAGGTGATACCAAATAGTGTTTCCCACTGACAGCTGTACCTGCTGCTTAGCACAAAAGAACTTTGAGCCTGGCAAGCAGCAGTTTGTCCTCCTAATCACTGCAAATCCTGCAGATCTTTGGTTTTCCTTCCAAAACTTTTGCTCAAGGGATTCTGTGGGCAAAGCAAAGTGCTGAGGAATCAGTCTGGGAGTTCCAGCAGCAATGCTATTGCCCGAGTGTCTGGGATCTCAGCTGATACAAAGGTTAGCATAACACATTAATGTTTGTAAAGCCATTTGACAAGCTATCTCCACCTCAGCAGTAATACTCTTACACTCAGTTTTGGAGAACAGCAAGTCAAACCACAGTTCTGAGCAGCAATGGAAATACTCACGTTGATTTAGCCTGATCTAGCACAGTGAGGGTTTCAGTGTGCATAGCCAAGGTTTTCAGTAGTGGGTAATAACTTTGGAACATTCTTTATAGGATAGGCAATGTCACACACTTACATGAGACCCTTTTCCAAAGGCTGCTACACATCATTCACTGGCTTTTAAAAAACCCTAAGCTGACATGTGCATCCTGCCCATGCTTATATAGACCCTCTGAAATTGTTTATAAAACCTCTGCTGAAACACTTTTTCCAAATAAATTGTAAAAAATTGTGCAATCCAAAACAGTAAGAAAACTGTTATTCTAATAGGCAAAACATTGTGAGAACTGACTGGTTTAGTGCTGATTGTTTTAGTGGAGGGGTATTGGGGAAGAAAATGCAGGTAGCTAAATATACACCTGTGGCTGTGCAGCACAACACAGCAAAATTGTGTCTTAGTGTCAGCACACCTTGGTAGCAGCTTTTCCCAAATTAGATTAATTTAATTTTAAGGAACAAAGCAGATGGGCATTCATTTTATGACACCAGCCTTCCTTCTTACTTACAAGGACTCCATTCTGCTTACTGCCAGCTTTAGCTTTTTTTTTCTTTTTTAATTTTACATAGAAGTTTATGATAGTGTATAGGAACAAAATGCCCTAAACATGATTTTTCATAGGTCACTAATTTCTAAAACACAACAGGGTTGTTTTTGCAGTAACTCAGGAAAGTACTAAATATGTGCTTGAAGTGTAATCCCTTCAGGTGTGGTAATTAAGGTGTTTAAGTGATTTGTTCAATGGGATGGACATTCAATTAGAACACAAGTGTACAAATCATGGGAGTTGTGATTTTCCATTGAAAATAAAATCAACAATGAGGGATTTTTCCTTCTAAACTTCACATAAAAATACAAATTTATTAGATGCCGTTTAAAGTTATTGAAGACTATCAAAAGAACATTATTCCAGCATTGATTCAAAACCATGGGGTGCACTATCAGCATAATTAAAATGAAAGTATATTGAGCTATTTTCCTTTTCTGCTTCCATATTATTGTCTAATTGTTCAGAATGCCTGTTTGTTACAGAGGCAAAGTAATTAAGCACAGCACGTTGCAACAAGGGGGATCATAAAGCCAGAGCTGGCTGCATTACCCACACAGATATCAGCATAGGAAAACATTAAGGAAAGGATCAGGATTGTAATTGAAAATAATTGGATGATCCAGTTCATTTGGCTGACATCAGGACCATTTGAGCACTCAGCACTCTTTAGCCCTGGATGCTCACCATTCACCTGTGCTCCTAAAATGGATATTTCCAAGTGAAACTCTGAAGCAACTTTAAAATCAGCTTGTGAGAAGGGCTGAGCACCACATTCCCTGTTAATGATCAGGGGGCTCTGTTCAGGTCACCACTAATACAAAAAATTATATGGGACTAAAATTATATAAAATGCAGAAGATGCTTATGAAGCCAAATCCAGTATCTCTTGAAATCAATGCAGTTATTTCCTTTCCCAGCAGAAGAGAAGGACAGATTTGTCCTTTCTCCTCCTTAGGAGAGAACAGCCACACATTTAACAGAAAAAATTTGTGTCTCCGTGTTTTGTTAAGATAGCAATTATGCTGTGGCCTGTTTGCAAGCACATTTAAAAGCCTAAACAAAACAACTTTATCACTGTCTCTCAGAAGCCCAAGCACCATGGATATCTCCAGCTCTCAGCAAGTTGTGACTGCACAACTCGCTGTTTTTTGTAGGTCACAACTTGGCAAAACCAAAACTTATCGCTCAGCAAAACCCAAATTTGCAACTCAGCAATTCAGAAACAGCCAAGTCACAACTTCCAAAATTACTGACTCGTACAACCTCCAAAAGAAACTATCACTTCCTAATGATCATCTCACAAAATTGATAGCTTAACATGGAGAGAAACCTACCTGTTAGCAGAAATCCCTTTACAATCCTGGAAAACTGGAGCTTCATCACTTTGCAGACAGTGCTACCAGCCAAAACCCTGGGAAAGATGCAAGGAAAATGCAAATTTAATTAAAAGAATTGTACACATGGGAAATTTAGAGCGCTGTGCAAATCTCTTCAGCAATGCAAATAATTGTGTCCATAATTGACATTTTTAAAGTCAAAATATAACAAAAGGCCAGTGAGACAACAGCAGGTGTGAAATTACTAGTTTGGGACTAAATCAGGATAGTAGCATCAGCTCAGGGAGTAGCAGAGGAAAAGGTAAAACAGGAAGGGAAAAAAGAGCAGGTAAAACTTTTCTAACGAGTTCACAGTAGAGCAGAATAATTCTTTAAGGGACTTTTGGATGAGAACTTGAGGAGTGTTGGGTGGCCAGGTTGGAAGATTGAACTTGGCATCACTTGTTCTAACAGCATCAGCTCATCTTGTTAGAGTTCAAAAACACATAATCATGGGGGATTATATGCGGTGCTTTTTATTTAAGAGCTCTGGGAATCGGGGTATTACCCAAATCTGATTCCGACCATACATCTGAAATGATCATGTTTTTATACTCTATCGTTATATAACTTTCATGTTAATTATTAAACTTATATTGTTCTATTGTATACATAGATTTAGCCCCCCTCTGAATTTCCAACATAGTTTCTTGTTATTCTTCTTATGGTTATGTAATAATTATATTTAATTACTAAACAATCATCACATCTAACAATTATATAATTTATCATACGGCTTGCGCAGGTGCAGTTGATCTGGGAAAACACAAAGATTAACATTTTAGATTCTATCTTTAACTTTTTCCAGGGCTCCACTATCATTCTGGCCCCAAAATCTGCTGTTCCACCCAGGCAGGAGTGCTCTGTGCCAGCACGTACTGCAGCAAGGGGCACATGGGGGACAACCTGAGAGGGGACCCTGGGGTGAGCCAGTGACAGCTGCTGACCTCTGCAAAGCCAGTTCATCAATCTGCAGAGCTCTCCTCAGATCACAAGTGCCATTTGCTGCTAAATAATTGAGGTAGTTCCCAAGCAAGCTGCCTGCACAGTTTGTATTTATGAAATGATCTCTCCTGTGTGGAGGGGTTTAAATGCCCCGCTGGGATCTGCTCACACCCAGCAGCCTCTGCAGTCATGCAAAGGTCACTGTAAGGTTAAGCCAGAGCGGTTTCACTGAATGAAATATTGATTCAAATACTGATTCAAATGTCCTTGATGACATTCTGCACCACAGGAGAGTGGCAGGCTCATCCCTGGGCAGGCTGGGACCATCAGGCTCCCAACTCCAACTCTGGGCTTCCTCAAACCTCTCTCAGTCCATGCCTGCCTTGAAAGCAGTTGGAGATGCTACCTTCAACTAAAACAACACAAACTTCCTTCTCTTCTGGGTGGGAAAAGTTTATCCTTGAGCACTTTAACAGTGCTGAGGGCAGGACTGACCCTGCAGGGACCTTGAGACCCGCTGCTGGCAGGCAGGGAGGGCTCTGCAGAAGGAGTTTCAATGTCTTCTGAGTTTTGTTAGGTGACAGGGAGGGTTACAGAGGGCAAGGCAAGGGGCCAGAGGGGATTCGGAGCAGGCAGCAGGGTCAGAGGAGGGGGCTGGAAGTGACAGCAGGGGCACCAAGAGCTGCTGGCCACAGCCCCGACCAACAGATTCTGCAACTCTGCACACCAGGACCATGCCAACAACAGCTCTGCAATAACCCCAGGGCGAAAGATCAGTGTTTCCTGCAATGCCTGGAGTGTTTTCCTGGTGTGGGGATCCACACTGCACCATTCTCTGGGTGTTAGCAGCTGTTCACCACTGACCACCGAGTCCAACAAACTCCCAGGCACTGCATCAGAGCCCAGCTGCTGCAAGAAGGATTCAAGGTCAGGGTTTATACACTGCCCTTGCTGTAAACTCAGCTCTGCCTTGCTCAAGTCACTTAAGTTTGTCATATGTCACAAGCCATGCCACCAAACAAGTGCTATTTCTGCAGGGGTGGTGGAAATAAAGCAATCTGAAGGTTTTGGTTAGCAGTTTCCTGAGAAATCGCTTATTCAGACACCCAGAGAGTGACAGATTACTGCATTTGCTGTTGTACATTTTCTCACAGAAGTATTTCAGACACCACAGCCAACACACAGAGCTGCTCCCTAAGCTCAGAGCCCAGGACAAGGAGGCACCACCTCTCCTTTCACCCCTGCCAAGCCATGATTACTACACAGTAATTGCATGAATACTGAAAAACATCTCTTTTCCTGGGCTCTGCATACGTGGAGTGATAACTGATATTAGGAGCAACAACTTGGGTCTTCCAGTCCATGTTCCTGTCACTTGTGGGTTGTTTCTTATTATTAATTTTTAAATATTTCACCTGGAATAGATTTAATCATAGCAGACACTGAACTATTGCCACTAGCCCAGGGAGACCCTATAGCACAGGAATCCTCACTGTCACAAGTTTGGCTATTATTTGAAACAACTTTTCCTTCGTTTCATAATGTTACTCTCCCTTAATCCTTTCTACCTGTAAATAATTCCTCTGTCCCAAAGCTCCTATTTCTTAGGTATTTCTAAGACCTTCTTTGCTGTTCCACTTAATCATTCTTTCCACAGATACCACACTGTATGGTCTTAATTTTTCTGTGTAATTTCATTTACTTGAGCTCATAAGTACTTTGTTTCTTTTCTCTGAGCTCTTTATCAGGAATATGTCAATGAAGATGGAGGGAGATATCTGAAATTAGAGGTGTTCTCCAAATAACTGTCTCATTGGGAGAGTGCAGTAACACATAAAAAGTAATATGAATCCAGAATAATTGGACTTGTAAGGAATTCATTTTTAATATAAAAGGACAGTGTGCTTTTTATTAGCAGACTGGTTCAAAATTTCTTGGAGATGAATCAAGATAAAAAAGCCCTTAATTAGAGAGATTTCCCCTGTTCTGTAGAGAGTCAGTGGTCAAGTCAGACAGATTTAACTACCCTGGAGTGGCCAAAAGCTGATTTTCCACGTTTAAAAACCTGCTTCACAGCAGAATTCCACCCAAATGAGATATGACATTTAGACCACCTCACCAAAAATACATCTCTATCATCTAACTTTTTAAAAATTTACTTTATATAAGTAAATATTGCTTGATCTAGCAATGAGGAACGTAACCTAACACATTGTCCAGCCAAGGGGATATCTGAATTCATTTCTCTGCTCTGAATCACAAATGTCAAAGGAGCATCTTCCCTACCTGCACTTTGGCTAATCTGGGGTGAGGTTTGGACATTTTTCATAACAGCACCAGGAAATTCTTCCTGAAGGCCTTTTTCTGTTCAATTCAACCACCAAGAGTCCTGAGTGTTTTTTTAAGATGGAATCTACAATTAGAAGAAATAACCTCAAATCCCTTCTTTATTTTTAGCTGACCAAGGTACAGAAATTACAACATATGTATTAAGAGATCAGTTTTCAAAAGTAGAAAATAAGCTGAATATTTAAGAATACTCTAGAAGCCATTGGCAAATACTTTAAGATAAAAAACCATGAAAAGACAGAAATAGATCAGGGTAAGTTCCCTCTCCCCAAACAAAATTGCTGAAATTTCTGCTAATAATTCAGCAATGTCCTGCACTTTCTAAAGAACAAGGGTTTGTGGGGGTTTTATTCTTTGCTTAACTTTTTTCCACTCACTTGACTTGAGCTCCTGTGGTGGCCCACACCATCACAGCTGCTGTAGCTCACTCTGCAATGTCACCTCCTGTTAGTGCCAGGCAGAAGGGAAAGCCCAACATGACATGGTGCAATCCTACATGGCCCTGCTGAATGTAATCTGGGCTGTCAGAGCATGGTGCTGCAGCCTTTAAAGGGAAGAAGGAATATCTGCTGGGGGATGTAGATAGTAGAGGACCATGCTTTAAATGCCTCAGAGTTTATCCTTCAATAGTTCCCAAAGAACCAGACTTGTCATTTCTTATGTGAAACTTTTATGGTCTTCACTCTTCCCATCTTCTGTATTTCTTTATTTTTGCTCTGAGCAAACCAAGCACTGCTTTCACCCAGCAACTTCTCACAAGGAATTCCACACTCCAGCACCAATGCCCAGATGTTCAAAAGAGGCATTTCCATGGAGTCTCCCCTCCAGGGCATCCAGCTCCACCAGCAAGGTTTGTAACGCTGCCTCAGCCACAGGGTGAGCTCTCAAATCACCTGTTCTCCCTGCAGCAAAGGCACAGCAGGAAATAAAACCAAAGCAATCTGAGGAGCAGCTCCTCTGCCTCTCCACGGGGCTGCTTTGCTCCAGTGGCACCTCATTTGGAACAAGGTGCTGCTCAGGGAGGGAAATGGCCAGCTCTGACTGCTTCCTAACCGGAGGCCATATATTGTGCTGATCACCTCTGGAAAGGTTTGCTTATCCCACGGTGAGGAAACATGCTGAAGTATGGCCACAGAAGAGAAAGAAGATGTTCTAATAAACTGGAGACCCCTCTATGCAATCAATGCTGTCTGTGATGGTAATTTAACCAGGCAAGTTGGGAAAATTGTTCTGTTAAATGCTGAGTAAAGCCTCTCCCATTACTCTTCATACCATGGCCAGTCTGTTAAGAGTAGTGAAAATATTTCACCAATTTCTCATCTTCATTTCAAGACTTTAGAATCAGAATAACAGCAAGAAAATTTCCATTAAAATTTGGGGGAAAAAAACATTTTAAAACGTTCTTGGAAAAAAGTTGAGAAAAATATTTGAGTACCAAAGCTTAGCTGTGCATTTTCAAACCTTGCTAAAACCTGAAGCCAAAAAATACAAGCAGGAATCCTCATGTGCAGAGGATCCAGGGTGCCCCTCAGGGCTGGTGGGCTCTGTTCCCCATGTCCTGTCCCAGGGAAGTCACCAGGCCATGGTCAGGAGCAATTAAAACACCTTTAAAATACACTTGAGAGCACTGTATCCTTCAGCTTCAGCCTCAAGTTCACCACTAAGGCTCAGACTGCTGATTCTGACACTGATCCCCTGGCCCATCCAAAAAATTGTTCACACTTTGTGCTGATCTGCAGAACTGTAGACCAGAAATGGGAAAGAAGATTAAACAACTGCTCAGTCCTGAAAGGGCTTTACATTGGTAAAGTGTTTGGGAGAGAAAATAATAATCAAATGCTTTCCATATTCTTCACCCAAATTTCACAATCTGCGGAAATAAAGGGCAAATAAATTTTTGTGCTATGGCCCAGGAAGTCTTCTCACTTTAAATTTATAAACATTTATGAGCTTGAGGTGGTAGCTCCTGGTGAGCAGCCTTTTAGTGTGATCAGTATTTTGTACTGTGATCATCAGGCCATAATGACACCCCTATTTTATGTGAACAGCAGTAACTGGGAGCCAGGTAATGCTTGTAGGAATGGACAACATAACTTTCAAGGCAGCTCATACAGCTGGAAGTTACACACACACTCTTGTACAGAGTAAGCAAGTCAGAAGCAATTTGTCTGACTCGAGATATTGATTAGACCAAAAGAGAAGATAGTGGGGGGACTGAGAATAGGGGCAAGAAGTTAGCATGGGGAGAGATACCTCCCAATGAAAGGAAGTGATGGGTAATTTATCACCTATGGAACATGGGGAGATTAGCAGAGGGAAGGAGAAAAGTCCTGACTGATGAGTGTTTGCCTGCCTTCCAACTAATTTGGCTTTTATGCAAAAGTTCCATCCTGTCACTTCACCATGTTCATCTTGCCAGCCACAACTAAAAGGTTCATTAGGATAACTAACAAACAAACAGGAGATGGAAGTAGTGAGCACTCCAGCTAATGACAACAGACTGACTGGTACCTGGTACCTACTCCTATCACACAAGATCTGGGCTTTAAATTAAATAGTTCTCACATGAAGGTGAAAGCAGCTGAAATGCTACTTTTTTAGGTCTTTTGTATTCTCATTTCATAAGCCAGTTGCTGAGATCAGATGTCACCTGGTGATCTGTCTTAATGCAAAAGCCAAATGGACTAGAGTGTTTTTATGAGAACAAACTAGAGGCAAATAAAATTTTAAATAGCTAACATCAGCTGTGACACTTCCTTGATCTGTTAAAAACAGCTTATGGGTGTCTGGCATCAGCTGCAGCCTGGCAGGGCCCTGCACAGAGGCACAAATACAGCCTGGGCAGGGAATGAATGCAGAGCAGCCCTGAGGAGGAGACTTGGGGGTGTTGGGTGATGAAAACTCCACAGGACCTGCTGGAACCAGTCCTGAGGAGACCAGGAAGATGCTCTGAGGGCTGGAGCCCCCCCTGCTCCTGGCTGGGAGAGCTGGGGGTGTTCACATGGAGAAGAGAAGGCTCCAGGGAGAGCTCAGAGCTCCTTCCAGGGGCTCCAGGAGAGATGGAGAGGGACTTTTTGCAGGGGCACATAGGGATAGAACAAGGGGAAATGGTTCAAACTGACAGAAAGCAGGTTTAGATAAGATATGAGGAGGAATTTCTTTACTGTGAGAATGGTGAGGTCCTGGCAAAAATTGCCCAGAAAAGCTGGGGATGCCCCATCACTGAAAATGTTCAGGGTCAGGCTGGATAAAGTTCTGAGCAATCTGGTCTGGCAAAAGTGTCCCTAACCAAGAAATTGAGATGGAATTAGATTATTTTTAAAGTCCCTTCCAACCCAAACCACTCTATGATAACATTAGCTTTGTCCAAATGATGATAAATGTTATTTTTTTCCAGTATAGCACCCCACAACCCCCACTTAAAAAAGAAAAAGGGTTTTTCATGGCTAAAATGTACAACAGAGATCCCTTTCCTGCTCTAGCCTGCACTTCTGTGCATTGGATATATATTTTCAGTGTTATTTTGGTTTGCTGGCAGCCGCAGCAGTGTAGGAGGCAGCTGCTGCCCCAGGGTTGTGTGTTGCAGGTATTTGCAAGGCTTCTGTAAACTGCAGGCTGCACCAAGAAACCCTCAGACTGCAGTGTGCTGCCTCATGCAATAATCTGAATTTGAAATAACTACTCTGTAATGAATGGGTCAATGCTGGAGTATTTAAATGCTTGCACCCTGTTACAATTACAGAAATACCCACCAGTGCCTCATGATAGTTTAGCTATAAAGGATACAACATACTATGGCTTCCAGTAGAGCAACAGCCATCTTAAAAGATTAATTTTAAAATATAAATCATATATCAAAATGCTGTCCACATTTTCCTGGCTACTCCAGAGTTCCTATGTCAATATCTCAATAATGACAATGTCACAAGTGGGTAAGATTCCTGAAGACAAGCAGTGATTTTGTGTGCCTGACAGGAGTCCCTGGAAGAGGTGAATGACTTTTATGTGATGCAGTTCCTTCCTCTCTGCAATTTGAGTCTGTTAAGCAAAAACATCTCAGGTCACCAATCACCCTTCAAAATCCAGGCTGCTCATCACCACGGCACATATTTCCATAAAAGGAAGAAAAGCTTTAGCATCAAAAATATGGAAATAGGCCCAATAAATTTGGTCCTAGGATTTGTTTTTTAAAGTCAAAAAGCTATTACTGCCAGCCTCTTTGCCGGGGCTATAAGAGAATGATCATTTTCCCTTGTAATGGTTCTGACATAAAGTGTGTATCAAAAACTGCAAACGCTTCATATCCATCCAGCTGTGCTGAGCAATAAACATGATAATTATGCAGATAAGGCTTAAATAAATTCCTATACCTAAGGGCAGCTGAATGCTTTTTTAAGCAAAACAATAATTAACCCTCTATAGGGCTGAATGAGCACAGACCTTTGCTCTTTCCCAAGGTGGGAAACCTGAATTTTGGCACCTCTCAGGCATCTGTCATGGATATAAATGGGTCAGGGCTCTGCAGAGGAAAGAGCTCCAGGCTGTTTCTTGTGAGGTTCCAAAAGGGTCAAGAACAAAATCTACTAATTTCTGTCCCCTGATGCTGGAATTTGAGGTGAGTTTCAGATGAATGTCTCAGGAATTGCAGGTAAAGGGAGAGAAGCTCATAAAACACCAGTGGAACTGTCACTGATAAAGAGGAGTTCTGAGCCTGGCAGTGAATGAATTCCCTTGCAGTGACTGGGAAGCTGAAGGGCTCTCAAAAATGACCCAACTGCTGCAGTGCAATGAATTCTGACACTTTGGTGATCTGCAGAACTGCACACATGCAGGTGCTCAGCTCAGCACCAAGATGAAGGTGTTCATTTTAAGCTCTTTCATTAGGTTGAAGGTTTGTTGTGTTTTACCTGGGATGTCTGACAAGCCAAGCCTCTCTAGAAATTGCTGCTGCTTGAAGAACCCTGAGACCCATGCTGGCAGAGGCTTTGGGCTGGCAGGATAAGCAAGGCCAGCTCCTCATCCTCCTCATGGCAGTCACCAGCAGGCTGCAATGCCTTTGTGGCCCTTCTCACCACCATGTGTGACTACTTCAGCTATAAAATCCTTCACTGCAGAGATTCCATGGTCACACAGGTGTTATTTTACAAACTGAGGGCTGAACTAAATGGTTTGCCACACTATTCCATAGCAAATGATGATAACAAATCCTTCATGCATATACTGTCCCTTCCCTCTTCATTCCTCTTGTCATATTTTGAACTAAGGTTGAATATCAAAAGGAGTCAAAAATCTTCTCAACCTACAAAGCTTCTGGCTTTAAAGCCAGCATAAGAAACATGGGAATTGTCAAACTGGTTTTTATGCTCTTGAGTTCTAACACAGCACCTGTCAGCCATGGCAGAATGATAGAGAAAAGGTCTAAACTGCCCCTTCCATGGTGAGGAGCTGGGGGGAGTTACCAGCCTCAGACTTTTCTGCATCACTGTGATTACCAGACACTGCATTTCCCTTCCAGAATGTTTCCTAATAGCTTTTGGAAGCCATCCAAACCTTTTATCCCCACCAAATCACAGGGTAACAAACTCCACAATTCAGTTATGCACGATGTGGAAATAATGGTTCTTCTGAGTTTCTAACCTGCTGTGAGATTCAGATGCTCCCCAGTTCCCTTATTGTGAAGAGCAGTGAATAATCACCCTTCTGCATTGCTTCCCCACTCCCAGCCCTACAAGTGGCTGCTGCAGCACTGCCCCACCACAGCTCTGCCTGGAGGGACAGTGCTGGTGACAAGTGACAGATGGCAGGAGCTCTAAGCTGAGTCTGCTCCTGAATCACTGAGAATACAGAGCTGTGGCTCCTTTTAACAAACCTCCATGAGCAGTCCTGCAGGAGGGGTGAGAATTAACAATTTCTCTCTGCTCTAAAGGAAAAGAAAAAAGAAGAAGGAGGAAAAGAAAAGGAGGAAAAGAAGAAGGAGGAAAAGAAGAAGGAGGAAAAGAAGAAGGAGGAAAAGAAGAAGGAGGAAAAGAAGAAGGAGGAAAAGAAGAAGGAGGAAAAGAAGAAGGAGGAAAAGAAGAAGGAGGAAAAGAAGAAGGAGGAAAAGAAGGAAAAGAAAAATAAAAGGCAGACCTGGCTCTGCCCCACTGAGTCTCCCCAAAGTTCACCCAGGGCAGATCTGTTGTGATCTACTTCTCTTGGTTTTGTTTGTATTCCCCCAACAGAGATGAGCAGAGAAGGACTCAGACCTGATCATCACCTCTGTCTGGATTTTAGAGCCTTACCTATAAATCTGAGCACAAACGTAATCATCTTAGATTCCAAAAAGCCAGGTTAAGATGGAAAATTAAATATGGAAAGTTTTCTCTTCCCCCTTTCATCCACTGACTCTTTCAAAAGCTCATTTCTGCAGGCCTCCCATTGACTTCATCTGTCCTAGGAAAGGACATCTCCAAAGCCATGTCACTCTGCATAAGGAGCTCAGATCCCAGGGGAGGCTGGAAACCCAGCACAGCCTTTCTGAGAAGCAGTGATGATGATTTCAGAGGGCTGGCTGTCCTGCAGAGTGCCATGTCAAGACAGGCAAAATCCCCTTGAAATCCGTTTTTCAGAGCTGGATGGTTCTGGCTCAGCCTGAAGGGATGAATCAGACATCCCAGCTGGATCCTGGAGGCAGAAGGGAGAAGTGCCTCAGGTAGTCCCTGTGCCAGTCCTGTGACCATTGGCCAGAGAGGTGCTTAGTATGAGTGTCATCCCTGCAGCTGTTCTGGTTTTACCCTGAGACAAATGTCCTGGGGCTTGCTGCTTCTCCCTGCAGGTCTGTGAGGCTCACAGACTTTCTTCACTTACAGATAAGAATCTATAATTTAGACAAGTCAGTCTGTGAGAAAACTAGGGTATACAGAAAAAAAACATTCAGTCTTTTATCAGCTTCCCCACAAGCAGAGAAGAGCATTTCCCTTGCATGGACAAACCAGGAACAGGACACCTCTGAACTTCATCAGAATCAGAGCTGAGACATCTCTATGAACTCTTAAAAAGAGACCATACAGTGGGTCCAGGGCCCATTTCAGAGTGAAAGATTGGATGGAAAAAATATCTCCAGGTGGACTGACTGAGATTAGAGAACACACTATCAAGTCACCACCTGCCGCATTGGGATCTACCAAAACTGCCCAGTTCTGTTCAGTAGAGTACTTTGGGTTTATCTCCCCACCTGGAAACTGTTAAATTATATAAATCAGAAGCTTAACTAAAGGCCAGAAAGTCTCTTTTTTTTTTTTTTCTGTAGACTCACTAGTTTCACACATTTCTCTTTGGGTTTCAATCCTCTGCTACAGAGCCACCCTCACCCTCCCACTGCCCCATTCGATCTCGTGGCCCTCACACAGAGAATCTGCTGCCAAAACACATTACTCTGCAATTTCCTGCTTTGAGCTGCCCCTGTGCTCATCTCCCTGGACCCAGGCCACCCTCAGTGTCCCCAACAGCTTGGACTCATGTGCTCCCACCATCTGACCCCCTGGACTCCTCGCCTCCACCGGAGAGCCAGGTTGAACCTGGAGCCAAGGGGAGCTAACTCCAGCCCTTCCAAAGGGCTCAAGGGCCCAGCACCAGATGGTGGAGAGCAACTCCTAACCAGCAGGAAAATGATGCTTTCCTCTCACAAACTGAAATATCAATAAAAAGCTGGCTGTGTATTCCAAATTCAGCCTGAAAGTCGATTCCATTTTTCAGTTCAGAGCTTCAGCCTTCATAAAGCCACAGAGCAACTCAAGTCTGAGTAACACCACTCAGTGCCTCCTTTGGTGTCTGACAGGGATTAGGGAGGACCATGCCAGGCAACTTCTCAGTGTGTACAAAATTCCTGCTCAAGGAAGGAAGTGCTACTGCTTGTTCTCCTCATAGCAGCAATAATGAAATCCCTGCTGCAATAGGAGGAATAAAACTTTTACTAGTAATGCAAAGAACTACATTTTCAGTAAGGATATATAATCTATTCTGGGAATATTCTCTTCATGAAGGTCAACCTGAAAGATTTTACTTCTAGTCACAATCATTGCTACATTTTCAAAAAAATCATAGAGGGGTTTGAATTGGAAAGGATACGATAGATCATCTAATTCTAACTCCTTTCCACAGGCAGGGATGTCACTCTCCAGACCAGGTTGTTCCAAGCCCCATCCAACATGGACTTGGAGACTTGCCTGGCTGGGGCAGCCACAGCTTCTCTGGATAACCTGTGCCAGGGCCTCACCACCCTCACAGTAAAGAATTTCTTCCTGAAATTCTAATTGATTTTTTTCTGATTTCTTCCTAATCTAATTTTCTGATTTTGTCCTAATCTAAATATTCCCTCTTTTAGTGTAAAACTGTTCCCCCTTATCCTACCACTATCTGGCTGTGCAAAAAGTCACTGTCACTGTTTTTTCCAAGCCCTTTGAGCCCCACTCACCCTACACTCTGCATGTGCCATCCAATCCAGCAGCTCATCATTGCTGCCTGCTGCTTTTAAGGCATCTTATAAGAAATTAAATACCATGCACACCTCTAAGTGAAATGTGATGGTTTTGTGTGAGACAAGTGTTTTTCAGGGCTGATCTTTGGTCAGGATTCCCAATCCTTCCTGTATTCCAGCCACTTCCAGAGCAGTTTTGGGAGTCCCTGGTATTGTACTGTGCTTGTTATACATTTAAAAATAACTTCTGCTCTCTCAAGTAGGAACCAGAAGCTACTGTAACTTAGCAACATGACCAAGCACCAAGAGTGCAAAAGAACCCCCCAAGACCCACCTGCTCCCTCGTTGTTCTTATTTATTTGCCAAGAGTTTGTTATTTACTGATAAGCAGAGCATTACCCCGACACGTATGCTCCACATTTACCCACCAAATTCACTGTTGACAAAGGAGTTCATAAGCAAACAAGAAATTAATAAAGCCCTGTATACATAAGCGAAAGCTGATAAGATCAGTAATATCATCTGTCAGGCAAGTTAGTATAATCAACTTGCTAATTGCATGAGAAGTACAAGAAAGCCATTTGCTTTGAAGAAACTTAATTCCCTAAATTTGAGTGTGGCTCTACCAGTCTAAACATTTCCTTTTTATGTGGTACATATCAAAACATATGACCTGCTTTCTTCTGATCATTTGATCTGCAAAAATACAACATAAGATGGCTTGTTCAGGGCTGCATCTAAAGTCCAGAAGAAATCAATGATAACTATGAGAAAAAGACAGAGCTTTTTGCACACCAAATCTTTTTCTTGTACATTAATTAGTAATTATGCCTCAGAATTTTTTCAAGTGAGCTATTTCTCCTGCTGACTCTTGCATTTTAGGCTATGGGAAACTGCATCTTCATTCTCAGGGGCAACATTGTTAAAAAATATGAACCCAGAGATAGAATTCTTAAATGAGGCTTTCTTTTTTCTGATTTCTAAGTGTGGAATAACATAAGCTTTCATTTAAAAAAAAATCATGCAGACAGTAAAGCACAGAATTGAAAATTGAGGTTTTGGGTCTTTACTTCTTTTCTTTCTTTGTTCTTTAAACTTCCCCTTAAAAAATGCCAATCTTGTACACAATTCCACCTACCAAGCAAGAGGCCATTGAAGGCTGAAAAAGCAATCAAAGCTTGGGTAAGTGATAAATTGTCTTTTACACTGGTAATTAGGTTGGAGACAGCACTGACTTATTTCTCACAAGACCACAACAAATGACCATTAAATGGCTTGTACAGAAAGCTGAAGCAGTGGAAAGCTCTTCCAGCTTGTGCTCCCTCTAACAAATCTACCCCTCCATGTGCCATGGTCATGCATGATGCTGGTTATGGTCCTGGCATAACCAGCATCATTTTTCAGAACATTTCATTTAAAGGCTGACCCTTCCCAGCTCTGGGCTTCCACAGAAGTTTGGATGGCACCAGCACAGCCAGGGCTCTGCTGTCCCCACCTGTGTGTGGCACCCTCAGCCAGCACACACCTCATGGTTTGGCTGCCAGCCTGCCCTGCTTGCTCTGAATACCCCAAATCAGGGGAGAGATTAATTAGAGCAGCCCAGAGGCTGCCTGGATCAGTGCTCAGCCTTGGGAGCAGACACCATTCCTTTCCCATTTGGGTCTTGGGCTCAGGAATACTTTACCTAAGAACCTCTCTTAGGCCTGGAAATCAAATCAATCTTGCATGCAGTTGGCGATGTCGCCTTTCAGAGGTGTTTTACTTTGTTGGATAACACACAACAACTCTACAGGAGGTTTTTTTGGTCTCACAGGATCTCAGTGAAGTCTGTGGCATGTTTAGTCTCCTCCTGAGGCAGTGCTGGGTCTGTGCACTGTCTGTCACAGCACAGGCCCAGCTCCTGCACAATGAACACTGCAAAGCACGACAGGTTCCTTTATCTCCAGCCTAACAGGTATCTTTATCTGGGCTCAGCTGACAGTGGTCTCTAGGCACGCCTTTAAAAAACCTCGCCATTATTTCACTCATTCACTCTGGTTTGGCATGAGCCAGTCCAGCTGCTTCTGAAAGAGAGAAGAAAGAGGAAGCAGCAGCAGCAGCCATGGCTCAGCCTTTCCATGGGGACCTCTGGTGCCCCTGATCAGTTTGTGTTCCTTCCCCTTGCTATCAGCCATCCCAGGGAGGTTTCCTTGCTGCTGAGCTGTGCTCTCATTAGTGAGCTAGAGAACACTGGCAATGAGCTGCAGCCCTGTGAGCAGCTCTGCAGGGGCAGCACCATCCCTGTCCTGCTGACATCCTCAGCAGCAGCACCCCTGGCTGACCCCTGAGCACAGCAATCTCCAAATCCTCAGGGACAGGGAGGGCTACAGCAGCCAAATCCACAGCAAAACACCTTTTCCATGGATGGCTCATCTTCTTTCAGTGTTTAAGTTCCTTTCCCTGAGAAGCAAGCAGTAACTCTTGTTTAGAGTGACCAGACTGATGGGGGCTCTGAAACAATCCTGATTCTCTGAGCTGTTGTTATCCTCCCTTCAAAACAACCCCCTGGGCACCACAGGAGTGCTCATAAAAATGCTGTGTAGCCAAAGGTTCCTCATTTAACCTCCCAGAAGAGGTTAAACACCTCATGCTTAAAAACAAAACCCAGATCAGGTATTAAATGACCAGCCTGTGGCTGCACAGCAAAGGTGAGTACCGGACATGCATCTCATACCAGAGGCCTACCAGTAGAGAAAATTGGTCTTTAATAATTAAAACATGTAAATTTGCATCATGATTCCACTGGATTATGACCAGAAAACACAGCTTACCCACTTCTATGACCAATCATTAATTTAAATTCCCTGTGCATACAGAAATACAGTTTTATATACACATTATATTGTGGTTTTCATGATCTAGTTTTGCTTCCCTTCACACTTCCAGAACAGGACACCTTAATAACACTCAGAATAAAGGACCTTAAACCTCCAGCAGAGAAGATACCTTTATCTTGCCTTAATTTGTACTACTTGTATCAGAATGGCATTTTTAAGATTAAGATGAAGAGATATAAATGTAATCTCTCAGGAGTTTAACCAAGCTACCTGTGGGCCTGATGTTCTTATTGTTTGCCTGAGGAAAACAAATCTTTCATCCTTATCTATGTATTTCTTTGCTAATTAAAATGCATGGACTGCTTTAAACACTATTTACCCAAGAGGCCTTCAGCAGTGCTCTTTCACCATTAAAAAAATTTAAAAAGAACATACAAGCATTTGGAAGGTTTTAAAGATGCCACATACAAAAGCCATTCATTAATATTCCTGAAGAGTGCTATTATCAAAGCAGGATATTAACACTACAGGTCTAGCTATACAAAACAATTGCCAATCTAAACACATGGCAACAAGTGAAATCAGAAGCAGTTGGAGACAGACACAGAGAACGTTCTCAGATCTTGTCAGCTGTTGCAGAGAGCTGAGCAATTCAATGTCACCATTTGCATTTTTCCCTGGGTATTCCCAACACGATGCAGAAAACCCTGCAGCAGTGAGAGAAAATTATCCAGAGCAAATTGGGAAGGTTTGCAGTGCTGCTAGCAATGATTCTGTTATATTCCAAATTCAATTAGAAAGGGAGGCAGCTAAAACAGCAGCACCTTGCTGATGAGGCAAATCTTTCCCAGGCTGAAGGATAAAGCAGTATTTCCAAAGTCTGTTCATGCAAGAGATTATACAACACCTGACGACCACAAACCCAAGTTCAACAAGTTCTCCTAATACCCTTTGCTTCTGCTTGCCTCAGATCAGCCCAGAAACATTAATTACGGGTGTGGACTTGCAATTACAAACAAATGAGTGATCAGATCTCTGTGATTTTCTGCTTATCAGCCACCCTGCCTTCATGGTATTTCAAGATAATGCATCTCACTCTGTGTGTGCAATAGATTAGGGCCAGGCATGTAGTCAGTTCATCAGCACAGCAACAAGCAGGAAATTGTGAGGCACAGGAGCTCACATGCTTGGAATATCAGCAACTCTGAGAAAAGGTGAGTGACATGAAAAAGTTAGATTTGCCCTTGATTATTCTTATTATTACCGCTGTATCCATTTTACCAATGGGCAGGCCAAGGCAACAAGAGGTTACTGAATTAAGGCTACACAGTGTATGAGTACAGAGGCAGAGACTGAAAACTGCACTCCTGCTATTTTCCCCTGGACTTTTCCCTGTAAACAGAAACACTCCCTCTTCTTTTAGCAGACTTCAGCATTTTTAGCAGACTTGCTTTGCAGTTGACCAATTAGGAGCTCTTCCATGGTAAGCCACCTTCAGAGATGGGTAAGACTGGAGATAAAATTAGAGCCAATTTTGAAGTGTCTATATTTGAGTGAAAAGAAGGAAGTAAAATTATTTCTGAAGATGAGATTCCTCTGGGATAAATACTCACTACATGTGTGGCTCCAAAATTAGTGATACCATCTAAATTAAGATAAACAATCCTTATTACATTGTCGTGCCCTTGTGCCTAGAATTCACACACCCTCTAGGAAGAGAGGGTGGTCAGGCACTGCCCAGGCTCCCCAGGGAATGGTCACAGCCCCAAGGCTGCCAGAGCTCCAGGAATATCTGGGTAATGCTCTCAGGCACAGGGTGGGATTGTTGGGTGTCTGTGCAGGGTCAGGAGTTGGGCTCAATGATCCTTGTGAGTCCCTCCCCACTCAGGATATTCTGTCATTCTCACACAAATCCATCTCAGAAAGGCAAGTCTTGCCCCCACACCTTCTATTCAGGGGTGCTACACAAACTGAGGGAATGTGTCCATATTTTAGCACCCTACTTCTGTCTTGTGTCATGTTCTCCTTCTGGAAGGAAGGAAAGCAACTTTAGACTACCTTGGGATCCTGCAAACCTGAGTGGAAACCAACCAGAAACTGGAACTTTCTTCCTAGACATGAGGAATGTGAAAAGGCCAGAATCAAAATCATCCCATGTGCAAGCAACGGGAGAGCAGAGATCTGATAGGATCCAACTTTCAAAATCTGGAATCCATTTTAGCAGAATTAACTGACAGCATAAATGCAACAGCTTCAGCTGTTTATCAAGTGACTGGTGCATACAAATCAAGGATGCTCAGTGTCTAAATGCTAATGTCTTCATAGACTGTGCAAGCACGAATTTGCACCTACAACAAGTGGAAACCACTTCCCTTAAACCTTAACAAACATGACTGAGAGAAAGGAAAATGAGAAAGGCAACATGAATATTTCAGGATGTGCATCCTGAAAGCTTTGGTGCAGCTGCACATTTCCAATTAAATTCAATTGGAAACTCACATCTAAAACCCTGAGCAATGCATTGGTAAGTCAAAGGGTTTGATGTCAGAGGATGACTCTCAGAGTCAACTGCTTTTGTTCAGCAGAAGCCTTCACAGAAGAATGAAGCACAGCCTCTCCTGTTACAGAAAGCAGAGGCTGAAGGGAGCAGGAAGGGAAGAAGGAAATTCAGAATAGACATTGGTATAATTCTGTCCAGCTCAGAATCTAAGGAATCACACTGACATTATTTGTGATGGAAATGATACAAAGAGGTCAGGTTTTGGCTTTTCCATTTCCCATCATCAGAGAGGATTCAGAACAATCTCCATTTTATTTGAAGCAGTAAGCCCAATCGGATGAAGGTAGCTCCTGGATAAAAGGATCAACAACTGATCCAGCTCTAATCAGCACAATGATAATTCTCTTACCTCCAGCAGGATTAATCTGATTGTTTGAATAAACAATTTGGTTCATCTTTTGGAAGCAATCAGAGAGCCCAGATGTCTTTGGACCTGTGTCAGTGTTTTGCTATGGAGCAGGGTGTGCTTTCCAAAATACTCCCATGGTTATTTCCTTTTCCTGGGCTTTGGTTCCCATCACACCCCAATTTGATTTTGGGATAAAATTAGACTGGAAGATCCCGTCTAGGAGCTCACCTACTGCCCTCCAGCAAACCCCTCATGCTAAGCTGCCTGGAATAAATCCTCTGGAATGTGCAGAGTGGGGTCTGAACCTGCAGCACTGTTTTGCTCCACAGCTGTGTCCCCCTTGAGACCATGTTCATCAATATGTGCACAGCCTTCATGGCCTCCTGAGCTTGGTCACACACCTGTCCATAGCCACAAAGAATTTGCATTAAAAAGCATTGCAGATGCTGGAAAATCATTTTTCTTTTGTGTATGACAAGTTGGAGTCTACTAATGTTGATTTGCAAAATTCCAATTATAAAGGACAATTTAGGCTAAGCTGTTTCCAGCAGGAATCAGAGACTGCCATATTCCCCTCAGATGTGCTAAGTGACAATTTTTTGTCTCAATATTTTTGCTCTGAAGATGTTTTCTCTTTCCACAATTTTTTAGTAATTTGTGTTATTTTGTGACATGTCTGTGGCATCGTATCTACATATCATTACTCCAAGTTGTCATGTCACTTTCCACAAGACTACTGCTGCCATGTCAAATCCTCCCCGAGCAGAGCACTTGCTTTTCTTTATCATTAAGGGCAGCTGCTACTCTGTACAAATTGAAACATCAATATACTGCAGAAAGGTTCCAGGCTGCTGGAAACAGTTGCTCCTGAAATTAGTACACCAAATGCTTATCTTTTTCTTTTTTTTTTTCTTGTTCAAAGTGTTAACCTGTATCACTCCAACACAAACAGGAGGCATTTTGTTCAAAGAAACAAAGTGAAAGGGGTTCAAACATCCATAGTCTGGTTTTGAATGCCTAAACAGACAAAAAAAATGTGAGAGAAGGTCATATTTTTAGATACCTTTTGTACCTAACAGTACATGCAGAGATCACAGAAATATCAATTGTAGTCATAGAGGAAGCTTTTGACATATCTGGAAATTTAAGCTTGCATCATTTGCATCCCACTGCAGTGCTTTAACCATAAACCATTCATCCTGGCACAGCAACAAGTCAGATGAAGATAAAAGAGGAAAAGAGAGAAGTCACTGAGATTATGCACACCAGAGTAATTGTTTATATTTCAATTTTTCCCTGTCAATTGCTCAAGTGCAGTTGAATAAAATAGGATTCAGAAAATAAATCTCTTCTTAGGTATCGTCAAAAGGGTCATAAATTCCAGTACCCTTAGAAATCTCATTCTTAGGGCCTTAATTCAGGTCTAGGAGAATTGCAGACACCAAACATTGTAGATTAGCCCCAGTTCAACTTTTGAGTGAATGAAGATGTCAGAGGAGATCAAATACATTTTGTTATGCTGTAGAGGCAAGACAATGGTGGAGCCACTGTGCAAAATCAGGAGTGAAAAGAACTCAAGAGTAAAAGTCTCATTTGACAGGGACATGCTCCAGTGTGCACACAACCTCTCCTGAAGTGCTACAGGCTTCAGAGTGACTGCAGGATGGAGAAAAAGCTTTCATTCCTTCCATCAACATCCCATTCAAAAGCCAGGCAATAGCAGCATCTGTGTCTGGAAGACTAGACTTAAAAAAGCTACAGATGGTAGAAAAATTAATTTTGAAAAATGAAATTGCATTTGTTTGCAGGAGCAAACAGGCATAGCTTAAATTTAGGCTTGCTCTCTTACTTTTCCATGCTAAAGATATGCAAAGAATGGAGGATGGGGAAAAGCAAATTTATGGCCACAGTCTCCCTCCAGCAGCTTCTCAAAAGAAGTCAAATTTAGTTTTACATTAAGTGCTCTGCAGTACTTGGATCACAAGTTCACAAGGGCATGGAAGTAGTTTGCATATAAAATAAACAAGCAAATAAAGCAGAGGGAAACTCATGAAAAGGGAAATTTGGGGAAAGCAAAAACAAAGGCAGAGTGATCGGGGGTAGAAAAGCATCTTCCACAGATAGCTCCATCTCTCCATTTTCTTCTCCCTCTCCAAGTCCAAAATATGGACCAAGCACCATCAGAGTAGCAGACACTAATCCATCATCAAACATTCCTTTTGATTGCAGGCAGGGAAAGGAAGGAGCTGCAGGTTCCTCTGCAGGGAGGGTTCAAAGGCACCCCCAGAGCCTGGCACAGAGCAGGATTTGCTGACCCCCAGAAGGAGCACAGACCAGGCACAGAGCAGGATTTGCTGACCCCCAGAAGGAGCACAGACCAGGCACAGAGCAGGATTTGCTCTCCTCAGGGTCCCTGGGTGCCAGCTCTGCTCTGCCACTATTTCCCAGCACCAGCAGTGTGGGAGCAGCTGTTCTCAAATGAGGAACATGCCAACCTGTCTGATCCTAAAACTACTGGGAAATAATTTAGGAACATTACCAGGAGTTTCTTTTACTAGCAAAGAAATTCAGGAGTTACACAGTGTGAGTAGCAAGACAACCCTGCTTTATCGGAAGCTTCAGCCCTTTTTTTCACTGAATTAGAAAAACACTGATTAAAAGTCAGTCTTACACGTCAGTTTAAGGTAACCTTCTTTTGCACTCTCTTTCTCAGCAGACAGCAACACTACCTTTGAAGATAACCATTCATGCATAAAATCACTAATAGAGACCATCTATCTGACAAATGTCTGTTCCTTAATAATTCATATCACTTGATCTATTTTCAAAGGTTAGTCTTACATTTAAAATTACAGTTCTGAATAGGTCAGCCTGTTACTTAAAGATAAATTACTCCACCTCTCCGTGTTACTGTGTTGTGTTTTGATAATGACAGGCTTTTTATTCCCATGCTTTCCTCTTCCTTCTCAGAATCATCAAAGTTTCAGCACAACCCACCATGCCCACACCTTCCAGAAGTCCCATTTTGATTCTTTTTGGCTAAGGCACTCTGAGAACCAACTTCCAGTCCTTTACCTGCTTTTAGCAAAGGCTTAGGAAAGACTCAGCACTGCAGGGTGAAAAGATGAATCAATGATGTGTGCTAGGACTAAGCTTAGTCCTGCTGTGTGGGAGCTAAAATGCTGCATAACCAATGCTATTACATTCATAGTAATTAAAGGATAATTTCTGCTCTCCTCTAGATAGATAAAGCAATAAAATGACAATGTTTAAAGAGGAAATGCCAGTGTAATGTTCATGCATTTAACAGCTACCCAGGAGATATGCATTGTAAATATACTTATAACAGAGAAGTTCCTACTGTTTTATATAAGGAAGCATTTTGTGCTGGTAATTTCATACCACTGAGTAGTCTGGAAAGTTACTGGACCACAGACAACTCACTTTTTTCTTTTTTGAGCACACAGTATTGGTATTTTTCTATGATTGTGAAGAACTGTCAGGTTATAACAGTTTGTCACATATCTTATTACAAATACATTTCTGAACTACTGAGGGTGAAAAGCTCTTCTCAGGCAACCCAGACATGTTCACAGCAGATCAGAGCACCCGTCTGTTAGCTCAGCAGTGGCAGGAGGGGAGGAAAAGCAATGTTTGGGGCTGTGGACACTCCATGTGAGCTGCAGGAGGAGAGGTCTCAGGAACAGAGCCAGGAGAGCACAGAGCTGCTCCCAGGTCTGAGACAGGACAGCCCACCCTGCACAGGGAAACTGAGATGGAAAGCAATCCCAGGGAACTGCTGGATCTTGTGCAGCAGTCCTGCAGGATTTCTCTACGTTGTGCTCCTGATGTAATAGCTCAAGTGTGTCGCAAAGATCTTTTTATGAAAAATCCTTTCCTTAGGATTTTTATTCCTGAGAAGCTGAGAAGCCTTAGGAACAAAATGTAAACAATGGTTATCTGCTGGTGTGGAATGCAACAGGTGCATCTGTGATTGGTCTCATGTGGCTGTTTCTAATTAATGGCCAATCACAGTCACAGACTCTGAGACAGCTGCCATTGTTATCATTCTTTCTGATTCTATTCTATTCTTAGCCTTCTGATGAAACCTTTCTTCTATTCTTTTAGTATAGTTTTAATGTAATATATATCATAAAATAATAAATCAAGCCTTATGAAACATGGAGTCAGATCTCGGTCTCTTCCCTCATCATCGAAAACCCCTGTGAACACCATCACACAAGTGGGATAACTGGCCTTTGGTTTGTAGATAACAACAACATGAGAATCTGCATGACCCCTTAAAACAGACTCAGAGTTCACTCTGTCTGCCATGAAGCCAATGCTGTTGATGGAATTGTCTCTACTGGGCTGTGCACCCCATCCTCTCCAGAGTTAATCAGGACAGGTTTAGAAATAATACATCCATTTCAAATGTCATTTCCTGAGGCCCCTTCTGAAGTAACAATACATTTATATGAAGAGCAAGAAGCCAGCATCTCCAAACAGATACTACACAAACAAGCATCAGGTTCCAGGCACAAACACCAGCAGTTACCCAGAGGCAAATTATTCACAATGTTTTGTGGTAAACAAATCAGCGGTACATAAAGAGACCAACCAGCCGCAGCTACAAAGATTCCAAATCCCTTTTGCAGATGCCAGACAGGAGAGAAGAGCCCAGCCCAGCAGATGAGCAGCCACCAGGGTCTCAGGACAGAGGAGCTTTTGTCAGTGTAGCCCACTGAGTGTGCAAAACGCCGCAAGGGACTTGCAGAAAATTTTGACACTGCTGTGGGTATTAACAGGACAGCCCCTCTAATGCTCAGACTGCCTGTCCTTTACCTACCCAGAGTGTAAATGCTGATTTTACTGAAGCATTTGGCTCCTCCTCTGCATCTTCTCACCCTGCATCTCCCACCTGGAGGTGGCACTGCCCTGGGTGTAGCAGTGCCCCAGAGCAAAGAGTTTCCCAATCCACTGAGAGCAAACACAGAAAAGGCAGAACTACAAATCTGTTACTTCAGATCCTGGGCAATCAATGATTCACAAAGAAACAAAGCAGATTCAGATGGCCCTAGGGAGACTACCAAAGGTAGAGTAAGAGAAAGAATGGATGAAATGCATAGTCTGTATTTTTTATTTTTGTTTTTTCAGCTAACTAGATATGAAGGGCTGCAAAACTTGGTGTATCGCATTGCCAGCTCTTCCTTGGATCAGCAGAGTCTGTGTTTACTGTAAGGGGATGTACCCTAATGTAGGGGTTCAGGAGAAGCAAGAGTGGTGTAGGAAGCTGCAGCCCACAGGACAGGGCTGCACCAGTGCAAGAGAGGCTTTCACTCCATGTGAAATGTGAATTGTCATGTTCAGTCCATCCATTATTATTCCCTTGTACATGGTTGTGACATGTAATTCTCTCAGGGCTTGTAAAGCATGAAAAACCCTATATCTTCACCACAATCTAAAACATTTAAAATGTTTTAAATTGTATGGGTTACCCCAGATCACCTTCCCCACTGAGAAACTAATTCAGACTGCCTTAAGTACAGTCTTTTCAGCAAACTGTGACCAATGAATCCACCTTTCTTACTTCAGAGTGTAGTCCTGTTCTTGACATGGAAGGATAGAGTAGCTACAGTTAAAAAAAAAAATCAACAGCAAACCCATACAAACAAAAAAAAATCCCACCCCAAAAGCCCAAAATCAAGCAGCATGTCTGTACATCAGTGCAGACAAGGAGCTCTGACTCCAGCCATGCTCCAGCTTCTTTTTGCTAATCTATTATTTTAGCAAGATCTGGGCAAGACAAAGCCTGATGCCTGCAATCCTCCCAGCCCGGGTGGAGTCTCATTTTTCCAGCCAGCAATCCCACATTTCCTGTACCTAGAGCCTGTTCTGATTCTCCCAGCTTGGGGCCCCGCTGGCCTTTCCTTTGCCACGACTCTCACTGTGTGATTATCTACATTTGCTCACTTGCTCTGTGATCATCCAGAGGCCACACTGCAGGATCTTTGCTGCTTTCACATGCACCAAATCCCATCAGTTCCAGTGCTGTGGCTGGCAGGGCAGGCTCTCATTCCTCAGTCACCCTCTCAAATGCCAAGGCACCGAGTTGCCAGCGCTGTCTGATTGCACCCAGAGCCAATTTCATCAGCCTTCTGCCAACCTGGGCCTTATCTGCTCCCCAGAATTAATTCCTGCTTTGCTGCAATGCACAACCAAAGTTTTAAGTTCCTTGGCCAATTTATTACAATTAGTCTTTCTGCAGTGCTTTTGGTCTTCTTTTTAATTACCCCACAGAGGCTGTGGTTCTGAGAATTATTCCGTGCACTCCTCTGCTTCCCCAGATCCCACACTTTGATGGAGAGACAAATAGTTACTTTTCCATCCCCATTCCCTCCTGTACATGTAAATCAAGCAAACTGAAGCAATTGAGGCAGTGCTCAGCACTGAGGGTGGGAGATAAACTGACAGGTGGCAAAAGTGCAGCTCAGTTCCTCCACTTTGGGAAGTTTATTCACAATAGATTTCCCCTGATCAAATCACCTTGAGTTGATTTGTCTGTTCATTTTCTGTTTGCTATCTCAGCTCGGTGCTGGTACGAAAACAACCACACCAGGTGTTTTCCACAGTGCCCCATCTGAAGGCATCCTCCCCAAGAGGGGTGGGGACCCTTCTGGAGGATGGCCCAGTGTCACCAACAGAGGAAGAAATTCACCTTTTACACCTTCTTCTCAAAATTCTTCCTTTCACATCTATTAGCATCTGGATTTACTGTCTGTGAAAAGTGTTAGGAAATCAGTCCTGCCTGCAGACATGTAGAAAGAAGGAATTTGTAGTGTTTAAAGTAGGGAAAAGACTTCAAGGGATGTCTCTTGAGCCTGGAAGTTGGGATAGGCTGCCTCAGGGCCGCGAGTTAAGGATTTGTGAGAACCAACTCCCATTAGTTCCCAGGTTGGAAATCCCTTTTTCTTTCTCTGCAGAAGACAGGATGGATTCTGAGGTGATCCTCAGCAGGACCTCCCCCATGGGCATCAAGGCCAGCTGCCCTGAAGACAGGACTGAGAAATCTGCTTGCCCTGAAGCTTCACCAAAACGTGATGACCTGAACCATGCAAAATCCTGATGCTCACCTAATTCTACCAAGAGCCGAATTTCATTGCCTCTGGTACAGAAATATTATTTGCCTATATTACTTAAGTCAAGATTTATAAAGCACCCAAAATTCTCTGAGGGAGTGCCAAGCATTGAATTTATTTATGCATAAATTACACACACACAGGGTATTTTGGCTGTACCTCTTCCCCTTCCAGAACTTTTTCTCAACCTCTTATTTACTAGCCTTCCCAATATATTACATGGCAAGCTGACCAAGAATAATAGTTATTTCCCCTGTGGCATTTGAAGTTGCAGACCTAACTCTGTGATGTCTACAGTAACCCTAAGGATTTTCACAGAGAACCACATGGCCATGCCAGGCAGGTGTTCCTCAAAGTCCTCAGACAATTGTCAGTGAGGGTCATGCATGTTGCCTTTATTTCCTGCAATGTTTCATTCCATGGCTGCACATCACATATGAGTTGTAGGGGAAAGGACCATGCTCACATTTGGGATCTGTTTGTTTCTCTGAGGATGTTCTGATGCAACTGTCTCAGCCATTTCACCTTCAACTGGTCCCCTTTCCACAGATGACCAGTCATCCAAAACACCAGAGAGATTTTAAGCCTCCTTGATCTAAGGGAGGCAGATGAAAAAAGACACGATGCAGGCAAATGCCACATTTGTGTCACTGACTGAAGCCCTGCTGCCAGGATACATTATTCAGTACCTAACAGACCTCCTGATATAACCCTGAGCTGAACTCTCCTCAAAAGATCAGCCATCCATGGCTTCCCCACAGCAGGTGGAAAGATTTGCTGCCACAGCCCTGGGGCCAGAGGGAGGAATACCCACCCCTGAGTGCCCACACAGCCCATGGAAATGCTTTGTAGGACAAGCAATGCAAGGAATACTACACAGCCCATGCTTTGTATGACAAACAATGTGAGGAACATCCATCCCTGAGTGCCCACACAGCCCATGGAAATGCTTTGTAGGACAAGCAATGTGTCCACTTTCTTCTCCATGGAGAAATCCCTCCTGTGAACCTGTATCTGTATCTACATAGATAAGGGAGTGCTGATCCAGGGACTGAAGTTCATCTCCTACTCTGCTTGGAAGTCTATGCCAATGAACAATATGAAAACATACTGGTTCTTTTCTCCCAAACATATTATTACTGCTAACATATTTGATGCTAACAAGGAGACAGCAGAAACAGATCTATCAGCTCACACCTTCCATCCCAGTCTTATTTCATATCCTCACATAGGCTTGGAGAGAAGCAGGGCAGAAGCTGTTCTGTGAGCAGCCCTTCCCTGGGCTCTGCATCTGCAGGTACAGATGGAGCAGGACACAATCATCTCCTGTGCTGTGCACAGCCTCACCTCCCATCAGGCAGGGAGGAAAGACACTGGCACGTTCTGATCGGGTTCTGCCCTCCTTGTTCCTCTTAACTGCCTCTCTGCTAGAATCTGTTTTGGGGGTAATGGAAAGGAAAATTGAATTAGACCTTTTTAAAGGGTTTGCTAATGAATTTATTAATGAAAGACTGCAAGGCCTGAGTTTTCCATCAAACACCACCACAGGCTTAGTTAACCAACTCTCACCTGTGACTTCTAGAAAAGCCAGGATGCTGCTTTCCTATTGCTTCAGTACCTTTTTACATTTCATGGCCATGTACTGCCCTTGGAGAGCATCAGCCCATCTCCTGCAGTAATGAGATCATCTTACATAAATCCTAACATTCTCAAAATTCAAGACATCCCCTTTGCAACTGCAAGACACCCCATGCCAAAAAGTCAAAGCTCTCCATTCCATTCCATTCCCTCATAGTTTCCAAGAGTGTCTAGAGATACAGAAATATCCACTGTTGCTTGGTCTTTTTGAAAATTAAATTAAAAACTATGCCAGCCAGTCTTTATTGGGCACATACATATATATACGGCATAATTTTAATTTAACTTTCAGAAATATATTTCAGATATGTACCAGAACAAAGACTGGTAACTGTGGGGCTGGCAGGCCACACAATCTGTTACAGAGACCTTTGGGGACTGCAAACTCAAGCACTGTGTCACAGCGAGGCCAAAAGGCACAAACCAGGTCATAAAGGCACAGAAAGCCATACAACAGGCATATGGCTTCTGAGATCAGAGCCAGCAGATCTTTTACTTCTAAAATCCCTCACAGTGTTACAGCTGGAGCTCCCAGATACAGAAAGCTCTATTACCAGATCATCAGGCTGAACCCTTCTGGGTGTGCTCCAGTCACAAAGTGATGGAGAGGGAAATTTTCTTTTTGCTTGTGTGTTCCATCTGTCCTGATCCACAGACAAGGGGCTGGCCAGGCACAGCCCAGAGGAACTTCTGCTCCCCTCAGACCCTAAGGCCAGCCTCATAAAGCACACACTAGTTAAGAAATAAAATTGTAGAACTGCGGTGGGGGGACCCTGGCTGAACTCTTGGTGCCCACCAAAGCTGTTCAATCACTCCTTTCCTCAGCTGGACAGGGGACACAAAATAAAATGAAAGGCTCAGGGGTCAAGCCTTTCTCTTGCTCCTCTCTCCCAGCTGCAGCTGTGCAGGATTTTCCCCCTCTTCTTCAAAGCACAGAGCCAAACAGAGTCTTCTAAGTTACCTTTGCTGCCACAGGAGCCATCCACGGTGTGATCAGGACACAGCGTGTGACACACAGATGATTATTAATAGCAGTAATTAAGAAGGTGGCTGATTTTCACATGTAAAGTCCTGGCTGTTCCCCTCTGGACCTCAGCTTCTGCAGTCAGGTAACTCCTGACAATGCCTGCAGCAGTGATTTATCTTTCTATCAGAGAATGCATGGGATGTCTCACTTCTCTCTGCCTGGGGATTGCAGCCCTCCATCCTAATCAAGAACTCACAAGGCAGATAAGGTGCTCTGCTTTAATGAAACTCTGGAGTTGTTGGGGAAAAGGTTTGGTACAGTGTAGAAACATCAGGGCAGACTGAAATGAGATTAACTTCTGCAAAGCTTTTGTTTAAGTGTTTACTAGAATATTCTAAATAATTACAGTTACAGCCAACCCAAGCCATTACCTTTAGCAGATTTTTTTGTTAACTTGTTCAAGTGTTCTTAAATAACTTTTAATTTCTCTTTTAAATTAGAAGATAATACTTTAAATTCACCCAAGATTTACTCTAATCTTGTTAGAAATAAAGTAAATTTCAGAGACTTGTTGAAGCCAACAGAGTAGTTCAGAATGGCTGCAGTGTCTGGAGGAGTGGGGCAAGCACAGGGAATGGCAGGAGGTGCAGGGAGAGGGGCTGGGACAGTGTTTGCTGCTCAGGAGCCCCTCAGAGGGATTCTGCTGAGCTCTCCCCATGCCCTTTCTTCCCAGAGACTCATCCATGACCACTGGAAGAACCAAACCTGGATTGAGGGGCCAGGCAAGGAGCTGATGCCTGAAAGCCATCCAAGACTGAAAGAGGCTGGATGGCAACAAGACCTCATGTCATGTAGAGCACAGCCATAACACCGAGATGTGAAAGATGAAAAAGGACAAATCTGAAAGCTTTGGCAACTTTTCCTTCATTAGGCAAAGAGATATTGGCATCTGTGTCTGCTCAGGCTTTGTCTGGTGAATAATTGATGCATTTCCGTGTGTTTTTATTCAAAACTGACTTTAAACTTCCACTATTTCCTGATTTCCTTAAAGATTAGAAGTTGATAATTGTGATTTTTGTAATCAACAAAGAGTTTACATCAACAAAGACTTGGAAATTAAAAAAAAAATAGGAAGAAAGAGTGAAAGGAAAAACAAAGGCATCTCTAATAACCGTGGCAGGAACTAGACAGACATTTCCTTCACACTGAGCTGTCAGGAAGTAAAAACATATTGTGGCAGGCTGCAGTTTACCTATGCTTGCATGCAGGCATTGGAGGCTCAGTGGGACTAATTACGAAAATATGATTATAATGGATTAGTAATTCTGTCAATCAGACACATGCATATGGTAACAAAAGAGCAATGGGTAAAGATGCCACAGGACAGGAGATTTTAATGCTGTGGGTTAGTACCAAAAGCATGTCTCATGGGAGGAAAAAGGATTTGAGTTATGCTAGGGGAGAATTGCTGGGACTGTATATTAATAAGAAATCATGTATCAGATCTGTGGCTCAGAAACACATTAAAACAGCTGCAAAGCCATTTTTACCCCTTCTCTCTGAAAGTGGTTTGGACAGACTTGGAAAGGGGGTGATTTCAAGCTGCACTAAAAGTTTGCAGGCAGAACTGGTAAACCTCAGCCTCAGATGTGCCTGCTCAATCAAAAGAGAGGGTGACACCCCTGAACCACCAAGGACATGTCACTCATCTTGGAAATCACATTCTAGAATCAAAGAACAAGAAAATCTGTGGCAAGCTTTGCCATTTGAAATTGGAGAAGAAGAAAGTGTCTTTGAATCTGTTTCTTTAATGGATATTCTTCCTTTTCCTCCTCATCCATGCCTGGTTTGCTATTCAGAACCTGCAGGAAAGCTGCACTGTGGTCAGGCTGTCTCAGGGAAGGCAGCTCAGGACCTGTCCCTGCCTTCCTTTCTATATAAAAGCACCATGAAGTAATTTATTCTGTAAAACAATGTGATTTTTGCAAATAACTGCAAGCACTCCCAACTCCATTCTCTGCTTTGCAGCTCTGCCAATGTGTGCCCCAGTGGCCTGGCCAGCTCTTGGCATATTAACATGGCTTTTTCACAATTTCTGTTCCTTGCTAGCTCAGGGGTTTTGAGGCAGCTCCTGTGTTCATGGACCAGTCTGGAAGGCACTGTTGCTCCAGGGTGTCACCATCACATTTTCTGAAAAATCCTCTTTGCCCAGGATTCTTCTCCTGGGAAGCTAAGAGGCCTCAGAGAAAAAGGAAAACAATACTATCCCATTTGCTTCTCCTGTGTTTTGCTGCTTTGGAATGTGGTTTGGAGATTGTATATCCAACAGGTGGTTGTTTGATTGGTTTCATTATTTGAACTACAAAGTGATGCAGATGGTTTCCTGCAACAACCTGACTGAAAACCTCTTTGAAAACAAAAACTGGGAGAGAGAAGAAGAACCAAGGCACAGTGAGAAGAACCCCGAGCACAACGTCTTCCCCTTTTTTGTGGACACCTCCTTTCACCACTTTGTTCTACAAAAACCCCATTGCTTCAGCAGCAACAGTCTGAGCATCAGCTCAGAGGTTTCCTTGGGAGCTCCTTCCCAACTGGCACAAACAAATTAATTGCCAAAAGCAAGAATGTATAGAACTTTAGAATCTACAGTTTTCAGCAGATTCTTGGGCCATCAGTTCCAATTTGTGCTTGTTTTCATGTACAAGTGGGTGAGCAGTAAGCACAGGTGTGCTGTCATTCCTGTAGAATAACTTCCTTCCACAAAAAAAGTTTCTCCCTGCTGAGCTTTTTCAGAACCTGATACTTACTCTTTGTCCCCAAATGAGCAGCTGAGGGCTCCTACATGACCTGTGCTGTGATTACAAGGGCTTTCCCTGAGCTTTGGTTTCAGATTAAGTAATTCACAAAACGGATTTTTTCTGCAGAAGTGGAATGGCTGCAGCTGAAGGGAAAGGGAAAAAAATTTAATTCAGCTCATTTTGAGACATTGCTGTGGTTCAGAGGAACAGCCAACAAAGAGACCATGTAAGCAAGGATAAGCTGTGGCAAAACTTATTAAATATGATTGTTTGGTAAAATGCCATCATGCTGATAAGGGCATTTTGGATGGCAGTGAATCCAGCTTGTGCATGGTGCCCTCAGTCCAGTACATTTTCTGTCAAACATTCAAAAACCCTTGCTAGCTGTTTGAAGCTGTGGCAGGATGTTTGTCCCTGTGGTTGCTCAACATGCATTCCCACCGCCTCCAAAGTCCCCACCTGTCCATAGCCCAGCACTGATTGGATTTCCAGGATCACATATTTCACTGCTAGTCACCCAAAGAGACCCAGAAAAGTCATTTGGACTTGGAACAGCCTCTGTTGCCAGTGGATGCACCTGCAGTAGCTGCAGAGGGGTTTTATTATCCACTGAACAAGTCTCTCTCAAGGCAGCAGATTTGCAGCTGACTTTAATAACCTGTGTGGTTTAAGGCCTTGTCACTTTTGTGCACCATGCAAACCTGCTGAGGACTTTTACCCAATACAAGCACAGAAAGAAATTCAGTCCTTGTGGGAGCTGATGAGGAAAGGAACACCTGAAATCCATGAAAGGAACAGGATCGTGTCCCTGGCTAGGAATTCTCCTCTTTAGAAAGTGCAGGGGCCTCCTAAATGGGTAACTAAGGGTTAATCTCTGATATTAGAATCACTTTAATCAAGATGTGCCACTACAGGATTGAAATTTTAGATACCAGTTTCAAATTATCGGTTTTCATGAGACTTTCAGAAAAGAATTCTCAACACTTCAGCCTCCTCTCCACTGGCAATATGCCTGGGTGCACTCAGAATTGGACTATTTAGCCAAACCCAGTGCTCTGAAATGATGGAGCAGTAGGATGCAAATAGTTCAGATGTTGATAATATCACATCTTTCATCCTCCTGCTGAAAAGATGAATTCAGTGGGCTCCTTGCACCGACCTTCCCACGTGTCTAATGAGACTATTTTCATGTACTTGGTGGCAGACACAAGGGAGGTGATGGAGGGAGCCAGTTTTGGGAAGGACATTGGAGATTAATCAGGAGGTGCTCTCCCCTCTGTGTGCCTGTTCTGCTGAAAGGCACAAGCCCACTCAGAGCCCTGCTGCACAAAATCCCTGCAGGCTATTGCAAAATGCAAGCCAGAGGCCAGCTGATTAGAAAGGCACTAGAGCAGGATTGATTTTGGGTCTACAGCTTACACTTCAAGCGAGCAGAGTTCAAATCCAAGCTTTAAAGGGAAACCAGCTCAGACATCAAGGAGCAGGCAGAGGCAGGAATTGTGTAGCAATGGGCTCTGCCAGGTGTGCTCAGAACCAAGGCAGTGCCCCAGGTGAGGGCCAGCACCTCCATCAGCTCTGAAACCCAGCCTGGGAGCACAATGCTCCACCCCAGGCTTTAAATCAGCTAAGGTAACTCTTGTCACCACTGCAGAATTTCCCCCTCTGAAGTCAATAAGGAATTCCCATCAACATGAAAACATGAAAGAGTCCCAAAGCTGTCATCTCTATTTTTTTGTTCACATCTGACTGTGTTAGAAAGGAACTTGGTAACCAAATTCACCACCAGCCCAATTTACCAGGCACAAGGATCAAAATGTACCTGAGAGCAAAGGTGTTCATCCACTAAACACAGAACTTCTACAGGGCTCCACCACATCAAGAATGTTGTTTTTCATAACTACACTGATCCAGCTACCTCCATGTTTTTCAGGAAACAGTAATCTTAACAGCACCTGATCTTGAATTTCTTAAAGGAAAATGGCATTAGCAAAAATAAATATTCTTGTGCAGAGATAACATAGGAAATACTACAAGGAAAAATCACTGGAAATAATAAATAATGCCCAACCTCTTACTATGCTTTTTCTCTAAAACTATATCACCATACTTTTACTATTTTCCTCTACATCACATTTCTTTAGCTCAGCAAACTGGAGCATTTCTGATATTTCATTACCCTGTGAACACAGCTACTGCTTTATTAATGACAACAATACTGTTTCTCAAGGACAAATAAATGTATTTTGATGATATCTGGAACAGAAGGGAGGAAATAACCTTTGGTCTGAGATAAAGGAAAGAAAGTAGCATGAAGGAAAGGTACATAATTAGCATAGGAGAAAAGAGTTTTATATGATGAAAGAGGTTTTATTAGAAGTGGATTTTCTTGAAGGAGGATTTGTGCACCAGGTTTTCCTTTGCAATACACTCTACTCAAACCTATCCCTTCCCCATAACCTCTCCCAGCATCATTTGCTCTCTGAAGGCTGCCAGCATTTGCCTCCCTGCCTTCTTGTTCTCAGATTCCAGCATTCCCCATTGAAGGGTAAGGTTTCCACTTGCTCATAGTCACAAAACTCATTCTCCTGAGGCAGTATCTTCCACATCCTCTCTCCCCCTATTTCCTGTGTAACCAATTCCTACAGATCTGACAGGGCTGCTCAGTTCAGACACCAGCTCTGCCAAGGTCAGAGCAGCACAGGATGCAGATCCCTTTTCATCCCCTCCCCTCCTGCTAGAAATGAGAACCAGGGAAAAACCCTTCTCTCTCATTTTTAAAACAATTTTGTTCAGCTAGAGCACTGCCACCACCTTTCAAATGATGGCAACTGCTGGTAATTGGAGAAAAAAAAAAAAAGTGGAGGAGTTTATGACTCCAATTGAGAGCAATAGCCCCTTATTTACAGGGCTGCAGATTCTGCTCTAGGCACACACCATGAGCAGCATTCCCCTCTTCCCTTTTCCCCAGGAAAATGGGACCACTCACAGACTAAAGGAGAACCCTTCAGAAGATGCATGGCAGAATGTTCCTGCAGTTTGTCAAGGCAAAGTAAGGAAAAGATTTTATTGGTATCATTTTATTTCCAGTTAAGTCCCATAAAATCAATCTCTGGGAAGTTCCAGAGGTTGATGTCTGCATTTACAGGCTAATGCAGCGAGCAGGCATGGCTGGAAATAGATAGCTGTAAAAAGAGACAGCATCAATGCAAATTGGACTGAATCAGAAAACTATGCCCTGAATGGCACAACTGTAAAAACAGCAGAGGCAGAGCAAGTAAAACAGATATCCCTGTGTACATCAAGGTTTGTAAATCTGTGTGGGAGCAGGTGAGTGCCAGGGCAGCACTGGAGAGCAGCAGCCCTTCCTCTAGGAAATTGTTACACACTTCTGGAACTGAGTTTGGACCCACAGACTGCAGAAGCCCCAAACTATACAAAAATGCTTATGTATGCAAAGCTCCAACTGCATGGAAAAACTCTAAACTTACATTTTTCTAGATGAGCCCTGCTGCGTTTTTGAAGTCATGTACAAAAAGAGAAATAAAAGCAGAAATCAGGTCTTTTCAAGTCTCCAGGTACAATTTACTATGCATCCCACAAATTCACTCGTTCAGTTCAAATTGGACCTCAATCCTTTTGCTTCCTTTGTGGCTACAGAGCGGGATCCAAACATGCTGCAAGTTTCAATGGACCCTCCCCACTGAGCAGGCATCACTACAAAGTGTTGATAACTCAACCTTTCCCTTTAAACATGAAACAGTGCTTTGAGTCAGGACCTGTGGGCTTTTTCTTAGTTTGGATCCCATTTTAGCTGCTGCCTAAAGCAGAATGCCTGGAGCATAAATGAGAGGGCAAAAATCTAAGTCAGAGGTATTCTGCTAACTCTAATTTATATTTCAGCTAACTAAGATCAAAACACAGGGAATTTGAAATAAAAGCTGTGATTCTCAGGACAGCCCATGGCCCAAAAAGGAGATGGAGCAGGGAAGCTGTGCCTGCTGCTGCCATGGGATGAGTGGACTCACTCAGGCTGCACGTGAGAGGAGCACATGTTTGACCTCTGAAATAATTCCCTCCTTGGGCAAGCAAAATCTGACCTCATACCCACAAAAAGTGTTCTTCCAAACAGATGATGACTGATTTCAGGAGCAGAAATTGGAAGCACACGTAAAAGGGGAATTGTTGAAAGCCTGAATGTAAATTATTAGAAACATCCCATGGTCATTTAGATGCCTTTTCTTTTGTGTGTTTTGGGTAGAAAAGACAGATCCCATTGCAAACTGATTCTGTGGGAACTCCTTGCCTGTGGGGAGAAGGAAATCATGGGGTTTTCTCCAAAGGACTCCAAATTTTCTCAGAATATTTTTATTCTGATGCTCTCTGTGCACTTTTTTCCTTGAGGTTTTTAAGAAGCTCTAGGCAGATTGGTGATGTTGAGTTCTTCAGTCCCTTCAAGTCTTGTTTTTTAGCCCCTCATTCCATTCAGTGGCTGCCTCTTTTTTAGCAGGAATAATATAATTTTCAAACTTTTCCAAACAGCTCCATTTTTTATCCTCCTCCCAATTACACTGACCACCACTGGTTTTATTTATTTCTCTAATATCTCTCCAGCACTGCAGCATGCAGAAATACAAACTTTACTTCAGCTCTTTCCACTGTACCACATTAATCTCCCTCAAAACTCATTTCACCATCCACATAGATTCTTTTAAAAAATCGAGTTAAAGGAACAATTCTGGAGTTTTATTTAATATTGGAAATATCATCTCATGGCTTGTTTTTTTAATGGTAAGATTTTTTTAACTAGCATCTGGCAGAGGAGGATACCTCAGCAAACATCTGTACTCAAAACACAGCAGACATGGAAAGTGCCACTGATGATGTGCATGTGGCTCTGTTGCTAGAAAATGGAATATAAAGGAATAAATGCCACTTGCTGCATTTTTTAATGTCACTCTGAAGCTGTATTTTTGTCACTAAGACAGAAAGGCTCTCTGCCTTTAGTGCTGCACCTGGTCCCAGCCATCAGGACAGCACAAGGATGTGCTGGGGGAAACTGAGGCAGAGCAAGGAGGTCCCCCCTGTGCTGATAAAGCTGCTTTGCCCTTCCAGATAAAAAAAAAACAAAAGCAAAGCCACCTTCTGACTGAGCTTGCAAAAGCTGGGCAAAGCTTTTTCCAAGGCCAGGACCAGCTGCTATTGCCCAGCTTCTTTCTGAACCCTCACAAAATCCAAACTCCTTCTCTAAGCTCTGCTGCTCTTAACATGGAGACTCCAAGAGTTCCAAGTGCCCAGCCATCCATGGCAGAGTGGGAAAGGAAAAAAGAGATGGAAAATGCATCCTAGCCCCTGTGGTATTTATTTGCTATAAAGTTGGAAAAAGTTGAGCACTTGTGACTATTGGATGCTCCAAGTTTATCAATGTATTTTCTCTTGCAATATTTAGCAGGATGAATTTTTAACCACAGAAAACACTCCCTACAAAATGAGCTTTTCCCTAATGACTCACAACTTGCAGAGGTGAGCAAAGAACAATCTTTTACTACTGAAATTTTAACATTCCTTTGGGGGCTTCACAACAAATTGTTTTCCAGGTCAATTCATGCCCCTGCTCTGTGTAATCCATAAAGAGTCCCATTGCTAACAGAGGACTGCAATAATGTTACCTTTCTAATCAGGGCAGAGGAGGCAAAATAATCCCTTTAAAATGACCCCAACCAAAAAACCCATCATAAATCTGCTTACAGCTTCTAAACAGCCTCAAAGAAGAAAGTACACAGAAAGCATCAGAATAAAATATTCTGAGAAACTCTGGAGTCCTTTGGAGGAAAACTCCCATGATTTCCTTCCCCCACAGGCAAGGAGTTCCCACAGAATCAGTTTGCAATGGGATCTGTCTTTTCTACCCAAAGTACACAAAAAAAGAACAGCTAAATGACCATGGGATGTTTCTAATAATTTGCATTTAGGTAGAGAGTGGCTTTCAACAATTTCCCTTTTCTTGGGCACATGAGGAAGAAATGAAGCAAAAAAACTGGAAAAAGAAGAGCAAATGCATTGAGTGATTTGAGATTTATTCTGAATACTCATAATGCAGAGGTGCCCACATCCTGCATTGCTGGGCTCACAGCTGCAAATAAAGGAGATTTTTCAAGTGTCCAAGTGCAGCTGCCTTCAGTCACCACAGAGTTCAAAGCACTCAGCATGCACCTTCCTTCTGGCCTGTTCAAGCAAATACACATCATGAAATAACAGATCAGCTTCTAAGGAGATAAATGCACACATTTGCTTTTATACCAGCTCCAAGAAATTGCATCACATCCTGCCTGGGCTAAATCAGGGCACATAATATATGAACAGACAGGGTTTGTGCAAAGAACATGACAAATAAATGGTTATATATAGAGACAACATCACTGTGAGGCTTTACTAGACAAATAAACCAAAGCTGTAAACACTTCTGAAAAATAATTAGCTCAGCAGTTTACTTGGGTCCTTGCATCTTTTCACAAGTCTGGAGTAAAATGAAGTAACCTCACCTCAAGCTGCTTTTGGTTATCTATCAGTCTGAGAAGCCTTTTTGAATTTGTTAATATTTATATTCCTGCCTTGAGTAGCAGCTCCATTATGGAGCTGGGCTCCATTGGCCTGGCTGCTCTCCACATGGATACCCATGAAAGGAACAGCCCGTGCTTAAAGTGCTGATTTTGATTTATTTACAGCTATTTTCTCTGCTCAGAAGGGGAAACAATTGTCTGAGCTGAATGCACAGTCAGCAAAAAGCAACTCTTAGTCACATTAAGATGTTTTTACTCCTCAGCTAAATGTTAAAGGTGCATGTTTTAAAGGGAACAGTGAATGTTGCTGCAGAAACCAGTGAGCAGTGGAGGTGCCAAAAGTGACATCAATGTCTCAGGAAAGAGGGGTCAGATCTGCAGCACAAACAAACACATCCACATCCTACTTCCAGAGAGAGGCCCCCACACAGCCCAGCTATTCAGGTAAGAGCTCACAAACCCTGGACACCAAATGCACATTTGTTCATTTTCCAGCCAAGCCAGACCCACAGCCAGCTGGAAAATGCCTTTTTACTGGCTAAACAACCATGGAAGGCACCACTAAATGTCCCTCCATTAACAAACTTCATTTCAGCCCCTCTGCTGCAATGGATTTTTATTCCATTAAGCTCAGTGTAGTCTCTTCACCCCTAGAAAGAAAAGCATGTGATAATGTTTAGTAGAGCAGCCATTCATCTACAGTTCTGGCACTGCTCTGAGCAGCAGAGATCCCAGTCATTCATTCTCAGTGCTTTCCTAAAGCCAGTTGCACTTGGTTTTGTGGCTTTTGGCTGGGTTAACACTTATTTCCTGTCCCTACTGTTCATTTCCCTGAGTTCTCAAGCTGCTGTGGTAAGCAAATAAAGAAGCATCAGGGTCCAAACGATGACTGGCCTTCATCTGCTGCCTTGTGTGTGCAAAGGCATTGCACATAGAAGCCTCAGGCACGAAAATCCAGCATTGCTAAGTCAGAGACAGCCCTTCATTGGCTGCAAGCAAGGATTACCAAACCTCAGATGGAAGGATCAGACTTTAATTCAAGAAACAAAATCGATGCACAAGCAAATGAAGAAGCAAATCAACTGGGATCATGTTAGAGAGGTGACTCATTCAACCAACAGCCCTTTAGCAAGGCAGGAGACCTCCCTGAAAAATGAATTCCCTTCTGGATTATTGCCTCCCAAAGCAATAACATAAATCCATCTAACATTTAAGCAAAGGGATATTGGACTTGACAGATCAACAATGATCCTGTTTGTCTACAGAGTTATAAGGTCACCAACTGAAGACCCAGCTGAGAAAAGCAGCTGCTTGTGGAAAGGAGCCAGATATCACAGGGTAGCTAAAGGAGATTAACCTTTGGAGGAAACAAAAGATATTAAGAAATCATCAAGGCAGAAGCAGACCCAGAGGAACCAGCACTTAGTTCACTTTTCATTGCTAATAAGAGATACAGTAAAACCTGTGTCATTCCAGAGTCCTTTGTCAGGATTTGGTTTTCTGGATATTTTTTAAGTCAAGGTGAAGATCTGCTGACAGATCACACAGTCCAAACACCATGAAGCATTTGCCTTACAAATCAAACCCTACTTCAAAGCAGAAATCAAGCAGAGTCCAGGTTCAAGAACCTCCAAAGCCTTTTCTCCAATCCCACCCACAGCCAAGCAATTTCTGATATTATTATTAATTTGTTTAAATTCATTTGAACCTTTAGGGGTACATGTTTTGCCTGATACTCCTATCATATTGTGTCTTGAATTCCATATTAATGAGGAATGTGGCTATAGTAAATACATGTATTTTTAACCTCTCTTTGGATGACAAGAGGAATATAGCAGCAGGATGGGAACAGCTCTTTGGTCATTTTTTGGAAAACAAGTCATTGGTCTCCAGGTTAATCACATTGACTGGTAAAACCTGCTACTGGTGCAGGCAAATTCTAACCATAAAAAATGGTCATGTTAAGAATTGGTCTCAGAGGACAGCTGAAATCACCAGATCCAAGTCTGGACCTGAAATTATCATCAGACCTTAAAACTATGCTGAAAAACTCCATAAATGCTGCCAGGACCTCCAGCCTTCCAGAACACCTGATGTCTGCTGTGACAGAGAGAGAAACACAGCAGAAGTTTCCAGCACAAACTGCCAGCACTGCTGTAACTCTGAAAACCAGAAAAGAACAACCTGGTACCTAAATCTAAACAACCCTGTGTGTTCACACACGGTGCAGAGCACACTGCCCTGTACTTTACAGAAGCAGCACAGGTGAAGTTTTAAGTTCTGGAAATGCGATAAACACACCAAAGCAGCCCATTTCCTCTGCTGCTTCACTTTGAGCCCTCCAGGTTTGGAGAAGATCAGACTGCAGCTCTGCCAGCACAGCTCTCCTGCTGCAGTGGCTGATCCCAAACCACCCCTGCCAGCATCACCCAGCACCTCACAAGCCTCATGCAAACATTGCTTCACCTTCTCAGGTGATAATTCACTTTTTTCAGCAGGACCTCCAGCTGAAAAAAGTGAATTATCTAGCCCTGTGCAGACCTGAGGGCAAAGCTTAGCAAATTCCTGCATCACCAGCTGCTGCTCAGTTTCCTTTTTTCCCTCTCCTCCAGCCTGGAAGGACTGAATTAAGAATTGCAACAGTGCCCACAGCTTTCTCAAAGAGGCTGTAAGAAAAAAGGGAGCAGGCATTAAGTAGGCAAGCAAGGATTAGTTATGCTCATTTGGGGAGACTTAATCCTGAGAAGAGGTAGCAGAGCTGCACAAAGAAGCAGACAAAAGACTCAAAATGCAATTCTAATGGATAAATAAAGAGCACCTTTCACCTGCAAACTCAGCCCATTTAAGCATGATTTCACTAAACTCTTTTCTACTCAAATTCTGCTTTTCACCCCTTTTCAGTCACATTCCTTTCATTCTCTGTTGGCTGCCTTCATTTTTTATTTATTTTACTTCACCCCCATTATGGTTTTCCTCAGTGAAGTTTTTCGCCATTGCAGCAGCTCACATCTCTCCTGACTTTCTGTAGGAATTGATGGACAGCAGTGCTCATTATTTCACAGGTGCCCTTCTTCTGGAGAAGCTGCACCATTTACAGCACAAGGGAGAGTGTGGTAATGGCAAAGGGATTTTCCTGTCTGAGCCAGAATCTAGCGTTAAAATTTTCAAAATTTAATCCATGACCCCTGTGTGGGAAGATCACAAGTGAGCTCCTTGTATACATGCCTACATCTATGCATAAAAAAACATCAGACCACAGTGTCTGCTGGTGTAAAAGATGTAAGCCCCTGATGACAATGGTTTCTGCTCCAGGATTGTTTTTGAGTGTATCAGACATCCACAGCACCAGGGTTACAGCAGAGCTGAATTCAAGTCCCACAGTTTTACACCTGGGATGCATCTAGCCCAACTGGCTGCATTTTCAAAAAGGTTTGGAGCCAGTTTCTAAAGCTCTGAGCTTTATTCTTTCCATCTGCAAGTATTTTGCTCATGCCATCCTATTTCATGCTTCCCTTCCTGACAGAACCTGCCCTTCAGAGCACAAGTTGCACCCACAGACAGAAATGGGGGGCACAGCCATTTCCTGGCAGGGCACAAAGCTGGGCACACATCACAGCAGGAAGGGCCACTGAGGTGTGCAGGACCAGGATAACATTGTTCCCACACTGCTGTAGGATTTCAAAAACAAATTCGGTGCATTTCAGAGCTGGAAGCAAAGTGCCAATAAAAAGATCAGTCAGACCTGTTTTACCAGGAGCTTGGCATCCACTGAAGAGGACAGCAACAAAGGTAAAAAAAGGAAATAGAGAAAGATGGATCCCCAGAGATTGGGAGGACTAAAGGAAATAATGAGGCATTTGCTTTGGAGCCTGAAAATCATATGATAAAGTATTTCCTTAAATGAGCAGATTGCAAGCAAAATAGAGCGCGGTACCCTCATTCATGTATGGCAGGGGCCTGCAGGAAACTGCTGCCTGGGCACGAGCAGAAGGAGCACTGGCAGATAATTTTAGAATAAAAAGGGTAAATAATGAGGAGTCCAGCTGCACTGTACAAAGCAGCACAGTGAGATACCCATTAGAGAGCAGGAATCACCCCCCAGACAGCAGCAAAACATAACATCACACACTGATGTTCAGGACTAGTCCTTACCACCCCACTGCTAGGGTATGAAATACACCTCCCTGTGCCACAGCAGAAACAGGCACAAACAGGAGCGTGGCAATACTTCAGCAGGATGTTCCAAGCTTAAAAGTCACTTACAGTAGAATGAAACCTATTCAGTATTTATTTTCCACAGGTTCAAGTCAACAGTCCTAAGCAGATGGCTGCCGTTAGCATAAAATGAGCACCTGAGGAGGGAAGGGGAAGCAAGTCATTCCAACCAGCCATCTGCTTCTTAATTTTCAAGCAAAGGGCACACAGAACGAGGAGGCAGCAGCACTCTCCCCACGCTGTGCCATGCCTGCCCCTTCAGAGTGTTGTCAGCATCAGTGAATTCCCCCATTGCATTGCTGGGAGCCAGCAATGATTGTGCTATGTGTCACTGCTTGCTTTTCCAGAGAAAGTCTTCCCCCCAGCCAAAATACTTCATTTGCAAATCACACCTGAGCAGAAGTTGAGAGGGAAAGCTGGCTCCATCTGTACTTACAGTATCTCCCTGGCTTCAGCAGGACATAAGCAAGCACTTAAATGCTTCACAAACCAAACCCTTGGAGCAACGTGTACCTTTCTTTCAAACAAATGTATGAATTAATCTCGCTCCAGACGGTAAATGTTTATACATTACCAGTTATTTATGAAAGCTCTTGCACTGCATAATTTAAAAATGACAAAACAAAACTGTCTACTTCCAAGCCACAGACACTTGTTTTTCCTTTTCAAGTATTCATGTCTCCTTTTGTAGGGAATCACACATGACTTCAAATATGGGTGCTGTGTAGCACCCATAGCCTGCTGCAGCCCAAAACTGCTGACAGAAAGATGAAGAATGATTTGGAAAGTTAATATAAATATAAGACACGCAATCTGTTCACAGTAAGTGTCAAAAAGTCAGTGAAACTCAAAGGACAAGAAATTATGGCATTGAATGAGAGTAATGAAAGAACAAGGGAATGGAGCAGCTTTCAAATTTCTCATTATGTAAATAAAGTACTGAGAATCAAAACGCCACAACTAAAAAGCCGTAAAATCAAAATAAGATACATTTCAATTATTTAACAGAGAGGTTATCCCTTGTAGCCTGAAAAATCCCAAGTGCTAATTAGCAGCAAGGGGAGACACGTGTCGCGCATGTGAAATTCATGGAAAAGCGACAGCAGGGATCAAACATGCAACAATTTGAGTGACAGAGATTCCCTTGCTCAACTCTCCATAGTCCTGTTGTCATCGCCCACCTGACAGGATCAGAAAGGGAGACAGTGGTGACCATGGGGGGCTTGGGTTTGCCTTCTGTCAAGGCAAATGTTCCCCAGAGAATACATCAAAACATGAAATTCATCTTTAATCTTCTGAGGGGAAGGAAAAAAAAACCTGTCAGGAGGTAAAACAAGCAAACAAGTTAAAATTCAACTGAGTAATTTCTCCTGTTAGCCAGGAAAGACCCTGCTGCCCATGGATAATTTAAGTTAACTGACAGATAGTTTTATCAAAGCCTTGTCTACAGGAAGAAGAAAGGAATAATGCAACTTTAAATGCTGCTAAATGCTAGAAGGTCATAAAGATTTATAGTTTACCCTCCTGTAAATACCATTCTTTATAACTGATCCCCATGAGATTTACTGAATGCTCAATAACCTTTCTCTGGTGGATGCAAGAAAATCATCAGCACCACCTCAAAACTCAGTCTATTCACAGGTTAAGAGCACTGTGCTTGCAAATCCACCTCAAAAGTGCTGCTCCTTCTCTTCCCATTTTTCAAGCTGGTGGTAATGAAGATGCTCTTGTGTTGGAGAATCGTCCCAGTCAAGGATGAACTTTAAATGTAAGCTTGGAAAGAGTTCTCTGAGCCAAACCTGACCAATCCGGCCTTGTGAGCCCAGCACAGAAGATGAAATGTGTACACTGAGCTCTGCAGGATTACTGCTGGAGAGACTCCTTCACCTGCAGCTCAAAGAAAAACTAAATGTTTGCACTGAACCAGGCAGTGCCTTGGCAAATGAAAACAGGAGCCACATCTGCTGTTGAATCACTTGCAGTTTTCTACACTTCTGAGTCACAGGGAATACTATTAAGTAGGAAAAGCAGGTAAGGAAATGAAAAAATGTTAAATGTAAGTCAAATTTCTAAATATATTAGCAGGAACCTGCTCGAAATCCCTGATCTCAAATTCCGTGCATAGTAGATGCAAGATAAATTTGGACAGGGTGCAAAACAAATTATCTTTTTCATCAGTCATGAGAGTTTTGGACCTCCAGGTACTCCCAGACTCCAGCATGACTACCCAGAGCAGATCTCCAGCAGTGGGAAATCTCTTCCTCCAGAGATGGAATCCTCTTCCACCAGCTCTTGGTGACCACCTTGGCCTGTGCCCACACAAGTGCCCAGATCTGGACCAGAAGAGCAGCTGCCTGCAGATGTTCCAGACACAGCTGTAAATTTTGCTCCTCCTGCTCAGAAATACCCTAGAGAGAGGCCCGGTCCCATTAGCCTGGGCCTTCCAATTTAGGCTTTGCTTAAAACCCATGGTCTGGCCACTGGGTACAATTCTACAGCTCTGTAAAGTTCTGTAGATGCAGGAAAGGCAGCACGGCCCTGATTCTCCTGTGCCATGCAATCCTTCCTCCTGCCTGAATCTGCACCTGCAGAATGCCCCTGCAAAGGTAGCTGTGCTGCAAGTCTTATGCCTCACAAAATTCCCAAAACAGATGCAAATAGACCCAAAGCTTTAGAGGGCTGAGATCTGGTATTCTGGTTTCTAACCCATTGCTAACTTAGAGCAAAATTAAATCCCACCTGTAAGCAACCATCTGTTATTTCCAGTCACCCAGGACAAAACAGAATATTTAAGAAGTGATTTATGGTTCCATTTATTTTACATACCTCAAAACTAAGTATGCAAATAGCTAAATATTTTAAACCAACCAGTAAGCAGTTCCCAAGTGTCTGGAAACATCTGCATCTCCCTCACCCACACACCAGAGATTTCAGGGTTTTAAGTAAAAGAATCATGTTTTAAATTATTCTATTCTCAGAGAAATTATATCTTAAAGGAGATAACTTGGCCTTTGCAAAGAAACAGCTCCCCTGGGTGACTCTTGGAAAGACTGGAAGAAGAGTTCTTCCACCCACCCTCCAAAATCACTAAATCACATAGATTTAAAAAAAAAAAAGGTCAGAATTGTTTGAAGTTTAGCCAAACATAAATACCATCTGTGATAAGCAGTATTTCCCTTGGGGGGGGGATACCACGGACCTTTTGCAACACAAGAGTCAACCAGCAGCACCTAATGTCTATTACAAAGGTCTCCAGGCATGCAAATATGTGTACATTCAGTAATCAACCTGCACATTCACCCACACTGGCTCATTCTCTCCACCCCAGGACAGGAGAAATCCCTGGTGCTGCTGATGATCTGGTTCATGCACTGAATAAGTCAGTCTGGAACAGGGCAGCAAAGATTAATGGAGTCTCTGCTGTGGGAGTTTTACTTCTGTTCATAAGAGATATTGAAAACTTTCCCAGCAGTGACTTCACACAAACAAAAACGATCCCTATCCTCCTGAGCCAAGGTGACAAAACAGAAAATTCCTTGCTTGATTCACACCCATGACAAAGGAAGCCAGAAGAATACAAAAGCTCTTTCTTTGCCAGTTATGCTTACAGTGGTTATTTTAATGAGAGGAAAATGTTTCTTCCTTTCGAGATTCTTTTCTTATTCCTGTCATCCCAAGAGAGAGTGCACTGGAAGGTCAGTGGAGAACCAGAGGGTCTGTGTTCTTTGAACTGGCAGAAAAGGTCAGAGCAGTCCATAAATGCCTACCCTGATGGACTCCAGGCAGTAATAAGGAAGGCCATAAGAAGGCCTATAAATAACTGGTGTGTTTGCCCTTTGCTGGCATATTTCCTGGAATAAGGTGTTGAAAGTGTTCTCAAAGACTCAAAGATGGAAAGTGAGCAGTGAGCAGTGCTGCTCCCCTCCTGCAGCACCACAGACAGGCTCCAGCTGCCAGAGGCTCCCAAAATCTGGGGTTTCATGCTGTGATCCTGTGCTGGATACCCTGTGTCCTGTGATTCCAGGTGGCCCTGGAGGTCCTCAGGCTCCTTGGCACAATCCCACATGGAGGCTTTGGGGAGCTCCGTGTCCTTATGTCTTTAGCCAGGTTTCACATCCTCCAAGTATTTGCTGCATCCTCTTGCTCTATCCAAGAAAGGAGTTATGAGACACACACATCAGGGCTGAAGCCTTTTAAAAGTTACCATATGGAGCACCAGGCTCTCCTGCCTGGTTCCTTATGATTTCTAATTTTTTGTAATTCCTACACACGTCGCCTATGGCAAGTCTTATACCTCACAAAAATCTCAAGTCAAATGTAAACAGACCCAAAGCTTTAGGGGGCTGAGATCTGGTATTGTGGTTTCTAACCCATTGCTAAGCAGCGTGTGGCTTGAGAGGCTTTGTCACCTTCCAAGGTGTGACATCTTCCAGAAGGCATCACCTGAATCTCTCCTAACCCAGCAGCAGCTCCAGTGCCATGATCACAAAGCTGTAGCCTGCTTGGTGACAACAAATCCCCCACAGCAAAGCTGCTGGCGGTCTCCAGGCTGCACTGTCTCTCTCTGGGATCTGTGCTGCATCCTGGTGCCCCAGCAGAGCTCCCTTGCAGAGTCACGCTGTGCCCCAAGGTTATTTAATCCCAACTCAACAGAATAACCAGCGAGGCAGAGCTGCCCTCACATGCTCTGCTATGCCCAGCATCACATCTGCAGATGTGGTTTAACAGGAGAATGCTCAGCCTAGCTCTGCTGTGTGAGATAAGCAAGATGACTTGTGGAAAAAAATATTATTAATTCCATGTTATAAAACCAAAAAAGAGATACAAGATTTCTGATAGGAAGCAGGCAGAAATGGAGAAGTAAGCACAAGGAGAGCATGGCTTGTTTTCTGCCTTTTGTTTCCTGAACTCCAGAGCAAAGAGAGGAGCCACTTTGCATTCTGCTGGGATTGGGACTCCACAAAGCTGAATTGTATCACCCAGCTACACTGGTTATTACTAAAGAAAGATGATAAACAAAAAGCATCCTTAGAGAGCTCAAGAATAGAGAGGCTGGTGCTATTGTTCAGAAAGATGGAACAGAAAACGTGAGAGAGGCAACAAGGAGAGAAGCCATTATTCTGTGTGAACCCACTGAATGCTTAATAAAAATAGTATTTGCATTTGCTCAGACAGTTTGTCCAGTATTAACACACTGAGTTTCTGAGGGTCAGTCCTGATCCTTATGAAATGCAGTGAATTTCACCCCATTTGTGTACATCAAGAGGCTTCTAGTGGGCTAATTAAACCCATCATCTTTAATGTTTCCTGTGTGTCAAGAACAGATAAAGCGTGGTTTTCAGTGGCTTGCAGCACTCCATGGCTGCTACCAGCTAGGAAGGAGGACAGCCCAGCAGAAGATTGTGCTTGAGCCTGGATCCAGCCTGTCAGTGCTAAACAGGAAATCTGGGCTGGGTTCTCAGGATAGACATCTGGAGCACACATCTGGAGAGAAGTGAACCAGTGGCTGCATGCCACTGTAATCACTCCTCCCTCAAGTGCTGCAAATGGAGCATCAAAGCAGAAAGCAGGTGGCTCTTCCAGGAGGTAAATGAACCACAGAGAGGGGTCACAAAGTGAGACACGCATTTCATGAGGGTTTTTTTTCCTGCTCATAAAAATTGTCAGAACAAATTACCCACTGGATGTTACACCAGATAACTACATCCCAACTTCTCCATACTTGTTGCTTTTCAGAGACTGGAAGATCAGTGAAAAGTTTCCTCAAACAAGCATTAATGTAAATGTATAAACCAACATTTAGTTTCTCACATGAGTAAAGATCTACTGTATTACAAGATTGAGAGACTTAATCTCATACTCTGGACATAACCACTAATCTGGGGACATCAATTTCAGGAACTTGTAAAATTTCTGAAGCATTTAGAAAATTTTCTTATTCTGCATCAGGGCAATTTCAAAACTCCAAATATAAAGGGAGAACACCTGCATAGAGTGAAAGAAATGTGAGTTCAGCTCCTGCTCTGATCCCCCTTCACTCCCCTGCTGGTTGCTGCCTGTGTCAGGAGGACCCCACCTGTCCCCTGGCAGTGTGGTCTGACATTGAATAAATAATATTAATGCAGAGCAGGAGTTTGAAATGAGCCTTTATCATACAAAAGCCCTGATACAAAAGCGAGCTGCTGTTGTTAATTAGATCTTGTTGAAACCCTGGTCAAAAAAGAGATTAGAACTGACAAATCTTTTTCCCAGGAAAACCGTGGAATTTTTGTGAATGCTGAAGCAGTTTCTCTGAAAAGGTTTTTCTTGTTCATTTTATTTTTATTCTCTGAAACATTACTGATAATGTAAAATGAAATGTCTTCTCCAGAAAACATTTCAGCTGGAGCCTCAATACTTGAAGAAGACTATTCAGTCTTGAATCTCAAAATGTTTGAAACTCCCCCAATATCTGAAGGCAATAATATCTATAATTCTTCAGCATCACACACAGGGTGGAGTTGGAGAAGAGAACCCAGATGGAGAATCCCAAATCCCACAGCTCAGCCAGAAAACCCATTACAGATGTGTAAATAAATCATAGATGGCATGGATATTTCTTCAAAACTTCCCAGACCACTTTAGCCTAGTGTGTTGCACTTATCCCAGGCTGTCTCTGAGGAAGGGACACCCTTGGAAAATAAGCCAAAGGAAAGGGCTCCTTCTCCCATTTTCTGTCCCAGAACATGAAAGTTTAAGAGCCTCTCTCAAATCTTATTCTTCTAGATCCAAGGTATAGGAGTAACGACCATATCTAGTAACAATGAAAATATTGAATGAGTCTTGAGTTCATCCTGCTATGAAAAATCAGTGCTGTGAGGATTTTGACAGGTAAGTGACCTTTCAGCTTAAACTGTAAGTGATTCCAGGCTGGGGAGCTCTCTCCTCACACAGGCTCCTGCCCATATTCTGTACTAAGATAAACTGCAGCTCACACTGCTCTGCTGGCCAGCACTTACAGAAACCACTGCTGGGCATGGGCAGAATGAATAAACCAAAGAGGCAGCCAGAAACTCTGCATTTTTAATGGGAGCACTTCCTCACAGGTGTGTAGGAATCAGAAACAGGTGGTCCATGACCATACCTTTTTTTTATAGTATTAGATATTAAAAATGCAACCATGAGATTTTGGGGGCTCACAATAAGAGAGGAAGCTCCCTCCTTATCCAATCATCCCTTGCCAAGAGAGTTTAGGAAATTGCTGCCATTTCATGCTCAACTCCAAAGAAGGTGAACTCTTTGTGTGTTACTCAGCAGACAGTTCCTCACACAACTCTGAAAATCCAACCAGCAAATCTGCACCCAGCATCAATGCCAAGAACATTCCTGCCCAAGCAGGGCAGCCCCAGGGGACTGAGCAGCTCCCTCTGCCCCTTGCTCTCCCAGAAACACTGATGTGGTTTCTTTCTAATGGCAACCATGACTCCTCATCCTCAGATTGACAGCAAAGAGCTTTGTGTCTAGTCAGGACTGATTCCTGCTCCTAAAAAGGCTCTTAAAAAGGCTCCTGAAAAGCTGCTGGATGTTTTTGTGCTACACTGCACCCACTGCCCAAGTGGTTTGGGTGAAACTTAAGTAACCACTGCATTTTGGGGTCATCTTTCACTTTTAGCCCAGCACCAATTGCCTGGGGGATTTAAGAGGCTCTTTCACACAGCCTGCTGTGCAACTCAATGCTTCTATTAAAGGAGTGCTCATTTTCCAGGAAAAAAAAAAAAAAAAAAAAAAACCAAAACCAAAAGAGAAAGAAGAGGAGAGGATAGAAGCTCAAATCTCCCACTTGCAGGGAGATCTGCACCACCAAAATCAGGCATTTGGGTTTGCTTATCTCAGACTGAGTCCCCTGCATTAACCCCAGTTAAGCATAATACTAGTGGCTGGGTATTAAGGTCTTGGATTTTGGCTTTTCTTTTTGTTTTCTCCCATTTCTTGAAATCCACTTAAAGAAAAGAAAAAGAGTTTATTCTTCTGAAATTGCTTAAGAATTGAAATGTAAGAGGGATTAAGAGAGGCAGCACTCCTACCTGCACTGCACTCACCCACACAGACACAAAAATGACTAAAGCAGGCCCTGGGCAGAGCCCTCTGAGAGGCAGAGCCAGCAGAGGTAGCAAACAGCTCCTGCTGCAGTATTTCCACTATTTCTAAACTGAAAATCCTCTGTTCAAACTGTTTTTTTGTTTTTTTTTTCACTCACCCTCTATAGCACCTGGCTGCTCAATGCTATTTGATGCTTGAACACATAATTCTATTGCCCTTACACCCCTCAAATTGTACACCTGCATCTCCCCACTCATGTCCTTTCAGACACAGCCACCTCTGAGCTCCAATATGAATGATTTTCCAGTTATATCACTGCACAATCAGGGCTACAGAATGTGCAAAGCACAGCCAAAATTTCCTGGTCACATCTGAACAGATATATGTGGGTTTTACCTCCCATCTGCTCTTGTATTTGCACACTTTTCTCCTCAAGTGGATCCAAAATTATTAAACTCATACCTCAGTTGTGTTACTGGACCTGATATGAAAATCTGGCCACTTTGGGAAGCTGTGTAAACAGGAGGTGAGTTTGGGAGAAACTCTGGCCTTGAAATATTTACACGAGGTCCTACAGAGAAGCAAATTCAGTTCTCACTAGAGCTAAACTCAAATCTCCAGAGCCCTTTCCCTCCAGCCACCAAAACAACTTCTCTTTTCCTGAAATTCTCCTCTTTCAAAAGCAGTCCCCTAAGGCGTCTTCTACAACACATAAACCATCCTGACAAATGCCATCAATTTAATTCATATTAATGGAAATGAAAGCTAAATAATAGATGTCGCCCACAGTATTTGCACGTCTGTAAATTCTGCCACATTGCTAGGGGAAAAAATAAAAAAAGAAAGCCCTGCATTTGTCATACAAAAGAGATGGACAATTAGGTCTTTAAGGCAAAAATCTCACTTCATAAACAGGAGACTCATTTGTTGACATTTGTGTAGTGTAATTCTCTGGATAAGGATGAAGGCACCAGGACAGAGGCTGCTCGTGTACCTGGAAGGCCCAGCAGACTCAGGTGCTGCAGAGGATCTGCCAGCAGCTCCCAGGCACAGCAGCCTCCATCCCTCCACCCCTGCCAGGGAACACCAGCTCCAGCACCCTGTTTAATGAGAGCACCTGTGTGTGCACTGACAGACAGACAGAGCCAGGACAGAATGCTCCCTGCCCAGAGCAGACGGCAGCACTGGCACAGCCAGGATCCAGCACAGCTCCAGGAGGGACTGACAGAGTGTGGAGCACCAGCACCACAGGCCAGAAACACCTGGGAGCCTAGTGGCACAGTCCTGGTTGCCTGAGGATTTTGGCTTTTATATTTTTCATATATTTGTAATTCTGCAATTCTTCAGTGTGTAACTCTAAACTTCATGTACAGTATGAGCTGCTGCTTTCCTATTTTGGTAAGATAACACAACTCCTCTCCAGGCCTGGGAGTCAAGGACACCTCACTGCCTCAGACCTGAGAAATGTAAACAAAAGGGAGCTGGCGGGAGGGGGGGGGGGGAAGCAAACTTGGGGTAAATTACTTCATTACTTGAAGCTGTAAATGGAATATTAACCCTCAATATGCAAATGGACCAAACTTATAAAAGTATGAAGACCTGTGACCCAACATCCATATTTTGAGTATAGCCCCTGGGGGCCCTTCAATAAATATAACCACTTTTTATTCCCTTAGATTTGCAAGACCTATGTTTTCAGCTGGTCCCAACAAGGTCTGGAACTGAGAGAGAACAGGGCAGCCCCTGGGAGATGAGTCTGCCTTGGTGCTCCCCTGCCATGAGAGCTGGGAAAGTTTGTCTCCTTTTTCAGAGGGGAAGCAGACAGTTGTGGATGGCAGGAAATAAAATGACCCTTCCAATGCTGCAGTTTCCCCTCTTTTCTGTTGTTCCTGGATTTCAGGCTTTTACAGGGGTTATCCAGAGGGTATTAAGCCCACAGAGCTGGAGCACATTTCCCACTTTCCAGAGAGTGGCCACTGAGCAAAGTGCCAAGGCCAATTCATCCCTTCAGAGCTGCTCCAACCCTCCCCTCCCCGCTGCCAGCAGTTGAAAGGTTAACAGCAATGGGACTGCAATTCAGGCTTGCAGATAAATGAAGGAAGAGTACAAGGAAAAAACTTGGGGAAGATCCTTGTTGTGATTTCATGGCAGTCTTTTCCTTCCATCATCATCACCTGAATTGTGCACTCATGGAAACTCCTCTCCAGTGAGCCCAGGGAAGACAAAACATCCCTAAAACCCAGCCAAGGAAAAGGGTCTGGCAAAAATACTTACATACAAACTCAACAGGCAGTTTAAAAGCAACCAAAATAATAAAAATACTTCCACAACCCAATCCTCACTCCAGTTGCTGATGTGCAAGGAGATATTTTTCACTCCTGTTTTCATTTAATCATTTCACTACCCATGTTCACACTTATCTAAAACAAAACATTTTTTATTTTGATAAACTCCCATGCCTGAGCCAAGCAGTCAAAAGTGGCAATGAAGAATAAAATTGAAATGGGAACAAATATGCAATGCCAAAAGTAACAAGAAGGATGGTCTTCAAATGTAATACTTGCCTAATTCAGAAAGCTGTTAACGTATGTATTTTTCTGAACAAAATACTTTATTGAAACTTAACACATAATGAAGAATTATGATCAGATTTACTTCAATTATTAAAGAATAAAGCTAGGAAGAATGTATTTAGACCCTCATCAGTCAAGACTGTACAATGTGTTGCAATTCAACAAAATATTTAAAAGACTAATATGAACTACACGACCAATCCCATTCATTTCAGGCCAGAATATTTTTTTGTCAGATGCCTTTGGGTTCTCTTCTATCAATTTCTCATTTTCAAAACCAGCAGCAGGTTTTTGCAGGGGGAGGCAGATAGGGCTTCAATGTCAGTAAATAGTACCAGCAGATCTAACTCTTGCATTGAGATCTGTACTTACACTTAAGGATGCAGCTCCTAAAACACTGCTGGAAAACTTATTTAAAACAAATATATGAAACTTAATTTTTTATTATTTGTGAGTAATAATAAATTACAACACTAAATGAATTATTTATGGTATCCTAGGTATAAGAAATTAACATTGTTGCTTCACTGATTTCAAAACCAGACCTGTACTCTACATCCTGCTGCAAACATTTATTTCCACACTACTAGCAAAAGGTTTATATGTCAAGTTCCTAAATTTTTATGCAATTAAAGTTATTTTTAAAGCATACTTATCATCTCTAACAGGAAAAACAAGGCAACACTAGAGTGGCATTTTGGAATATAAGCAGTTTTTAAGACAAAAGATTTAAATTAAACCAAACCAAACAAGAGGAGGAGTGTGTGCATGAACAGTTCTGCACACTCAGTCACACACATTATTGCATGCCACAAGCCAAGCAAAAACCACTCTCTTCTTCCATTCTTCCTGCTGTTTCTTTTTGAAAAATTTCATTTACTACCACATGAGCATCCGTTTGCATTATTTATAACAGCAACTTGCAACCACAAATGAGGGCACATAATTCATTTATATTTCACACCATTAAGAGGGGTATTATAACTGCAAACAGTAAATAGGAAATATAATAGCATTCAACTTCTTCATGCTCTGTGAAATAACAAGTATAGAAACTTGGGGAAAGTCTAAGTAAATGAGAAACTTTTCTTTTTTGTTATGGATGTGAAGCGTGAGGAAAACACGAGTTACACAAACCAAAAAAGAATTGGAAAAGGACCCATGCACCAAGCACATCAATTCTATTTAAATATCCCTCAACAAACAAATGCTTCAAAACATTGACATAACTTTCTTTGTGAAACTCCAAAATTAAGTACCTGGACTCCAGCCTAAGCTAAACAGGGCAACCCCCCCCCCCAGAAATGCAAAAATCCTTCAAAAAATAATCATCTCTGCTTGCAGTCAGAGAGATGTAGGAGCTGAGGGTTGGGCTGGGTCAGACTCACTTTTGATAAAGTGAACAGCTGCAAAATTAAGTTTTTAAGTACCTTCACTATGTGTGAAAGTCCCAGAAACTGCTGGCCCCAAATCGTGCAGACTGTTCCCTTTTATACAAGTGTGACTATTGTGAGTACAAGCCTTTTATTCTGGATTGGACAACACTCAGCAGTCCAAGGTCTTAAGAGACCCATCCAGATAGAAAACCATTTCATTCCATCTACTTCAAATTTCTAGAAGTACTAGGAACTGCAGCTTAGCAGCTGAGAAACCACAGAAAATATTAGTTCCTTGACATGTTTTATTCCTTGGAAAACTCACAGCAGATCTTAAAAGGAAACTCAAGTCAGCCAAACCCACCAGTGATGCACAGATACCACTGCAACATCTGCCCAGCCCAGATGGAACTGGCTTTTCAAAGATGTAGAAGGCAATAAAATGTGTAGAAAACCCTGACTTCTTTGGGAGTATTTCCCCTCTCTGGGGAAATAGAGAGGCAGCCTGTGAAAAGCCCACAGCCTTCAGGAAGTCCTGAAGAACTGAAATCATCTGACTGTGGCTCCCATGGATGTTTATGCACAGAACAGCAGCACACAAAAAAAAATATCAAGAGGTACCTGGTAGGACTGTAAAAACACACAAGAAATTACTCCAGAAACCACCCTCACCTAGCTTGGCACAGATGGTTCTGCTGAGATCAAAAACTATCCAAGCACAAACCAAGTTTTATAATAAACAGCAAACAAACGGGGAGACACATCCTGTGTTTCTGGTTTCCAAAAGAGAGTCACAGCACCAAAAGCATCACCAAGGCAGAGTTCTGCAATGATGCCAAAGTCCAGCAAATCTCCTAGGATTGGGGTGGCTAATTCCAAGCTGTCATTTCAAAAGGCTCAGCCTGTGGTTGGATGTATTACAGACATCAAGGGCAAGCAGCATGGCAGATAAGGGGATGAGTACACTGGGATGTGCAGCAGAGACAGCAGGGAGATGCAGAAAGGGAGAACAGAATGGTCGCCTGAAATGCATTTAGCTCCCTCTTTGTAAAGGAACAGTTTTGCATAATCACAGGACTCTCAAACATCACCAAACTCCCCAAGACATTTAGTAAAATCAGGAGTGCTGCCAGCTGTGATTATGGTCACTCCAACCTGCCTCCCTGATTCCTTTGCCTTCCCTCCATTAGATGCCAAGTAAATTAGGTACCACCCAGTACAACAGCTGCTAAATCAACCCAGCTGCCTATTTTCTGAGTGACCACACTAAATCCCCCTGATGAGGAAGAAACACTTGGAGCAGCACTGAAATTTCCTGCTGTCTCAGGCTCGGCTCTGCCCAGCTGTGTCTGTAGGATGCCTTCACACAGAGCAGCTCAGGGATGGAAAGGATTGCAAACCAGCACAGCCTTTGTGCTTCTGCACTCTCCTAATCCTACCCCAGGTGTCTGGGACCTGCTCTTTTGGGATGACTAGTGAAGTCTGAAGGCTGCTGTCTCATGCCTGCTGTGACATCCCAAAGCTGCTGCCAGGGATTAGCCTTCTATCAGCTGTGCTGCTTGGTTACACTTTTTTTATTTCCTTTCCTACCTACTTTGCCCTGTTTCATATGTAGGAGGGAAAAATTATATTCACACAAGCTCATATTTAACTCTGAGACCCAGGAGATGTTTGGGGGTGACTTATCAGCACCATTTGGGCCAAATTGCCTCTGCAATGCAGGTAACAACAGCAGTACCATCTGGCCCAGAGCATGCACAGGAGCATATAAACATTGATATAATCAAAAGTAATTATAAACTGAAGTTTTGAAAGCCAGTTAGCAGTGTCTGGAAAGGCTCAGTAGAAATGAATTCTTAGTATCTTCTCTGCAAAGGCACAAATCTGATCACTGGAGGCTAAAAAGGATGAATAAAAGGCTAGGGTGTTTTCAAAGGATGTCTGCATGAAAATTCCATAAAAGCAGCGCATCAACTTGCCAAGAATCCTGGAAAACAGTGCTCCCAGTTCCATTCAACATTGCCTGGCATGGCTGCCTCAAGTTTTCCATGCTCTACTCATCCCTACTTGTTAGCAAAACAACCTTGGATCTACCTCTCCTTCTCAGGGATGCAGGAAAGGGTTGGCTCCAATCCATTACAAAGCAAAAAGTGTCCCAAATTTATATTAAGACAAGCAGTATAAATCTGCCTTGTTGTCAGTGTTTCTATTTGGTGTAACTGGCAGTGAGAGCAGAAGTCATACAAAGAAGGCCAAATCACAAATAGTTTTCTAGTGATTTACTGGAAAATCCACAAGCCAAATTCATTCATGTGGAAAAGGAAAAAAAGAAGGCTCCTATTTACTCAATTATTTTGGCAGACTGAGGCAAAGCAGTGAGCTTTGAGAAAGAATTGTTGTGAGATATGAACAAGTCTCCTTCCTCCCCAGCTGTTCCAGTCTGGAATACACTGTGCACAGCCTGGCAGGACAGAGCAGCCATGAGCCAGAACTAAAAGTTTGTTTCTAAGATGCACCTGACATTTCTTTGTCTCCAAAACTTAAAGCAAGGCTTCATCTGCAGTTTTATCAGCAGGCACCAAGAACAGAGAGAGGATAGGCAGAGGAAAGAAAACAATGAATGGAAATCTTGCTGAGTCCCAGAGAATATATCTAACCCTGAGTTCAAATGTAAGAAATATCCAGAGGGCCAAATTTGTTACAGCCTCATACCCCACAGAGTAAGAGACATAAACACATGTCCCAGTGCCAAGTGGAAGTGAAATGCTGCCAAATCAGATGCAAAAGAACATTTTGAGCCTTCTGGCTTTGGTGTTGAATGATAAACTAAGGTGCAAAACAGTAGAAAAAAATAGAAAATGCTCTGGGAGTCTTCTTTAGATGCACAAAGAATTCACCGGAAGGGAAAAGGTTTAAAACTTTAAGCACAGTGCTCCTGGGAATGCAGCTGTTTTGTCTATAGAAGAACAGAGCTGTCAGAAGTTAATATGTTTTCAATTTGTGAAATCCAAGCTATTGGAGCAATCCTCACTGGGTACCTTTTATTTACTTCTTCCTTGGCAAAGTCCAATTACTGAGATGCTCCAAGAGTGATGCTCCTGGCCATCTCAGCTGACAGCCAGCTCTGCTGGTGAAAGCACAAGCTTTTGGGGCTTTTGTGCATGGATCCATCTCACCCTTCTATGTTTGTCCAAAGAAAAGAAAAACACTAAATGTTCTGGGAGAAATCATGCTAAAATAAGCTTTCTTCATAGTCAATCTGCAACAGAGCTATTATTTAGAACAATTTCCTTAACAATATACCCACAAACAAGACTGAGATTGCTACTGTGCCCCAGGAGGGCTCGTGCTCTGGTGCAGTCTCCCAGGTTTTCCAGGAGATGCCTGCTCCTTCCCTTTCTCCATGTTCTTGTACAGCAGAAATGACTGACACAGAAGGGGACTCACACACTCAGACCTGCTCTGAGCATTTGTGATTTGGCAGCAGGAGCACGGAGGCTCCTTGACCCCCGTGGCAATCATCAGGCTACCTCAGCATTAGCAGCCTCATTTTGTAATTTCAGTTGTTCAGATAAATGACTAGGAGGGGAAAAAACCCAAACCCTCAGCCCTCCCAGCCCACTGAGCTGCCTCCCTATCCTCCCAAGCACCTTGTTTTGTTCACAGCTTCTGCCACTGGAGATGTGTTCAGAAACAGAATCAAGGCTTGGCAGCGCTAACAATTCACAGCTGCTGAGCAGAAACTTCTGCCACAGCTCCTCTGATCTCAGCGAGGCTGTGTCAGCTGTGTGCCTGCAAACATATAACAAGGGGATTTTTCTCACAGAGCATTCCCTGTTGTCCCAGTGTGACCTGGTCACATTAGGAGCTCTCCCTGAAGAGATGCACAGGGGTCAAGATAAGTGCATTATCCACCTTGGGGATAATGGGATAATGCCCATCTGGGGCAGCCAGAGACACCCTGTCCTGTGAAATGGGGAACAGAAAGAAAAAGAAGTGGTGCCTGGAAGGACTGAACCTGGCAGCCAAGCCCCAGCACTGATCCTGGACTGCAGGGAGCAGTCTGAGTCCCTCTGCAGCCCTGAGCCTTACCTATCTTGCAGACAGCTCTCCAACAGTGACTTTACACAAGAACCCCCATCAATAACTCATTTCCCAGCTGGGATGGCTGTGCAAGGACCAGCAGGGTGGGCAGGGACAGCTTTGTCACTTTTCCCTTCTCCCTTGGCAGACCTGGGGCTGTGCTTTGCAGGGAAGGTTCCAAGCCTGGAGCACACTGAGGGGATCCCATTGCAGGAATAAAGGGAATCCCCAGCCACAGCAGGTGCTGAACACATCCCCCCTTCATTTGTGAGGAGGAAAAGCCAATGCTGAGAAGCTGGAGGTGTGAAGTGTCTGCTGCCTTCCAGACACAGACGATCCAGCCCAAAGATCAATCAGCTGAAATGTTCCTTCTCTCCCTGACAAGTACAAACCAACAGGTGCATTTGGTCTTCAGCTCATCATCTCCTGCCCTGAAACCCCTTTTTTGGAGATAACCATCTTTATCTCTTCCCTCTAGTCAAAGCTATATTAAAAATACACACACAACATCTGGTGCCTTTTTGGAGCACTTGCACTTCAGAAGGGTGCTTTTAGAGAAATCACAACATTGGCTTTATTCCCAGCTATCACTCTTTTATCCCCTTTTTACTTTCAATAGTCCTGTCATATAGACAGGATTTTTTGATCTCTAGATGCAAGAAGAGCTGCATGCTAACAGGGACCAGGCAGAAACAGGGGTGAGAAAAAAAAAAATAAATACTCCTGGAATGAAAGGGAGGCATGATGAACTCCAGTGCTACCTTAGAGTTTTAAAACTGAACTGTAGCTGAACACAAATATTTGATTTTCTTTGGCATATCAAAGACTACTCCTCAAAGCCCAATTCATTCAGCATGTGAAGCCACCCCTGTGACAGCAGCTTGCTCAGGAGTGTCCCCTTATCACAGGTCTCTGTGTCCTTCAGTGTGGACACAGGCAGGACCTGGTGTTTCTCAGCCACCTTCCTGAGCAGCTGTCACCATCACCCCCCTGCTGCTGTGTCCCTTTCTCAGCTGTTTTAGTGATAAGGATCCTGATAATGCAGCTGGGGGACCCCAGTCCTGTCCCTTTCCACACGTGCAGCTGACTTCTGTTGAGCTCCCCACAGAGATCCAGAGTAGGTCTCAATAATTCCTCCTTACCCATTTGATGAGAACATAAATGAGATCATTTCAGATGCTATTTGATGCAAGTGAAATCTGAATCCAAAGAGACAAGCATTTATGTTTAAATTTCACTTTTGAGGACTTTCTGCTGCTGCCTAAGGAGGGAGAGGATAGCATGGGACCCATAAATGTATGGAAAATGAGTCCCCATGATCAACATTCTGAATACAAAGCACATCTTGCAGCTGATGAGACTTTATTTCAAGGCACTATTTGAGACCAAGTTTTGCTGTGGTAGCACTCAGAGCTAGTAGCTTATTTTGGAGATTGTCCCACTGCCATAAGAGACATTAAACTAAGGACTGAGCCACAGATTGCATCTTCAAATCTAAAATACATCTACATATTTAAATGTATGTATTTTAAATGCATCTCTTTTTCATCTCAGCAAGTCTGGGGAAGGAAGGAAAGCAGAGTAAAAGCCCTGGAATCCTTTACAAGAGTTTGCAACAAGCTCATCTTGAGCATCAGCAAGTCAATCTTCATCAAGTCCAAACTCCGGTGAGATTGCAATGACTCCAGGGTAACACCCTCAAACAGTGTTGGGGGACTGGAGATGGCACAGCATCCTGCTGCTCCCAATTCTCATTTTCTGCATTTAAAGGTAGTTAATGCTTTTTCTGTTAGAAATACACTTAGAAATCCTGAATGGCTGGGTGTCTTACACAGCTGCACAAGAATTATTAGCTTGATTGTTATTTCTCTGACTGGAAGCTGGTGGGACTGTCACCCTGTGACCAGGGAACAGGGATGGGCCTGTGCTGCCAAAGCTCATTCCAGCACAAAAGCTTCAACCTGCTTCCATGTCCTCACCACGCACATGCAGCTATCCATTTACTTAAGAAAAAAAAAGTGTTTTTTATCAAATCCATAATTATCCCATTCTCCTAACACTGTTTAGTGAAAAGAAGATAGCAATGTGCTTCTAAAAACCCAAACTTTTAGTGATTTAATATTTAAAATTTGGGGTATTTTTTGTTTTACAGGTGGATGGGAAAGCCATTAACAACGCTGCATACACCTTATTAGAAAGGCTGCCCACATCCCAGCTCAGACAGAGCACAGACTGATAAAAAGGCTTAAAACATAAATGCTTGTTTGTGTTTGGAAAGTTCCTGGAGCTTAGCCAAACGTTCAGTGTGCTGAGGAAATACAGAAAGACAAGGGCCTGCTTTCAGAGCAATGCTTGTCTGCAGCTCTGTATTATCCTGAGTGACATTTAGTCCAAGTACAGTAATAACACACATCCCTGCCTGCTGCTGAAAGCAAAAGCCAGATTTTAATACCTGATGGAAACATTCTTCCTTTTGGGAGCATCCAGAACTGGGGGGGAAAAAAAACCTCCAACCTTCAGCTTATAAAAACATTGATTTCTTCACATAAAAAGGAGCCAGTTTGCAGAAACAAAAGCCTCTCAGATGGGTGGGTGTAACCTCCAAGCTGCTGCCAGAGCAGCCTTTTAGTAACACGTGTGAGTTATCCAGAGCTGCTGCAGCACAGATTGCAAGGAGGCAGAGGAATTGCTGCTCCAAATACACCCAGGGAGCCTGGGGACACAGAGCAGGCTCTGGCTCGCACCCCAGCAGGTCAGGATCAGTGGGAGCATGGTAACAGCTGAGCCACAGCAAGGAGATGACTCTCATCCTGATGCAGGGAGACACCAGAAGCTCCTAAACTCAGAAGGTTTTTGTGTGTTTGGCTTTTAGTGAAGTCACTGAGATGCCAGCACAGGAAGGTTTGAGTGACCTGCTGAGCTAAGTTCACACTCTCATCCAAATGATGGACCAGGCAATCTCACTGAAATACTGCATCTATTCTTCACCCTGCTCCCTTTTCTCCTCTGGTCAGAGGGTGCTGAGGTTTAGGGCTTGGCCAAGAGAAGAGCCAACAAGAGACAAGTCTTAGGAGAAACCCAGTGCTGGGATTAATCATCAATCACAGCCCTGCTATCAATAAACTCACAAAAAGTAATGATTTTCTCCCTGGGATGACAACAAATTCTGATTCCAGCTACAAAAAGCTGTTCTAAAAGCCATGCTAAAGCCTCCTAGACTGACCCTGAGGAACAGCTCCAAGCTGGCCTCCCCCATTGAACAGCACTGAATTCCTTAAGGGCTCTCTCTAGAGCACGGAAGGAGAGTGACGGAACAGGTCTGCAAAATCCAGAGTGGAAAGGTAATGAGAGGGCACCTACTACCAACTTAATAAAAGGGAGTGAGGGGTGGAATTTGATGAAATGATCAGGCAGCATGTCTAACACAAATTAAATAAAGTGCTTTTTTACACAGTTAATTTATGGAACTCCTTGACACAAGCTATTGCACGAGACAAAGAGTTTTAAAAGGATTCAGTAAAGGACTAGACAAAGTCATGAGGACTTAGTGCCTCAAGGCAGGGCTTGAAGACCCCCAAGCCAGCAATTGCCAAAAACTGGAAAGATTTGTCTGAGACAGGTTCAATGTCTGTTTATTTCTCCTGCTCTCTTCTACACATCTGACCCTAGACAGGCTTTGGCTGGCCAGGTGATGGCAAATTCCATATTGGCACTGAGCAGGGACAGTGTGGAATGAGCCCCTGCAGCAGCTGCTCCTTCATACACATTTTCTCCTGGGTCAACACTGAGGATTTTCTCTGCTTTTCAAAGAGATGGGCTTCAATCCTGCCTGCCCATGGAATCACTTGCCACATCCAAAGGCCAGTCCCACCATGGATTGCAATGTGACCAGCACAGCTCAGAGCTGTCCTCCTGTGGTTCTCCTACCACTGCTCAGATTATCCTTATTAAGTGAAAGGAGATATTTTAAGGTCTTTTTCTCTTTTCATTAAAGCTTCTGTCACAGGAATTACTTGTTGCCACAGGTTTAATCTTCCGCAGAGTCCAGTTTCCACGTGTTTGCATTCATGAGATGAGGGACAGAACACGGGGAGGAAATTGGACCAAATTAACCTGCTCCCATGACAATCCACAATAATAACAAAAGTGGAAAATGGCAGGGAATTAAACTGTTCTTGACAAAAACTGTAATGACCTCCAAGAATGCCTCTAAAGTAACTGTCCAAGTAATAGTTTCCAAGAGTAATTTCAAGGATGTACTATGCAAACTCGCCTGCAGTATTTCTGGTTAAGAAACCAAAAAAATTTTAAAAATTAATCAGGGAGAAGGTAATCAATACTATAATTAAAAACACAGTAATCTGAAACAGGGTGATTGGGTTAAATAAGTACAGGTAGATTGGATCAGAGAAAACTCTAAAGTAAAGAGAAGTGTTTAAATTTGGTTTTAACACTGGGAAATAAAACACTTTAAAGAAGTTGTTCAACAGTGTGCCCTGCTCCATTTCAAACTCAGAGTAGGTGAGTGGAAAAAAACCCCACCAAAACAAAAAACCAACAAGCAAAGAAAACTGATTTTAGATAGCATAGCCTTAATTAGTCAATCCCCAAATAGAGAGATAGCATCAATCAAAGTCAGGGCAGAATTGGATCGAAAGGCCATCTGAGATTAGGCCAATCTGCTGAATAAAAAGGATGTCCAAAATAAAAGTATTTCCACTGAGTGAAGAGCAGGAGTCTGCATGCTGCATTTTCCTTTATAAAGCTGGCTAAGGCAGCCAGGGCTATGTTTTCCAGGGATTAACAAAGGAGAGAGAAATAAAAACCTCGTTATTCTCCTCAGAACAATGGCTGTGGCACTACCTAAATGATCCTGTTCAGAACCATTATTGCTGAAAATGGTGTCAGTTGCCATTATGTCAAAGAAGAAATTCAAGAGTTTGTCCCTGAATCATAAAAAGAGACTGAAATATCTTCAGGATGATGCTGTGCTCTGACACACCAGGCAGAGGCCACATCTGGGTACCACAGAAGGACCATGGCCTTATCAATGCACAGCTGACAGTGAATGGGTCAGGGACAGCAGAAATTGAAGTTACTCCTTCAGCTAAAGCCCAGTAGTGACTCAGCACTGTCATAATACACCTCCTTAATCTAGTCAAACTCTAGGAGAAGAAAGAAAGTAATCCTTGGAGGATTTCCTCTAAGTATAAACAATAATATATTACCTAAGGGCTTAATACTGCTCTACTGACAAAAACCTCTGAAATTTTGTGCAGCTGAGACTCCCAAATTCCAGCTCTGTACAGGGAGCACTTCATTTGGGATTCATCTGTCCAACTTCAAATGCATGCAACATTAATATTTGCATATGAAAATTCATTTGGGCTCCATATGGGAAGAGCTGGGCATTTCTGGAGTCCATTACTGATGGATAGAGCCAAGAAGCATTGCAGATAAGTAATGTGAAAAATGAAAATAATGTGAAAAATGAATACTATTTCTGTAGTCAAATACACCTGAAAACTTTCCTGGCTCTGTGGCCAAGATGGAGTTTCCTTCCACTCTGAATGAAACAAAAAAACTAAGAAAGCCTTGATATCAATAAAGAAAAAAAAAGGAAGAAAAAACAGCAACAAAAATCCCAGCATTGTGTTACTCACAAAGTCACTCTTATCACACACTGTGAACCAAATCCTTCTTCCAGGCAATATCCTCCAACATAAGAAGTGAGACCAAGGGCATTGGCCAAACTTCAGTTTCCTTCTTTAGCTACATCTCAGTCCCCCACATGGACAATTAATCTCTGCTTCAGGAGTCAGTCTATGGAGCACAGTTGCAGTCAAAGCTATCACTGCCAAATGAAAGCAGCAGGTAAATGACTTTGTGCTATATCTCTGCTTTTATATGCTTCCTTTGATAAAAGCTGGCTTTGAGGCAAAAAATCAACTTGGTATGAAGACACACGAGCCAGAAAAGGTCTGGAAGTGTTTTGGATCTTGGTATTATCATCCCAAGATGAGCCCTTGGACCAAAATCATGTCAGACCATAAAATACAGGAAAGGGAGGTGCATATCCAGTTAGAACTTAAAAATTGTTTAACTTGTCACGTTGAGTATCTGTTTCTGTACTCTTCCCAATTTATTGAAGATTTTGGTAGGAGTGCAAGGGAGAGAAGCCCTGCAATTTAAATAGACCTTTCTGACTGTCAGTTAGATTGATTACAGTTTTCTGCAAACAATACATTTTTAAATATTTCTTTATGGAGTTTATTTTACTCCCAGCATTTTCTCTATTATACAAACCCCATAACGAATGCAATCACACTTCTATTCACTGCCTCTCCAAAGTCTTCCTCCCTCCCTTTTCTCTAGCCACCTGTTAGCTCTTTCTTTTCTAAATTTAACTCCCTTAGCTTTGTTTGGTAACCTTTTCCTCATGCCCTCATTATCTAAATTCTGCTCCTGCTGTGGTAAAGCTGGTGGGGAGCTGGATCTGGGTTGTTATTTTGGAAATGGGCGGGGGAGGAGGTAATGAATCAGTCCATCAGCAGAGGGTTATTTATGGATGGTTTTCCTTAATAAATAAAGTTTTAAAAATAATCCAAGGTCTCTACCACATCGTACAAAAAATTGACAGCACAAGCACCAGGATTTATTTATAATATCTCAAGATATGTCTTATTTCTGGTTATTACATTGGCAGGGCAGTAAAAAGGCACTGGATAGTCCTTTACAGCTGTGAAAGGTAAATTTAAGTTGGAATTCTAACTCATTTATTCACTGCTCAGTGTTAGCACAGTAACTGGTCATCAGTCACTTCCCAAAGATGACAACAGGGTAATCCAACATCACTGAACAAAGAATACATTGCTCTCATTATTACAGTGTGTCTTGCATTTCATTTGCAGCAGTTTTGTCCAAACTTTAATGCATAAACTGCAGCTTTCTTTGGAGTTTCTCATTGACTCACTACACACAAAACACCTACAGCCCTTTGGAGATGGAGAGAAGCTCCAGACTGAGCATGGCTCATCCATCCTGACTATCAGGGATGCAGGTGAAAGCTGTAAGGAGCACAGCCTTAGCAGAGGGAATAACTGCAGCCTTTCCCAACATCATGTTCCATGTATCCTGCCCAACACACCCTTCTACAAACTCCTTGACTGCTGCAATAAATCTAACCTTGAGCTGGTGCACTTTAAATACTCTGTGGAAACAGGTTGAGGCACATAAAAACCACACAACTAATACACTGTGAGGTTACTAAATGACTGAATTTGGATGCAAGCAGGAAAATAAAAGCTGTATTTCACCTACAGAGAGAGCCTGGAAACCCCTGTTCCCACAAAGCACATACTGATTTTGAAAATATAGCGAGCTTGTGTTGGGACACAGAGGGGAGATATTTTTAAAATGCCAAAGTCACTGGCATGGCACCAGGAGTTGGTTTAATTTCATTCTCATGCTTGCTCAGAGCCAAAATGAGTCATCTTCCCCATGAAATAGGAATCTGTACACAAGGCTGGCTGTTAATTACCTTTCCTGTCTCCATTAAAGAGGGAAGTGACAACTCCAACCTCTCCCTGGGCGAGCATTGTGTTCTCGCGCCCGCCAACAAATCTGCGGCTGCAGCTCAAGTGGCACTCGAGATATTCACTCCAGCATCTCAACAACACTATAATAACTGATAATTTGACAACAAGAAGCCATCCTCAGGAAGCTCAAGCCACTTATAGCCCCAGGAGAAGCAAAGAGAGGTATTTCTTCAGCAGGCCTGCCCACAGAGCAGCTCGTTTCAGCCCAGGGCAGCATCAAGCACTCCAAAATTGGGAGCAGAGATCTCCAAAGTATTGCTGGTTTAGCATATTGACTCCATGGAACTAGGGGGTCTATCTCTCATTTATTTGTGAGCATAAAGTTTTGGGAGTAGCAGGACTCAAAGGAGATGGTGATTAGCTCAGTGATAGCTCTGAGCATCCCCAGCCCTGGGCAAGTCAGCTCTGCAGCAGCATTGTCACCCCAGGAACCAGGATGGAGGTGACAAAAGGTGCCTCCCAAAGGTAGTCCACCAAAAATATCACAGGTTCCTTAGATGCCTTTTTACCTTTGCACAGGACACTAACTGGAAGGAATGCAAAGTGTTACAGCAGCTGCCGCCAATCAACTGTCAAAAAACCTGAATCTGCCATATTCCAAAAATTACAGTGGCAAGATGTGACAAGAAAAATCTTAGTTCTGCTTGTTCCCTGGGCTTTCACCTAAATGGGAGACTAACTGAAGGGCAGAAACAAAATTTTTCTATGCAAAAGCCTGCTCTTTTTAAAGACCCTTTAGAAGAGCTTCATTTATGAAGTGAAATAATATCAGATTTAGAATATAATCATAGGAAAAAAAATGAGCAAAAAAATAAAAAGGCAACATTGAAATTGCTACTCATTATGGTTGTAACAAAAATTCACTCCTATTCAAAGGTGAATCAAGATCCATACAAGGCTTCTCTCAGCAAGCCCTTGGGATTCAAATAGATTAATGTACTTGTGCTGAGCTTCCCAGAAGGACAAATCTCACCTTTGTGTGCACTGCAGCAGTTAAAGAAACAAAAATTTTCCAGAAATGAAAACACTGAAAACTGAAAGCCTTCAAATACAGCAGGGAAAAAAGCCACTTCCATTTCTGTTCATAAACTCAATGGTTTACCCAGAAATAAAACAACCTCCAGACAAAAGCTCATAGCAACTTGCTAACCCTCCTGAGGTCTCACTGGGCACCTCTAAATTAGATAACACCACTGATGAGTCTTTAATCCTTTGTGTCACTACAGGAGGAGATTGATGTGCTCACAGCAAGGTGTTTGGATCATTTGCCTGGACCATGGCACAGGCCATTCTCCTAGCTCAGCCTGAATGCCACCATAATTTATTTCTTTTCTTACACCAGTTGCATCTGATTTATTTACTTATTCACCTGAAGAAGTAAATACAAACACCAGGGTTGATATCTTTATAGCATCCTTCCCCCTGAAGAACCAGGTTCTCACTATATCAGGATACCCACTACTATGATAAACCCTTTTTGTGGTGAATTTATTACTTTGTCACAGCATGTTCTGTATTGAGCAGAACAGCTGCAAGTGAAACCAGTTCATTAGTCATCTACTCTGTGGCTTATGGGGGAAAGCTCTGGAATTACTAAAAGTAAATACACACAAGGAATAGCATTATTTCTCAGAGGCAGAGAAATTTCTGTTACCACACATCTTATCTGAGAAGATAAAGAACACAGGGAAAAAATAAAGGAAATTCTTCATCATTAGAGTAATTTCATGAGGGTATCTCAAAATCAAAGCACAAGACTGAATTTCAGCCTTGCAAGGTTAGTCGTAGAAAACTCATCTACATGAAACACACTGCCTGGTTTACTGCTGCTTTTTCCATAAAATAGTTTAAAGCTAGTTATTCATTTCATTGAACTTTTCATGGGGCTGTTCATCACATTTTTACCATCGTGGCAAGTGACTAATGACCTTGAAAAAAATAAAAAGTAGCCATATGAGCATTAGCAGAATAATATATACTCCAGATAAAGGAGGGAATGTTCAGCTTTTGCTCAGTGAGGTATGCAGCTTGTTCGACAAAGAATGATTTAGAGGGAAAGCAACAGGAAATCTCATGATGGTTTTCAGATACAGAGCAGGGATAAGCAAAGCTGTGACTCAATGCAAGCAGAATCCCAGCCAGCCACTATGGAAATAGAGGTAATTAATTAATATGTGCTTGAGCTCACCTAACCTGTACCGTCTTATTTAATTCCTTGAACTCGGGGCCATCATGAATAACAGATTCTGCTGTGTCTTCTTCCCACAAACTGGGAAGAAATGGGAACACAGTCACAGGATAAACCTAGAGTCTGCTATTTTCCTTGTAGATGAAGGAGGAATTATTCCACAGGGTGTAGCTGAAGGTGCAGGACTCAGTGCTACAGGCTCCCAGTGCCTGTGCATGGACACTGGCACAGAACTCTCACTACTTAGCAATTTTTCCCCCTGAAATAAAAAATCCCAATGTGTGAGGGAGTCATCTCCCAAGCTCTTTAAAAGATTCAATGCTTCTAATGCCAGTCATTCCATTCCAGGTATTCTTATTCACAAAAAGAACAACATGCCCTTCCTGAAATCTTTGTGGTGGGCAAAGGGGGTTCTAGGAATGTGTTCCTACAGGTACATGAGAGCTGTGTGCTAAAAAGGGGGGGAAAAGCCACAAAAACCCACTAACAGCAATGGCAGAATGGCCCTATTTTCATTGTCAAGCCTCATCTCGACCACGCTTTAAAGCAATTTAAGTGTTGCCCAATTTGATTCCCTATGCAGCCCCAGCAGATGACAACATGAAAACCTGAGACACCACATGCAGCTGAAAGTGCCCAAGCACTTTCCATACAGGCAGACCTGGCCAGGAGAACCCAATGGCTGGGTTCAGGGAGAGGGAAACAAAGAAACAGAAAGAAATAGCATTTTTAAGGATGTCTCTTTTAATCTTGTTTCTATTCACTTCAATATAGGAGCAAGAACAACTTTCTCTTTTAATTTTACAAGATTTCATAGGCAGATTAAAGTTTCTCTGTAGTTATTTCCTCTGCATTTGATCTGGCTTATTTCTTTTAATATCAATGGAGTTAAAAGAGGATGCATGTCATCTATTTTATTGGGTTTAGTTTTTCCCAGTGCAACTTTTCACAAAGAGCAATCAGCTCAAAGATAAAAGGCAACACTACAGCTCTGACCTAGGAAAATTTCACATTTACTTAGCAATCCTAGAGGTTATTTCAGTTGCAGACTTCAGCTCCAGAAAAACTCTTGGTTTTTGGTTGCAATCACAAAAATGTCACATGCAAAAGGAGTCTTTCCAGGTAAAAGTGGTTTGATGGGCACACAGGTACCCACTGCACCCTGAAACGCCTTTGGAAATACAGGACACCATGCTGAGAGGTTGGGCACATATAGATTACTGAGCTGGAAAATTATTTTGGACCCAAAGTCTCTGTACTTCAATTTTATGGGTAATTAAACCTAATGTGTTGTCATTCAGAAAGCAATTAAGCCCAATATCTAGAATGCAGTGTCCCCTTCCAGTGAGTGATGGGAAGGAAGTGACAGCATCCACTGTGCTGATGGATCATTTCTGGGAACCCCCTGGTGACCTTGGGGCCCCTCCTGAAAGGGAAACTGAGCCAAACAGAGAGGATTCCCCTGGGGCCACACCTGGGGATGCCCCTGGGGCCACACATTGCACTCATTACCAGCTGCACCTCCTGGGAAGTGTGTTGGCTGGCTCAGGGAGAGCCTGGAAAGGAGATTTCCCAAGCAATCAGACAGATTTATCTGGATATTGCTCTGCTAAAGACACAGAAATGGCCAGAGATAAGAGACATCAGGGATGCAGCAATGATTTCCATTCTTTGGGAATTTCGTATCAACCACACTGGGCACACCAGAGGTCTTCCCACTTTTTCTGTTGGCAGAAGACACCAATCCAATCAGGCTAAAGGCACCAAAACCATCAATGGGGGAACTCAGTCATGGCAAAATCACCTTGGCTGAGAGCCATGCTCAGCACGAGGCTCTGAATTCTCACACAGCATCAGCAGCACAGCACTCCTGGTGTGACTGGGAGCAGACCCCAGGCCATTCCCACAGCCCCACATGGATGTGAACCAAAGCAGCCCAAACAGGGTGCCCCTGGAGCCCCCCCAAACACCCTGCACAGCCCAGGGGCACCAGTGCTGCAGGAGCTGTGGTGTCCTCTCCAAGCAGAGGTGATGCCCTGTGCTCTCTGAGCCCCATGAACTGCTCAGTGTCACAGGCATCTCTTCATGAAAAATCCTTTTTTCAGGATTTTTCCTCTTGAGAAGCTGACAGGCTTCAAGAACAAAATGTAAACAATGGTTATCTGCTGCTGTGGAATGCAACAGGTGGACCTTTGATTGGCCCATGTGAGATGTTTGTAATTAATGGCCAATCACAGTCCAGCTAGCTCAGACAGAGAGCCAAGCCACAAACTTTTGTTATTCTTTTCTTTTCTATTCTATTTTTAGCTAGCTTTCTGATGAAAATTTCTTCTATTCTTTTATTATACTTTTAATGTAATATATATCATAAAATAATAAATCAAGCCTTCTGAAATATGGAGTCAGATCCTCCTCTCTTCCTCAATCCAAAAACCCCTGTGAACACTGGCACAGCACAGGACCTGCAATCCTTGGCCATGCAAAGGTCAGCTGTCCCCAAGCTCAGTGAAAGCCCTGAGCTGAGATTTCCAGAAAAAAAAAAAAAGAGGCAGCCTTATATACCCATTAATATCACAACATTTGTTTTAAATTCTATGTTTAAGTATCATTAGGTTTAATAACAATGGTGTGCCGAGACATAATTGTGATCAAAAGGTTCACTCAAGGTTAGAAAGAAAGTTGGTTGCAAAGTCACAAAACCAATCTAATCTCCTGCTGTGCAGACCTGTACTTTGGGAGGAAGATAATTGTTACTAAAGCTCACCAGTGGGTAGTCGCCATAAAGAAAAACTTAATAATTTAGAGTGTGTATAATGCCAATTTTTTTCAGTGTAACTATGGAATGGGGAATGAGATTGGTAGGGAAAAACGAAAATAAATTTAACAAACACTACCTTCACAAATATTGCATCAAACCACATCTCAGAAATTCTGTTACAGTCATGCTGACCCAGCCAAAACATTGCTCTTTTTGACAGGAAAAGCCAACACCACAGTGGGATTTCTTAAAACATTTTTCTCTTCCTCTGTTATTTTTTATACTACTATTTGAATGCACCAGCTTTTTGCTTCTTTCATGACTGGGCAGCTTAGTGATAAGCCAGAGTATTACAAATGTTTTCTCCATCTTTGAGAGCAGTGTGTAATATCATTAGATTTACACGGTTTGCTTTGGCAGTGACATGTTCAGGGGACATGCTGGTCCCCCACCACAGAGACAGGGTCAGCTCTGAGTAAGCAAGACAGAAGAGCAGCATTAGCACAAACCTATTATCTCTGTTCAATTTTCCCAAAGAGTAACCAAGGCCTCTTCTGCAAGAGAGAATAAATGAAAATATTTTTTGTCTGATAAAAATTAGTAAGTTGCTCTAACACATGCCTGTTCTGGCACTTTTTCTCACCAATTACAGCACAAGGTAGCTTCAGGTGATGAGCAGAGGAGGACTGGTGGCAGCCTCAACAACACACCCAACACCCAAGGACCTGGCTTGAAGAACAAGAGGGCAAAGCCACAAACCCTGGCATTGCTATTGGAGGATTCAATATTTAGTGTGCAACTCACATTTCCACAAACAAAGCAGGAAAAAACCAGTCCTGTTCCTCTGCCTGCCCACAAGCTCACCTCCCCTGTTTGAGCTGGCAATGCCACACTGTCCCTACCCCAGCTGTTTTGGGACAATTGTTTCTGAATCAGAAAAGCACCAAATCCAAAGCAACATCACCCCATCCTGGGCACTTGTGGAAGGTGAACTTTGCTGAAATGCCAGGCTTGCAATCTGCTGTACTGCCTGGCTAATTTTATACCCTGGCCCATCCACGAGGATATGGACAACATATGAGGTTTGTTAATGGCTCATATTTCTGCATCAGATCCTCCTGAGCTGCTCCACAGGCTGGCACTGATGTGTGACACATCAGGAATTTCCCAATTTGTTGACTGTCACAGGTTTGCTTTCACCTCCCTGGAAAATCAGTCCCAGGAGTTGAAAGCCAGATTTTCACTCTCTACTTCAATGCCTCTGTTCAGCATGTGCAGGTTAATGATGGTGTGTAATAATCAATAAGCAGCTCCTGGCTTTCAGCTGAGGGTGCATTACTGCCAGGTCAGGACAGGAAGGTGAGCCATGCAATTGCTGCTCGCTGGGGAAGGCTCTCTCAGGGCAAACACAGCCCCTCCCAGCTCCCTTGCTTGTCCTGCTGGTGTCATTACCACTCTCCTCAGTCTTTGCCGTCAGCAGATTGCTGTGCTCTGGAATTAGGAGGCTGACAGTGATGGTTTAATGACATGCAAACAGGCAGCGTTGCCGTGATTTCCAATAACTGCGTGCCAGCATAAAAGCTGCAACTTCTAAGTGAGGGAGGCAGATCCCAGCAAGATTTATGCTTACAAAACCAGTGTCCACAGGAATCTGAGCCAGGACCAAGCTGGAGCCTGTGGCAGGAGAGCACTGCTTCACCCAGCACAGGTCTGGGGTGCTTGTGCAGGTTCAGAGGATGCTCTCTACTTGCACCCTGCCAGCTTCATTTGACCTGCTAATACCAAAGGTTAAGAATGAAGGAGAAATGCCTTTGATAAAAGAAGGAACCACACATCAAAATAAAACATCCTCTCAGCTTCAGAAGACAGCAAAGGAAATTACTTAAGATTTCATTATGCTTTTCTCGGCCATTTCATATCTGCACCTGATAGCAAGTGACATCTATCCGCACTGTCAGACTTCTTTCCATCATGCAGAAGGACAGAAGAAATCATTCACTGACACCTTGAGATTGTCAGGACAGAAAGCAAAGGGGCATCAAGGGGTTTATCATTGAACGAGCCAAGTACCTAAATCCATTTAACACAACTTCTAAACAACTTCTATGTGACTCAAGCAAGGAAGCAGGAACACATTGGATAGCAAAACAAAAAACAAAACTTTCAGGCTTTAGCTCCTCAAGACAGATCATCACTCAGTGCCTACACAATTCATCTCATCTAGTTTATTTTCACCAGCTGTGCTCTAGAGGTGGCATGAGCACCCAGCAGAGCAACCATCTGAAATGAGCTCCCTGCAAGGACAGACAGGCAGAGCCTGAGCCTCCTTTGCAGGGCTCAGAGATGTACCCAGGAACAATACAAGAGTTTTGCCATGTCATGTTTCTTTAAAATACCACAGAACAACACACCAAAGGAGGAAAAAAAATAAGCAGTCTCCATCATTGGAGGAGACTGACTCCAGGGGAGAAGCAGAGCAAGCAGCAAGCACCTTCCTGACCACTAATTCTGGAGCAAACTTCTGTCTGTCATTTGTGGATGAGGCTCTCCAGTCCATCCAAACACCAGCACCAGTTGCTTTAACACAAAGTGAAGAATTCAGGGAAAATGCTAAATTTGTTTAACAAAAATAATAAGATAATATGCATAGCAAGAGCTGAAGTGCCCCCAGTAGCAGACACAGGGAGCAGCCCTTGCTCTGCTCCTGCCAGGTGAGAGGGGGGCCTGGTGCTTTCATTGACCCAGCAAACTTTCACCTTTCACCCTGGGGAACACCCCAAGCCTCTGCTGCAGCCAGAATGGTCTGATTTGGAACCCTAGGACAGGGGATTACTCAATTTTAGAGTTCATAATTCCAGGCTCAGCTCAGGAGATGCACCACAAGGTCTGTGCAGAGGGATCATGTACAATGGGCTGGTTAGAGAGGGTTTGAATGCGACAGGACAGATACAAGCCCTGACCTGTTAATGGGGCTAAAGTGATCAAAACAAGGCTCTGTAACCCACACTCCATGAACAGACACCTCTCCAAAGAGTTTGTTGCATCCTGTGTTTCCTCCATCAGCAGAAACCCCTCCTGGCAAAGCTTCCATGTGAGGAAGACTTCTGAAAGATGGAAATGGGTCATCTTCTCTCCGCAACACTCCCATCTTTCCAGCCCTGGGGAACCACTTAAAAGCATTAGGTGACAAATGTTTTGTTCCAAGCACTGCAGAGGCCCCGTGGAACTTGTCTTCTGACACCTCTGCTGGTAAACGAGCCGGTGGCACAACAACATGACAAGGGATTTAAAAATTAAGTCTCCCCAGACACTCCCTGGGGGTGCTTTTGCTACAACATGCTGCACTGATGCCACATTCCTACATTTCCATGTTTTACAAGAAATGGATTTCTCCTCTCAGTGAAACTTTAATGTGACAAAATCAAGGGGCACTGCAGTAGTGCTGGGATGTTTTTTGTTGGACACCACCATGCACAGGGCTGCCTGTGGTAAGGCATTCCCTGAACTTGCCTTTGCATGACCAATCATTCAGATCAGGAATAAAATCCCTTTGAGAAAGAATAGACACAGTGTGAAGGTTTTGGCTGTGAACTTCTCATGCTAGGAGGGAAAACAAAGTTAGAGGGGGTGAACAAGACAGGCCATTGGAGCAGAATTGGACAGGCCATGTTCCAAACAGCTGGTCCCTTCCCTCCCAGGGGTTTGAGACGTGGCAAGACTGCTCAGGACATGTAGGAGCCCTCCAGTGACAGCCCAGAGCTCACCTCAGCCTCCACCAGCCAAAGCTGTGTTATCAATGGCTGTCTCCTCCTTCCCAGTACCTGCTGCTGTAAATCATAGCCCAGAGCAAGGCTTAAGAGAAAGCATCTAAATCACAAAATAAAACAGGTCAGAGCTGCAATTATGATCAGTGAAGCAGGCATCAGTATGTTGTGCATAATTAAAATGACTGTAGGACTTCTCTATAAATATCAGCCAGAAAAGTGTCTCTTTGTGTGTGGGCACAGAAATGAGATGCAGGAAACAGCCTGCTCTGATGTGACAACACGACCTTGGAACAACTTTGTTGCCTCCACACCAGACTAATTACACTGTTGAAATGTCTGATTGTGTCCCTCTTGCCATCAGCAGCAACCAAACCTTTGCAGCAATAAATGGGGAGTGAGTACCAGTTCAATAAAGATGCACAGAACACTCATTCTGCTGCCCCTTGAAGTTCTCTGAAGCTGCAGTTCCAAGAGCAGAGGCTCTCGTTCTCTCCTTTAAAAGTCTGAACTCAGCTTGGAGATGAAATCTGCTCAAGATGATAAATGGATACCATGCAAAGCTTGTCTTACACACGTCTTTAAATATTTTACTTACTGCTCATCAATCTTGCCCATCTATGCAGCATTCTTAACTACTTTGCAGTGAGAAATCCAAGCCCTCCGGGGAATTTGGGAAGCAAAATACATTCCCAATCTTCTCAATGTTCTGATGACAGGAAATATGGAAATGTTAAATGGAGAGTGGTGCTAAAGCAAAGAGTTGCTCCAGAGAGCTTTGTTATTGCCAGACTGAGCCCTGGGGCAAGGCTGGACCCAAGGGTCAGGGGCAAATCCACACGGTGCATTTTGGACCTTGTGGGTCCCAAAATTCCCAATTTCACTGGCAACAGCTCAGAACCACAATTTGAGTCTGAAACACTGCACAGAGCAGGCTCCACAGCTGAGCAGGTGAATAACATCATGGTCATGAACAGCACAAAAAGACACTTCCCATTAGCACAGAGAAAAAACAGAAGTTCAGCAAGTGACTACACATGAGGTATGTTTTTATTCAGAGCTATTTCAAAACACAAATACTTCAATCAATAATCACTCACCTCCCATTCAATACCCCAGTAATCCCCTTTTGTCCAGCATAATGCCTAGACACAATTTTATTGACCCAACAGTATTCTCCCAGGACACACCATTCTTTGACTGCTAATGACCAGGTGGGTACATTTCTCCCTGCAGCCAAGTATTTATCAGGCAGAAGGAAAATATGGGATTCATTGATGCATAAAACATTGCAGATAAATAATAATGAAAGACCTATGCATCATTCTTGTCAATGTACTGAGAAGATTTGCTGAATGCACAGAGGCCGGGAGGGGGAAAGAAAAAAAAAAATCAAAAGTCTTCATCTGTGAAAACAAATATTGAGGCAAAAGCTCACTCAGGGGCTAAAGGGACTCTTCCACCAAGACTAGATTATTAGCACTGGAAAATACACAGCCTGATCTTATGCCCAAAAATGTAACATGCAACGTGTAAATGCAACCAGTGCTCCAAAAGAAATGCTCTAAGCCATCTCACAACCCAAGGAATGGTTATAGAATGTATATTGAGTTGGGGGGAAAAATGATGAGATTTAATAAATATTTTTTTTATTATTTCACAAGCTGAATGATTAAAAGAGACTGGATAAATTAGTTAATCTAAATGATTTTCCATATGAAATATTAATATGCTGGACAACAATCAAAAGTCATGAACTGAATAAAATAAAAACCTGCAATGAAATGAACTGGAACACTGTGAAAAACAGGAAAAATAAGCAAGGAGGAAGCAGCTGTCATTCTCAAATCACTCAAATATAGATCTTCTTTATAAAGAATAATGGTGCATCCAAAACAGTTATTTCCTTAAAATAACCTACATAAAGTACTAAAGGAGAGGCACATAATACATGGCACTGCTGCAGCTCTGTCAGGTCACCATTCCCTTTTTAAGGTGTTATACTGCTTGAGCTTCTGCTGGGAATTCTCCCTAATAAATTTCCTTTATATGTCACTTTCCAGGGCTGACATTTGAGGGATGCTATGGGAAGATTTGGAGAACTTCTGGAATAATTCCACGGGGCTGGTTACCCTCAGCAGGCAGGAGCAGCTCCCTGGGAGATCCCACTCACAGATCCGTGGTTTTGGGGCAGGACAGGGGTCAGGGAGACTCAGGAGCCATTGGGACATGAATGAACTCCAGGTTCAGATGCTCTGGAAAACCATTCTTGGAGCAGGGCAGTTCTAGCACAATCTGCATGCAGCATCACAACCCCAAGGGGAGAAAAACACCTTGCAAAACACCAGGCCAAAGCCCCTGTGACCCAGTGCTGTGCTGAATAAAATGGAAAAAGTGCTCTGAAATCCAAGCCTTGCACAGCTCATGGAGCAGCCTGGTCCAGCCTGGCAGCATTTCTGCATTTTATCATTTTACCCATCTCCTGTTGCTCAAACTCAGGGAAAACTGACATCTGTCTGTGAATTCATTCCTCTGGCAGAGCCTGTTAAGTGCCCAGATGCCCTTCTCCATTTCCCTCACCCTTGCAGGAGACAAAATCCATTCAAGGCAAGTAACATAAAGAAAAGCTCATTTCCTTTGAACTTATTTACAAGTTTTACCATTAAACTTGCCCACATTATGCAAGCAGCTTGCAATCTTCCCTAATTCTCTGACTTTAATTATATAATTGAACAACCTAAAAACTCATTTTTTCCAGGAAACATTAAACATTACCATCTTAATGAAATTCTTAATGAAACCGTCCTCCCTGCATGCAAATGACTGGCACTGGATTTGCTTATCACACTGATAGACAAAAGGACAAATGTCCTTCCTTTTGTCAATCAGCAGGAGTGACAGCCCTTCCCAAGGACACTCCTCCTCCATGGATGGATAAGGCTGACACAGTCACAGGCAGGAGGAAGGCATCATCACAGGGAAGGGTGAGGAAGCAGCCAGGAAAGGTCAGCAAGAGGGAATAAACCAACAAAAGAGACAAAGTCAAGGCAAACTTTTTTCCTTAAGCTCAGTTGAGTACCAAGGTATCAAATTCACAGGCAATCCCTGACAAGGGGAGAGAATGATGAGGAGGACTCCATCTTAGAAGGTTAATTAATTACTTTATTATGCTATATTAATCTATATTATATTACATTAAATATAAACAACCTGCCAAGCACTCAACTGCACACACTGCGCAGAATCTCCTGACTGTCCCCAAAGTCCTGACACACACAGAGACATTGGCCCTGATAGACCAAGGAAACAAAACACTATCACTGTGGGTAAACAACTCCCATATTGCATTCTACTTTGGCACAAACACAGGCACAGCAAATGAGATAAGAATGTTCTTGAGAAGAATTGTGCCTTGCTTTTCCCTGTGAAGAGAAATGTGGCGACACAGAGGGGCTGTGCATCAGCTGAGCTGTGACACACAGGGGGGAAGAGATGGAGAGGGGGGTCAGGGGTCTCAGCATTGTCCTATTGCAGCCATGTACTGTCTAGAAGGGAAAAACTGTGGGGCATTTTAGACACTTGAGTGTCATAACCTGTTTCAAGAGACTTGGCTCAGCCTTGCCCACCTCAAATGCCCTCCTTGTGTTGCCTTTGCCTCAGGGAGACTCTTGGCTCCAGCTCCATGGCTACAGACATGGTACACCCACCAAAAACCAAGAAACCACCTGGGAAGGAGCCCTGCCAGTGGCATGGCTGTGCTGGGCACCCCTGTCCTTCCCCATGCTGCAGGACATGCCCACCATGTCACAGCACAGAGGGATGCTGCTGCAGCTGTACTGCAGGGAACCAAGATACCTGCAGGGGTGAAACCTCCAGGAAAAGCTGCAAGAGAGCAGGGGAAAATAGAAACCAGCACTGAACTCCCACTGCCTCTCCCACCAACTTGCCACTCCTTGGTACCAAACCAGCTGCAGAGAGGAGCATCTGTCCCCCACCAAGGGTGTGGAGGTACCTTTTGGAACCTGGTCCTGTTTTAGTCCCTGCCTGCAGCTGTTCTCCACAGCAGACTTTTGAGGCACTGGCCCAACCATCACAAATGTGATTTACAGGCTGCAGCACTGTTTTCCCAAAGCAGACCCATTCTGCTCCCTTCCAGCCTTTTCTTGCAGGGTATTTTTACACAGCCCAGTTCTTGTGCAGCACCAAGTTCTACCCAGCTAAAGAAATTTTTGTCATGAATATTTCGGGTGCATCCTCTCCTTCACTGTCACTTTGTGACCTCCAGCTCTTGTTTTTGATACCAGTTCAAAGCCACCACAAATGTCTTTCATTTTTATTCCCATCAAAAACATGTGTAGTTCAAAGACACGACCTTGGTGTCTGCTTCTGCAAACAACACTGGCCTCAGTGCTACACCAAAATCCATGTCACTGAATCAGCTTGCTCCAGCCTCTTCTAAATCTAATTCTTTCTAAATCTAATTCTCATAGATAAAGAGCAGAATAGTTTTATTCAATAAGCATTAATTAGTTCTTTTTTCTCCTCTCCCCTGCACTTACAACATCCTCCCCCTTTGGCCTACAGGTACACCTCACCCTGCTGCAGCTCCCAGATTGTCCTGATGATTTATTGACAGGAAAACTCAAGCCCCAGGTGCCTTTCCTGATTTACACTCAGATCTGCAATTATGGGGTAGGTGGTCATAACAAACTCCAAAATAAACAGAGACAGATGCGATGAGTAATTGAGAGGGAAAGAAGGAAAAAGCAAAGAGGTGTCAGGGTCCTGGCACTGCCCTAACCAGAAGGTCTGGGAGGGAATATTGAAAGAATTAAAGATCCAGCAGAGCTTTGGAGATGGGGATCTGAACCTGACCCCTGTGTGGCCTCCACTAAGGGCAGATTCCTGCTGCTGTCAGCTGAATGTCTGACAGTTTTAAAGACATTTGTGCAAAATGTTCTTTTCCATTTCAAGTCTAAAAAATATAAATATTTTTGAGTCGGCTACAAATACCTGACAAGCTAATTGCTTGGTATCATTAGAAGATTAAAGAATTAATTTTACTTGGGTCATGCATCTAATCCAGGTGAATTCCTTATGCTGGTTTGAAGAAAATGGTTAGGGAGCCTCGATTTGACAAGCTGACATCACCAGTCTTGATTTCTCAGCTAAAAAAATCTGCTAAGTTCTCCCCACAGTTGCAAATAAATTCTATTTTCTAGGTCTCTATCCTTCCTTAAAGTACAACAGCCCTGCCAGCACCAGAACATTTTCTGTGTCCAGAGCAGAAATGCTTTTTCAAGCTCTGATAGGCAAAGAGGTTCTTGATTCCATGACAGCTCATGATCCTAAACAACAACAGGCATAACCTAAATCACAATTAACAGTCTTGGTGCTCGAACAGTCCTGCTGAATCCAACTGATATATTTGTCCAGTAGAGTAAGAAAACATCCCCAAAGCACAGGGGACCGAAACATGGCCACTGAGGCCCAAATCAACTCATTAAAAAAAATAAATGGGAGCAATTCCATCGGCCTCAGTGGGAATTCAACCCAGTGTACAGCTTATAAAGCACTTTCACCAAGTGCCTTTCTTTCAAGGCTCTTTACAGCAGAGGTGCATCATTATTTGCTGTAACCCCAGAACCTTCCCCTAGTCGGTTTTGTTTTTCACTCTGTGATTCATTCCAGTCTCTCAGAGTATTCCCTAGCTGTGCATTTTTGTCCCCGACATTGTTTTCTATCCCTAGCATCCCAAGTTCTGTATTCCTCACCAATTATTTATAGAAGGGACTCATCCAGCCCCAGATCCTTGCCCACAGCCTTATGTCAGTGCAGCTCCAGCTGTTTGTCTCCCAGGAATTCAATCACCTTTCTGCTTCTTGTTTTTTTGTTGCCTACATAATGGTAGCATTTGTGATGACAAAAAGCAGCTCAGCGTGCTCAAATCACACATGCTTGGACATATGAGCCCAAAACCAGAACTGTATCCCATTTACTACTAAGAGTTCTGTCTAACTTGGTTTTCTCTGCCACCTTTTCCCTTTCCTCCCCATAGTCTTCTCCACCTTTTCCCTTTCCTTTCTTCCTTAATATTCTTCTTCACCTTTTCCCCTTTCCTTTCCTCCCCACCTTTTCCTCTTTCCTCCCTATATTCTTCACCATTTTATCTTTCCTCCCCTATTCTTCTCTGCCTTTTCCTCTTTACTCTTCTCCATTTGTAAAAGAAGAAACAATTTTTGCCTTTCCAAGCAGGAATTCTGCAGTGACAGGGTGGGGAAGGGACCCCTCAGCAGTGGGAAGGGGCAGAGAGCCAAGTGCCTTGGAGATGCACCAGAAGTGCTGACTCTGCTCCTGATCAACAGGAGCAGCCTCCTGGTCATGCTCCATGGCTCAGCCCAGCAAGGATGCCCTTTCCAAAGGAGGGATATTGATTGCAAGGAACCATCCCACCACCACCCCCTGGCAGGAGGTCACTACAAAACTTCCCTTCCTCTCCCTCACATCCATCTTGTTGACTCTTGTGGGGATTCTGCAGATTACAGCAGAGCAACTGAATTATTCCAGCTAATGAGAACGTAATGTTTCATCACCAACTTCCACAGTCACTTAAATCTATCCTTATCTAATTAATTTTGCAAAACAAAAAGTGACTAGGCAAATAAACTCCACAATGTGACAGCTGTAGTTTCATGAGTTACACTCTCTTGCTCTGTTTGCTGACTGAACAGTAAGGGGGCCAAAGAGAAATGGAAGAAGAAATTACTCTATGAATTATTTACTTTAAATCAGTGCAAAATTTAAGGGCAAAAAACCCCACAAGTGAATCACTAGCTCTGCAAAAGTGTCACCACTGCCATCCTGCTATTGGAAGGCACGGAGGCTTGTGAGTGGCAAATGAAACAGAGCTGAGCTACACAGAGCCCATCTCAGAAAAGCAAAATTAAACAACATTAGCAATGACCCATTTCCTCACTCAGCAGGGGCCAGCTGAGCTAATCTGGCACTGGAGGAAACATGCTGAGGGTTTTCCCACACAGAGATTGCTCTCTGCCAACACTTCCACTAATCCACCTTGCCCCAAAATGGTTGACCATTTCTGTTTAAAGAAATAAGTGGGGATTAAGAGGAGGAAGCCTGAAATCCAACTGTATTGAAATTAAACTGGCAGGGAAGGAGAACTGCTGAGAAAGAGGGATTTGCTCTGGAAAGAGATACAGAGCTGCTGTGGGATGGGGTTTGTGCAGAGAGTGTAGCTGTCACACCCCACTGATGCCCTCACTAGCACTGGGGGATGTTCATTTCTGGGGGTTTACACTTGGTTTTTTCCTTTTTTAAATACAAAAATGAATTTCTGCCTGTTGACCTCCAAGGAAACAAGCTCAAACAACTTCAGCCACGCAGACAGACCTTTCACTTGTGCTGCAGGTAAATGTTTCCACTTAAACTGCAGTGACAGCAATGTTGGGCTCAATGACCTTAAAGGTCTTTTCCAACCTAAACAATTTTATGATTCTGTGACAGCTGCTTCAAGTGTTTGCTCCCATCTTCTCCCCCTACCACACTTTTACTTACTTTGCCTGTATCTACAGACATTTGCATCCTCTCTGATACCAGTTCCATTTGCCCACTTTTTCCCCTTTAAAAAGAAAGCAGCCCCATCCACTGATGCCTCCTGGCAGAGATCTCTGACTGCAATCAGAGCAATCCTCATTTATTCCAGCTGAGGATCTGACCCCAGGACTTCCAGTGCTTGAGCTGAAGTAGAAGTAGAATCAGACCAGGCCATTACATGTTTGGGAGAAGTCCAAGACACTTTCAGGTGCTGCAGACAGCAGTGCCAGCAATTTGTAAGGATTTTTTTTCCCCCATCTGAATCAAACAGGGATGATCAGTGTGATGGGTAGGGCACACAGAGATCTCATCCAGGCACTCTTTTGATTATCAAGCATGCCAAGATCTGCCACAAGGTTTAGTTACAGGCTGAGAAGTCCAGGAACATGCACCAGCCCATTTGACAATTCAAGGCTTACTTACATTACTGGGTATTTTTTGTTTTCAGTCCAAAAAGCAAGAGAGACCCCATAAGTCAGACAGCCTGGTATGATACTGCTGCAAGAGCCATGACCCTCACTATGTGCCACTTCTGGCAAACAGAGGCATCTTCATATCCAAATTGGAGCCATTTAGTTAAATTTGAAAGGAAGCTCAAGCTACACAAAAATCCAATCAAAGCAAACAACTCACACAAGAGATTGGTCACATTTTGCACCCAAGCATCCAAAGAGAAGTACATTTTCATTCTCCCTTTCTTCCTTCAGATTGAACAATTTTATTGTGGTTTTTCCTACATCTCCACAGGAAAGACAGCCCAAGATGAGACAAAGGACAGACACCAGACACTACCAGGTCATATCTTGGATCACCACATTTTCAACAAAACATGCAGTTGAAAGTTACATTCAAGACACTAAAGAGCTGCCTTCCTCAGTACACATGGGCCACTCCACAGATTGTACAAATCTTTGGGGCTAATAATGGGATAATAATTCCCCAAATCTTCCACAGTTATGCCTGGATAAGGGACAGGGCACATTCTGCTTAATCTGGAATACTAAAACAGAACTACCAGTTCCTCTCTACCTGACCACTCTCACTAGAACATACCATTACTATTTGCTCAATAAAGCATTTTTCAAGACAAACCAAGAGCACTACAGGGTGAGAGCGACACAAAACCCACGTTCATCCCAAGAGCAGCATCAATATGTGACTGCGCACCTGGAGCAGCAAAGAGCCTGACCCTGCACACACCAACAGCAGCTCCTCCTTGCAGCAGGAGAGCTCAGCCAAAGCCTGACAAACACAATAAACAGGTGAGGAGAGACACTTCCAAGAACAAACATATATTGGTACAGCTATTTTTACACTAGGATGAGGCACTTTGGCACAACTTGCCATGCCCTCCATTTCTGCCCCTCCAGCGCTCTGCCAGTCTCCCAGCAAGGCCAAGAATAAGAACGTGGCTCTTTTTCTAAGCAATCTCATTTATTTCTTGGTTTGTCTTTCTCTACTAATGTCTTGGGTTAACTAATTGAATTCAAGTGGCTTAATTGAAACATCTTGGGTTAACTAATTGAATTCAAGTTGAGACATGTTAAGTGCAGTGCCTGTTTCTGATGCAGCAGGAAAAGGGGAAAAACCCCAAACAGTCAATGTCAGAGTCCTCTGCATTTGCTGGCAGCATTTTTTTTCCACTTTGACATGGATTAGCATCATCAGAACAGTATTATGGAGACTATTCCAATTTCTAGCCAAGAACAAGAGAGAAGATATTCCTTTTGTACAACAACATTTCTGTAAATTTTGTTTAGCTTGCGTGGGATACAGTTAATTACAGTAATCTATCAAACTGGCACAAGGTAGTATTCACATACAAAGTTTTTCCTGCAGTCAGAATCCTTAGTTTTATATGAGACTGGTTTGTGCTAATTGAATTTTCACTCGGGTAGATAAAATCTTTAACAACTCTGGAATAACTAAGTGCTCTTTGTTCAATGATGTGGATCAGAATGATTTACAGCACCTTTCACATAATCATGCTAATTTTGCTTTCATATGATTAATTAAAACAATATGTTCTTTCTTTGTAAAATAGAATTAGTGCACCCAAGGAGACAGGTTTTATTGCAAACTTCTTTTTCTGGTAATAAAAGCAATTTTCACACATCACCTTTTTGGCAAAGCTAAATAAACACGCTTAAGTGGGCAAGGAAACTGCAGCTGAGGCCAGATCCCTCTGTGGGGAGGGATTTGCAGATTGCACCAGGGATGGTCCAGCCCCAGAGCATGGAGAGCGGGAAGATTTTGGGACCTCCAGGCCAAAGCCGCTTCCCAGTTTCCTGTAGCCCATCTCTGTCTCATCACGTCCAGAGCCAAACTGAAGGACACTCCTGGAGCAGCACAGAAACTCAAGAGCTGAAATGGATGATTGTGGTGGAACGCTGAACCCAGAGCATCCCCCTGGACCAGGAGGGTCCAGGCTGAATCTGCCCCAAGGGAGGGAGGGAGTTACACAGGGCATTGCTCTGTGTGCTGGATGCTTCATACCCACCCTCCCAGTTCTGTTCCTGTGCCTTGGCAGGATTGTTCAGCTCTCCTTGAGGTAATACTGATGAGATAACCCAAATAATGAGAACGGTGCAATGGGGGCTCTGGAGGGGAGGCAGGTGCTCTGGCTGGTGGCAAAAAGTGAAGAGGGAACCTCAAGAGATGCTCTGATGGCACCAAAGGGTAATTGTGCAAGCTGATCCATGAGAGTGTAGATTCACAACCATCATTACAATTGATAGCAACCATGTGGATGGCTAAACTCCCCACACAGAGCACTCAGTATTTACCTCCAAGGGTTCCCTCCTGCTTATTTCACTTCAAGTCTAGATGAGAAAGATTACTCAACCCAAAGTTTCAAACACATCAAGGTATCACAACTACATGCCTGGGTCTGAGTGTTCTTTACTGCATGAAACGCTGAAGGAAATCATATGGTGCTGGGTTTCATAAACCAATTTTAAAAATTCACAATAAGAAGTTTATTTTCATTTGTCAGTCCAAGATCTCAAGTCACTTTGCCTGAAGCATTCACATGTACCAGCAAAAAGAAACCACTCAACAGTCAAATGTCACATTTCAAGTAGTTAACCCACCAACCAAACCATACAGAGAAACCTGCATAAAGGCATAAATACAAGGAGAGGGGAAATCAGTCAAGGTAATCATTTGTGTGACAAAAAAAAAAAAAATCAACACTGGACAGATCAAAATAGAATATAACCAGTACTTTAATCCAATCCCAATGCTAAAACATGCTAGGCAGAAAACAGAATATCTTTAGGAAAGCAACTGTGAATAAATTTAGGCACCATCAGCAGGTAAAGGAACTCTGGAAATCAAGTTTAGGACAAGCTGAGTGTAGATAGAACAAGCACATCCACTGGTGCAAGGAAAAATGAGCACTCCCAAGGAGCCCAGAAAAGGCACCTGTCAGGAAAGCAGAGCAGCTGATACAAACCCTGAAATGGGATTCTTAACCCCAGTCCTGACTCCTGGAAAAGACTGATGCAGAACAAGCAGGAAAAAGAAATAAAAGGCAAAGTTTTTGCATCCATGTTTATCTGTCCCTATCAAAGATTTTCCAAGGGCTCTCTGATTAAAGGGCCTTCACTATCTCCACATCTCAGCTTGCTTCCTGCAGCAGGGTGTATGGTTATTGGGAAAATTCCTGCTGCTGCAAACAACTCCTTGTGCACACAGACATCTGCAGGGCAGGGGATGAGCAAAGCAGCAAACTGCATGTGACAGGCCACTTACTGCCCTTCATGGCAATGCTCAGGATGCAGTTTGACTACAGCCCTACCAGGCTCTAATTTAGATGTCATGACTACTTCTCTTCAGTGCCTGGTGCACAGAGAGGAGCCCTGGCTTGTTCCTGGCCTTAACCTCTCCGTGCTCCCTGCAGCTCGTGGGACACAGCAGCTGTGGCAGCCCAGGGAGCTGCCCTCCAGTGCCACTGTATACCACTGACATCTTTTATGGAAAACCCTTTCCTTAGGATTTATTCCTCCTGAGAAGCTGAGAGGCCTCAAGAACAAAATGTAAACATTGATTATCTGTTGCTGTGGAATGCAGCAATTAGATCTTTGATTGGCCCATGTTAAATGTTTGTAATTAATGGCCGACCACAGTCAGCTGGCTCAGACAGAGAGCCCGAGCCACAAACCTTTGTTGTCATTCTTTCCTATTCTATTCTTAGCCAGCCTTCTGATGAAACCCTTTCTTCTATTCTTTTAGTATAGTTTTAATGTAATACATATCATAAAATAATAAATCAAGCCTTCAGAAACATGGAGTCAGATCCTCATCTCTTCCCTCATCCTCAGACCCCTGTGAACACGGTCACAATCATACAAAAACAAAAATTCCATCTGGAACAGCAAGGAGAGAACAGACTGATGGGCTGCTCCCAGCTCAGGAGGATGGTCAGTCTGTCCATCCTCTCTCTGCATCCATCAGCCCCGTTGGAGCCTGAGCAGCTGCACTCTGCTGCCACCTCCTCTGGTGATTGGCATGTCCTGCCTCTGGAAAATTAATTTGATGACTGAATTAAAGCAATAATTGTTTCAGTTACAAATATGGTCTCTGAGTGCATTTGACTTCAGGCACATCTCTCTTGGGAGGTGCCAGGGAGATCCAGTTGCATTACTCATGGAATCTGGGCTAATTTAATTACTTTTTGATGGAAAGTGCATGATTTTGCAGACGGTGGCTGTCTGCAGGGCGACACACAGTTGCTGATATCTTTTCACTTTCCTCTGTGATGCAAGAGATGATAAAAAGCCCAATTAATAAAGTCACCTTGAGAAGGAGACCTTCTGTTAATGGGAGAGCCAGAAGTGATTCACCACTTGGGAAAATTCTGGTTTCCTTATTTCCATCCTATCAAACACTCACCCACTCACAATATGCCTCTTGAAAACAACTGAAAGCTAAGGGAGTCCATATGTCCACACTTTTCCAAAGCCTTTCAAACCAAGGTAACAATTAGAAGCATATTTATAAATGACATCCTGAATTTGTGCCCTTTCCCTCTGTCACCTCCAGTTCCATGTGCTCCCACTGGACCCTGCCTGTCACAGACACCTTTTATGGAAAATCCTTTCCTTAGGATTTTTCCTCCTGAGAAGCTGAGAGGCCTCGGGGAAAAAATGCAAACAATGATTATCTGCTGCTGTGGAATGCAACAGGTGCATCTGTGATTGGCCCACGTTTGACATTTGTAATTAATGGCCAAACACAGTCAGCTGGCTCAAACAGAGAGCTGAGCCACAAACTTTTGTTATCATTCTTGTCTATTCTATTCTTAGCTGGCCTTCTCATTAAACCTTTTCTTCTCTTCTTTTAGTATAATTTTAATGTAATACATATAATAAAATAATAAATTAAGCCTTCTGAAACATGGAATCAGATCCTCATTTCTCCCCTCATCCAAGAACCCCTGTGAACACCGTCACACCTGCCAGCCCCACACAGGGGTGCTCATCCCACGTCAAAAGTTTGGGGACTTTAGTGCTGACAATGCAGAAATGGCACCAGAGAAAATGACAAACAGTTGTTGCAAAAGTATCCTGTGCTGTTCAGACAATTAAATCCCATTTTCCACTCATCCCAAAGCAAGGGAAGAGTCACAGGCCTTCACTTGTGCTTCTTTTGCTGCCACCGACATCCAGAGCAACCTCAAAATGGAGCCTTAAATGGAAATAAACCTATTATTTCCATTTAAATATCTATTCTACAAGGGCCAAACCACAATTTGTAAGGTTTTATCCCTCAAATTCTCTCAAAGCACTGAAGAAAGGAGCAGACAGAAAGCAAATGGCACACACAGAACCATGCCCATGCCTTGGAAACTCAGGTGTCCTCTCCTGAGGCCCTATGACCTGCCAAGGACCGCACACACATCAGCACAGGGAGTTGAGGATATGCTTTCTGTTTTGCAAATCAAGGCAAATTTCCCTGAGAAATGGATCTTTTTTGAACAAATATTTATTTTAGGATGGGGCATGTTGCAGCTGCAGCTTGGCTTTACAACATGGCTGTGCATTAAGCAGACTTTACTGAAGAAAAGTTATGGACATAGTTAGTCAGGAAAAAATTAAAAGATGATAATCAGAATAGTTAGACATTAAAGAGAGAGATTGCCTGGCATGGAAAATGCTGTGGAGCTGCAGATTTCAGTGCGTGGTGATGACCACAGCCATGAGCAGAGGCACAGACCCTGTTCAAAGGTGAGTGTCCCTTTTCCCAGTGATTCAGTCTCCAATCTGTTCTCTGCCAGTGACAGCTGTGGTTTGCACCTCTGGCAGGTTGCAGCAAGGCCACATCCAGTTTATTCCAGGCTCTGGCTCCTGCTCCCTGAATTTCATCACACAGACCAACCACCTTCATGTCCTGTCATAGGGACCTCCACCAGGTTCCATAGGTTGTGTGCATCCCCTATCTCAGCCCCATTGCTCCAAAAATAGGTGTACTTTGATAAAAGTCCTAGGGTTTGATGACAAAAAAGGTTTGACTTTTTTCCCTGCCTGGTGCAGACAGGTCAGATTCATGCTACACCTATGCAGATGATGGTAAGAGTTTTGTACCTTTGAAAACAAACTAATCAGACATTTCCAAGAGCTGCTGTTCTTCAGAAAAACATCAGGCAAGGACTCAAAATTAAAATGGCAGAAGAAGCAATGCTTATGTGCACCCAAAACACATCCATAATGGTGAGGGGGGATCTGCCTCACCCTCAGGCCTTGGAAAAAACTCATCCAGTCCCTGCAGTTCTCCAAAGTGACAAGGTTTTATTTACCTAAAAGAGATGTATCTGGACTTTGATGAGCTCTTGCTGCTTTTTAATCTATCACTCAGGGAGCATTTGACACTGAGTGAGAGGCAGCAGTGCCTGGCTCAGCCTGACGTGCCTGTTTGCACAGGGGCTGTGTTTGAGCATCCATCAGGTGTGCTGTGCTCACAGCCCAGCCAGACTCTGCTCTCTGGCAACTTTGGCAGACATCACAGCACTGTCTCTCACTCAGAGTGAGTGTTTTTTCTTCTCTCACTACACAGATGAAGGAGGAACTCGAGGAGACAGTCATCCTTCCTCCTCACACCACTTTTGCACTTCACAGTAACAGCATTGCTGAGCTCTACAAAGCCTCCATTTTCTTCCTCTGAACGTGGTGGGATGCAGCAATTTCATTTAGCCCTTAATAACACACAAACTGGCATTTAATTTTTAATGCTAGCTTAAAACCCAGGAGGTTGCTGGGCTTTACAGGTGAAATCAATCTCCTCTTGGGTCATTTAGAGAGTTCAGGAGTCCAACACCACTGCTGCCAACTAATCCCTTCCTCCCCCTCTCCAACAGCCTTTGAATTTTGCTGGGCTGTAGGCAGGGGTAAGGCCAGGCTCCTGGGGTACTGCAGGGGCCAGAAACCAACAGGAATTAAAGCAGGATATTTGTCACAGACATCTTTTATGAGAAATCTTTTCCTTGGGATTTTTCCTCCTGAGAAGCCTCAAGAACAAAAGGTAAACATTGATTATCTGCTGCTGTGGAATGCAACAAGTAGATCTTTGATTGGCCCAAATTTGTTGTTTCTAATTAATGGCCAATCACAGTCAGCTGGCTCAGACAGAGTCTGAGCCACAAGCCTTTGTTATCATTCCTTATTATTCTATTCTTAGCTAGCCTTCTGAAGAAATCCTTCCTTCTATTCTTTTAGTATAGTTTTAATACAATATATAATAAAAAAATAAATCAAGCCTTCTGAAACACGGAGTCAGGTCCTCCTCTCTTCTCTCATCCTCAGACCCCTGTGAACACTGTCACAGATATCCAGGCCAGGTTACTGAGCCCATTTCCTGGCCAGTGCACTTTGGTGACCCACAACACACCTTGAACAGAGCTTGCTGCTGCCCCTTTCTTGGACCTGCAGTCTGGTTTGATCCTACCTGCAAAGGCTGTCTTGTCTAAGGAGAAAAAAAAAAAAATCTAATATAAAGGAATAGATAAGAACATATTCCTGCAGAGATGAGTCCCTGAGGTTTTAGCGTTTCGTGCTCTACCAGCAAGTTCAGCAGACTTGTGACATGGGTCCATACCACCAGTGGTTTAAAACCTGCTGTAGAGAACAGACTGATTTTCCTACTCTTTGGATTTTCTAAAGGGAAAGATCAAGAGACTAGAATGGAAGAGGGGAGGGGGGAAAGCCACAAATAGGATCAGTTCCAAGAATACCAGCTACTTGTCAGCTCTGCAAAATAGCCGCTAATTTATAGAGGAGAAGTGTGCAGGTTCCCTCAGAGCCATATGTCAAAGCTTTCTCACCATGATACCTGGCTTTATTTGGCCTTCATGGTTTGGACCAAAATGGATTGCTCTGGTTCTGGATAAACTGCACAAGGGTGACGAACACTGATTTATGGCTGCAAGTGCTTAAAACGCATCCCACTAAATTTGTAGTGACCTTATCACACTATTAAAGCCTGAAGTAAATAAGTGCACTGAGTAAAGGTTAACAACACCTCCAATAAAACAAACAGCAAACAGAGGGGATGGGAGATTCTCAATCCCATCACCAGCAAAATCCAGGGAAAGAAATTGCTGGATGTCCTGGCAGCACCAGGGAAGGAGGCAGAGCCATGCAGAGATAAGGAATGTGGTTTAACACCTCAGCCCAGAGCCCACTGAGCACTCAGCTTTGCTGTGACAGGTTTTCACCTCGGGGAGCCCCTGGATCAGGACCATAATGAGCCCAGGCTGGGCAAGCAGCAGCACAGGGGCTCCCAGGGCTCCCTCTGTGCACAGAGCCTGCACTGAGCATCAAAGCACAGAAAACACCAGAGAGACACAGCACTGACTGCTCAAGCAACAGCTCTGCAGCCAGAAGAAAATCTTTCTGAGAAATAAAAACAAAAAAAATGTTATACTGTGCTCTGAACAGAGTCATCACCAAATTATCTCAGAGTCTTAATCAAGAGCTGAGTATTTTCCCTATAGTATTTTCCCTATAGTAATTGGTTTAGGTTTATTTCCTAAAAGACCATGCCTTCTATTGTCTCTGACAAAGATTTATTAGTTAAATAAAATTACTATCAGGAAATAGAGGAGCACTTGAAGGTCAACAAATGCAGACACTGACCCAGCAAAAGAAAAAGAAACTTTTAAGCCACTGATTTGAACAGACTCTTTACAGGTGTGGAGAGGGAGATATTCTCATCTCCAGGTGTTTCTTGTTACAAGGATAACGATAAAGTTTTCTGCAACTCAGAGCATCAGAACACACTTTTCAGACATCAGAGCTCAAATAAAAACAAAATTCATGGAGGGGAAAACCATTTTTCATTACAGATCCTTAAAAAAGGTGTTTTAAGTCCTCAAGACAAAAGAAGCCATAAAAGAAGAACCAATTTCTTAATGAAAGCTGAAGCAGATTTTTTCCATTTGGCTTCTACAGTCAGAAATTGTTTTTTATTCCAAAATAAATACTCATTTCCCATTTCATGTCAGTGTGAAGTTCTGAAAGTTCCTCTCCATACATTAACCTGTTTGAATACAACATTTAGTACTCCCAACCTCATTTTCCCTCTGATGCATCCACAGAGGTGAGTCAGGTCATTAGAACTTCCTTCCTTTCAACAGCAGTTGTGATCATAAATTCATTATTTTCATAATTACTCCATTATAATTTAGTAATAGACTCACATTAATTTCAAAAAGTCCTACTATGAGGCATTATCCAAACAAAATAAGAAACAATTAAAAATAAATTTATCTAAACTCCTATTTAGGAGGCATTATCCAAACAAAACAAGTAACACATAGCATGAAATTTATCTAAAACCCTATTAAAAATTATAACATTGAGACCAAAGAAAGTATTCCACATAAAAGCACACAAGACATAATTGACTTTTTGTGCCGTGCTCTTGAAGCAAGAGCTGATAACCAGAGCTAGAACAGACACGCTGGGCATCCACAGATTCACACCCCCAGCAGCCCACCCAAGACCCCCCCTCTCATCCAGTAATTTCCCTTTAGGTGTTATCATCTTATTGCAAGGGTTCCATACTGTTGTCTCCCATCACAAAAGTTTGTTTCCTACCTTTTTGGTGTTTCTCATAGGCAGCTCCTCCAAGCACTGACTCTTTCTTCTTCACAAAACAGCCAACTGACTCCAACTGCCCTCTCAAGCAGCCACCCCACTCTCTTATAGCATCTTCTTCTCATTGCTTACACCTGTGGCCTGTTAAAGCCAGGCCTGTTCCCAATCTTTGATAATTAACCCAGCTGCAACCCCTTAGGGGGAAGAATACTTTCTACACCACGTTTATTTTCTCACATTCTATCCCCCTACATTTAGGAATTCAGGGATTTATTACACCAGTAAGAAACTCACTTTTGCCAGGACTCCTTGGGAAGATTCCCCCTGCTGCCTCCAAGTCTCCAGGTTAAGAAATTCCTGCTCTGGAGCTGCAGGGAAGCTCCATGGGTGGTGTTTGATATCCACAGCCTCACCTGGGCAGCTCCACACCCCCAGAGCCCCACCAACACCTGTGGGGAGGAGCTCTGAGCACTTAACCACAAACCCTTTTCACCTGGTTTCAGCTGGGCCACTCACTCAGGAGCAGAGTATTGCAAGGGGAAAATATTCTTAGAACCACCTGATGCTGCTCCTGCTTTGTCCCGCGTTCCTGCAGAAAGCAAAGATTATTGTTTGTCCCCTAAGGCTCCCAGGTCTTTGTCTCACCACCTACTACCTTAAATCATAAACTGCTTTATTGTCACTTCAGGGAGCAGCACAGAGCTGAGCCCTGCCTTGGGCTGCTCTTTTCAATGTCCCTCCATTGGGGTGTAGCCACTTTTAATTTAAAACCTTCATAATTTTGTTTTGTTTTGTTTTGGTTTTGATTTTAAGCATGTGTTGAGCTGCTCTTGCTGGAGAGAAGCATTTTCTCAGCAGTAATGGAACCTGTATTGATGCAAAGCCTTCTGTGTAACAAATACATGGTAACCTTAACATGTTTCTGTATGTCTCAATAACTAGGTCATGTTCAGCATTTAGAAAAAATGCTGCAGATCAGATTGCTCAGCAAGAGGAGCTCACAGCATCATTTCATATGATTAAGTTGATCTCAGTGTCCAGTTTTGCATTTGAGGATGTATGTCCGTGGTCAGAAATATATTAAAGCAAACACTTAACTCCACCCATCAGTTATCTCCTGTCTCAGCCTTCCTGAAATGAGTCATTAGCTGCATTTCATCTCTTCAGTTCCAAAATCCTCAAATTCAGCTGCAGAAATGGAACCCCTTTGATCTTAGATTGCCACTAATTCATAATTGATAACCCAGTCTAGAAGGAAAGGAAAAATTCGTCCCCATTAGTTGTTCCACTTAATATGTTCTGGTGCTTCAATTATGCAAAACCCAACTCTCAGGGCCTGACTGCTTTCCAAAATGTGAGTCAATGGAGGGAAGAGAAAAACCCAGATTGAATTATTCCAGCTGTAAATCTCTGTAATAGCATAGATGTCACGAGAGCAATACTCAACACTGAACAATTCTGTTTGTTTTCCAAGCTGCTCCTTTGTAGAATTCCCAAGGCATCCATAAATGGCTCCAGAGAGCTCAGTGGAGGACTCAGAACTTGCTTCTCCCTCACTTACATTTTTTTGGCCAGGCCATTAGGCTGTGAGTTGTAATGACCCTTTCTGGCCCAAGGCACTAAAAGCCTTGCAGTAATACATGAGCTGGTGAATGAGTAAGCGAGGAAGAATAATTAACACAAGTCATTATACTCTTTATTTTGTAGAAGAGAAGCTGTCACTTCTTTCTGAAGACCTTTGAATTATAAATGTTCAGAATATGAGCACTGTGAAGAAAACAGCAGCTCAGGCATCACTGGGCCAAAGTGTGTTTTTGTACTGGGAGACTGACAGAAGCAGGACTACACAGCAGGGAACTCAGCTGAAAAGGCACAGATGCCTGCAGCACCTCATGAATAACCAGAAATCAAAGGTAGGGATGTGTCTGTACCTGTGTTCTGTCACCCAGCAGGTTGCTGGGCTTAAAGAAGGATATTTGGGCTCGCATTTCTCTCAGACAAAACTGTACAACCACGCAGCAAACTCTCAGGAATCAGGGGAAATTAAAGCCTGCAATTGCACAGGTGCTGCTCAAGATCAGGAGGATCACCGTTCATTTTGGTTCCATAGTTCTCCAGAATTCACCCACATTAGCAAAAAAAAAAAAAGAAAAAAATGTTTGGTTTTCTACTGGCTTGTGTCAAGTGACTGATGGACCTCATGCTTTAGGAAGATGAGAACTGCAGGTGGGAGCTTTCCTGGAGTAGGGCCAGGATAAAATCTCTTTTCTGGAAGGCATCACAGGTTTTCCTTTTCAGGCACTTACAGGATCTCCTCTCTTCCTGTCACTGATTTTCATAAACTTCAATCTCTTCCACACTTGTCTCCAAACCTGGTCAGCAGCTCCTGATACTGCTGGGGAGCCTGGGAGATTCTGAGTATGAGGGCAAGAGCTTCCTTCCTGGAATAAACTATGCTAAAGAAAAATACAATTATTTTGCAGCAGAAATTCACATCTGCTCTTTTTTCTTATGCACAGAGAGTTTCTCACAGTGGCAGAGTAAAGTCAAAGGCTTAAGGCAATTGGAGGGAACATCTTCACATTGCATTTATTGCCAGAATATGTCAAAGCCATCACATAAACCTCCTTGCATTTTCTGGTACATTTTAAGGGCTAAGCTATTAACCTCTTACAAGAATAAATCTATCGAGTTCTCCAGGCTTCCCTTGCTCTGTTATTACTTCCAAGTCTAAATCCTTTTGGTACTTGGAAATTGAGGGGTACACTGTGCCTTTTACAAACAGACAGACAGATGCCACTTGTCCTCACAGAGCACCCCCTTCTCCCTCTTCCTTTGTCATGTGCTGCAGCACACCTGCTGCTACCTTTGCACTCCTGGTATTCTCATTCCCACCCAAATTTCCTCTTATTTCTCAAGAGGAATATATGCCTCAGCCTTACACAAGTCTGTGAGAGCAGGAAACTCTCAGCTGGATCCTTGGGCAGTGCAGACCCTTCCCCAGCCCTGTCCTGCAGGGGACAGAGCTCTGGCTTTGCTGGGACACTTTGGGGACCTGGCCAGTAGGACTGGGAGCACTGATCCACAGCCACCTCTTGTCTCACATTTTGCTTCTCCTGCTGCATGTTTTCCTGTTGTTTTTATTTTTCACAGACACCTGGCAAAAGAAAAACAACCCTGCACCTCACAGACATTTCAATAATTCATATTCAACTTCAGTCGCTGGAAGTTTAATAAACAGGTTCTTATTAGAATACAATCACTTCTTCTTAAAGCGGGCAGTTTTTAGGAATGAAATCACAATAATTACCTGGAAGAATATGTATGAATAACAAACATTCAGTCCTCCTGTTTTCATTGACTTGTTCATTTCCATGAAAGACTTTCCCACTGTTCCCCTTGCCTCTGTTTTAGCAAAGACTTTGCTTTTAATTGGACTGAATATTCAGCTGGGTTCAAACCCAAATTTTTATGTAAAAAAGCTACTCATAGCAACCAGCTCATCCTGGAATCCATTAAAAATAACAAGAGGGATTGGAATGAGATTATTTCAAGAGCTCTCTTGCATTCACAGGAAAACAGATTTATTGCTCTTGCAGAGAAGCTCTCCCAGGCAAGGGAGATGCAGGTGATAACACTGAGTCCTCCTGGTTTTTCCTCTTGTCCACAAAGCAAAACCATGAGGATTTCTGAGCTAATTTCATCCCTGAAAACCAGCTTGCCATGCTCTGAGAGCCTGTTATCAGCACTGCCTGTTCCTGCAGCCTCCCTCCTTCAGCCCTCCCTCGGGATGCCCTGTGAAATTCCACCTGGCACTGAATGGAATCAGTGGGGAATTCTGCACAAAACCAAAATTAACCAGATGCTGCAATAAGAACACCTGCAAGAGCCAGGAAAGCAGGTTGAAAAGCTGCCTGACACCCTCAGAGCAGGGAAGCCCAGCAGCCTCAGCTTTGTGCTGCAACAGGGGGTGACCCCATCCTGACCACCCACCCTTGGCCCAAACACCCTCTCACGGGGCTCCAGTGAAATTTGGGCTCACAGATAAATTTGGGCTCACAGCATGTTGCCCTAAGAGCAGAGCACAGTGCCAAATTGCAGCCTGCCACCTCAGCTGCCACCCCTCTGGGAGGATGCAGGCAGTGTTTTCATTCCAGAGGAGGGTTTTTTTTAATTTCTCTCACGTAAAAAATAGCTATTTTCATAAAAAGCATCTTTCCTGCCCTCCCACTCACAGCAAGAAAATGGAAAATGATCCAGAGACTTTAGGTTTCTCCTTCTAGCTCCTGACAGGGGAAATTCTCAGGAAGAAAAAGAAACCCTGCTTTAACAAGATAATTAATTGTTTTGGGGGACATGTGTTGTGGAACTCTTGAACGGAAGAGAACACGGGGGTAGGAAAATTCTGACTTTTTCAACAGGGAAAAAAATAATTCCTTTGTAGATCAGAGACACACACACCCTGAGGCTGTGGCTGAATTTTTGAAGGGCAAGTCCTCAACTAAGGCTTTCCTCACTGGCTGCCCTGCAGTGACCTCATGCAGCAGCCCCTGCAGGAGCCTCGAATCTCCATCTGCAAAGGCAGGGGCTTGGATGCACATTGAACTCCAGGGCTACAAACACAGGCCAGTGAAGGAGCAGCATGTTCTCCTGTGTCAGGTAACACATGGCCTTTCATGCTGCTCTTCAAAGCAGAACATCTTCCTTTGGAGCACAGGCAGCCCCAGCTTGGGATTCTGGAGAAAGGTTTGTGATAGACGAGTCCTGATTAGAAGCTAAATGAAACAGGGTAAATTTTAGAGGTTTTAAGGACAAGTTTTATTGACTGCCACACACCCCTAAGTGCTGAAAGTCTGCTGATCCCAAAGGTCTGGGCTGCCAAACAAAAGTCACAGGAGCCAAGGAGGTTTTCTTTGAAGTCTTGCTTCTAGTTGCTTACAACTTGCATTCCTCAGATGAAATGAGCTGCAGTTTGGCTCTCTGTAGATAAAGGTCTCACATTTGCACCATACCCAAAGAGCTCCCAGAGCTCAGACATTGCTCTGCCCTGTGCAGGTTCCTGCAGGAGTTCATCCCTGTAAAGCACAGTGAAAGGTGAAGGTTAAAGGCACTAAGTCCCACATTTTCCTGCAATCCCACACCACAAGTCTTTTTTTGTTTTCTCTAAGAGCAAACTAAAATGAACTGAGCATTAGTGTAGCTTAGCTCTGTAGCAGATCTTTAGCTGATATAAATTAACAGAGCTCTGACCCATATTCCTAATTCACACTTCCTGCCAACCCAGGAATGGGGAGTGGAACACAACCAGGAGGAATGCAGTTAACAACAAGGTCAAGGACTCATCTTTCACCTTCATTTTGATAACCCTCATGACAAAAGCAGAAGAGGAAAGAGGCATTTATTTCATTGTCCCGGAGTTCATTCACTCTGTGTTTTATAAGAGCCTGTAAATTCGTGTTTTCTGCCAACTCATTTTCCCTGGTGCACTGGCAGAGAAGCACACTGGGCAAACACAAAATCCCAAAAACACTGACCATGTTTGGATCTAACCTACTTTGGGAATCTGGGATGCAGAGGAAGTTGAACTGGCTACCCAGTTCCAGCTGTGTGAGAGTGCCCTGGCTTCTTTTAAAGCTTATTTATGTACAGATCAAACAAACAGACTTCCAAGCGCTTTCATTTAACTTTGATGCCAAACTTTGATGTCTTCACCATTTACAGTAATCATTTTTATGTGCATTTAATATAATTTTTTTAGTCCAAAACACTATACATAAAAAGACCAACTTCATTTAAAATATGCAGCATTTTTGCTATTTGAAAACTCTGCATTTTTAATTTGTTTCTTATCAGCAGAGTACTTCTGGGGCAAGGAGAACATCAAGTTTTTAATGCCTTTCAGTTGATTTAAATTAATACTTTATGTTTTTATTCAAAAGAGCTGACTGATAGAAGGGTGCTGACATTTTTTTCACACTCTTTCTCTGGCATGTGTTATATGCAAAGTAATAGTTATTTCTTAAATGTTTGGTGCTTTATTCCATGATGAGTACCCAGAAGATAACATTTCCACACAGCTTAATGCACTTGGATCATTGCTCAAATGCCCAGGCTGGGTAGGAAAGGGTCTCAAGGTTAAGATTTTAAGATTTGTATCTTAATATATCAAACATTTGTTTTAGAGGCAAACACTACCTTTGTGTGCTTGGAAGACCCATCCCCTCAAAACAACAAAGCAGGGAAGCGTTTCCCTCCTTAGCTCTGTGTCTCTGCTGAGCTCTTTCCCAAAAACATTGAAAGCCACAAAGATAAGAGTGAAACTTTTAATCAAAAGGGGCCTGAATGATTTCTATTGCATTTAATACCCACTTCATCACTGTCTCTGCACAAAAGGACTGTGTTGGATTCCAGAGCTGACAGGAGTGGTGAGGCAGAGGACAGTTTTCAATTGGGGAGCTGCACCCCTTTTCTTTTAAAATCAGTGGAGGAGGACTATCTGGAGTTACCTTTTCACTGCTCAGTGCTTCCCCTTCCTTTACCCCAGGTAGCTCAGAGGCTGGAGAAATCTGGTGCAGGATGGAGCTCAGACAGGAGTCACTGAAAAGGCAAACTCAGACTGTCCCTGCTACAGCCACCATAGTCACAGACAGGATCTAGAAATGTCTGGAAAATGGGGAGAACTTAGAGGAGGAACTGTAATCACACAGCCAAGTCCCACACAGCACAGGCTGCTGCAGAATCAGCACCACGTTTTTACAGAATGAAAATATTACTGCCATTATCCATGAGGGCAAAGTACAGGGGAGAAAGTTTTTCTCTCTAGGGCAGATGGAGGAGGAGGAGAGCAGTGAGAAGAAATCATTAGAAAAATAATTGGCTGCCTGCTTTGCACAGTTGCCACAAAATGTTTATGCTGTCAGTGCCATGAGGGTATTGACTTGCCAAAGTCACAGTTGTGCCAAGGAACTGTCAACCACAGGGGCTGCTGTTGCTTTTCACCTTGTGGGTATATGAAACACCCCTGGGTCACCACCCCCATTGCCTGCTTTCCCAAGAACCATATCAGAAAGATTTATTATCAACCTCCTCCTGAAACCTAGGACTTTGGCCCCTGAGATTGCTATCAGGGACAAACATAAAATCTGAAAATATCTCTGAAAAATAAAGATAGGATGCTGTGTGATAAAGGATCTGAATTAAGTTTGTGGAGGGTTTTTTTTTAAGTGAGTAATAAGTTGGAAGCTTCTGTGTCAGAGAACAAAAGACCTGTTGTTTTTCCCTGCTGTAGATAGAAAGAACTGTTAATATCTTACATTCAGGCAAAATGATACTGAGTTAATTCCAGGAGTGTTGCTGGAGTGGGGCAGAAATGTCACTTTATTAAAGCAGTTGTTTTGCTTTTCCACCTCATTTTCCAACTAACTTTAACAAAACACAACTTGAAGAAGGAAGGATGCCTTTTTTTGTATCAAAGGAGATGGATGTAAAAAAGAACTCGTAAGATACCCAGAAGTGGTTAATTGAGGACAGGGAATCACTGCAAAAATTCCATCCAGAAGCCTCTCTTATCAGCAAGAAATCACATTAAAGAAGGGCATGCTCTGAGAAGGAAAGCCATGCACCACACAGTAACTTACTCATACATTACATGTGTAAAGAAAGCTTCTAGGAGCAGCATCCTGAGAGCAGCTGCAGCTCCCTGCAAGTCCCTGCTGCTCTGGGCTGCTGAGCACACTCAGCACACAGCAGGGTTCACCTCTCATGGCTATCTCAGCCCAAAGCCAAACTGCTCCACGAATAAAATCCCTGCATGCTAGAGCAGGACACGAGAAGATTGCCCGTGTTGCTGAGAGATTATCAAGTGAATAAATCTAGCATGTGATAGATAAAACAAATAGCCATTAAAAATACAAATTTCTCAGCGCTAGGAAGAGAAATGCATTCCCAGCACAGATTCTAAAAGCCTTCAAAAAGACAGGCATATCCAGCATCAGAACAGATGGAGGAGATGAACAATAATTGCTTTCCAAGCATCCATCCCCACAAAAGCAGTGAGTACAGGCCCCCTAAAGAGACAGATAATAAGAGCAAAAGAAAAATGAAGAGTAGCTCTGAAACACCTCGGACTTGATGAGAACAGCTGGGAATTTCTGCTTTGAAGTGTGACATACAGAGACAAATGCAGACACTTCTGGCTACTCAGCCAATAGTTGAGTTGGTATTGCCTTGATCTCAGAAATTTCCACTGACTTTTGGAGGTGAGAGAGGTGTAACTGCACCAGACTTCTGATTCTTGCTCTTGACTCCAGTCAGCCCAAAGTAAATCCAAGTTTCAAATAATTTTGTCCCATCTCTTCAGTGACTTTGGAATCCACCTTCCCCTTCTAAGGGCACCTCAGTTCTGGTTGTTTCACACTCAGATTTCTCTAGATACACCTTGGTCTAAAAAATGAAAATTGTCTTGCCACATTCACCTGTCAAGAGAGAGGGCAGCAGCACGAGCATAATAAAATAATTATTTAAGTAATTATTATTAATTATTTAATCAGTCACTTGTGGGGGTTTCTGGGCTGGTGCCAGCTCTCCCTTCAGAGTTTTTGGACAAACACAGTGTGAGGGGAAGAACTCCTGTGCACTCTCCCAAGCTGTTCCATTACACCTGATTTATAGCATGACACTACTTGTTCTAGCCCATAACCTTGAGCTTGTAAAATACACAGGGGAAAATTTACTAACTACTGAGTTCATCTTAATGCACTGTTGGGAATCTTAAGGGGTAAAAAAGAAGGGAAGGAATTGGGCATCTAGAGGAGCTGGTTTTGAACAGCAATCCTGTACTGGCCCAGTGCAGTGCATCTCACTCTGCTTCCATTTAAATAAAGTTTCAATTTACACAGCCAGCATACAGTAAGGAGCCATGTTTACCTGCTCTGAAGGTGATAATCAATAGGAGAGTTGTAGACACATTTCCCAGCTTATTAGCTGCACACATGGATGGAGTTTCCCACAACAGCATGTACAAACGCCTTTACTTCACTCTTAGCTGGCATCAGACCTTGATTAATAACTGAAGACAGAAAACTGGTTTGCAACTTTTCTATTAGGATAGAAAATTGTCATCCACATAGCAGACAAATTCCGAGCAGTAAAGGAGTGTAAACAGCACAGCCCTGAGAGCTGGATCATGGGTGCCACAGGTCCTTTAGCACACAGCCTTGGTGGCTGCTCTGCTGTGCAATACACACAGGCACCACCCACACACCCAGAAGTTATTCAGATGCTCTGCCCCACATTTTGTCATTGTTTTCAAGTGTAGACTTTTAGGTTAATTTCCTCAGCTAATACTCTAGAGGTGAATGTCTAATTTGCCCAAGAATGTCTAATTTCTCCTTGGCTTGTTCCTTTCAATGGCAGCCTGCCCTCTGTACTAATGTACAACTTCCTTGAGACAAGCAGAGAGTGTTGATGTTACAGAGTAAATACAAAATGAGCTCTGCATTCACTGACTATTCCCAGGAGATATCTTGCTCCTTACTTCAGTCTAAGTACTCAAAAGTCAGTCCTGAAACTTTCTCCTCAAGTTATTTTTACCATGTAAGGCTCCAGCAAACAGCAACTTGCGTGATTATTTCTGCCATTACACTCTCTTACTTTGTTCAGCTTTTAATTATTTTAAATTACATGGCTGAAGTGCTGCTGGATAGATGTCATTCAGCAATAAAGGCTTGTTCTTTGACGAGCCTGAAGTAGGGCCCTTTTCAGCAGGATTGTAGCTCATATGCTGGGGAATGTCACACTCAGGTTCTGTGGTTCACTGAGGACATTAGGAGTAACCTCATTTCTATTCAAAGCAGAATTGTGTTTGCAAATTACTTTCCAGCATCCCAGCAGTGGATTCTCATAGGGACTGGCAGGAAGCAGTGACTCCTATTGCTCCTCCATTCCAGTGACTGAAGGATTTCCCAAGTGACAGCACAGGAGTGTCACACAGCTCCAGCTTGTGCCAACAGGGAATCACAGCATTTGTACTGCACAACCTTGGTCAAAGCAAGTTCACTGCAGGTACAGCAACATAGCTGAAGCACTGGGCACAGCTGTCACCTGTGTCACTGGGCACAGCTGTGTCACTGGGCACAGCTGTGTCACTGATCTCAGCTGTCACCTGTGTCACTGGGCACAGCTGTCACCTGTGTCACTGGGCACAGCTGGCAGTGCCCAGGTACCAGCTGAGCCCTAATCCAGCCCATCTCACCACAGCAGCTCCCAGCACACAACTGCCCACAACCAGCAGTGCCCAACTGTCCTGTCACTGAATCACACTCTCATTTATCTTCCATGTTTAAAAAGGATAGGGATCATTTTATAACTACAGTCATGAGCCTTCTTACTCTACCTTTGATGAACCACCTCATTAATAACTGCCCAGAAGCCTTAAAAAGGAAAAAACAACCAACCAACCACACACATCCATAAAGATATCAGGCTGCCTCACTAAAGTACTTCTACCTTCTCACTGGATACTTCAAAATGTTTATGAACAAGCCCAACAGCAGGTTTACAAGTTTCTCCTCAGTTAAATCTCACATTCCTCTCTTCAGATTTCCCTGAAGCCTCACACCTTCTCATGTACTTGCTCCTTCTGCTGTTTCTGTACCAGCAGCACAAACACCCACCATGGTGAGTTTACAGTGCCCCCAGATGTTACTCATGAAATCAGCACCAAGCAGAGGCCTCGCTGCCTCTCCATCCCTTCTGGTGACAGCTCATTTTCAAACATTCTTTTATAATAAATGATCTGCTAAAGGCTTATTGCAGTCAGCATGGAAATTTGTGTCTGAATCTGTACCAAACACCTAACTGAGGTGCAGATGTACTGTAATTACCATGAAAGCACAGTAGAATCAAACCTCTAAAATGTATAAATATACAATTATATGTAGTACTTGTCAGTATAAAGCTGTGTCACTAGATCTTACTGAACTGGAAAAGGTTCAGTTCCCAGCATTCTGATGGACCTAGCACAGAAACCACTCCAGACATTCTCACCACCCTACCAGGGAAAGGCAGGGACCCAGCCAGCTCCTCCCCATCTCCCACCACTCCTGGCACAGACACAGCTGTGGAGCTTCCTTAGCCTGCACCATAAATATCAGCTCTGGGTTATGCATGTTTAAGACAGCAGAAAATGCTACCAAGGCACAGAAGAATACTAAAAACATGCCAAAAATGAGTTTTCCCACTTACTGTCTTGAAGAAGAAAACAAGAAGCAACAACCTTGCTTTTTAACTGAAAAAAATTTTAAAGCCTAGGTCTGTTTGTTTAAAGGACTTTCAGGGCCACCTGCAAATCATAAAGCAGCTGGAAAATAAATCTTCTCACTTCTCTCTCTGTGTCTGTGGATTCATAACCACAGTAATGATATCTCTAAGGATACAGCCTTCTCTGGAGGTCCAGAAAGGATCTGAAGCAAAATCTACAGCATGCAGGAGAAATAGGTACTGGAATAAAATACCTAGAAGCCAGGTTTTAGATATTTACATGTGTCTAAGTGTAATATATATGAGTGCTTATTAAACTTGGATTATTTTGCAATTTTTCAGTCTTATCCCAGATCAGTCATCCCCAAAAAGATTATAAACAATTCAAATTTGCCACAACTTGTAAGAGATTCACTCTGACAGAGGAGTGCAAGGGCAGCTGGCAGAGCCCAGTACAGCTGTTTATCACAGTACAACAGAAACACTTCTTCAAACACACATCAGGGACTGCAGAGATAGAGAGTTTTATCAGAACACACCTTTCAGGCAAGTTACTAAATCGTGGTTTTACAGCAAGAAATGTGTTTGAAAGAGAACCAGCACTGCAGAGCCAGATTGCAAATAGAGCCCCATTAATGGAACTGAGCTCTCAATGGGCTTCTAAACATCATGAAACTCTTTCTTTGGTAGCCAAAAGAAATCACACTGTTCCAGCCTTTGTCAAGACAATAAAAATAATTTGTTTCCTTACAGGAACTGTCCCTTTCCCATCAGCCAATACTGATCCAAGTAAACACATGTAAGAAAAGCCACCATGAGTTGTTGCAGTAAAAAGACCCAAGTGAGGTAAGCAAGCTATCTCCCACACCAATGTTCCCAGAATGGAAAAGAAAGGTCTAAATATCAGACATTTGCATGTACAAGCAGCTGCTCATTCTGTTTTGATGTTCGTCAATTCTGACCATCTTGATTTGAAAATCTGACTTGAGTGAAATGAGATTCCCCCTCTCAATCTCAGTCCTCTTCTCTTTAAGGAAGTAATGATAAAAATGGGATTGTTTTCAGAGATCTGAAAGGCTGGTTTGTACATGCAACAAACCATTCCATATGAAATCCATGGAGTGTTTCATTTTCCTCAATGCTACAAAAGCAATTTGTTTCCAGACAATGCAGAATTATGCATTGAATTAAGCTTTATGCAGAATTAAGCTTTTCTCCATATTTTGCCTGTTACCCACAATGAATTTCCAGAGAGAACATCCTGAACTCCATGCCTGTATCAGATTATTAATGCCATGGGCAAAATCCAAAAGAGTTTGACCATTCTGGAAGTTTTCACTGCCACCTCCTCTCTGACAAACTAAATATTGCCACCTACTGACTGCCAGAGCCTGAACTTACAAGGATTTTTTTATTCCCCTCTCCCAGACACAATTCCCAAGACACACAATGAAGGCTGTCACAGCCCAGATAAGCCAAAAACTGATGTCTGATAATCTGAGATATTATTATTACTTGGTTTTGTCCACTCTTACTTGTTTTCTTCCAATGCTTTAACTACTTTAAGACATCAAATTTTAGTTTGAGGTTTGATCTTGCAACATGACTGTCAAGCACACAGTTTTACACTGAAAGCCTCACCATACATAGCAGAGACACCAAGCTGTATAACAGCACCATATGTTTTAGATTTGACAGTCCAGAGTCGAGCTTGAATGCTGTGGTCCAAGTAACTCAGAAAAAGTAACATCTGCTGCTCCAAGATTTTTCCATACCCTTGACAAATACTTTTTTTCCATACCCTTGACAATACTTTCCATACTTGACAAATAAAGAAAAACCCATGATTTTTCTCACATCACCCAGCTCCAGCAGCACCAAAGATATAACTAAACCATGCCTTTAATTATTCCTTCACACAATTACATTGCCCAACAAGAGACTAAAGTGAGTCACAGTGTGTGAACCAGGGTTCTGTTCTTCAGCTGCTGCACGTATTCCTTTGCTTGGTCAAAGCCAGTCCTTGGTGGCTCTGGGGGAGGAGGAGGACCTTCCACCAGCTTCACAAAGTAGTGGCACCTGCTGATTTTCATCATGCCAAACATGCCCTTGCCGTGGCACCGCAGGCGCTTCACGTAGCGGCCCCTGCCCGTCTGCGACTCCGCTGAGGAAACAGCACAGGGAGAGAGGAGGATTCAGTCAAGCACAAACTGCTACAGCTGCAAATAAAACACCTGAATTGCCAGAGGATTTTTCATGGCTGTTTCTAGGAAGTTAATTCCCCTCCATCTTTCTTCTGTTGCATTTAGCAGATCAGTGCGACAGAGGAACCCGTGAGCTGCATTAACGCTCCTCAGGAGCACCAAAAAGGGGAATTTAGAAAGCAGGCACGCCAAGAGAAATATGTGCTGAAGGACAAGTCACACTGAGCACTTACTAGATTATACAGCTCTTCTGGAGGTGGTATTCATTTCACTGCCTTTCAGTAGTTTGTCTCATGAATTCCTGTGAAGTCTTACAGACTTCATTTTCCCCCCTTTCTGCCTTTATTGCATTCATCACAGGTATTTTCATTATCTGCACATCCAGTCCTGCACTACAGCTCAGCCTTCTTGTGGCAGAGCCTTGGAAGGCTCCAAAGAATTCTAATCAAATCTCTCTACAGTCCAGGTGACTTTAAGCTTATGAGGTCAGTTGAGTAAAATTTATTCCCTATGAGACAAAATGGGAATTTTTTCTTTGGGTATCAAAACACCTAAGAGCAAACATTTCTCTAATATTTTCTAGGCTAAAAAGCACTTTAGTTATTACAAGCTTATCCTGCTAACATCTACAGACAAGTCTTTTTATTAACAATTTTACTGTTATTACTCATTTACTTTTATACTGTGTCTGATGGAAGTTTAACTTTGGTTCTGCAAATCAAATTGTACCAGACCCAGACAAAGATTCCACCATCTCTGGCTGGCAACATTAAAAACCAGAAACTGTTTGCAGAAATTCCATTCTCAGATGGATAAATCCATGTTAAAAATGCTGCAAACATGTGCTTTTCATGTTTAGAAAAAGTTAAGTTTAGCAGGAACTGTCCACTATTCACTTCTGGTGATTTCAAGCATCAAAATCTTATTAAATATAACACAGTTTCACAGGGTAGGATAGAGTAAGATGACATTTTTCTAATGCACTAAATTAAAAAAATGTACCTATATGTAAGTTTGATTTGAATTCCACATTGTGCTTTCTTACAGCCATTTCCTGTGCTTCTAACAGAACCTGTAACAAAAGGACAAGAAATGGAAATACTGAGAATTTAAGCAATGCTATTTCTTATCTCTAGATAACATGAAAGAAATTGCAAGTTTAAGTCAGTTATAGAAAAATTCTTTTATAAAGATAAAAACTTTTAAAAGACAAGCATCTTTTACATAAGGATGTTCCTTGCATAGAATGAAAAAGCCTCAAGACAATTTTATTACATTTTTGGGGACGAAAGGGAGTGGAAAAGATGTTTTCCATCAGCATTTGTCAGCCTTCCTTCCACAGACCTTTGTGTAATTAGACATCTGATTAGAAATAAATTCCAAGGTGGGCAAAATGAACTTGGTCCATTCAATCTTTTCAGTTAATACAGGACATTTCTTTGCCATAATTATAGCAGAAGTCAACACTTTAGCCAAGAAAATGAGTAATTTGAGAATCCAAACTACCAGAGTGTATTCAGAGCTTTTGTGCCTTTACAGAACTCAGACCTCTCCTCAATAATGTCCCTCATCTCTTACAGTGTAAGAACCAGAGCACACAGATGTAGCAGCCATTAGTGACCAGGATTCTGCACCTTTTACCATGAACTTAACACCAAGCACTGCTGGAGAGGACACCCACATGGACTTTATCACCATGCCAAGTTAATACAGCCAGCAAAAGTGACCCCAGCATATTCATAAGTCACAACATTACACGACTGTAACAAAAATGTGTTGTTAGAATGTGCTCCCAACAGGCTTACTTGAAACACAAAAACCCAAAGAAGTAGAAACAAACTTCTGGTGAGAGGTATTGATGTTAAAGTTTCCTGGAAACCAGGAGAGTTAAAGAATACTGCTCTTTACCTCTTTGATCACCTTTGCTCCCTTTTTGTCACTGAATTCCAGCTGAGCGAGAGCCTGATCAATGGACATTCCTTTTATCTGCAATCAAAGTGTTAAAATTAACTTCTGCACTCACAAGTATTTCCTTTCTCTTATTCAGAAGACCTGTAAATTATACTGCTATTATAAAAACAAAAATACTGTCAATTCCTTAATTATCATTTCTTCACTGTAATACCTTATAGCTAAACCAAACTAAGCCATTCCCTGTCCAGACCCATGCTCACCCCCAGGACTCTGCTATAAAAGTGCTGATTAAACTGTGACTAAATGAGGCTCTTAAGACAAATACAACAATTACATTTTGTATTCTCTCAAGTACAGTACAAAATACTCTCTGCTTACCAGTTTTGCCAGGTACCACATCTTATCTTTGCTGTATTTTATTTCCCTCCGACAGTGATATATTTCCTAGGGGCAAAAAAAGAAAAAAGTTAAAGGATGAATAATTTTGCTGTGAAAACAGGAATGGAGCATCCATGTCTGCTCCACAATCTATGTTCTTACTAGGAATAAAATAAGGATGTCTCTGTCTACTATGAGAACAGCACATACCTTTGGCATTTGAAACTGAAAGCACTAAAAAAAGATGCTGGCACACAGGAAATTTTAATTTAATCTTATGACAGTTTATAAGCAGAAGTCCCTCAGAAGGTTTATCACCACCTTTTCCTCTCATTCTCCCCACTTTAGAAGCCAAGATTGACATGCCCATTCAGCCTTAAAAATATTACCCTGCTGTCAACTCCACTTACTGGGAGAGCAAATAAACAATATCACCAGAACGAACTTAATTAGCCCCGGAGAAGTGAAGAGGGTTTCAAGTTTGATTGGCACAAAAAGCTCCACAGACCCATTTTACATTACTGCTAACAGGGACCAGCACCAGCTGGTAGAATCTAACATCAATACAAATTTGAAAGAGATGGAACTCTTGATAAGCAGGGGAAACACTGATTTAATAAACAAGTCTGTCAATAGCTGCATTTTCACACACACTGCACCAGCCAGCACAGCCCACAGCAGGCATTTCTGTGTGCTGGGCCACAATGTTCACAAAAGCAATCAATAAATGCTCATGGCCCACAAAATACATGCCTAAAAAAACCCATTTCTTTTCAGATGTAAATAATTTTACTTTGCTGAGCAGTGTGTGTAACAGGAGCCACAAGACATCAATTCCTAATGAAGAAAAATGAGAACTATGGAATTCCAGAATATCAGTTCTTCATAGTATAATTGCTACTTCCTTGTAGTTCAGAAACTTCTACAAACACAGGATGGGCCCCTTGCAGCTTGAACCACACACTGAGCAGGTGAGCAGCTCCCAGTAACTCAAGGCTCCACTATAATTTAGAGATGGAAAGCATTCCAAGCGATATCAACCTCTACAACACAGCCAAAAATTGAATAAAATCCTAAAAAATGAGCAAACAAGTTTTCAAACTAGTGCCTTGTGCAGTCACCCTGTGCAGACAGTGACAATTTGTGCAGAAATTCTCAGGTGAGGACATGCTCAGGTGCATCCTTACAGCCGGTCTGCGAGGCTCTCCAGGCAGCTGGGGAGGGTAAACAATCCTGTTCTTCTTCTCCCACTTCCCAATTTTCTGCAGGGATGTGCTGGTGTGGATGCAGGACAGAGGCAAAAGGCTCCCACATGGCAGCCACCTGCAAGGCAAGAGCACAGCCTCAGCTGCTGAACACAAGAGTGCTTTGTCCCTGCTCAGTTTATCTGGAGAAATTGTGAATTTGCTGCCTTGAAAAAGAGAATCAGCACATTTGTACACTCAAAAAACCAAACTATTGAATCCTTTGTAGTTTATGCTGAAAGGGGTTTTTAATTCAGCAGGACTCAAGCTTCTTAAAGCAAACCATGAATGTTGGTATGGGATTCCACAAGAAGTGTCCTCAGACTGTCACACAGTCACAGCCACCTCTGTTCTGATGCTCTTGTGGGGTTCACGACTCACACAAACCATTTGTACCTTTCCCAAGGTACTTTCCATACTTATTTAACTTTTACCAACAACACATTTAGCAGTGAAATTTTCTAGTTTTTCAAGGGGCTGAATATCTCAGAGCATTAGAGGTTTATAAACATTGTAAAATTTAAGAAGAGTGTTCTAAACTACTTCCAAAACACAATCAAGTCAATCCAAAAACCAGACAGCTGATAGCAATAAAATCAATTTTCAGACAGTTTGCTCAGCTCAGATTCTGAAAAAACAAGCTACATTTTGCCCCCTGCTGCCTGGATAAAGCAGCAGCCACTGGTGACTACAAGAAATAGACGAGTTCAAGACCAAATACTGAGAGTTTTCCTGAGCCTTGAATGTCTTTGTCTGTGTGGCCAACCTGTGCAAAGCATCTTAAAAACAACAGGCAAACAGCCAAAAGGGGATTGTACACCACTGTCCACAATAATATGCGAGCAGAGATTAGCATAACACACGTATTTCAATGTCATGGAATATTTTTGCAGGTATTTGCAGGGACAGTGGGGTTCCTCCAGAATGAGGGGAAACTTCAGCAAGTAAGGAAAGCAGTGACTGTGGAGACACCTCCATCATGGCACAAGCTCTGGATACACAGAAAGACACCACAGGCAGAGAGTGACCTGTGTCCACAGCTCCAGGGTGGGTGAGATGGCCAAGCCAGGGGAGCCCAGAGCCCAGCCCCAGGTGCCCAAGCAGAGCAGTGCCTGTCCCACTGCCCAGGGCCAGACTCACCTCTCTGGCCGTGCCCAGCTGAGGAGACCCCGCGCCCAGGCAGCACCTGAAGGGAGGGGAAAGTGAATGGTAAAAATCAGAATGGTAAAATCACAGCATGGTTTGGGTTGGAAGGGACATTCAAGACCATGCAGCCCCACCCCTCGCCATGGCCAGGACACTAAATTTTTGTACATACTGGAGAAAATACCATTAACATTTATATGCATGAAATACAGGGTTTGGCTTATACTTCCTTCCTTCTTGCCTTCCACTGTCCCAGGCTGCTCCCAGCCCCGTCCAGCCCAGCCTTGGACACTTCCAGGGATCCAGGTGCAGCCACAGCTTCTCTGGGAAACCCCTGCCTGGGCCTCATCACCCTCACAGGGAAGAATTTTTTCACAATATCTAATCTAAACCCACTCGCTGCCAGTTTGAAGCCATCCCCTTCACCCTGTCACTCCAGGTGCTTATAAACATCCTCACTCCATCACTCCTGAACGCTCCCTTCAGACACAGCAAGGATACAACTTGGTCACCCCGAGACCTCTCTTCTCCAGGCGGAACACGCCCAATTCTCCCAGCCTTTCCCCACAGGAGCGCTGCTCCATCTCTGCGATCAGCCCGGTGTCCTGCTCTCCGGCCAGCCCCTCCCAAACCCGCGCCGCGTCCCCTCAGCCTCACCCGCGCCCAGCGCCCAGCGCGCCGCCATCTTCCCGGCCGCGCTTTGCGGCAGCGCCGCGGGCGGGCGCACGGGCAGGGGCGCGCTTTGCGACGCTTTGCGGCGGCGTGCGCGGCGCTCGGCGGCAACGCCCGGAGCACGTGGGGCGGCGCGGGGGGACCCGGGGCGATGGCGGCGACGGCAACGGGGATGGGGACAGGAACCGGGATGGGGGTGCGGGCGCTGCCCGCCTCCCCCAACTGGTACAGCAGCCGCTGCAGCGATGTCAGCAGCGACGGCCGCCTCTTCGGCTTCGCGGCGAGGCACCGCATCTGCCTGCTGGATGTCGCCGCCCCCGCGCCCACGTTTTACGGTACCGGCACTGCCTTCGCTGTGCGGGGGCTGCGGGGAGGGACCGGCACACCCTTCCCTGTTCCCCGCACCGTGCAGGGGCTGCGGGGCCTCCCCGCACCGGGAGCCCAGGGTGGGCACGGGGGATACGGGGGCTCGGCGGGCTCCGGGCGGCCGTGGGAGGGCTCGGCAGGTTCTCGGTGGCCGTGACGGTCGCTCTCTGTCGCGACAGGGGAGCTGATCGGACACACGGACAGGATCTCCGGGTTCGCCTTCTGCCACTGCCCCGGGCACGGCGGGCTCTGCGCCAGCAGCTCGGACGATGGAAGCGTCAAAATCTGGGACAGCGGGACCCTGTCGCCGGTGCTGGAGTACAGCCTGCACCAGGTGGGACACGGGACGGGGACTCGCGGGTGTTTCGGGGCTCACACACAAAGTAGGTGAGGCTGCTTAGCCCAAAAGCGAGTTTCAGACCCGCTGTGGTTAATAATCCTGTTTGGCGCTCCAGGGCGCTCTTTGTGCGCAGCCCGCAGCGCTGTTCATCCCTGTAATTAGCTGCTGCTTCACCCAGCTCGCCTAAAATGTTCTCAGCAAATTGCTGTGCCCTCAGGACAGACTAAATGTGTATTTAAAGAGTTACTGCGGCTCGGGAGTGCCCATCAGCAGCTCCATCCATCCTGTAAAGCCTGAAAGAACTGAGGCACTCGGGGACAAGCCACAGTGCTGCTGGGCACTGCTCTCAGATGATTTCCTGCTGTTACTCTGTGTTAGGTGACAGTAAAACAGCTCTAAACCTTTCCAATGCTCTTTCTTCAGAATGCCATCTCAGCCCTGCACTGGTCTCCTCTTGTGAAAGATCTTATTGTGACTGGTGATGAGAAAGGTGTCATTGTTTGTTACTGGCACAACAGAAATGACAGCCAGCAGTTCTTCCCAGAGCCAAGGACGGTGTTCTGCCTCACCTGTTCTCCTCATCATGAAAACCTGGTGGCCATTGGGTAAATGCTCATTATTTAGTGGTTTGTTTTCCTTATGTTTTTTCTTCTTCTGCAAGAATTAATTATGAGGTTTTGCTACATGGTTGAAACATAAATTCTAAGAGACCTTAAGAGGTCTTGGTGAGACCTAAGAGGTCTTGAGACCTAAGAGGCCTTGGTGGCTGTTCTTCTAGTTTTGGAGTAAAACAAATTAGAAATAACATTTAGATTTGATAAACAAAAGCAGAGAAATCTGTAAAAGCATAATGGTCCAGCCTGGCTTCTCTGTAGTAAGGTGGTAGTGACCCTGGAAAGAGGCTGTAAATCACCTTGGATATTACTCCACAAGCATCCAAGAGTCCCTTCATTAATTTAAATCTCTGCTTTCAGCTACAAGGATGGCATGGTGGTGATAATTGATATCAGCAGGAAGAGAGAAGTCGTGCACCGGCTGAGAGGCCACGAGGATGAAATCCATGGCCTGGCCTGGTGCCCTGTGCCTGGGGAAGAAAGGTTACTTGCTTGGCAGGATGAGCTCCAGGGTAGGTGAACATGATTAACAACTTGTGGAGTAATTTTTAGTTCATGTAAATGTCCTTCTACACTAAATTTTTTACAGAAGGTTTGTAATTAGCTAACCAAGTGATAAATTCAACAAAATCTGATCTGATACAAATCAATATAATTTTCCGCTCATTTCTTATGAAGCTTTGATTTTTTAAAGCATAATAACATGACTTCAATGGTGTTCAGCAGCTCCTTCAGAAGAAGGCAAGGTTCCAAATGGGGAGTTGACACAGGACACAGCCACAAAGAAAGGTTGTTACCTGGCCTCTGGAAGCAAGGATCAAACCATACGAATATGGAGCTGCACCAGAGGCAGGAGTAAGTAAGAGATAAACAAGAACAAGGTGTGGAATAACTCCTGAACTGCAAATTGCCTTTTGTGCTGAAAGCATGGGGAATGTAATTGAAGCTGCAGATTCACAGGACTCCTCTGCTTGTCTAGGTTTGAAAAGACAGGTGTCCTCTAAGGAAGACAGGAGCCTCCCTTGAAACAGAAAATGCAAAGCCTCTCCCTCTGAATTATTATAATTTTGAAATTAAGAGGCTCGCAGGCAAACATATGGGAGTAGGAATAACAGTTCTCTATTAGGAAAAAAATTAAAATGCAGTAATACCAAACAATACTGCCAGGGTCAGAACATGACCTGACACCCTGTGGGTCAGGGTGGTGGCAGCAGTCCCATTAAATGGTGGCTGCAGCCCCCCTGCAGTGCCAGCTGTGGTTCTGCTGGAGCAGGGATCCTGTATAAGGGGGGAGTTTTGTTCTGAAGGTCCAGGGATGGTGGAGATGGGCCTGAAATTCCTCTGGGAATCCAGTGGAAAAGGCTGCTGTAGTTTTCCAAACCTCAGATTGTATCCAGGTCAGAATGCTTGGCTCCTCCCTCTGGGTGGAGCATCTCCCAGTGGGATGATGGAATTTTATCAGCCATTCAGGGACACTCAGTGGCCCATGAACAGATTTTCCAGAGGGAGCATTGGTTGTGGAAGAGATAAAGAAAACTTCCCAGTAAACAGAGGATAACTGTCCCAACTTTAACAGATAGTGACAGAATGCACACTCAGCCACATGAGTGCATTTGATGCATGAGTGCACAATTCTTGCATTTCCAACCTAAGACACTGAGAATTTGCACGTGTGAGATGCAGTGATGCCTCCTGGTCCTGCAGGTGTGATGACTCTGAAGCTGCCACCCACCAAGAGGAGAGGAGGGGCCGTGGACCCGGCGGTCAAGGAGCGCATCTGGCTGACGGTGCACTGGCCTGCTGGCCACCCCTCAGACATCCTGTCCAGTGCCTTTGGGTGAGTGGGACACCCAGCAGCAGCTGCAGAGTCACTTGTTCCTGCTGAGGAAGTGCTGAGTAGAAAAGATCCCCACTTCTTCCCTCCTGTCCAGTGTTACAGGAGAAAGCAGGCCAAGAGTTAGAGTATAGACTTTGAGAAAATGACTGTTTGTCCCATAATTTGTCCAATAATCTGAGTATCGACGGCTAATAGCACTAATTGTGGTTTTGCCCATCTACTGGGACTAAATGGCATTTTTCAGGTGGAGTTTGGGTGTGTGGCTTTTTACAGATGTCTGCAGAATCTATTACTCCTGTAGACTTGCAGTATATTTTCATATAGTCTGTATAGGGCCTGTGTTGTTCTTCTGAAGTGAAAAGTTTAAATAAATTTCAATTTTGCAGAGGAGAACTGCTCCTTTGGAATTTGACCCAGCCTGGCAAACGCAAGTGGACTCTTCTGGGATCTTCAGAAGGACAAAACCACTCTCGAATTGTGTTCAATCTCAGCTCTGTGAAGCACCAAGACAGAGAGCTCCTTTTTTCCATTTCAATGGACAGAGATGTAAGAACCATTTAAAAATTAGCATAGGAATGCTTCTGCAATGCAGTTTGACTGAGTGAGACTAACCCTTCTAGGGCCACAGTTTTTCTCTTGAAATGGGTTCATTTTATAAGATCATTTTCTACCATTTGTCCTGAGCACAAGTTGTGTTTGTTTCTGTTAGTTTATAAGCTCAGTCTCTTACCATGGTGGAGTGGAATGCTTATTACATTCTAGACTTGAATAGTAAGCATTTAATGAAAGGGGTTTTACACTTCCTTTCCTCTGTATTTTACTTTTAAAAAACCTGGTTTTCCTTCTTAAAATCATTCCATTGTAGAAACTAAAAAAACTATTTTTATGGATTTTTGAAAAATTTTTGGTCTTTTACAGGCAGCAGAGTGTCTCCTGTTTTGAAATTAAAAGAGAAGCTTATTAAAATATATTCATTATGTTCATTCTAGTCTTGCAGCTACTGCAGCCCTGTCTGTCACATGGGATCCATGGGTGCAGATCACATCCTGCCAAGCCTTGCATTTGACCCTTCCATTCTTTATTTCACTTCTGCTTTGTTTTCCTTGTCCTTTCAATCACTCTGTATTTAACCACTCCTTGTCCCTCAAATATTCTTCAGGTGAAGTGCTGGGATCTGTCCACTCTGGATTGCAGCTGGACCATGCCCTCCCTTGGGGGGTTTGTCTACAGCCTTGCCTTCTCCCCGGTGGACTCGGGCTGCCTCGCCATCGGGGTCGGGGACAGCATGATCCGAGTCTGGAATACTCTGTCCATCAACAACATCTATGATGTTAAAACCTTCTGGCAAAGCATAAAGTCCAAGGTTACAGCAGTAAGTGTTGGATTCCTTTCCCCCCCCCCCATATCCTTTTCACTCCATTTTTTTCAAGTATGTTTTTCACTCTGAAGGTCTGTCCCAACTAAAATGAGATCAAGCCATGTTGTTCATTTTATACCCAATTCTTTCTGTGCACAATACATTATAGAATCTGGCAGCAAGTTTTTAGACCTATTTACAATCTTAGAAACTTGCATTTACATCTAGTGGAAATAAGCTGAAGTCCAGTTGGCTGTTATGTTACTTTTTCACTTTTATTCTCCTTTCTTGCTTCACCCATGGTTGCCCTGCTCTGCTAGGAAGTTTGACAGACACAAAAAGCCAACACAACCAACATAGGTGTCTTCAGTTGGGGTTTAACCCCTGATTGGTCAAAAGCTACTGCCTGGAAAAATAGCTGGCAGCTCTTTCTGTTTTGTAATGTAGGTATCAAATAGGATTTTAATTATTTTACTCCCTTGCATCTTATCCCATCATAACTGGAAGGGGGAAAACCTTTGATACTCAGAGCAGAGTGATCAGATGAAGTGGCTGTGGTTGGAAGGGTTGGTATAAGGTCCTTGCTCATCAGTTTCAGCCTTTTCCTATTGTTTATTATTTAGCAATAAAATGTTTATAACTTACACATCTTGTGTCTCTTTATGTTTTTCTTGCAGTTATCCTGGCATCCAACAAAGGAAGGCTCCTTGGCTTTTGGAACAGATGATGGAAAAGTTGGCATATTTGACACCTTGTCCAGCAGGTGAAAAAGTAGCTTTCAAATTCATTAGTGTCAGATCTCCTGGCGTGTTACCACTCAGGGCTGGTGTGGTCTTTCCTGGGGGATGCCTTTGCTGTTAGATGAGTGAGATTAAATTCAAATTAGTCAAACAGGTGGATTTTCAGTACCTTTTTCATTTGCATCGTGTCTGTGAGCTTCTAAGGTGAACTTGCTTTAAGATTAACTTAAAATGGCATGACCAGAGATCACCTGTGGGAGGACATCAATTATAGGAAGACTTTACCCAGAAAGGCATTTTCAGGGAAAGAGGAGCAGCAGGGAGGGGAAGGTCACCAGGAGAATTATGTTACAATTTTAGTAGTGTGCTACAGCAGCTGTTAAAGAAAGCTTGGTTGAGCCATAGCTTTTAGAACACCTGGTGTCTCAAGTATGTTGCTTTTATTTTATCTTCTTTTCATTTCCATTTGCTGAAATCTGACTGCCCCTGCTTCCTTATCTCCCTGCCCAGTGCTAAGAACAAGCCACCTCAGATCTCCAGCACCTACCACAAGAAGACAGTGTACACATTAGCCTGGGGTCCTCCCACTCCTCCTCTGATTTCTGGTGAGTCTTCCAGCACCTTGTGACAAAGCAGAATGTCCATGCAGAGCACCCAGATGCCAGGAAGCTGCTATTCCCTCCCTTCTTAGGAGAAGGAGCCCCATTTGCTTGGAGTCAATCCTTTGGAGCAGCTAAGAATGTGTTCTGTTTGAGGAATTTTAACAGTTTTAACAGCAAGGCTAGAAACTCTGGTAGTTTGTGAATTCTGGTACCTTCAGCAAATAGTTTTGAGTAGTGCCCCACACCTCTGGGTTGGCTTCAGGCTGTTCCAGGCCAGGAGCTTCACAGGCTTCCTGCAGGAATTGCATCAAACCAAATACAGGTTCCAGAGTTTCTGCCATTTGAACTTTAGCCCGTCTTACACAACTTGGATTTTTTTATTTTAGGGGTCAAAATTTAAAGGGAGTTTTATTGGTTTTGTGCTATGAAGGATCTGTTGGTAGAAAGGAGAGCTCCTTTTAGAGGGTTGTACTGTGAGAATTTCCTGCTGCTGGACCACAGGCAATTGAAGGATGTATATTGCTTTTTGAAATAATGCTTTGATTTATTGTGGGAGAGATTAGTTCTGTGAAGAAGCACAGAGTGTAATTAGCTCTTTTTCTCTGTTATATAGGAGAAGAAAGTGAACAGCCCTCTGTAACTTTATATAGTTGTGCTGGAGAAGGAATTGTTTTTCAACACAATCCCTGGAAGCTTAATGGAGAAGCAAATGACATCAACAAAGTCATCAGAGACACCAATTCAATCAAAGTGAGTATGAATTTGAGGAATTTTATGGATTCACAGTAATCACAACAGTTTCCATGGCCTTGTAGTTCTGAGTTTCTGATTTTGCCTTTTTGATGTGTTTGTAACAAAAATCTTGAACCCCTCAGTCTCCAGGGATGAACTTCAGTGACACTGAGTCAAACTATTTAGAGTTTAGGTATTTGTGTCTGAAGAGGGTGGTTGGTATTTGTTTTCTCCTGGTGTCAACATGGCACATCTTTTTCTGGCATCAATTGCTTCATTTTTTACACTGTGATTTACTTGGGAAAGGTAAGTGGGAGGTAGAGTTTGGGTTTAAAACTGTGTGTGGGAAAACAAGTTTCTCATTTAAAGCAATCATGATTTTGTAAGAGGCTGTTTTTCCATTTACGCTGCAGCCAGTGCAGAGTGATCACTGAGTATCTGCTCAAGTGATCAGTCATTTCTTAGTTGAAAGTATAAAGTAAGTGAAGTGGGTTGGATCTTCAGTTATTTCAAGTCAGCTGAAGTCAGTCCAGGGGTATTGATTTGTATCTGCTGGGTTTTGGCTTCTTCCTTGAGTTAAGACTCTCTGAGTTTAGAGAGTAATGTCAGAGGCATTGAAATGATCATATTTAGGTATCTGAGTTGTAAATTATATGTAGCTTTTATCTGAATTCAAATGAATAGGGATAATGAAATGTAAACTTTGGTTTCTTTTGAAGTGTGAAAGAATTTGCTTGCAATGTCTGGTGCTTTCCAAGAAGTGTAAGGATATGAAACATCAATGTCCTACTGGAATCCAGACAAAACTTAAAAATATTTCTCAGAACTAAACAACAATAAAAACCAATCATTGGTTCTTGCATCAGTAATTTCAGTCTTAATTGCTCAGATTTATGCCACTGCTACAAAAGCAATGGATACTGTTATGATTTTTCATTTTGCAGACTAATTGCAGCTCTGTCCAGTTGCCAGCCTTGCTCTGTGGAATGTATGTGATGGAGATTTGAGAGGTTTTGGCAATAATTGTGTCTTCTTTCTGCAGCACAAGCTGCCTGCACGGACAGAGGTCAGCTGGAAACCAGATGGCAAACTCCTGGCTCTTGGCAATGAGGATGGGTATGTCCCACTTGTGGGTTCAGGTGGTGTCTGCTGATCTTGACTTCAGTCACTGTGGTGAAGCAAAAGTATTTTTTGTTGCCCTGGTTTGTCTCTGTTCTTTCACTGCTGATGTATTTGAATTATGATAATATAGAATTCCCTGCTGTTATTTGTTGTAGCTGCTCTTGGCATGGAGGATCCTCATTATCACATTAAATTCTGTTTCAAGGATCCACTCCTGGTTGAAATGCACTTTTGCTGATCAATGAAAGCAGGATTTGAGTTGGCTCCAGAAAGCACAAACTCAGTTACTCTAATTCACATGCTCCAATTCTGCTCATGCAAGATAACAAAAAAGTTCCCATTTTCACCAACTACTGAAATTCTTACACTGTTGTTCTTATGTTTCAGCTCAATTGAAATATTTCAGGCACCAAACTTGAAGTTGCTCTGCACAATCCAGCAGCACCACAAACTGATCAATGCCATTCGTTGGCACCACGAGCACGGGACCCAGCCAGAGCTGAGTTACTTGATAGCTTCAGGCTCCATCAATGCCACCATTTATGTGCATAATCTGAAGAGTGTTGTAGGTAACAGTTTGCAGATCATATTCCAAATCTTGGCATAATTTTCTTTTTTTTTCTGTTTTGTCTTTCTGCCTGTCCTTAATAATTTTTCTTTTTCAGAGAACTCTTCAGAAAATCCTTTGACAATAACGGAACCTTTTCGAACTCTGGCTGGGCACACAGCTAAAATCACAAGTCTTTCTTGGAGTCCCCACCATGAGGGAAGATTGGTGTCTGCTTGCTATGATGGCACTGCACAGGTATTGTCCAGAACACCTCAGAATTGTATTTCAAATCATCCATTCCACAGCTGTCATTGTTTTTGTGAGATAAACTATTGAAGTACTGCAAGTTTACCTTTTCTAACCATCTGCTGGTTCTGGATACCCGATATGCAGATTTTTGTGATTTGTGAATTGATTTGTAAATCCAGTCATTAAGGTTTTCATATTAGCATTTTTGGATCCTTAGAAAAGAAAAATGTTGTGCAGTTGTATCAGTTCAAACCTATTTGCATGTTGGTGTTTGAAATACCCCTGCAAAATCCCAAAAGACAAGTTCCTACCTGTGCAAATCATGAGAAAATGCAGAGAATTAGATGCAGAAGTGACTTTGAGCAATTGCATTTCTTTCTTGTTGCCCAGGTGTGGGATGTGATGAAGGAGGAGCCACTCTGCAACTACCGAGGGCACCAGGGCCGCCTGCTGAGTGTGCAGTGGTCCCCAGTGGAGCCAGACTGTGTTTATACAGGAGCAGATGATTTCTCTGTTCACAAATGGCACATCTCCAAGCAGGAGCACACGAGGCCTCCTCAGGGTGAGTGTATTCAAACAGAAGATCTTCCCTGAGGTGATGTTGGAGCTGAGAACTGGGAGTTGTCCTGTTGAATTCCAAATCTGTATCTGGGTTTAAATTGAGTAATCTTATTTGGAAACTAAATGTTGATCCTGAGATATGGGCAGTTAATACACTAAATTTTGCACTTTTTAATTTTGCGCCTTTTGCACCTAGGCAAAAAGAGTATAGAATTAGAGAAGAAAAGAAGTATCCAGCCAAAAGTCAAAGCCAAGAAGAAGAAAAAGCCTGTAGGCAAGAGTCCAGGCAAGCAGGATGCAAATGATGCCATGAATGGAGATGAGAGCATGAAGGAAATGCTGCTGGAGGAAAATGGAGTGTCAGACCATGAAGAAGAAAAAGAAGCCCAGGAGGCAGAGTTGGCTGATAAAGTCTCTGTGACTGGTAATAATCAAATCCTCTTAGTTCAATGTTTCCCCGACTGTTCAGCCCTCAGAGCATCACCAAGTTTAATTTTCATGTAGATTTTCTTATTGTTTGGTTTTATTGAAATTGTCCACTTGAAGGAAAAAGGCTCTAGAATGCCTTTGATAATTTTCTAAACTAGTTTGGGACTTAACTGTCTTTAGATAAGAAAATTCTGGCCTCGTGGAGTTACTGTATTTGAAACAATGTCATTTTTGATCAGCATTGATAAATGTTGTAGTACTGATGGATCTTCATTGGTGTCCCTTGACATCTCATTTAGTCTTGTGACAATTCTCTGTTTTCTTGATATTTGCTTTCCCTAAAAAGCTGTTAAATTCTGTGGCAAAGCAAAGCTTGGTTTCTGTCTTATTTCAAAACTAATGTAACAGAATGTGAATATGTGAATTATTCTGTGTGCATTTCCATTCATTGCTTTTCCTTTTTTTTTTAATCACAGTGTCCAGGGATACATCTTCATCTGCATGTGATTATTCTTCACTCAGCTTGCCAAAGCCCTCTGTGACCCAGAAAGCTGCTCCTGTGAAAAAGGATCTACCTAAAGAGAAACCAAGTTAGTATGTTTCAGGGATCTATAACAGTCCTGTACCAAGGCAGAGTTCCCCATTCTAGACTTGTTTGACTGCAGCTTCCCTTCCTAATGTGACACCAAATTAATGCCAGAGAAAGAAAAGGGTGCTTTTGAAATAGTTTGAGGGGTTCTGCTCTAAATGCAGCAACAGTGACTAAAATTGTCTGATTTTTCAGCTCCTGATGCCTCTCTGAAGAAGAGGAAGCCTCGTTCTATTCTGCCCTTCAGCACATTAATGGATCACAGATCAAAAGAAGAATTGCATCAGGACTGCTTGAGGCTGGCTGCATGCCTGAAAACTAAAGGTACCAGTATAAAATTCTAAATACTTAAAGGGTAGGTGCTCTCAAAATCAAGTGTTCAGGGACTTGACTTCAACCACAGCACATTTTTAAAAATCCTCACCTTTATTAAAGAGTGTGACTTGGTGTGATATCAAACTTAGATCTGAGTGTTGACTAGCAAATTATTAAATCTGCTGCACAGGAAAGAAAGTAGAAGACAGAATTATTTGCCAGCACTTGAGTGGTACAGTGACTTGGCTGTTCCCAGCTTTGTGTTAAATCCTAAATATTCATTCTTCTTATCTGGTTTAGATAATAATGAAGATGTGTCCTCTGACCTCAAGGATTGCATCCACTTGGGGCTGTTCACAGACAGGGATTCTCTGCACAAGATGATTGATATGGAAGGTAAGTGCCATAAAGAATATGTCATATTCAAGTAGAAAACAAATTGGGAAAATGCTTGAGTTTTCTTTACTGTGGATTACAGTCTAGGATTAAGAATGCAGCTCAGTGTGAGAAGAATATACATCTTTTTTCCAGATAATTTTTACATCTTTCAGATCTAAACCTGCCTTATCTTGAGCTTGAGTGATTTCCCTTTTGCCAAGCTACTTTACTGTGACAAATGATGCTGATGGGAAATGTTTGTTTCCAACAGGAAAGCACCACTTGGAGAACGGGCACGCAGAGCTCTTCCAGCAGCTGATGCTGTGGAAAGGAGACATGAAGGGTGTGCTGCAGGCAGCTGCTGAGAGGGGGCAGCTCACAGACCAGCTGGTGGCCATGGCACCCATGGGTAGGTTTGCTCTGGCACCACATGAACTGCTGGCATTGGCTGCCAAGGTCCCCTCATTCTGGTGGTTCTGGACAGAAACTCAGGAATTAGTTCTTTGTGACATGATTAGCAGTCCTTACAGCTTGCTGCTGGTTTAAATGTGCTTTTAAGTTACTTTACTGGCAGTGAATGTTCAAGCCTTAGTTTTGCCCTGCTTCATTGACTTGTGTTAGGATGGTTAAGAAATAAAAAACTAACCTGGGGCAGAGAGGTACAGATTGGAGAAACCAGTGATGGTATCACCCAGGAATTCTTCCAGTCATGGAACTGCCTCCAGTGGTGTTGCCTTCTCTTTTGCAGTTGGATACCAGGCCTGGGTGTGGACAGTGGAAGCCTTTGCCAAGCAGCTGTGTTTTCAGGAGCAGTATGTGAAGGCTGCCTCCCATCTCCTGTCCATCCATAAAGTCTACGAGGCTATTGAGCTCCTGAAAGTGAACAATTTTTACAGGTTGCTCTATATTTATTTTTAGCACTTTATCTTGGGGTTTTTTTGTGGGTAGATTGAGCATTTTGGTTCACTCTTTGCACACAGATTAACTTTTCTGTCTGGTTTCCCTTGTGTGCATTAGGGAAGCAATTGTAATGGCCAAGGCCAGGCTGAGACCAGAAGATCCAGTGCTGAAGGAGCTCTACACCAGCTGGGCAGCTCTGCTGGAGAAAGATGGCCATTATTCCATGGCTGCCAAATGGTGAGTGCTGCTGGGGAGAAGACAGAATTGGTTCCATGCCTCAAACAAAGATGGTTCTTGGTTTTGTATCAGTTGAAATCTGTTAACTGGTCTGGTTGTCAAGGTGCTTTCTGAGCCTGATCTCACTCAATTTCCTCTAATGTAGGTGGGAAGAGAAGCTTCAAGGAGCAGTTCAGAGCAGAAAGCCCAAATGCCATGTTATAGTAGAGCCATCTCTTTCCACAGACATTACTGGAAGTTTTTGAAAACTAGTCTAGCAAGGCTAATATTAGGTTGTCTACAAAAAGGCTTTGTGAGATTTCCAACTTTTCCACTGGAAACTTGCAGTGCAGCAGTTCATCTTGAGTTTCTTGAAGCCTTAGCTAATATTCTGGTCATTGGGGTATCCTGCTCCAGCTGGAGTGTTTTAACTCTGTGACTACCAAAATTACTAATATCCCTTGAAATATTTTGGCTGGAGCAGTGTCCTCTACTTGATGCTGATGTAAATTCTGGCATTTTTGTGGGTATCTCTCTTGTGAAAGGATTTGAATGAAACCCAGAGAAATGCAGTAGGGACAAACAGCTGTATATAACCCTTGTCTCCTGAATCTGTTTAGTTTTATTGCTCATCCAAGCCATGTGTGGCATGCAGACCATCAGGGATTTCAGTCCTGACTTTTAGGCTGTGTGACTTCCCCTTTGTGGCTTTGCATCAGATTGTTCACCATATGTCTGTAGTAAACTTCGATAAGAAAAAGTGATGAGAGCTCTGAGAACCTGTGGAAAATCGAGAGTCATCTTCATTTGTGTATTTGTGCTACTGTGCTGCAATATAATTTAAAAACTATTTCAGTCCAAATCAACTTCTTCTGCTTTTATCTTTTTCAGTTATTTGGGAGCTTCCTCACCCTATGATGCAGTTAAAGTGTTGTCAAAAAAGGGGGATGTGGCATCTCTTAAAACTGCTGCTGAGCTTGCTCTGATATCTGGGGAGGAGGAGTTGTCAGCATCTTTGTCTTTGAGATGTGCCCAAGACCTGCTGTTATCCAGGAACTGGGTGGGAGCTCAGGAAGTCCTTCAGCAGCACAGAACTTTATTTGTGAGTCTGGTCCTTTCCTTTCCACCTTCTTCAGTGTTGTCTCTCTACAGAGTAACATAACTTGGCACCAGTTCCCATTTTTTAATAGTCCACAGTTGGTCCTTTGGGCTGGTTTTGCTTCAAAATATTTTTCTGGGAGTATATTGGAATGGCCCTATGGAATGGTCATGGTGGGGGGTGTGTAGACTCTGTGCTTGTTGTTATATGGGAGGTTGTAGAGAAAAGTGGGATTCTTTTCAGAAATATTCTTTCTTTAAGAATCTTTTAAGCGTAATACTGATCATGAAAAGAGAGAAGTGAAATATTTTTTATTTATATTAAAAGAACTAATGAGCCGACTGTAAGTCCAGCTGCTGGAGGCTTAGATTTGAAATGTTTTCGTGGATTCAGAAGCAGGTGGCTGCCTTGGCTTGCTCTGAGGTTTCCTTCTGACATCCCTCAGGCTCTGTCACCAAGGAGCTACTCCCAGGCATGATGTTCTGAAGTCACTGTACCTGCTGTGGTCAGCAAGGGATTGTTTGTATGGTTGCAGCAGCTCAGTGCTTTTTATTTTTCCCTCCTTGTTAAAGGGACAGAGACTGGTTTTCTGCCTGAATGAGCTGCTCTGCAGCTGCCTCAGTGAGAGGAATCCCTGTGAGAAAAGGAGCCCTGTGCCCCCCTGTTACCACAGCTGGGAGCTGAACAGAGAGGCCCCATTTTTGGACATGGTGACACAAGTGTGGCAGAATGTGCTGGGCATGGACACCACTGAAAAAGCCACCTGTGCAAAGGAGCAGCTTGGCAGGATTGAGCATCCTCCTTCAACCAGCAACACACACCCAAAGCAGGTAAATGGAATTTGATCTGTGCAGGCACAAATCCTTACTTGGGGATGGGCAGTAAACCCAGCCAGTCTGTGGTGTTGCAGCAGCCATTCCCAGGGAGCTGATGTCTGCATTCTCATGGGGGTTTAGTGTGGGAGAGAGATGATCAGCTGCTGGGACAGCTGTGTGTAGGTACCAGTTTGTTTCTGTGCATGGTAAGAACTGACACAGGCTGTTGGGATCAGCACTGAGGTCACTGAGATGTGCTGGATGGCAGTGATTGACAGAGCTGAGGAGTCTCAGCAGTGATTGTTAGGGGAGGAAGGGCTGCTTGTTGTCAAGTTAGTTTGCAAGGTCTGTCCATGGACTGATGCTTCTGCAGCTCTTCTCTGTGACCACAGTGAGTCACTGCTCCCCCTTCTCATCTGTTTGCTGAGACACAAGTCTGATTTTACAGCTCCAGGTGATGTAGAAATGCTCTATCCCCTGCATGAAGGAGTGTGTGTAAATTGCATTGTCACTAAAATTGCCTTTGGTCAAGTCATGTGCTTCTGGACTTTCCTACGGTTGTCATAAGCTCACACTTTGCAGTAAAAGTATTAACTGTACTCTCTGGTGCTTCCTTTAGGTGCTTTTCCATATCTCCCATGACCTGGCCCTTGCAGCCCTGAGCTGTCACTTGGGTATGTGGGATGAGGCAGTGAAAAGTATTCTTGGGGCTGTGAGCCGCAGCTTTGATGCTGGGAATTTCACTCTGATGCAGGAGATTTGCAGTATCATCCTTCCTGAGGGTGAGTCTCTCCCTGTGTCCCTTCTGGCACTGACAGGGCTCTTTCCTGCCAGCACAGCTCTGTCCATTAATGTTCCAAAATAATGTTTGGAAGCAGCAAGACATAGACATGTCTGTGGAAACTTGTGGAATTTGGTTAGTGCAGAGGCCACTGGGCAATGAAAATTCCTGACTGGGGAAGGAAGCTCAGCTGTGTCACCTGGTGAGAGTGATGTAGGAAACTGAGTGAATTCTCTTCTGTGAGGGAATGCTGTGTTCATTTCACAGCAACACATACTCCAACTTGTCCTCTATTCTTTGTAGGTTATGCAGTGCATTTAGTTTGTGGCTTGTGATTATGTGACTCTTGTGTTTTGCAGCTTGAGACCAAGGAAGTTTGCTGTAGCTGATGAGAACAGTTTAGCTAGAACAGAATATTGTATTCACAAAGATGCCAAAGATGTTTTTACTTTCATAGTTTGTGCACTGCTCTGCCAGCATCTGAGTAAATCCCTGATTTGAGTTTCCAGGGTATTCCTGATTTGGGTTTCCAGGGTTTCCTGGTTCATTTACCAGATCTGCTCATTGTTTTTGGAAAGTTCCATGACCTATCTGTAATCCTTTTCTCATTTTTAGGCTGTGATGACCTGAGAGACAAACTGGACAGCACAAATTCTCAGAGCATGGATGCCTGCAGGAGTCTGGAGGGCTTTGTGGCTTACAGACAGCTCTATAACCTGTGGTGGAACTCACCCAAAGACTCCCTTGGCCTGCAGAAGGCTGTGTTGGGTCCCAGTGAGCAGACAGCTCTGGAGAAGAGCTGTGTTTCAGGTGACCCAACCCCTGAGGAAATGGTTCAGCCTGCAGCTGAGATGGGTGAAAACCTCTGCAGTACAACTGAAGTTTCCAAAGGTGAGACACAGAGTGACTCAAGAACTGAATCAGGAGGTGTGGCAGACAGACAGTCAGCACTGAAGGGTTGCCAAGTGCTCCTTTCAGAAGAGATGGCTGCCTTGCAGAACACCCAGAGGGACATAGCTGAGGTGCAGGAGACTTTAGCAGAGATGATCCGCCAGCATCAGCAGCAGAGGAACAATCTCCAGGAAAACACAAATGGAAACACCCAGGGCAGCAACGTGGAACAGAATTCAGAGACTGAATCAGACAAACCATGCTCTGACAGCAACCAGATGAATTGGTAAGGCTCAGCACAGGAATGAGTGTGTTGAAGAGTGTTGCTTTTTTGTGTGTCTGTGCAGGAAATTCCTTGTTTTGCCTAGACTGCCTCTAATCTCCAGCCCATCAGCCAGGAACACTTGAATATAGAGCTCAGAAATCTTGCTTTTCCCCTGGGCTGAACCACCACATGCATAAGCTCAGAGCAGCTGAATAGTTTTGTGATGCATGAGGTGTTGTTACAGTGAATAAACAGGACAGCTTGAAAAAGGGAGGATAATGAAAAGGCTGAGCATGATCTAATAGTTTTCTTTGTTAAATGTTGGTTTGGGACTTTGGCAAGAATGAGGTAGAGCATAAACCACTGAGCCAGTTCTCTCCTGTGCTCCTTGTCCAGGAGGGAGGCTGCACAGTCACCTAACAAAAGAGTTACTCATGACACCTGCTCTTCTCTTGACAGCAAAGATGAAGCAAAGCAACCAGTTACACTCCCTGAGCTCACAAAGCAGCTTCTGAATGCAAAGCAGAAATTAGCTGAATTCCCAGACAATTTAAAGGTAAGTTTTCAGAAGAGCCATTGCAGTTTTGAAAAAAAGTCATTCTGTAAGGGCAGCCTTACCACAGAATCCCTTTCCTAGAGAAAGGAACAGAGACATCCCTTGTGATCCTGTGGCAGTTTTGAGAGAGAACTGACACATGGCAGCAGGGTGGTGTTTTTCTTTCAATTATTATTTCCCCCATGCAATTGGAAAGCAAAGCTAAAGCTCCTGTGTGGGGGAACTCAGTGAGATATCCTATATGGATCATCCCATGGATTTTAAGAATAATCCCTTGCTACTTATGTATGAAAAAAATTATAAACAATGAAATCAAAAATTTAAACTATAAAATGGCCTTTATAGATAAAGAACTGTAGAAAGTATACATAACACATTCAAAAACATATAACCATGGTGATGGGGCAAGAGGGGCAAACCTGGATAAATGTGAAGAGAAAATGCATCTGACTCTTCTGAGAATGCTACAAAGCCTTGTCTTTAGAGAGCTGCCTGATTGTGTTGAAGCACTGTAATACAGACTGTAGACATCACCTCATGGTCCTTTTTTGCAGGTCTTCCCATTCCCTGACGTGCTGGAGTGCTGCCTGGTGCTCCTTCACCTGGGATCCCAGTGTCCCCCCAAGCTGCAGGAGCAGGCTCTGGCTCTCCTGAGGAACCACGGTGCTGCTGCTGTTTACAAAAAGGCTGCCAGGAGCTTCTTGACGTGACAGTGGAGACCAGAGTGCCTCCCCTGAGCTGCCTCCTGCTACTGAACACTAAGGCTGCTCTTTCTTCAAGTGAAGGCTTCTTTTGATGGCTGTGGCTGTTACTGATACCAAATGTCAGGTTCATACACATCCACTTGTGCTCATCCACTGATACTTATTTGAGGAGACTGTTAGAAAACTGAAAAGCAGTAGTGAACTGTTATAACTGATTTTTGTATGGTTTTTTTTTTTTTTGGACATTATGCTATTGAAAGCTCTTGCTATTTACATGCAAGAGAAAGTTTTGAGCAGCTGTGTAGTCTTTCAGCAGAGGAGGAAGAGTAGCTGCCCTCAGGAAAATCAATGGTTTCTGTAAGCAAACTGACCCTCAGTATTGTTCTTAAAAGCTTTCTGAGTTTATTTTCTCTCCTTTAAATAAAGTCTTCTACTACCATGAATTGGTATTTAATTTGATATATAGAAATAAGTTCTCTAGAATGGTGCTGTTCTAGAAAGTGCCAAAACCAGTCCTGGATTTTGCAGTTTTGAATGTGCAGTATTTTGACCAGTCTTACAGCTCACTTAAAGGCTTTGTCTGTCTTGTTAGAAAAAGTAACTTCTATGAAAAGCACAAGGGTGCATAAACCTTAGTGAACACAGCATCTGTCTTAGTCATTTTTAGAAGCAAGGTTTTAAATGCAGCAAAAAAAGTTGATGGGGGAAAGTGTGCATCATGAATTTATAAAGTTTCAAGTACAGTAAAGATCATTGTTTAAGAATTAAAAGAAGTGATGGATTTTTAGATCAAAAGCTGTTCCACATTCTTCCAGCCAAAATGCAGACTAAATTCTGACAGATTTCCTGCTTCAAACTGAATAAAGCCTCAGAGCAACTTCAAGAGCAGCAGGTGAAAGCCAGGGGTTAGACTGAACAAATTACTGATTAAACACATCTACAGAGGCAGTGCTGCCACCAATTTGAATTTGCTAAATTCCTTCCAAAGCACCTGAAAACCAGGCGGGGGAGCCAGTGCTTCACCAAACTGCCTGCCTGCACTTAGAGCAGGAGCCTCTGGCGTTTAGATGAGCAGAAAACTTCACACACAAGTTTGTCCTTTTAAGTGACCACTCTGCAGAGCAGGAACACTGCACCAGAGTGAGAGAACAGCTCTGCCAGAGCTCTTCAGCTCAGCTCTCCTCAGCTACTGTACAAGAAGCTCCAAAGACATTTCACTAAATGGTAAAGGAAACAAACTTCAGCATCTTCAGGCATGTATCTCCCAAATTCAGATTCCAAAGCCTCAGCTCTGGAAGTTCTAGTGCTTGATGGAAAATCCAAAACAAAGCCTGGTTTAAAAAAATTTATTTTACAAAAAATAAAAACTAGTCTTTACAAACATTTCAAATACCAGCTCTAAACCTCAACTCTTTAATATTGGATTAAGCTTGTTCAAAATGCCAGACAAAGTCTTAAAAATTTTTAAGTTTGACATGTCCAAAAGGGTTTGTTCTTTTAAGAAATGTCATTACAGAGCTGTTAAAAAAATACTATAGAATGTTTTTCAAAGTCAGAATCCCAAGTTCTTCATCCTCTTAACTACTTTTCAGGTGTTTATAATGAAAAAGACCCAGAAACTCAGGAAAAATAATCAGAAACTCTGTTTTACCTGTTAAGCATATTGTAAAATTAGGGGCTGGAGAAGCAGGGGGAGAAGAGGAACAAATATTTGTCCATGCTGACTTAGTTGTGTTGCATGAGATGAATAAAATGTGTAGGTTTAAGTTGAAGAAAACTGAAGTCATAGTATTGGTCCAATCCCCTGTCAAAGGTGAACTTTTGGGCCTCTGAGTGTATTTCCAGAACAGTTCCTTAATACCCGTAAGAACAGAGCTGAGGCTTAGCAAGGGTCAAAGCAGTAACAGAGAATTAGAAACTAAGGAGTGCTGATCAAATCAGCTCCATTAATCTCCATCCCCTCTGTTGTTAAAGCAAATCTCTGAATATTTTTAGCTGCAAGGATCATTTTTAATGTCATCTGTTCCCAAACCTCTGCAGTGATCAAAGGGAGCAATTTCCACAGACAGATAAAATAAGTAACACATGAGGTGAAGCTGTCACCCTCACAACATGCAGAAGTTTTAAAATAAGCTTTATAAAACACAAATTGCAATGTCTGTGTCCATTTTCCCTGCTTTTCCCAACCCTCAGCTCTACCCAATATTCTACAGGTAAATCTTCCTTGCAGATTCTGTACAGTAAAAAGAGGAAAAAACCAGAGGTATACACAGTAGATTCTGTCCTTTGCCCTTGGTATTAAAAATATAGCAAACCACAAATGCTGGCATTAGGAAATCAGTCAACTCTTCTGGGTTTCAAAGGAAAATGCAGCTCTTCAGCAAAACTGCAAGGCTTGGTGCAGCCTGTGTACTGGAGATGCTTTTTTTTTGAGACACTGTTTAGGGAAAATGGTTGAGGACAGCAGCTGCCAAAATAGTAAACATGTTCTGCTGAGGGGCACCGCTCATCACGGCTGCATGTTGTTGATAATGGCCAAAATGCTCATTTTCTCTTGGGCTGAGTCCACATCTTCATTTTGTTTCTGAGCCACTCCTGTGCCAAGGCCATACAGTCGTCCGCAATACTTTGCATCATCAATTGTATCCTCAAAAAATAACTGCAGATTTAAAAAAAAGAGAGAAACAGGTATTGTTTAATTAGGCCTCTAAAGCAGAAAACCTCCAGTGTTAATTAACAGCTCATTTGCAATCAGCCACCTCCAAGATGGAGTGCACAAAGTAAGCAATGAAAGGGGAGTGAACAGAACAAGTCTGTGCCAAAATCAGCAATTCCTATTCCTGACAGTTTGAAGTGTGATGGCCACAAGGCTCAAAAATCCCAAACCAAAACAAACAACACATTATACATGTTGACATTATGGACAGAAAATGGAGAGGGAAGAACACTGCATTACCTCTTTCATTCTGAAAAATGCCATTCCTGTGAGGAGAGAGTCTGATCCTGCCTGGTGTTGTCGTCCAATTCGCTGCAAATCCAGCTGGTCTGCCACTTCCTGAAGGCCACCCTGCAAAGAGAACAGAAGAGAATTTATTTTGGAACGTTTATCTCTTGCCAAAATTGCCACATTTCTCCAAAACACGAGGGCAAACAGGGTATGATGAACCAATGCAGATGCCAGCAGTACCCACACTCCAGCTCTGAGTGAAACCCAGTGGGAAATGGTGTTCAAGAGTGCACAAATAACTCTCCTCAAATTTAGGTGCCTTCTTTGCCTGTTGCAAATACTTCAGATAACTGTGGGTACATTCATGGGTTACACAAGCTGGGCCTTTCCCTCCCTTTACTCAAGGCTGTGATTCAGTAGATAAATTACTTTCAACCCTCTTACCAGTTAAGCCATGGAGTATTTCATGTAAAAGAAATACCTTCTCATGGGAAACATAAATATGCTGAATTATAATTAGCCTCTGATAAACAAACCAGAAGGCTGTGGCAATGTCCCCTTTATAATAAACACATTGCTAAGTCTGAAACTGGGGAGGGCAGGATCCAAACTGTGTCTCAGGTGCTTCTCTGTCACTACTTTTATACACATTCCCATTTTAAGACAACATATGCAGCAGTTCTGCCACTTGTATTCCTGTACATGCACAGTGTTGGTACTCATCACATGCTTGATGGGGAGATAAAAGTACCTTGAGGTTTTTGCAGCTCTTCATTAAGTACTTCACATCATAGATAGATGGGAAGAAAAGGTTTAAGATATGGAAAAATTCATGTTCCTCTTCTGGTAACCTGGAGTCTGTCAACAACTTCACCATGTAGCCAAAGTCATAACCACTGAAAACAAAACCATGGAGAAACCAGGTAAGCAGGCAGTACTAAAACCCAAGGTACTATACCTCGTTTTTCAACAGAATTTTACTTGCTTTGCCTTTCAAGCCTTAACATATTCTGACATTCCTAAAACTCTACATCTCAGCCAGAACTCATCCTAATTTTCTATGTCAATGCAGGACTTTGGAATGCCCCCCAATTGCCCTCACTAGCCTTTTGTGGAACAGCTAAGCCATTGGGAAGAATAAACACTTCTTCCCAACTCTGTACATTTCTGTAGCTAAAGGCAATACAGAAAAGAAGGAAATCCTGCAAGTATCTGTTGAGATAGAAGGAGGTGGTGGCAAATCCTTTCATTTGTGACACCATGTTGGACCAGAGGTTTCCTGATCAAGCTGATTGAAATGCTACAAGAAAGATATCCTAACCACACAGGTGGAAGTTCAGAGCACCACCAACATTGTAAAGAAGAAGAAACAAAATCCTTTACAATGCATTTACTAAGTGCAGAAATCACACTTCAACTTCTTCAAGAAAGGGAGACTGTAACAGCAGAAGGATTCATAGGCATTCAGGAAGTCAGACCATGAAGTGTCCTCACTTCTTAAACTTGGCCTTCATATCCTGAAGCTTATTTTAAGAACTGCAGGACTGCGAATTTTTCTCCTTAAAATCTGTCAATCTCCATGGAAAATGCAGAGAATTAAGAAGAGACTTAACAGGGTGATCCTGGACCCACCTGTGGAAGGACAGCCATTTCACACTGTCACTGAGGACGACCCCCGACGTCATCAACAACTCAGCAAAGTGCAGGGTGTCAATCCCTTCCTCTTCATGCTTCTGGAACTGCAGCCCAGAGCTGGCAAGGAGGTCTATGGAATCCTGAGAGTACATGTCTTCCCTGAAGGAAAAAGAAAAAGCAAGTTTGCATTCAGGGTGCTGCCAAGGCAAGCTCATTTTAGAAAAATTCTCCCCACACTATGTCAAGAATTGGATTAACCAGTAGGATACTCCTGGGTTCCAGTCTGTCCCTCTAGAAAATTCAAACTGGCTCAGTTTCATTATCACTGCAGCCTCCTACAGCTGTAACAAGCTGTTCTATGATCATAACTAGTTAACACTTCCATGGCTTGTGCAAATTTCAAAGATTCCACCTCCATAACTGACTGTTTTGAACAATGTCCCTTCTGCAAGGTGAAGGGAAGCACCACAGATGAGGCCCAGAGGAAAGAGGAGTTCCCTCAAACAGGAAGATGTGCAGCTCCAAAGCACTGACCATCATTCCTGTCTACATCTTTCCTTCTCACTCCACAGCATGTACCACCTTATCAGCACCTCCACCTCGGGGAGTAAACAGAATTGCATCACCCTTGACTCAGGAAGCAGGACAAGAATGATGTGCTTGCTGGAGAGCTGAGCAGGAACCTGACCTCTTTACTGCTTTGTGTCATTTGAGGGGCAGGAAACAAAGCCAAGATCTATCAATCAAGTGATCACACAGCACTTCACACTGATTTCAATACTTATAAGAGGCTCACAAATTTGTGGAGTAAATAGTGTAAATTTTGGGGTCAAGAACTGGATGATCTGCACATAGTAGCTACAAATTTTTGTAATGCTTTCCAATGACAGTTTCATAAAAATGGATTGATTTCCTCTACATATGTGGTTTTGCCAGATAAACCCTTTCTTTATTTCCAGACAGCTCTAGTGGTAATTATGCTGAGTTTATCTTTATAATTACAGGGGAAGGGATAATGAAACTTGTTTCAGCTGCAAGCCACGATATTACAGTATGGAGGAGACAAGAACTGCCACACTCCATTTAACAAAATTCATTCTGAACAGATGTGATGATTACACCAACATGCTTTTAGATTCCAGCTTACACTTAAGCATGGATTTGTAAAGAAGTCTTTTTCTTTTTGATGAGAGCAGCACATCCATTTATCTCTAGCAGAAAGAGATGGAGTTTTACATATATATATATATGAAATTTCAGAAAAAAATGGCACACAAAATTATGAAGAGAAAGGGTAATAAGGATAGAATTTTAGAATTCTAGATTTTAGAATTTAGACTTTGACCTCCAGATACACTGGCACTCCAAAATAGGTTCCCACATAGTCAGTACTAGAATCTGGATCCTTATTGCTCAGAAGCAGCCAGCAGTGATGAACATGTGAACACTGACATTTACCAAAGCAGAAGGAACAGGAAATTAATGCCAAGCCCAAAGACTCACGTGAGGTTGAATTTGAAGTTGAACTGCCAGGTGTTAATGCCAGAAGGATACTCCCCCTTCTCATTAGTGAAGGTGAGGCCCAGCTGGATGATTTTCAGCAGGTCGACGTTGCAGCGCAGGAGCTGGTACTGGTAATCGATGGAGCTGCGGAATTCACCGATCGGCCTCACCACCACGCCCGGGAACTCCGTGTCCTGGCACAGAGGGAAAGCTCAGCTTCACCAGGGATTCTCTGGGAACTAGGACAGCCCAGACAGTGAAACCCTTCCCTGCTTCTGAGGAACACTCAGTGCCTATATTAACAAAAGCTACTGTCACACAAACACACCTCAGCAACAGCAGCCGACTGTTGGATGAAAAACTTCTTACTCAGGCAGAGACTGTGCTGTCACCAAACTGCCAAACTGCTTCTACCCTCAGACTGGGGCACTGAGCTTCTCCTGACTACAAACAAAACCTTCCCCAACAAACCCAGTGCTGTGCACCTGACACAATCTCTCCCTTGCCCAAGAGGTTTATCTGTCTACTCTTACAGCACAGTCACCCAAACAAACACTAAGAACACTTTGAGTGAGACTGAAAAGAAGCAAAAAGTTCATTTCTCATTGACAAATGTTAACAAAAAAAAATCATATTCACTTCCACAGCTGAATTTGACACCAAAATCCCACACACTCTGCAAAGGCACCTGTTTTTGCCACACTTTCAATAAGGACTCTTCATAACTTGAGGTTCAGTGTTCCTAAGCAAAGCTGGCAGAACTTACAGTATCAGAGCTAAAACCAGTTCTTTATCTAACACACTGGGGTGCTGCCAAGCAGATCCAGACTTGTAAGAGCAGGAGGAGATTCCTCCCACCTGGGGGAGAGTATGTTCTTCTTAAACAAAGCTTTCTGAACATCTTATCTACAGCCAGAATATTTTTCTTCCCTAAGAATCAACATCTGCCCTTATTAGAAAGGAGGCAGCTCAGCTGGCTGGCAGTCATTTGCAGGCCTTTTAACCTCCAGCCCCATGGCATCTTTCATAATCAGAAGGAGAAAAACAATCACAGGATTTAAACCCAATTGTGACTTGTTTCATTCTCCTGTTGCACAAACCAATACACTATGAATAGCTAAATATTAAATAAATTCAGGTTTTTAGGTTGGTCTCCCTCCTCCCCTCCTTTCACTCAATCCATACTCAGAACTGCTTGTATTAAATTCTGGAAAGCTACCAAACAGCTTTTTATTTTTTCACCTCTTCCAGTTCAGTTTGACTGGGGGTAGGGAGAAATCATTTCTCACCCAAGAATCAACTTATCCACAACCCCAAAAAACCTCTTGACTAATGGAATTAGGTCAATTATAAAACATTTACCATGGCAATGTAGCTGTAACTCAGGACAATCTCCCGAATTTTCCTCATCTCCTCCTCCAGGTTGTTGGCCCATACTTCACAGATAACCTGGCTGTTCTCTGCAAGGGCTGCTGGCATCTTGCAGGGACCAGAGAAAAGGCAGCTGATGCTGAACTCCAATGACAGTGCAGGATCACAAACTGTGCAATCTTATCAGTGTGCTGCATTAAAGAGATAAATAAATATGTTTTAAGTAAAGGAAGAGTGACATGTGAAAAACGCTCTGTAGGAGTCAGTCATTTTCATTTTCACCTTCAAATAACCCACTTAAAGCTCACACCAAATTTTCTTGCTTTATCAATTTCTGTAAACATGCTGAATGAAATCTAGAGCATCTTTTCACAATATAATAGCAGATGCACAACCAACAGTCCAGTTATTTATGTAAAGAATCATTATCCCTATATTCCTTTTCCTGGCACAAGCTTTGACACTTTGGGCACAAGATGTACAGGCAGTGAATCCTCATCTGTAACCCTCAACTATTTCCCCATGCCTGGAAGTGCTCAGGGCCAGGCTGGATGGAGCTCTGAGCAACCTGGGCTAGTGGAAGGCGTCCCTGCCCACAGCAGGGGGGTGGAATGAGATGATCCTGAAGGTCCTCTCCAATCCAAACCCCTCTGTGGATCTGTGATGAAGATAATTGTTTAAACACAATAACAGAGTGCTTTAGAGAGAACGCTCATGGGCATGAGGTTTATGGGTATGAATATCTAAAGGAGGGTGCCAAGAAGATGGAGCCAGGCTCATCTTGGTGATGCCAGGACAAGAGACAATGGACAGAAAGTGATGCAAGGGAAGTTTCTCCTGAGCATGAAGGACATGAGCAGGGACTGGACACGGGCACAGGTTGCCCAGAGAGGTTTTGGAGTGCGCCTCAATGGAGATATTCCAGAACTGTCTGGACTCAATCTTGTGCCACACGCTCTGGGACGGCCCTGCCTGAGCAGGGAGGTTGGACCTGTGACCCACTGTGGTCCCTTCTAACCCATCTGGGATTCTGATGGAACCGGGGCAGGCTGCAGGGGGTGTTCCACTGGCACAGCGGCGGCCGTGGCAGCAGTGTCACAGCCCGGCTGAGCCCCTTTCCCACAGTAACACCGGCGAACCGCTCCCAGGCGCCTGCAAGAGGGCTCCGCCTCAGCCGGGCCGGGCCCTGCGCCGCAGTTACCGGGAGTGCACCGCCCGCCACAGCCCGGCCCGGCCCGGGGGCACCTCAGGGCCCCCTCACACCCGGGGGCGGCCGGACGCGGCTCACCGCAGCCAGGGAGCGGGAGGGCCGCTGTCCGCGCCGCCGCCCCCCGAACCCCAGCGGCAGCCCTGCCCCCTCAGCGCCCGTCCCGGTGCCGGTGGCGCTGCCTGCCCGCCCGCCCCGCTCCCCGGTACCTCCCGGCAGCCGCGGCCGGGACGCGCCGCTCTCGCCCCGCGCAGCCGCGATGGCTCCGAGTGGCCCCCACCGCGAGGGGCGGCGCTTCCGGGTCTCGCGCCGCTTTGCCTCTCGCGAGAGAGAGCGAGACATGGCGGAGCGGGCGGCGCGCGCGGCGGGGCGGGGCCGGGCGGGGGAGGGGGGCGGGTACGTTACTGCGCGCGGCCCCGGTGCCCGCACTGCGCGTGCGCCCAGTCCTAGCCGGCTCCTGTTTCTCCTCCTCCTGGCCCCCCCCCCCGCAGTCTAATGGGTTCGCCCGGGCTCCCCGCGTTGCAAATGGCGGGCGAGTCCAAACTCCGCGGGAGGGGGGGGGGACGAGGGATGAGAGAACTGGGTGCCTACGCTCCTTGAGGGAAGCGTCGCCATAACACCCAGCGGGGCTGGGGTGGGCTTCCAGCATGGGGAGCCCCCAGCACCCCGATCCCATGGGACACGGGCTGCGCCGGGCCCTGGCTGAGCGTCCCCGAAAGAAGCAGCGGCCGCCCCTCCCTCACCAAGGGGAGGTGAGGGGGTCCCCGGGTCGGGGTTGGGCCCGAGCCCCCCCGGGCTCCCAGGCCAGGGTGGGAGCGGGTGAGGGTTCGGTTCCAGGGGGGATTTCCTAAAGCCCAGAGAGCAAACGCTGCTGTCAGCCCTGGCACGCCTTGCTCCTACGCTATAGTGCGTATCAAGTTCATTAATGGAGCAAGATCTGCTTCTCCCTGCAGGGGCTTAGAAGTCATTTAAGTTCCTACTGCACCTGCCGACTTTTAGCCTGGCTTCTCCTGTTCCAGGAATGGAATTTAAGTTACGTTAGCAACAGAAGGTTGTAGCAGGTAAAGCAGCTACTGCTTGTGTAACGCGGCTGCCAACACTTGCTGTGCTGGCTGATGCTGATGGCAGGTCGGCAATTCATTTGGAAGCTCGTCTACTAATTAAATTTAGATAGTGTTTTCTTTATTTTACACTGCCATCCTTCTGGACGGGGTTGCATCTGTTGTAAAATACGTATGTGCCTCTATAAATATATACGTTCTGGTACTGGATTGTCTGCCCACCATATGGGAGTCTTTCCCTGAATCTCAGCTTCTTGTCCAGCATTTTGATCAAAGTATTTGCAAAAGCAGATATTGGTATCTTTCACATGTCAGACACCGTTCAGTGTCTCAGGTTTAATGTTCATGCCTCAGCAGAAATGTTGCCTTTAGAAAAGAAGAGGGTTTTTGAAGTGTTGCTGTGTTGAATGACCTTGCTGCTGTCAGCATCTTAGTACATTCCCTTTATTGAGCATTATTTTGATTCAGGGTTTATCTTGAGGGATGTTAGAGAGTTAGTGTTTTGCCTTAGCTCTGCAGTCTCTGGTGTTGTGCAATTTATGCAACGTGCAATATGCTACACTGCCAGAAAGTAATCACCTTTATTCCTGTGGTCAGTTGAGTCTAGGATTTTGTACCAGGAAATCTGTGTTGTTAGCAGGTAAATTCAGCAGGCTGGATTACAGCACCCTGTAAATATAAGGTGAAATTTTTATTTCCCAAAAGAGTTCAGAGTCATTTTTCTTGCTCATAAACCCGGCGCTTGAAGGGATGTTGAATCCAGGGGAAAAAGGAGGATGCATCTCCTCAGGCCACTGTAAATATCTGTGCCTTGGCACTGCAATAAAAATGTGTTGCAGGCAATAATCACCTGTGATAAATTACATTTGTAGTGTGTAAAAATTCCTCTGTAAAACAAAAGCTGTTCAAAAGCTGTTGGCAAGCCCTGGTGGGGAGAGCTGGAGACACATTTTGCTTGATGAGATCAGAATTATTTTCAAACATGACATGGCTAATAAGGATTCAGAGTAGCTGGAAGAGGCACCCTGCTCTTTAAAGAGTCCCATCATTTCTGTATTTGAGGTTTCCAAGGTTGCCTCCAGCTCCAGCACTCCAAGTCTTGAAGAGTCCTCACATGTACACAAGAGTGTAGAGCTGCATTATAAGGTGGAATAAAGGTCTTTAACTCAACATTTTCACACTGGGCAGCTTGAGCTGCATGTCCTGTTGTGCCTTTTCTTTAGAGCTTACTCACAGCACCACAAGAAAACTTGTGGGAATCCTGAAAGGTGAATTCATGCTTCAGTTGTTGCACAGGTGCTCCCAAAGCAGCCACTGCAGTGCTAGGAGGTGGCACACGTGCCCAGCTGAGAAATCTGGCTCAGAGTGCAGGGAATCAGGCAGGGGGTGATGTGTGCCAAGCTCAGATTCCTCTTCAGGGACTGTCAGTATGGCCTTGTCCAGTCCTTGAAAGATAATTCATAGATTTTCCCCTGATGTTCCTCTCAAACAGTGAAAGAACCGGTGCCTATTACAAAAACTGTGAGGAGTGAACAAAGCTGTATTATGAAGTGTCTGATCAAAAATGGTTTTTTGCTCTGAAGAAATCAGACTGCTTGCATGGCTCAGCAAAGATTGCAGCAGCATTGGGGTGTCTGTGATGGAGACATCAGCACAGGGCAGAATCAGCTGTTTGATTAGTGACAAGCTGGGCTAGACACAAAATTGCAGCAGAAGATAAATGGCATTTACAACCCTATGAGTAATGTGCTGAGCTGTCCCTATGGGTATGAATATTTCAGAGATCACCCATGTTGGAATTGAGCAGTGGTTCAAAAGGAACCCAGGTCTGAAATTCACTCTTATCACCTACTATTGGCTGTTGGATGAACAGCCCTCCCCCTGCAAGCTGAAATGCAGAGATCAGCTGAGGACATTGTCCTTATGGCACCTCTCTTGAGATGCTCATTTCCACTTCCTCCTCTGCACGTGAGTGAATAGTCTGAAGGAATCACATTCCTCTCTGCTGAGCCTGCTCTCTGTGATAAATGCCAATTAGTAGCAACAGTTAAGAATTACAACTTCTGTCCCTACCAGGGAATAATTGGAATTAGGCAAGAGAAAGTGAGGATGGAAACACCAACAGTGTTCAATGCTGTTCACTCCTGCAGAGCTCTCTGCAGGCCCAGCTCTGCTGGCATGAGGTGTTACTGAGAAAGAGCAATTGTTGCTTCACCTGTGAAGGGCAAACAAGGCTAACTGTGAGGCAGAGGTGATATTCCCTGTTTTTCCTCCTGCTGGAAAATAAATCTGGAAAGTTATGATAGTAACACCCTCAGTTCCCAGAGCTTAGCTGGTAGCAGGGCACGATTTATGGGCTAAGTAACAGATTGGGGCCACATTTGCATAAGAGAGATGGATGCTGCTGTAAATGACACCTTGCTCTCTGCAATGCCATAATTACACACTTTATGGTCTGTAAACACCATGGTTAAACACAACTGAGCCCAAGCCCATGCTAACCTGTGTGTGTCTTCACCTTACCCATGCAAGCAAAGCCTCTTACTGGTTGAGGGCACTGTGTAGCAAGAGTTGGAGTAATTTTTAGACTTAGTACAGCAACATGAAAACTGGACTGCTGGTTTTTTGCCAAATTCCACAGTAACCTTGTTGCTTTTAACAAATACACCTTTGACCCATTCAGTTGCACTGGCAGTAGCTGTTTTGTGCTTCAGCCATGACTTAGTGAATTATAAAAACTACATATCTTTAGGGTGTTGGTGGCTTTTTTGTTCTCAGGTACAACAATGAAAAAACTTAGAGAGATGCAGGGATGTGTCCCACGTGCTTAACTGAGTAACAGCATGCACATACACACAGGAACACTGCCAGCACTAACAGTGACATGGCACTGCCTTCACATGACTTGTCTGGGAGGGGACAGCAGCTCCTGCTTGGAAACACACCCCCAGTGCCCTGGCCTAAACCCTCATAAAGCTTTGACAGCAGTCATGAAAAGTGAGGAGTTGAACTCTGGGCTCTGAATAGACACAAAGGACCTCTCCTAGGCTACCATCAGCAGGTGGTGAGCAAAGAACAGGCAGCCAGAGTTCAAGGGTGCTTGAAAAGATATGATAGAGACTTTGAGGAAGTCATTAAAAGGCAATGTCGTGTCTGTGTGAAGTCCATTGTCAGCTTTTCTAGGAACAGGGTTTCCCTTAAAACCGTGCAGTGCTTGGTAGGACATCAAACACCACGGCTGGTCCTGTGTCTGTCCACACAGAGGGGCTGATATGCAGCTGTTCAGGTGACCAGGTAAGTGCTCCTGTGTTCTTTGTTCTGTACTGTCATGGATAGTCACAGCCTTTGTTCTCCCAGGAGCAGTTGTGCACTGGCTGTGCTGTATAAAGGTTGATTTCAGTGAGGGAAGAGCTACACCAGAGGCTTCAGGAGGAAGGCACAAAAATCCCAGGGAGCTGGGGTGGGTGGGTGCCTCCATCAGAGCAGATGGAGTGTTCTGAGCTGTGCCTGCCATGCAGGTCTGGCTGCTGGCAGAAGGATGCAGTGCAGGGAAAGGGCACCTGGGCTGCCTCAGCTTGAGGCTATCTGAGCACCAGAAGTACAAGAGAACAGCAGGCATGGGGCATAAATAATAATTCATGTGTTTAAAAAATGTAAAAAATAAAGCAGGGTTTTTTTCAGATTATACTCAGATTATATTGAGCATTTTAAAACATGACTTAGACCAACTAGCTTTTTTTCAGTACCAGAAGTGGAAAATTCAGTGAAAACAAGATCTGTGACTTAATGAACAGTTTTTGGGTAAATGAAGTTATACATGGAAATAATAATATAAAAAATGTATTAGAATTCTTCTTTGACTAGTGTACGTTTCCCCTTTAATGTCAAGAGACTGATTGGGAAAGCAATTACTTTTACTCTTTGGATCAAATTTGCTTTGGATCAAATTTGGTGTTAACTAATTAGAAATAACTGGAAAGGAAGTTCTTTTTTAGGCAGGACTAGTTCTAGCTGATATTTGGAAATAGCTGCAGGCAGCTGAGAGCTTCAGTGGTTGATTTGGGGCTGTAAAATATGCCAACATGAGAGCAGTGCCAAGCAGCTGAATGGCTTTTTGTTTGCTGAAACAGCCATGGTTACATGAATGGGTTTTTAATGTATTTGGTGTATTCTGAATCAGGAGAGGCATTATACAATAAAAAAGGAGTAGATAATGAGATGTTGGGGAAAACCTACTCTATCCAAATTTTTCTGGGTTTAATGTAAATAATGTAGAATTTTATCCTGAAAAGTGGCTTAATAAAGGCAGTGTTTTAAACAGAGGGCAAGCAGATGTGGCAGCTCTGCTTTGAACTGGAAATCTTTACCCAAGCCAGCCTTCTGTCATAAACTGATTATTTTAAAAAGAGTACTAGAAATGTGATTGCAAACTTAACTCTTTCCTAAATGCACAGAGTATGTGACTCAATCAAGTAATAGCTCCTTCTCCTAAAAACTCAGAGTCACATTTTCTACAGTGCTCTGCCCTGGAGCTCTTCACACGCAAGGGTGTCAGCAGGTTTGAGTCAGCAGTGCTGGATGGAGGAACCTCTGGAGCATCAGCCTTCCAGCTCAGTGAGGTTCCCCTCTCACATCTGCCTCTCCTAATCTAATCTTGTCTGCTCCAAAGTCATCAGAGCAGAATAATCTCTTTAACCACAGAAAACTATGGCCAGCACTATTTACTTTACTGTCCCAGCAGAATAATTGGATATTGCTCTTTTCAGCTCCCTGCTGGGTGGTTGTAAAGATAGAAATGTGCACAGCTAAGAGCAAATAATAGGAGCTATAACAAAAAAATTCCAAGTGGAAAAAACTTACAGTGAAGGTTGTCAAATACTGGAACTGATTTGCCAGAGAAGCTGTGAAATCTCCCTCTGTGCAGACACTCAACTGTTCAAAGCTCTGAACAACCTGTTAAGAAATCTGGAATGGAGCAAAGCCTCAAAGGAATGGATTATTCAAGCCTGACATATTTCAAGCTTTAGTAGTGTTTTCTTGGAGGCAGTGGGCACACCTGCCCTGAGAGGACCTGTGTGACAAGATGGGCATGTAGTGGATGTTGGGTAACAGATGTGATGAGAAGGTCTTTTAAAAATTAAGATAAGATCAATTTAAATTTGGCCTGTGGCATGTTATTTATGCTGCTCTCTTCAGGCTAGCAGGTTATTTTTGGTTGTTTCTTATGGGTATTCTTCATCAGATATATCAGAGTCCAACTGTATTTATCAATAAAGATGTGGTTGGCAGACAATATATGAGAGGAAAACGGCCTGGCTGTGGTAGCTCACACAGTGCAGCAGTGAGGAGCTCTGGGTCTGGGGAAGGACAGGGAGCCCTGGGACGCTGCAGGTTCCCCAATACATTCTCATTTTAAGCAATAGCACCTTAGGACACCTTTCATGCTAACATTTTGGGCCTAAGGAGACAAAGTGAACTTGGATCTGGTTTCTTTTTAAGACTGCTACCAAAACTTAGCATTTCCCATAGGAGTACATCCAGCCCTAGTGTTGAAATACAGGGCTGGGAGTTGGCCTGAGGGTTTCAAGTTTCAAATCCCTTTTTGCCTTGATTTTCTTTTTTCCTTCTCAGAACTGTCGAACATCAGTTTCTTCCACTGAAATGTGTGGTATGGTGGGCTGGCTCTTTGTGTCTGTGAGTAAGCAGGAAGGAGGTGTCTAATTTTACTGTCTCATGCCCTTTGACCTGCATACTAATAGGGAATGTAACAGAGCTGGGAACACCTGTGAATAAACACAGTTGTATTTGTAAGAACATACCCAGAAGGCTATAATTTCAAATCTAAACCTCCTGACTGATACAGGATTTCTTTTTGACAGTTTATTCATCCTTTCTGAAACACTGCAAGAAGACTACTCCCAAGAGGCTTCCCTCCATCATCAAGGTAATAGAATATCATCTTCCTAATGAGTAATTTTCCAACTGTTTGTACCCTAGACAAGAATATTTGATCCTTCTCTGTGCTTGCCTTTGTGCTTTAGGTAACAGTTTGCCTGTGCTTGAATATTCTACTGAGTAGGAAAAGCAAAATGGATTAAGTTCTGCAATCCTCAGTAATCTGGCTGTCATGTTGTTAGAAGTTGTTTGTTATTAAAGACCATGTGAAACCAATAAAATATTAAGGAATGTTTTGTTAACTTTTGCTAGTTATATTTGATGATAAGACTGCAGAAATACAATTATGCAATAATCCCTAGGACAGCCAGAACGTGACCTGAAATACAGAACCCCTCATGGCCATGGCCATGCAGTGAAGCCCCAGCAGCTACTCAGACCTTGGGTTTGATTTATTTTTTAAATTTCTTTCAACAAAAGCATTAACAAATGGTCAAGCCAGAGCCAGATGCAGGGAGATTCATTATGAGATGGCCACATGCCCATCTAGGACTTTTAACTCCCTAAGTGACCACAGCAGGACTTGAAGCAAAGATTATTTTCTCACTTATCATGTTCTTAAACTGTAAGTCAGAGTTTGAGTGAAGGCTGTGGGGCTCTATTGTGTTAACTCTCTGTGGCCCAAACTCACTTTGTTTTCATCCCTGTTTGTTTAATTGCATGTTGTCATTAAGGAAGAACATATGTCCCACATTATCATTTCCTTACAGCCTGGGAGGGGCTGGAGTAGCTACTGGGTGCTGCAGTGGATTCCCACACCAGTGACACAAGCAAAAGCTTTGGTTTTGGCTGTTCTCCCATTTTTCCTTGATATCCTTGCATCCTTAATCTTCTGAGACACTACTAACTCCTCAAGAAATAAAGGCATTTTTCTTCTCAAGAACTCAGTTTTGCTCCATGGCCAACACACAAAGGATGGAGCAGGACAGGACATGGCACAGAGAGTAAATATTTTACACTTTTAGCACTGAATTACAAGTAGAGATGATTTGCTGTTGTCTGCATCATATTCTGCCACTCTCCAGCTGGCCACAGTTCACTTACTTGGATCACCTTTTATTTCAGATGGAAGCCGACCCTGGACATTCCCCCACAGCTAAGCTGCAGAAGCAGGTAAAGGCTCAAGCTCAATGTTTGAAGGAAGCTCATGCAGGTGCTTTGAAGGCTGAATGTGTTGAATCACCTTCTAAGAGAAGTGACAGACACATCCTCATTCCCAACATTTTTGCATAATTAGGAGCTCATCTCTTATCACTAAAGCAACACTTCCCCAGCATTTTTTCCCTTGCAGCAGCAAGTGGGGAAGGAGCTGTTAGCTGTGCTGGGGTGGCAAGAGCCCACCACAGTCCCCCAAAACCAGAAGCTGTGCCACCTCACTGGGCCTGGTCCTGCTAAACTCTTATGGCCACTGATGTGCCCCAGTCTCTTTACCTTGCCAGCAGCAACCCTGTTCTGCACTTAAGGACTTTGCCAACTTCTACAAGCACTTTAAGAGCAAGAACTCAAGCAATCCATGAATTAGTTTGGAAACTACTGTGCTGTAGTTGTTGGCATGAGGAGAAATAGGGTATTAAGCACTTGGACTTGATGAACAAGATTTGTTTTCTATGTAAACTCCTCTACTTCTACATCTCATGTAATTATAGTGTGTGGGATTCATGTAATCACTTCATCATATGCAATAAAAACACAGCCTCAAAACAAGACAGTTTCTAGCCAAAGGGCTGTTAAAATAGCTGAAGTGCTGAACTTTAGCTCCTCTCTGTCCTGTCTCAAAGCAGGACATGCACAGTGTCTGAGTATTAGGAGTTAAAAGGGATTGAAACTCTTGAGCTAAGGGGTGTTAAAGCAACTGAAACCTTATTTGGGCTAATTGGAAACTCTGACATTTGTAAGACAATTTTTGTTTGGTATGCTCTTCATCCCAGGAGAAAAAGGATTTACAGGATTTTCCAACAGATTAATGTTAAAGAGCTCAAAGCTTTCTATAACTTCTGTAACCTTTTTTTTTTTTTCCTAAAGAATATGCAAATGATAGTCCAGGGTCTAAAGATTAAGAAAGTCTTACATCAGCATACATGGGGCATAACATGGATGCAACTGGAATTGTGAAAGTGCTGAGAGAGCAGATCTCTGGTCCAGGATCCAGCAGGCACCATCTGATGGTGCAGGAGAGGCTTTTGCCAGCCTGGCATTTGCACTTCAGTACCCCCAGTGATAACAGTGGCAGCTGATTGCACTGCTCTCCTATCGACCCATAGGGTTCACAGTATCAAACTGTAGGGCAAGAGTCCTGTCAGTTCCTTCCTCCCTAGCTGCTTTTTCAATTCAAAAGAAAAAAGGAGGTGATAGGAGGAAGGGGTTGATTGTTTGTTTTAGTAGTGAATGTTTCAGTCAAAAAGTTCTGTCCTGGGACAAATAAATATTGCTTATAAGTCCTGGGCCACCTGCAATGTTCTGTAGCTGTTACAGAATCTAAAAGCCATGTAAAGAGGATTCCTTTATATTGCATTACCCTAAACCACCTGCATTTGGCATTTCTCAGAGCTGCCTCTCTTGTTTGTCCTCTCTGACAGGAGGTGAGCAGGACTGCAGCTATGAATCACACTGTGTTCACTCCAGTCTGTTTGTACAACACAACACCACAGTTAAAAAACAGGAAGGACAGAGGAATGAAGAAGACAATAGCTGTTATTATACTCTTGCATTGATTTTTAAAAAAAAAATTACTTTGCAGATAGATATAATTCATATTCACTCACAAAACCCAAATTAATTGCACTCCAGAACAAATTCCAACTTGGACTACTCCAAAAGATAGATCATTAATTATAAATTTGTTGTATATAGACAACTTTGTTTTGAATATTTAAATATTCAAATATATTGAATAGTGCTTTTTGAATATACTTCTTCCTGTTTACCAGGCCATCTGAGTACAGCAGTTCTAGACTGCTGTGGGGAGAAAACACTGCATCCTGGGAGGGAGAAAATACTGAGGGAGGGAGGTGCTGAGATGGAACACCATTCCTTATTGCTGGTGTTCCTTTCCCACTGCTCTGAGTTATCCAAAAGCCCCTGGAGCTATAGCCCTCCAGGTACTGAGCAGTATGTCAAACAAAGGGAAAAAAAAATCAGTGGTCCTTTGGTTATTCTAAAGAAATTCCACATCAGTCATGCACCAGATCTCTGTAAGCATGACAGATGGATGATTATACACAATATCCCACAATAGCTTTGTTATTGTGTTCTTCAGAGCGTGTGTGAAGCTAAACAGGCCGTCACAGGACTGCCTTCATCATTTCAAATACCAAAAATGCCAGGGCAGGACACAGCAGCACGTGCTCACTCCGTCCTGTTGCTTCTCACAGGGAAAGAAGCTCTCAGATGCCTTGAGGATCAGTGCCTACGTCTTCAGTACAGGCCTGCTCATGTTCACTGCCCTGGTGAACGCTTCTTCTTGGTAAGAATGTTCAAACAAAGCAGCCTGAGGAGAAACTTTCTGTGGAAAGGGGGGAAAGTGGGTGAATAGATGGGCAACCAAGCACTGTTATTCCCACAGGTTAATGCAGAATATAACATTAGGCAATTTCTGGCAAACAGCATGGTTGGAGTTCTACGACTATATGGAGGGAGATGAGTGGACAATCTTCCTCATTGGTGAGTTTTAACAATGCTTCTCAGGAGAAATCATCCATGTATTATTGTATATTAATTGGAGACATGGACAAGCTTCCCAAACTCACTAACCCTCCCACTGACAAGCTTGGAAGGTACCCACAGCTGATGTGGTGCAGCTGTTCTGCTTTTGGATGGGGTCACAGTCAGGGTCCTGTACAGATTAAAAATCTGATCTTTTTGCTGCTACTGAAGTGGCTTCCCTGTGAAGACACTTTGCTCCTGTGAGAACTGAATGACTCAGTAGAACTATTTACTAAAAATGTAAATAAATTTAGTGAATTCTACTCTTGTTGTAGTACTTAAAAAACTCTTTTCTTTCTTTTCTTTTCTGATTAGCAGCTGGTGAACAGAACTGGTAGAGACTTTGCAAGGTTCTAGATATCAAGTCAACCTTATCTTACTTGGATTTAAAAGCAACAGAGGTCTCCCAGCCACCTAGAAAAGCCTTTTCTTAGCTTCAGTTATGTCAGGTTTCAACCTCTGAGACATTTGTCTGCTCTGACCTCCTTCCCATTCTTTGATCTTAATTTATGTCAGAATTTACCAATATTCCATTTTAAAGCATCTTTGGGCAGGGGACACACCCTTGGCACATCTGGGTCCCAGCAAGGTCCTCTGGGTGCTGTACCAGTGTATTTTGTTTCTGATTTAGCCATAGTTCCCAATTCACTCACACATCTCTGCCCTTTCCTCGTGCCACAGGGGCTGCATTGGTGCCTGCACTTGCTTTCTGGGGCTTCAATGGAATCCTTCTGGTGGCTGATGTAACAGGAAAGCCAACTTTCATTACTCGCTATCGCATTCAGCTGGGCAAGAATGATCCTGTAAGTACTTCTCACTCTGCCTTTCCTGCTGGCTGAACACTTCCTGCACTCTCTCAGGCCAGGAATGGGGAGAAGAACCTGTTATGCTTTTCTCTTACAGCTAGGTAGGATTCCAGGGGGATCAAGTCAAGTCTTGCATACCCACTGTAGGGAGGAAGGCAGATCCTGTTGTGAGGCTGCTGATCAGATCTGCATTGACTGCTTGTTAAAGAGCTCTTCCCAAAACCAGCTGCCTACAAATCATAAAGCTTTTCATCCTTCCAACTAAAACTGCATTGCTTCTTTCTTAGACTCAGGTCCTGACTTCTCTTTTGCAGGTGGACAGAAAGAAACTGTGGAAAGCCATCTACACAGCGCTGGGTAATCAGTTCTTTGTCTCCTTTCCCATGCTTGTGGCCATGTTCTACATCATGCAATGGTGGGAAAACACCTTCAGCAAGGAATTACCAACCTTCCAATGGTTTCTTGTGGAGCTAAGCATTTTTACTGTAGTAGAGGAAATTCTCTTCTATTATACACACAGGTGAGCTGAGCACAGGAACAGGTGCTTGATTTTCCTCCATGCCTTTAATTTTATACCCATACCCTACAACAGCAATAATCCTCATCCCTCTGTTCCACCAATCTTGTATTTATATGGGAAATCTACCCTCATAACATGAGGCCTTGCTGCTGCCAGCAAACAAAAATGGGTAGAATTTTAAAGGTGGAACAGCTTAAAAGCTAAGGAAGGAACAGAACAGGCAGTTTTTCACAAAGCATTCTTTGAAAAGAACAAGACTGACTATCCTGAAAGATAAAAATCTCAAAGGTCAGCGACTGATCTCTGTTCCCTTGTACAGCACCCACAAATCAGGGCCTGACTTCCAACACTGCAGGATTCCCAAACACTGACACCAACATTAGAGGACAGAACTAAAGGAAGGAGGACAAAAGAAGCAGAAGCAAGCCCAGTACTCTCAGAAATCTGTAGGTTTCCCTTTAGGACAAATGCACCCAAAAAAAGTAAATGCAGTTTTTTACCGAAGACCCATGGAACTGAAAATTCTGATTCTTTGACAGTTTCCTGTAGAAAAAGAACAGTGAAAGCATAAAGTGAGTCTTCCCCTTATAGTACTCCTAGATTTGAATAAATAAGTAATTCAGGGACTTTGATTTATGGGATTTATCTGGCCTGAGTTTATCATAAGCCAGCAGACACATTAATTGAATAAGGACTCAGTACAAAGAGCAAAGGAAGCAAGGAATCCTACACTCTTATTGCCAGCTGCTCTGAAATCCTTATGTTAGAGGAGACACAAGCAAGTCTCCTGCAGAAATTCTGTGTTCTGTTACTCGTTTTTTGCAGAGCTCAAACCCTGCCTTTCTGTTCCCTCTGCCCAGGCTTGTTCACCACCCAGTGCTGTACAAGCACATCCACAAGAAGCACCACGAGTGGACAGCGCCCATCGGCGTGGTCTCCATCTATGCTCACCCTATAGAGCACATAGTAAGTGGATTCTCCCATGGTCACCCTCCAGGTGCTGTGTGCAGTGTGATTTCCATGGCAAGAGAAGAAAATTTGCCCTTAGAGGCTTCTTCCTTAGGAAGAGGAGGCTGAGCTGCCCTGCCAAGAAGCTTGGCTCTAGGAGGGTTGCAGTAATTGTTTATTCTGGACTCCAGCAGCTTCCAGAGCACAGCTCCAAGGGCCTCCAGTAGACAAGGAACTGACTGGACAGGGCTTCCCATGAGCCCCAGGAGGACTGGGAGCACAGACAGTGCTTTCAGCAAGAGATAGGACAGCCTGAGTGATTGTGTGGACTTGGAAATCTGTCAGGATTTTTGTGGTGATTGCTGGCATCAGTGTTTGCAAGGAGTGTATCCCAACACCCCTGCAGCTGAGACTTCTCAGGAAAACACATCCCAGCTTCAAATATTCCACTTAAAATTCCATCTCCTGTTACCAATAGTCCTGGGCTGCTCTGAGGGTCTCCCCAACTGACAGCACAATGATTGAGGAGCCCAGCTGAGCTGTGCTGGTGCCTGCAGCTGGGTCTGGGCAGCCAGAGCCATTTGTGCCAGGGCAGATCACAGTGAAGAGCTGCAGCAGGTTTTGTCACATTGCTGGATGTGTCTGCAGGCCATGCCCTTTCACAGTGAGGTTTCCCAAGGGCAGATTCAGCATTATTCCAAGGTGAAGCTGAAATTCACACCTCAGAGTCCAGGGTGATTCGCTGGGATCATGCTGTACTCACCCAGGGTTTGGAGTCATGTCTAACTTCTACTGCAGGCTTATGGATTTGGGCTTTGGCAATGCTTTGCAGTAGAACTCTCTTATCTCTATTATTTCTTTTATTAAATAGTATTGTCATCTCTATTATTATTTGTTGGATGATTATGTAGCTTTAGTAAGGTGTTTGCAGAGAGATCTTCCCTTTACACTGCACAAAACAGGCCGGTGTGATGGATCACCAGGTGACAATTCAGCTCCTAGAGGAGAATCTGCTTGTTGTGGACCCATTAATGAGGTATTTTCTTCTCATTTCCAGGTCTCCAACACTCTGCCTGTCATGACTGGCCCGATGATCATGGGATCTCACATTGTTTCAGTCTCAGCATGGTTCTCCATTGCTCTTATAACAACAAGCATTTCTCACTGTGGCTACCACCTGCCCCTCCTGCCATCTCCAGAGTTCCACGACTTCCACCACCTCAAGTATGTCTGGGCACTGCTCAGCTTTCCCTTCTCCTGCCTCTCCACTGGCACCACTGGCAGGGAAAGCTCCTTTCTGAGGGTCAAGTGGGATTGCCTGACTCATGCACCAGCAGTGCAGCTCTCCAGTTCACCTGAGAGCAGGCTGAGTGCTGCCAGTTCTTAGAGCAGTTAAACTGGGATTTCAAGGCATTCCAGCCCTGTATAAGGACAGTTCTCTGCAAGGTTCTTCCTAGAAGTTCAGAATACACTTCATGTGATCTAAGGACAGCCAGGGCAAGTCACACAGGTAAAATAAGCGAGCCTGCCTGTCTGTCCCTCTGCCATGCACTGGGATCAGTAACACTGATCAGATTACACTGTGCCCAGACAATCACCATTAACCCTTCCTGACAGAGATTCCCAGCCTCCTGTGCTGCACAGAGAGCAGTTGCAGCACAGTTCAAGGATACACACCCGAGCAATGGAGAAACATTCCCAGCTCCCAGTGTGCCCTACATTCAGACATGCTGCCCAGAGATGTCTGTCCTGCTGCAGAACCAGCCCAGGGGACAGTTCTGTCACCACATGCCAGGACAGGGATCCTTGCAGAGCCCAGACACTCCGGGTGGAACAGCTGTGCCAGCTGGAGCACATCTGCTCCATAGCCCAGGACAGGCAGGTCTGGAGAGCACATGGGGCACAGTGACATGTGTGCCCAGTGCTCCCACAGCTCTGAGCTGCCCAGGAGAAACAGATGATGGCACCAAAGAGGAGCTGCACAAGGTTCACCCAGGCTTTGACAGAGCTGCCAGGGAGACTGGTGCAGAAATCCCATGGACAGATTATCAGGGCTCAGAAAGGAATGGACAGAAAGGGCAAAGTAACCTCGGTAACTTTGGTGATGTTTATCTGTGCTTGGTTCTCAGGTTCAACCAGTGCTACGGAGTGCTGGGAGTGCTGGATTTCCTGCATGGCACAGACAAAATGTTCAGACAGAGCAAAGCCTTTGAGAGACACAAGGTCCTGCTCAGCCTCACACCACTCTCTGAAAGCATCCCAGAGCCACCCAAGAAAGAGGAGTGAACCAGCCCAGCAGCTCTTGGCCAGCCTGGTGATGAGCAGTGAGAGACAATGATTTATGCCAAATAGTATTTCAATCAGGAAACAAATTCTTGTCCACACATAACAGTTGATGAAGCTGAAGTTAAATATGCTGCTTGGAAACGACTGCACTTTTGCTGACATTGTTTTCTATGTAAGACACTTATAAAAAAACCTGCTCTAGAAATCTATTTGTAAAATTTAATTGTTTATTTGTTACTTGCACTGTCCCCTAGTTCCATCTGCCTGTGCATGAGGCAGCTGTGTTCTGGGCCACATTGTCCCAAAGCCTCTTCCCCTGCTCCCCTCCAGTCCCCACAACTGCACCAGGATGAACCCAGCCCAGTTACCTGGCCACAGTTCCCTAGGGAGGGCAAGTCAGCAGAACAGAAAACCCAGGCACCACTGTCTTTTGAACTTTTTATTTTTATACATTTTTTTTGTATTAAAAAGGAAAAAGCATAATTACCACAAATTACAAAGGACTAAAGCATTACTAGAATAATGAATCACATCAGCCTAGAAAGCAGATACTCTGAATAATATTAATGTTATAATACAAGCTCTCATTCAAGTATTTTACATTTTTCTCTGTTCCTTTTATACGTGATGATGATCCTAGCACATGGGTCAAAGATTATGTACTATCGACAGAGATGGATCATGTACAGCAGGCCGTAGTAACAAGATTTTCCTCCCAGGTGATACATGGTCTGTGATGAGTCATTTTAAGTTTGTCTCTACTATAAATGCAGCTGAAGAAGGTTGCACACACTCTCTAGTTTTGGGAAACAGAAGGCTGAGGTTGGACACACAGGGTTTGAGAAGGGCCAGCACATGGAACCATCACCCCTTTAGCTCCAGGTGAGTGCAGAAGGCTGCACTCGCTGGGGTGCAGCTCAGTGGGTGCCTCTGAGCCACAGATCCAAAGGTTTCCAAGCCCAGTGGGGCCAGGACAGGCTGGGGGGAAGACAGGGAGCAGGGCTGCACCAGGGAGGCTTGAGGGACCAAGTGGTGCCCAGCATCCCTGCCAGGAGGGGCACCACTGGCACCAGCCACCCTGGCCCAGGGCTGACACCTGGGGAGAGAGCAGGAGGGCAGTGTGGGGAGCTGGGGGGGGCCCAGCTGGCCCCAGGGCACCCCCTGCTCCTCTGGAGCTTCCCACCAAGGGGATGTGCTTGTCACAGATACATCGGTCCTATGTTCAAGTGTCTGCAGAAAGTGAAACTGTAAACTACTCCTGGAAACGCTGCCCTCCAGCCATCCACTCCACACCACCGAGATGAACGTTTGCTTAGAAAAAGAAAAATGAAAGAAACTCTTTTATCTGTTACCTGTATTGGAATCTTTAAAAAAAGTCAGTGAGGCATTTAACATCAAGTGTAACAACTCTCTCAGGAAGAGCCCAGCATCCTTTTCAAACAGTGACAAGTGACATAAACCAGCCTCAGAGACAGGAGACAATAAGCATTGCAAACACAGCTTGCTACATTTACAGTTTTCCTTTTTTTTTTTTTTTTTTTTCCTTTTGATAAAATAACTGGGAAGGCATTAACAGCTAGAAGGCCCCCTCTGCACTGCCACGTGGAACGTGGCAGGACACTGAGGTTAAACTCATCAGTTTGTTACAGTACAACAATCAGTCCCCAGCAGGTGCCAAAACTCAGGGACCCCATGGGCTACAGTGACAAGGTGCCATCAGAGGTGCCAGGGGGCAGCAGAAGAGATGGACAGGCAAAACCAGAGCAGCAGCATCATTACTTTTTAATTTTTTTCCCAAATGAGCATGGCAAAGCAACAAAGCCTCCTCAGAAACACACCTTCCACCTCCACTCTAACCCCACACCACAGCTCTGTACCTGCTGCAGCCACCTGCATTCAGACAAGGTGACCTCAGCAAGGAGGAACTCCTGAGAGGAGGGGCAGGATGAGGAAGGCTCCCCTGACTCAGCCTCCCTCAGCCTTTCCAGAAGCAGCTGGGGCTCCCCCCAGGCTCTGGACACCAGCACCACGGAGCTCTCATGAGCTGAGGGACAATCAGCACTCACGGGAGCCCCTGTGCAACCTCTCAGTCCTCTAAAATTCAAGAAAGCACAACACGTGGTGGAGTGAGGCATTCAAACTAAAAGCAAGGCCCAACTCCCTCCTCTGCAGAAGGGCAAGAGCTCCCTCAAATGCAAAGCCCCTCTGGACAGCTGTCCCTTTACCCAGTGGGGACATGAGCCTGGCTGTGGCCATTGTGACCCATCTGGGCACAGACCAGGCACCCGGGGAGCTCCCTGCCCTCTGCCAGCCCCCACAGAGCTGGCATGGAGCAGGAGGGAACAGGTCTGTGCTCCCTTCCCTGCAGGAGCACAGGGCTGAGCCAGCAGCAGCTGCCCTGGGCTGTCACATCCATCTCTGCTCTGTCCTGCCCTGTCCCATGGCAGCAAAACAAGGCACACGGGCACTGGGACCACTGGGATTGCTCTTCTGACCCACCTTCCCCCGGGTGCACACAGCAGTGTGACAAACCACTGACCTGGCAGAGGGGGAAGGGAAAACACTTCCATGCCAAGACTAGATCCTCAGAATCAGAAATTTAAAATCACTTAAAATCAGTATTTTGGGAAATTCTCTGGGAAATGTCCTACCTCTTCTACAACCCAAGCAATTCCACAGTCTGCTCTACAAGCAACAACTCCATAGCAGCAGCTCATCCCTCCCCATTTCCTAAGAATTTGTTGCTGAAATGCAGACAATTGGCTTCAAGAGAGCCACATGCCAATGAAAGGAGCACAGACACAGCAGCAAGGATCACCTGTGGCACATCCAGACCTGCCTCCACTTGCAAACAACCAGCAACACATCTACAATGTCCTTGATCGACTCTCCAGCCTCCTCCTCAAAAATCTGGGACAAACCACCTAGAAATGTAACCTCAGAGATCTGACTCCAGCTCACAAGAGGGGAAATGCAGAGATAACAGTCACGGCCACAGCACTGTACAAGTGTTACTTTTGCCCATCCTGCCCAGTTCCCAGCCCACAACCCCAGAGCACTGCTGCCATAACAGAGACCCACGGCCTTGGATGGGCTGCCCTGCTGCACCCAGGCCTGGGAGTGGTACCAGCCGCAGGTGACATGGCAGGGCTGGACGGAGCAGGGCAGGGTCACAGCACCAGGGAACAGCCAAGGAGCAGCTCCCCAGCCGCTCAAACCCAGCTGTGCTTTCAATCCTAGCAGCAGTTCATGAAGCCACTCCAGTCAGACCAGCCCAGCTGCCCCCACAGGCAGGATGCTGGAGGCAGGGCCAGTTTGGGAAGGGACGGCCTCAGCCAGGGCCCCACAAGCACCCACAGCCACTGCTGATGGACAGCCTGGCCGTGCTTGCCCCTTGCTCCTGCTGCTCTCAGCTCCTGGCTGCTCCCACCCACCCTGCAGCCACACAGGGACAGCCCTGGAGAGAGGATGACTGCTCCCAGCTAAGAGAGAGCTCTGGATCAACTGGATCCCTTGGGAAAACTGTTCAGTACCAGCTTGTGACTCTGCAGAAAGGGCACCACACCAAGCTGCACCCTTGGAGTGCTGCATCCACACTGCACACAGGAGCACAGCTCTGGAGCTCACGGGGATGGATCCTGAGCCACAGCCAAGCCTGGTATGCCAGGGACCCAGCAGAAGGAGCAGGGTGGCAGCCAGGCAGGCAGGTCTGGCTGGACAGGAACACAACTTTCCAGTGCTACCCCTGGAGCATCTGCAGAGATAGCACTGGACATCTCCGAGATCTCACACCTGACACACGCCCCTCAAAGGATCCAGCTCACAGCCAGAGCCCACCTGGTGCTGGGAAAGGATGAATCAAGAAAATGCCACAGCAGCTCTGCAGTCACCCCCTGCCTCAGCTGAGTAAGGAGCTACACGGTGTCATCTCAGCCCTTGGAAATGCACAGGGGCTGTGCCCTGAGTGGGAGACTCCACGCAGGCGCTGCCACAACACAACACACAAAGAAACCCAGCTGAGAGCTCTCCTGTGCCAGGCAGGTCCCTGCTCACCCCTGCACAGGTCCCAGCAGCAGCCCTGAGCCAGTGGCTGCTGTGGGACAGCTTTCCTTTCCCAGGGCTGCCTCACTCCCTGGCAGGTACAGCAGAAGCAGCCCTCGCTCACAGCCAGGAGCAGCGCCCCAGCTGCTGGGACAGCTCCCTGCTCACCCCCAGCCACGCTGGAAGCACAGACAGGAGCAGAGGCACCTCCTGCCCAGGGAGGGCTGGGGCTGTGAGCAAGGCCATGACCGAAGAGTCGCTGTGGTGGGGACAAGGCTGCCACGGTACCAACACAGCGGAGCAGAGTCCTGGATGTGAGTGCCCTCAGCCCTGCCCCAGGAGCCTCAGGCCTGGCAGGGAGGCTCCAAGGCAGGGGAGGCATCCGAGCGAGCTGCGGGGTCACAGGAAAGGCCGCAGGGAAGATCAGCTCGGCAGCAACGCCGGGAGGAGTCTCTGGGCCTGGGGGAGCCAAGAGCCCAGCGCACCCCAGGCTGCAGGAAGCCAACAAGCCTCCCCGCTCCAGCTCCACCATAAGGCAACTTTTTTTTTTTGTGTGTTTTTGGGGTTTTTTTGTTTGTTTTTTTTCTTTTTTTTTTCTTCAGTAATATTTCCAAGGAAGAAAGCAAAGGGAGATGTGTCTTTTTTTTTTTTTTAAGAGTTTTTCTGTTGTTGTTTTAGAGGGGTTTGTGGGTTGGTTTTTTTTTTCTTTTATGTCATTTTTTTCCAAGGGAAAAGGAAGAGAAAAGCTCCTTCAGCAAAGTCCTGTCTTTGCAAGCGATGGGCATTCCTGGGGCAGCGGATGCACCGTCCACACAGGCTCGAGTCCAGGTGCCTGCCAGCCTCCCAGCCAGCCATCCTCGCAGGAAGGAGTCACAACAAGCCTATCCTCGGCAAAAGTCCTTTGGTTGACTTCCAAATTGTCCGTGACAGAAGGGAGAGGTGGACAGAGGGAGAGCCAGACCCTCGGGAAGGCGAAGACGTTGGGGAGAAGGGAGCAGGAGGACGAGGAGGGCGATGCTCCTGGGCAGAGGTGGCGTTGGAGAGGCCCCGGGGGCGCCAGCCGGGTCATGGAGGTCAGAGGCTCCGCAGCAGCAGCATCGGCACACGCTGTGGCTTCGGTCCCCCACTGTGGGGAAACCTCGCTCCTCCGAGCTTCCTGAGCGGCTGCCCCGCCCTCCATCCCAGGGGGACACACAGGGGACTCGTTGGGGCCACACAGAGCAGACTTGTTTTGGTAAATCCAGACGAACTTCTAGCAATAATTTAAAACTTGATATATATATATAATAATAAAAAAATCTCCCCTTTCCAACCCAGCCAGAACACATTTTTTGTTTTTTGAAGAGACACTAAGACATGAGTGTGTGCACAAGAGGAGAGAGAAGGGAAAAAGGTTGGGTCTGCTGGGAGCGGGTCTGGCTCTGGTCAGGGTAGTAATAGCAAAATGGTGTTTTGGATGCAGATCGTCTTTGCTTTCCAGCCACAAGAGAAGAAAATCGTGTGCGTTGAAGTTTCTCCCAAGCAGCCTATTCCTGGGAACCCACCTTGCAGCTCCCTTCCTGTCCCACCCCTCATGTCTGCCCCTCTCCGAGCCATTCCCCACCACCCCACCCCACCCTGGCAGGAAGCTGCAGCCTCTCTACTTCCCCACTGTCTGCGACTCTGCAGCTGATGGGGCAGGGGATTGCTGGCTCAGGTTTTTGGCATCCTCTTGTGCAGGCTGGCTGGGTGAGGCGTGGCCTTGGCTGGATGGGCACTGGCTGACCGTTTTGCTGGAAGACTGGGATGGGTAGCGCTTCCTGCCGTCTCCCCCTGACGTCGTAGGGTATCGCTTGTGTCCACCTTCCTCCCCCATGGGTGGCTGCAAGAGAAGCACCCCAGGATCAGCACAGCTTCCTCCAAATGCAGGTCCTGATCCCTCCCCTGGGATCAGCAAACAGCCTTCCTGCAAGCCTCCAATTGCAGCTTCCCTCTCTTCCTGGCCCACACACACTCACCCCAAGCACTCAGCTTCCCTGTCCCAATTTCCTGCTGCCACATTTGACAGAAAAAGTGACTGATTTCCACAAACTGACCACAATGGTGACAACTTGCTCTTAGTCACCTGCTTCCCACACAGAGGCACAATCCAGAAGTTTGGGAGCCAAAGCTCCACACAATGCTGGCTCTGCTCAAACCATCCAAGCTCCCTTTTCCTCTGGGACAGGCTTAGCCAGCTCCCTTATCCCACACTGAGTGAGTTTGCCATATTCCAATCCGGCAGTTTGTTCCCAGTCTGGCTGCAATGACTGGGAGTGACAGTAGGTGTCACTGCCCCCCCTCCTGCCACCACGTGGGGACCCCCAAAATTCCCCACCCTCAGAGGGCAGGGCCCTCAGTGTGCTGTAGGAATTGTGTCTACTCACATCTACTCGGAAGTCCTCGAGGCGCTTGAACTTGCTGAGGTATTCTTGCAGTTTGCTGTTAATGTCCAGATTTTTGGCTTTGGAATATTTTAAGAAGGCCCAGAACTTTTCCAGCCCATAGAGCTGCCCTGGAGGGAAGAAAAAAAAACCCAATCCAGATGTCAAGCAGGACAAAAACCAAACAAGACACCTTTCCTGCAGGCTTCCCCACAAACCCTACTGTCCTGCTGGTGGGCACAGCCTAGGCAAGATGGAACACCTGGAGGGAAGCAACCTACATCAGCCCTGGGAGCCCCACCCTGGGATGTCCCCAGGCTCAGCCACTGCAGGGCTTTGAGAAATCCCACAGGAAATGGTGCCTGTACAGGAATGCTCGGGCAGAGCTGCAGCCTCCCACTGCCCTCCTCCAAGCCCCAGCAATCATCATAACGATGAACTCAACCCTCTCCTGTGAAATGAGCAACAGGACCAGTCCACAGCGCTATGTGGCTTCCCCAAAGTGATGAGAAGAGGCTCAGGAGGACCACACAGCTGAGCTACATCACTGCCAATCCCAGCGAAGCCAAAGGAGGCACCTACCAGCTTCATAATCCTTGATGGTCTCTTCTTGGAAGTCCTTAAATATGTCTGGCCGGAATTTCTTCTCCAGCCCGTAGCTGTAGTATCTGAAAAGGCACTCCAGACCGTACCTGGGAAAGGAGCAGCACGTGCAGCTCAGACACTCTGCACACAACACAGGGCAGCAGCAGCAGGAGACTGAGAACAACCCCAGACCCACCTTCAAGCAAGTCAGAGGCACTGCCTTAAATTGCCCTGTAGAAGGCCAAACCCTTGGAAAAGACCCCTCTATCCCTCCTCTCTTACCTGTATCCCTCCTTCCCATCCTCCACAGCCAGTTGCTTGAACTCCTCATACATTTTCTTGTTGAAGTGATCTCGGAGGAAGAAGGACCAGAACCGGAAAAGCGTGTTCATCTCTTGGGACTGACCAATGCCCAGTCGTTTCCGCTCTGTTTGGGGAGGAGGGGATGATTACAAAGCCAATCCTCCCCCAGGGAATCAGGGGCTCGTGTGCAGGAGGGCCCTGTGGCACTGTGATGACAGCAACCCAGCCCCAGCACTGGACACCATGAGCAGAGCCCACGCTCGCCAGAAACCTTGGGGACACAGCAGCTGCCAGCAGGGCTGTCCTGTAGGTCCCTGTGTCCCTCCCTGCCATGTTCCTGTCCCCAGCAGGGCACAGACACCCTGTCCCTCCCCTCAGTGCAGGGTCCCTACCGTTAAGGCAGCGCCGCCGGTACTTGTGGTAGACGTGTTGTGTGAAGCCGTTCTCCTTGAGCAGCTCGTGGGAGGGATGCTGGAACTTGGGCAGGGACTGCGGGGTGCAGCCATAGCTCCCCACAGCTGGGGTCCCCTCCGAGGGGCTGGAGCTGAGGTAGAGACTGCTGTCAGCACCCTTCCTTGGCATCACCCAGGAGAGGGGGGTCACACTCCACCCCACCGGTCTGTCGGTCCCACCCACACCTTGTCACTATCCTGGGCTTGGGGCATGAGCCATGAAGCAGTGTACCAGGAAGTGTACAAAGTTTCTAATCAAGTCTCATCTTGCAATTCTCCAAGGCCACAGATTTCCCCCAAGTCTTTCCATGAAGGGCAGGTTTGGATCCCTGGATGCTGCTTTCCCCTTCCTTCCCACGCTCCCTCCCTTCCCCATTTCTGCCTCCTCCACGATCCTGCAGCCTGTCCCTGGTACCTGATGGAAGCAGTCCTGGGCCTGTGCTCCCTGGAGTCCATAACCCAGCCCACGTGGCACTCCATGGGAGGGTTCGAACTGTGCCTCGTCTTCCTCTTCCGCGGGGTCTGCAAGACACGGATCATCACACACGCGCTCCCCTCCTCCTCAGGCCCCAGCCGGGAGCCCCAGCTCCTGTGCCCCCCCAGCCCAGCCTGGTCCCACCTTGGCATCTATCGTCCTGCCCTCCTTCACCACGGGGTAGAAGCGGGGCGTCTGCGTGGGGTCCTTGAGCTGCGGCGTGCGCGGGGTGCGCGGCGTGCGGGCGTTGCGGTAGTTGGGCGATTCTGGGACGGTGGTGGGCAGAGAGCGGGCGATGGTGGAAGGCTCAGGGACTCCGAAGAGCTTGTTGGCCAAAGCGTCTGTAGGTACTGCAGGGAGAGACCCCACCCTGTGTCAGACATCCTGGGCACTGAGGCACTGCCAGCCAGCAGATGGAAGCAGCAGGGGCAGGAGTGCAGGGACACGTCCCAGCTCCCCCACACAGGCAGCCTGAAATCCAGTTTGGCCACAAAGCCAAAATCCAAGCAGCAGATGTAAAGAGCTCCCCACAAGGTATCTGTTTCCTAATGGTTAACAGCAGCAACAAATCCCTGTCCCCAAGGACACAGCCCTGGTGTCACACAGGCAAACAAGGTCCAGCAGGCAGCTGCCTTCCAAGTACTCAGAGAGGGTCCAAGAGGAAAGCCAAATCTCAGGAACTACATCTGAGCCTGCCAGATTTTCCTTACTCCACTGGGACACCCTTGCCTTTGGGCTCCTCTTCCAGAGCCCCACAGAATTCAGCTGGGAGCATTAATCTAGGAATGATGCAACTCAATATTCTGTGAACTAGATAATCCACTACACCTGTGACCTCAGTTCCTTCTCCCCAGCTGCTACCCAGGCTCCAAGAGCCTCTCAGCATGAGAAGCCTGCACAAATTTGGTCCCATCCATCCATCCATTCATGCCCCATCTCTTACCTTGCTGGAACCTGGGGGGACCAGGAGGGACTTCCTGGTTTGGGTCCACGGGGGGCTCTGGGGTCAGGGTGTCAAACTGCTCCCTGCTGATCATATTCACCTTCTTGAAGTTCTCCACCTCTTGCTGCATTGGAGGAAGAACATGGTGAAGAAACTACTCACAACCATGGCTCTGCTTGAGCAACAGTCACAACACGGGGCCCCAAGGGCAGTCACAGGGCCTCGGTGCCCAGAGGGCAGTGGTGGCACAGGGGCAGGAAGGGGAGAGGCAGCAGACAGAAAACTGGCACTGCACAGGCCACATCTGAGCCACTGATGCTGCCAAGCTTTCAGGGATCCCAGTTAGGTTCACTAACCAGCACCTGCTTCTCTCAGGCTTTTACCAGCCAGGTCAGAGCCAGTGCAGTAAAGCTCAACATGAGCTCAGTGACCATTTTTGGCCAGGATTCCCTGCCACCCTCCTGTGTCCCTAGAGCACCCCTCCCCACATCCTCACAGCCAAACTGGCAGCTGTGCCATGGATCTGAAGGACAAACACCCCAACACACACACTGTCCCTGTCACCCCAGAGAGCAGCACTGCTTCAGCAATGGGCCAGGTATCAAACTTGGAAGCACTGAGCCCAGCTGGCAGCTCTAATAAGTCATCCCACCTCACAGCCATGATTTTTGTCACTGAATGAGTCTGGGCAAGTCCCTGGAAGTGAGAGTCACCAAGATGGGACCCCAACGTTTCAAAACAGCAGATGGGCTTTCTATAAAAAGCCCATGTCTATGCAAACTGATACCAAAATGGAGAAGAGCACAGGCCAAGTGCAGCCCAGCCACCTATGAATCTGTCCCCAACACACGTAGTCTCCAACAGGCTGTGCCCAAAGCACAGGGCACTAAGGGCAGTGCAGACACAGCCAGTTCCCCTCACAGACCTGGCTCTGCCAGCTGAGATCCTGGCAGACAGCAGAACAATGGGCCCCATGTTCCAGGTCACCTCACTACTGGCACTTTGTTTACCTGGCTGTAGCCTCACGTCTGCTTACAGCTCTGTGTTTATCCCTGGAATGGCCAAACATGATGCTGGGAGCCAAGAATCCCAAACACTGCAGGAGGACTAATCCCAGTTTAGCTGTACCCCATGAACAGGCTGTACCCCACTGCACTGCCCTTTCCACACTGCTGCACACGAGGCTCCCCACAGGCCACACAGATCCCCCCCACCCTCAGCCCAGCACTCTCACCTTGATCTGCGAATACTCTGGCTCAAACTGCTCTGTCCACAGGTCCTGCTCGTAGTAGTAGAGCCCATCATTGATGACCTTGGCCAGCTCTGAGCTCATTTTAGCCCTGGAGGTGTGGTTGCCAGTCCTGTCCCCGCCGGGGTGGCGGCGCAGGTACGGGGGGGTCTGGGTCACGATGAGGATCTTGTTCACGTCGCGGTCGTCGATCTCGTAGTCCGAGTCCTCGTCTGACCAGTCGGTGAAGGTGTTCTTGCGCCCGTCCATCTGCTCCATCTCCTCATCAAAGAGGAAGTCGAGCTCCTCAGGCTCATCTTGGTCCTTTTGCTTCTGCTGCTGTGGTGTCTTTGACTCCTCTGGTTTCTGCAGGTCAGGGGTGAGGGTGACACAGGGTAAAGACCCCACGGTGACACAAGATCCAGCTCTTGCCCCTTGTTTCTTTATCCCAGCCCATCTGGGGAGAACATTCATTTACACCACTGAGGAGCAGCTCCAAAGGGGCTCAGATGGACACAGGAGAGACTGGGACATCACTCCCAACAGACCCTACTTCACTGAAGCCTGCCCATGTATGATCCAAATCACCCCAGTAACTGGGAGACTCCCAATCCAACAGCTCCCACATCTCTTACCTTGGGCCTGGCTGGGGAAGGTCGGGGTCTCTTCTTCACTTCAATCCATGTCTCTGAATCCAGGTCTGGCAGGCTTGTGGACAGGCCCTTGGGCATTGTCTTCAGGTTGCTGACTTCCTCTGTTTTGGTGGGGACTGGGCTGGCAGGACGTGGGGAGCCTGGAGCAGACTCTGGAACCAACAAGAGCCACAAACCACTTTAGAGGGAGGGAGGGAATCCAGGGGGGGTAGTTACAAATTACCCAACCATTCTTGGCAGCATGGCACAGCCTGCAGGACTAACTGGCACACAGTGCCCAAAAGCGCTAGAGTGGGAATCTCCAGTTAAAGCTATGATGCCAGAGTGGCCACAGAGCTTTGCAGGTGACAGTTTCTCAGACATACAAAGCCCTAAAGCAGGTGTTCTGCTGCTCTCTGGGAAACCTTCCAGAGAGAGTCTGGAGCCAGATCTTCTGTCAAAACTCTTATGGTAGCACCAAGATCCTTCACGTGGGCTCTCAGGCCCAGCCCTGGGCTCCTGCCAGCCCCTGTGGGATGAGGTGACAAGAGCATGGGAAGCCCATGAAGGACAGAAGACCCTTCTGCAGCACTTGGGTGACAGCTCCACACCTGCTGCCCAATTTGTGCCCAGTATCTCCTCAACCAACAAAGGCTGGATTCACAAGTGTCCTCTGTTCTGCCCAGCAGCTGTTGACTATTTCCAGGCAAGCAAAGAGACTTTCAGCAGGACTGACTCTCTCTGAATCCCTTCAGCCCAAACAGAGGACAAGCCACAGTCTCTCACACTACCCTACACCTGGAGGCAGCAGCATTCTGGGAATCCAAGGACAGAGCCCACACCAGCTCCCACCACCAAGCAGAAAGGCAATGGCAGAGTCCTGCCCTGGGAACACTCCTAACTCTCAGGGTCTCAGTCATGGTGCAGTCCCAGCACTGCACCCCACTCCTCCCTCCCCATTCCCCCAGTGCTCACCAGTCTCCTTCTGGAAGCTCTGCCGGGGCACAAACTCAGGGCAATTGATGAACTGTGAGAAGTCTGTCTGTGTGTAGTCTGCCATAGGAGGGCCAGGCAGAGCCCATTTCTCTGGCTGCTCTTTTCTCCTGATCTTCTCATCCACGATTTCCACCACCTTGCTGTCCTTCAGAGCCTGGAACCAAGCAATATTTGGTTAACTTGGGGCCTTGCTTTGGCATATTGAGGGGGTCAGCCCAAGCCATTCCTCCCTGGAGGACTAACAGGAGGCAGGAACAAGAACAAGAGAAGGCTCCACCTGCACCTCATCCACAGTGAACAGGCATTACACAGGGGTGGTGAGAAGCAGAACAAGGAGGAAAGGTGACCTTTGCTTGCCCTCACCTTGATGATGAGGCTGATGTCAGTGGTGAGTGCCTGCACACGGTGGAAGCTGGCGATCAGCGTGATGGGCAGGAACCCCTCCGAGTCCATCTTGCGCCGCAGGAAGAAATCCCGCTCCAGGTTGTCCACACTGAAGTAATATTCTCTGTATGGACAACGTGTCAGTGAGAGGAAGCCCCAAACCACCATTCTCTGGGCACCCCCAAGGAAATAACCCACACACACTGAGGGGAGCAAGCCTGGGGAGCCCAGATGTCAACACCTCAGCTCTGACCCTTCCCATGGGATTGGCTGCACAGCTCCCACCACCCAACAAGGACAGGAGGTGGTGCTCACATCTGCCTCTTGATGTAGTCCTTGAGCAGCTCCTGGTCCACGCTGTAGAGCTCAGCACTGCTGATGTTGTCGAAGTAGTAGGTGATGTTGCTGGCGTACTTCTGCGTGCGGGAGCCGTCCGAGCCCTCGAATTTCCGGTACCCATACTGGTAGTCAAAGTGCCCTGGGGGACACCAGGGTCAGCACAGAGCCCCTGGGGTCTGCTCTGCCAGATGGGGGTGGACTCCTACACAAACACTCCCCTCTTCCTGAGGATCCCCTGGAAGCCCACAGTGGAGCACCCACATCCCTCAGCCTCCTCCTGCTCTCTGCCACAGAAGGGGGCAGGAACCCTCTTACCCAGCTGACACACAAAGGCCCTACACTGAAGCTGCATCAGTGTTAGCACAGACACTGCCCAGTCATATGTCAGGACAGATACTCCTTCTCACCCAAGCCATGACTCCTGCTTGGCTGTCAAATGGCATAAAGCCTTCACAAACTATCAACATGCTTCAATTCCTGCTCACAGAGGTATTGCAAGGGGCAGAAAACATGAAAAAGAGTTTATCCTGAGTAGCAGGAAGACATCTGCTTTTATAAAGATACTAGTATGAAATATTTGCTTTGTTAACAGCAGCTCAACTTATCAGCTGCAATGACCTGCTACAATATTCCCCTGCATCCCTGGAGTGCTCTGCCCTCCCCAACCCACTTTAGAGCCCCAGATCTCTGAGGCACACAGACACAGAGCTCCGTGTCACTCTCCCTGCAGTCACAGAGCACACACACACAGTGCTCACCTCCTCTGCCACGGCCCCTGCCCCTGCCCCGGCCGCGGCCCCGGCCCCGGAAGGTTCCTCGCACGGCGCCTCCCTCGCTCTTCACACTGGAGGTCTCGTCGTGGTCCTGCCAGCTGCGCTCGTGCTTGTTGTCAGGGTGCCAGCCTGCAGCAGGGGGAGAGGCAGGAGGGGAGTCAGGGCATGACAGCACCTCCCCTCTGAATGCAGGACAGTTGTGCCCCGTGGCCAGGCCAGGAGGGTCCCCAGCCCCACCTTTGAGCTCGCTGCGGTTGTTGGAGGGGTGCCTGTGCTGCTCGTTCTGCCGGTTGTTCCGAGAGGCTGTTTTGTCCCTGGGCACCTCTGACTTCATGTCTATCTGCAGAGGGACCCACTTGTGTTTGTTGCCTGCAAAAGGACAGGGTTTGGGTGTGACACAGGTTCAGAGTGCGGCTGCTTCCTCCCCTGCAGCCCCCACACACGGAGGGGAGAGAGCAGCAGGGCCTTCTGGACAGACCCTGTCCTCTGATGCCCCTCCAGGCCTCACTGGATGCAGAACAGCTCTGATGGGGACTCTGAGACACAAAGGGACATGAGTCAGAACTTGCCTGTGGCAATTGTCACAGCATTTGTCCTTCCTCTGCCCCTTTCTGCCTGTCCAGGCTCAGGCCAGACTGAGCCCATGTGTCAACCACAGCTGATGGAACCCACACTGAGGGACTGTTCTGTGCCACCATGGAGCACCTGGGAAGGCAGGCTCCTGCCCTGCCCCTGCTTGGGCCCTGCTCCCACCAAAATGACACCTGAAGCCTGCAAACACCTTTTCCCACAGCTGTCCCTGCACTGGGATCATGTCCTGCAGCAAGGCCTCCAGAGAAGGCAGAGGAGGCTTCCACCTGCCTGAGGGCTGGGAAGGGGAAGAGAAGCTGAGTCTGGGGGACTCTCCCCACCAGCTCCTGCCTTACCTTTCTTCTTCTGGGCTGACTTCTGGTTGTCATCATCACCATTCTTCTCCTCCCCAGACTCATCAGATTTGGTTTTTAGGCTCTCTTTGCCATCGCTCCCATCTCCCTTTTCCTGCTCTTTCATGTCTTTCTTGACAGGCAGTTTCCGAAGGGATGGTGGTTTGTGTGGCTGCTGGGGACACAGCAGGGCAGGAAAATATGAGGTGGGGGTAGTGAGGAGCTGGAGGGAGCCCCCAGCTGTCCCAGCAGGAACAAGAAGACTTTGCCCTAGGCTGGGTGCATCCCTGTACCTCCCAGAGCTGTCCTGCTCCTGGGGAAGGGCTCATGGCTGAGCAGGGCAAGGGCTCATTGAGACACCAAGATGGGCTGACAGGGGGACCCTGTGCTCATGGATGAGTCTGTCCTGTAAAGGACCAGACTGCCCCAGTGACAAAAGGGTGAGTGACCACCTTGCCCTGACACACAGGCAGGAGCTAGCAGAGCAGCACCCAAAAATAGAAAGGTTTCAATGACACCCATGTCCTCAGCAGGCAGGAAAGGCTGAGCCCCTTCAGCACACCAAACCCTTTCATGCATTTTCAGTTCTTCCTAACATTGGCTCAGTCTCCTCCTGCACAGAGCAGGTCTGGGAGCTGGCCTACCTGCTCCAGCCAGCCCAGGGTTCAGAATGGGCTCCAGGTTCCCAGAATAGCACTGAGGGAGGGAGGCAGCCCTAAAAGGAAATTCCCTGAACACTATTCCTGGCTGCCTCTGCACTGACACTCAGCACCCCAAATGGCCTGGCTCAGCCAGTGCTGCCAGAGGGACAGGGAGGTCTGCAAGGGCCTCATCCTGCCCACCACAGTGGTTCTGTGTTCTCACCTGCACACTCTTGTGGGCTATTTCTCCAGGTGTTGGCCAATTTGTGGCATCACCAAAGTCACCAACCTGGTAGCAAAGAGAAAGGTCCTGTTAGTGCACAAAGCTGCAGGTGTTCCCTGCAGCAGGGAAGAATGCTTTCCACCCACCCTGTCCCACAAACAGCTGTCCCCAGGAGGCTGGAGGGGGACACGCACACTGCACATACACAGCCCCTCTCCCCACCAAGGAGCACTGAACTAAATAGCTGCAGACAAGTTTATGTCCATCAGACACTGTAATGAGGCTGCCACCACTCCTGCAAACTGCAAGCTCCCAGCCTCTCACCCAATATTCTGCCCCAGCAGCAGCATTTAGCAGCAAGCTGCCCAGGGTAATTCACTCAATTACAGGCACCATCCCCTGCACAGGGAAAGCACCCAGCTTACAGCATTCTAAATACACCTGATGCAAGTACATTCCACTGAAGAAGCTCTTGCAGCTAGAGGCAGCCACAGCCAGGCACAGCCCCAGTCAAGTGCCCAACTACAACCACCCTGTGCTGCCAACAAAGCAAGGGCATGGTCTCAGAGTGGCTGAGAAAACTCAAGCAGGTGAAGGAACTTCCTCATTCTAGTCACCCCATGGCCACACGGGGGAACATCAACTACTTCTCTGCTGAATAAATGACCTGCTCACTACCATCATTTCTATCTTTCAGGTTTCAGAGGACCTGCAGGACAGAGGAAAGAAGTAAAACAGCTGCCCAGGCACCAAAGGAATCATATTTGGGCACAGAAACTCTTCCTTGCCCTTGTGGGATCGTTATTTCTGAATTAATTTGGAGTCAAAGGAATTTTTTATCCCTCAGGAGATCAACATCTTTACATGCAGGTGCCATGTTCCTCTGCCCAGGAGGCAAGTTTCCTGGGAAAACCAATTCCAGTGCCTGTTTCACAGAGAGGAGCACCTTCCATCCCCAGGGCCCTCCTCTCTCCAAAATCGAATGGAAAAGGAAAGTCCTATCAAGTTGCAGATAAATCTCTACTGGCTGCTGGGAGCCAACACCGACAGCGCTGTCCCCATCTGTGCCCCAGAAGAAACTGTCCCTCCATCACCACTGATTCCCTGGAACAAATTGCCCTGGTTCCTCCAGAGGAGTGGCTCTGTGTGTGCCAGGGAGGAACAGACTGCACAAGGAAGGACAGAGCTGCAGACACACCACTGGCACACCCTGCCTACACTGCAGGGCTGGGCACAGGCTGAGCCCACAAGGAATTTGGGGTGTCCTCACAGCAGGGTGAGAGGTTTGCCACATCCAGAACTCCTCCAGGTGCCTCCCTGTCACAGGGAAGGTGACAAAGTCTCCCCTGACCTAGCTGGGCAGAAAACCAGCAGCATGCAAGACCTCTAAAATGCTGAAGAGGAGATGGAGAACAAGGCCAGCACACCAGCCTCTCCACAACCAAGCTTGTGAAGGGAGAGCTCTGTCTCCAGACCCTTGAGAGGCTCATGCAGCACAGACCACTGCACCAGAAACTAGGGGCCAGTGAGAGGAGAGCAGGCACAGCCTTACCTTGCTTCCTTTCCTCTGTCTCGGGTTGGCAGCCCTCACCACTTTCGCTGGAGTTGTAAGTTCTGCAAGAGAAGGGCAACAGAAGTGTTAAAACACAGCTGAGGGCTGTGAGTGGGAGTGTTGGCTCTGGAGAGAAGTGGGTAGGAAGCAAAGCAGCTCCCCCTTGAGCAAAGGAGGGCTAACAGGAAAAGGTAAACAGAAAACACAGCCAGCTCCTGACTTGAGTCTCAGAACTGCCCCGTTAAGATCAGAGAACTCCTGACGAATCCAGGCGGCCCAGAGATGGACTTTTAACCCCAAGCTGCTGCAGGATGGCAGCCCCTGCCTTAGCTCTGCCCTCCCCAGCCAGGGAGGAGGGGGGGCAAGGAGCACCCACAGAACAGCAAAACAAACCTGCCCTTGAAAAGCCAATTCCCATCATGGTGCCCTGATGCTCCCCAGAGACCAGAGCAGGGCTCTGACAGAGATGTGCACAGGTCTGTGGCTGCTGAATCCTGGTCTGAAGTCAGGCATCCCAGCAGGGACAGCAAGTTCAAGGGAGGAAATGTACAGAGAGAACGAGCCAGTGCCTAAATCCTGCTACAGCTGAAAGTATTTAGGCACTGAAGCACCTCTGGGGTGTTTTAACACATCAGAGTGAGACTGCTGGGGTTCACACCACCACAGACCTCACAGCAAGTCAAGATCTCAACCTCACCATGGCCCATCTTGGCTCCAGCTCACACACCACCTCCTTACAAGCAGAAACAGGAATTCAGCTTGCTTTGTCCCCCAGCTCTGGCTGCACAGGCTCACACAGAGACCAAGCAGGAGAGCAGCACAGCTCTGCCCAGCACACACCAGAGGGTTTGTGGGGTCTCCTCCAGGACACTGGTGCTGCACAGGGACAGGAGAGCCCACTGGGCCCTGCCCCAAAGGGCAGCCTGTGCCAGGTGCCAGGCTCCTGCAGAGAGGATTTCTGCTGACTCACTGGCTTTGTTTAGAAGAAAAGCAGCCCTGGCTGGGGTAGGGTGAGGGTGGGAGGATCAGCACGGCTATCAAGGGATGCCCCGGGAAACACCCTGAGTAGCCTATTCAGCTCTGCTCAAAGCTGCCTTTGATCTCCTTGCAAGGCTGGACAACTTTGCCTGGATGATCAAAACCGGTCCCCTTCTGAGCCTCCACACCATTGATTCATCCTGGCCTTGCTCAGGGCTGGAGGCTTTGAAGTGTCAATAAGGCAGAGTCAGACATGGCAGGACAGAGCCATGTGCATTCCCCTTCCCCAATTCCTTTCTCTATGGCTCCTGCATGGGGATTTCAAGGCTAGAAGAGTCCAAGCTCTCAGCTAGGTCCCTGAAGCCTCCTCTTTTCCCCGAGGACCTCCCCAACCCACCTGCAGTGCCTCCCTTCATGAGCAGCAGCAGTCCCACGTGTCCCTCGTTTATTCCATGTGCACTTCATTGAGAATCCTGGCTCCATGGCACAAAGCTTGCCACAGGGCTTTTAAACTTCCCTGCTGGTGTAGGAAGAGGCACCACTTTCAAAACCGCCCCCAAAATCCTCCATTCAACGCCCACAGATGTCACCAACTAAATATAGCTTGAAAAGGCACCAGGAGCTAGAGCACAAACCCACAGACACAGAGCAGCCCTGCCTGCTCCAACAGCACTGATGGGACTGGCACAGCCTGATCAGGCTGATCTCTGGGGCTGGGGACAGCAGGGACAGCTCTCAGCCTGCAAGGATCCCAGCCAGGTGCCTGCTCCCACCACAGCACAGCCCCAGGGCTCACAGCAAAGCACCCAGCCCTTTCCTGCAGCTGCCTCAAGGCCATAGATGTTCCTGTGCTTTTTTTTGGGAACCAGTCAAAGAGAGGGGCCTCCCAAGCAGCACTGAAAGAGGACCAAGGGGCACAGCCTGCAGGGGCAGGTGCCACAGACTCCATCATCTCTGCGGGGGAGGGAGGAGATTGTTTGAAACAAGTTCTGCTGCTTTCCTTATCTGCAAGATATGAACAGGGATCCCTTATCTCGCTGAGGTGCTGAGAAGGCTAATTAGCATTTGCAGAGCACTGCACAAGACAGAACACAAAGCAAAGGGGTGCAGTCCAGCAGGGGGGGGAGGCTGTGGAGCACGGATGGAGCCCCAGCAATTCATGGTGGAGACCAAAGTAGGAGATGGAGAAGCTGTGACTGTGCTGGTGGACACGTGGCCAGACACAGCATTTGCTGAGCCAAGACCACAGCAAGCAGAGGCCATGCATACAACATAACCAAGGTCACCAGCAGCACATCTTGTGGTCTTCAGCTGCAAAGACCCCCTGCAGGAAAGCCTCACTGCATCAGCCTGGGGAGTAGAGAGCAAGTGAGTGCTGCTCATCCCAGGCAGGAGCTCATCACAAGCACTGAGGGACACTGGACGCTGCCCTGGTTCACAGCCGAGCCTTTAAAAGCTGCTGACAGATGTCTCAGACCTCTGGGTGTCTCACAATCCTCCTTTTGCATGTGTTTGGTGGCAGTAAGTAATTTCAGTTGCACTAGCAGTGCCTGACTACCTCCCAAAAAACAGGGCCTCTCTGTGTGAGGGGACAGACAAACAGCTGCATCAGGAGCCAGGGCTCAGTGGAGTGAGGCTGGCACAGGGACAGCGGGCAGGGAAGCAAGGAGCAGCTCTGCCTGCAGCCACAGAGCAAATGCTGGCACAGCCAAGAACAGAACAGCAGCGGGTCTTGAGTTCTGATCTGCTGCCTGCAGCCAGAACCTGATGGTTTGTCCAGCCATGGGGTTGCCCAGCCACGAGGAGATTATCCCTTAGCAACCGAGGGGATGAGGCACAGGTGGGAGCACCCACAGCAGCCCCAGAGCTGCTATCACAGCCAAACCCTTCCTGTGGCTGTGCCACAGCCAGAGCCCTCCCTGGCTTTGCACACTCACTCCCAGATGCACCCGAGTGCTTTCCTGCAGCCACACCTGCCTGGGGCACAGAGCCCTGGGGTGGGAGGCTCACAGGAGCCTCCAGGTGAGCAAATACCTCTTATCCTTGCACAAGGAGCAGAGAGCCAGAGTCACAGCAGATCCACAGATAAATAAATCCTCCATTCCACCAGGAACATTTGATGTAGGACCACTAAACCGAACTCAGCCAAGGAGACACATCTACTAACTGATCTGGGAAAATGAAACCAAACACCCAGCAACTGGTTTTCTGCCTTTCCTTGAATCCAATGGAATTTATAATGGAATTTTAGAGAAGGTACATGAAGCGAGAATAAATCTGCAGTGCTGGGCAGAGACCTGGCATTACTGGAGAAATACCTGTACCTATAGCAAGAATGCTGTAATGCCTGCTCCAGGTGTGCAATGCAGACAGGGGCTCCAGCAGCTGGGACAGCCTCAGAGGGCAGCCCAGGCTCCCAGCAGGAATGCAGAGCCCTCAGCTCTGGCACACTGTCCCTGACACAGCACGCCCTCCTTCCCCAGCAGCCAGGTCGACAGAAAGGAGCCATCCTGCTCCCTGCTCCACAGCCTGGCACCTTCCAGAAAGTGCTGATAAAGGAGGTTCCAAGCCAAGAGCCCGGACTTTGTGCTGAAGAGGCTGAGGCAAGGGCGCATGCTCTGTGGTGCAGCTCCTGATGGGGCTGCAGGAGCCAAACCAGTATCCCCAGTTTCCCCAGAGCCCTGGCAGGAGATTGAGGGTGCTGGATGACACAGCCACGTGCTCAGAGGTCCACCAGGATCCACTTCACTCTTCTGTCTCCACACTGCACAGAACACTCTTGGCACATGTGAAGACTGTAAGGCATAACCAACACAACAGGACACCTGCTCTGGCATTGAGGTTTTTAGGTGAGAAAAAAGCAAGTGCAGCTTGGGCAAGGGTGAGCTGAGAAAAATATTTTAAAATGTTTGTGTGTGGGATTATCTGTTTTCCCAGGAGAGATATAGCTCCTTCAGAGTCATTTTGTGAGGGAAGGAGAGTCCCTCCGGGGGTAGTGACACACAGGAAAGAGGGAGGGAACCAACCCTCAAAGAAATTCCCGTAAGACAGACCCAGCAGGCCTGCCAGGACACCACTGTGGCAGCAAGAATTCCCTTCCTGGCCTAAAAGAATACCTAGGGAGCAGCTCCAAAGGTGCATCCCCACCTTCCCACCATGGGTAACTCAGGCCACCAATCCTGTCCCTGTCCTTACTCCAGGCCTCAAGGAATCTCTTTCCCAGGGTGACCTCATGTGCACAGCAGCAAGGGCATGATACGGATTTGGAGACTGTGGCACTCATGCAACCAGTGCAAGACTTGCATTCTGAGCCTGCCCCAGCCATCAGAGGACACAGCTGGTGAGCTTCATGTCCAAAAAGAGCACACAGGGACATTGGCAGGACCAGTCCTGCAGGCCAGATGTGACCTGCAAGCCACCAGTCCCTGCTCCTACCAGCAGCCTGTCTCTTGCAGGCAGTGATAAAGCTCTTTTCTTTTTGAGTCCATCCCAAACAGGACCCCCTGAAGTTACAGGCAGAGAAGCTTTGGGGAACAGGCAAACACTTTATTTATATATTTATAACTGCTCCTTTTGTGGATGCTGCACTTATTTCTGGATCAGCAAGAGGCTGTGGTGGGCAACACACCCTTCCTGTAAAGGGGCTGGGAAGCACCAGCAGATGGGAGGGGACCTCAGCCAACCCTGGCAGCAACACTGGCAGCACCCCTGTGAGCAGAGAGGGGCAGATACCCCAGAGACCAATGAGCAGATCCAGCCCTGCCCTGCCTCCCCAGGAGCTGCTCCCTGCACAGCCCCAGCCCTGTGCCAGAGCTGAGATGGCAAACACTTGTCCCTGCAGCTCCACACACGAGCAGAAAAGCCTGGGATTTATAGCACTGACTGCTTGGCAGGCTCACATTCTGCTGAAGGCATCACAAGGCACACAAAGTCAGAAAGGTCCAGGACAGGCTCAGCCCATGCACCTCCTCTTGGTTTGCAACGTTTTACAGCTCTACCTCCCACCAAATCACAGCTGCAGCCGGAGGCACATGAGTGCATGGAGGGGGAAACAAGGGAGCAGTGCATGGAGTTCTACAGCTTTAAAGGAGATGTTAGCACAAGGATATCTTCCAGCACAAATGGGTTGGTGCCTCCATGACAGGGGCTCCCACCTGCTCCTGGGGACTGCAGAGAACCACAGCCAGCCCTATCACTCACAGCACGTGGTGTCACAGCTCCCAGGGGCAGCACTTCGCCTGGCTTACAAAGGTAAGAAGAATATCTGCAACACCTCAGCAATAGCAGAAGTTTCCTGTACATGCAAGAAAAGCTGCAGAAGAATGGCCAAGGTCAGGACCAAGCAGAAGACTGGATCCTTAAAGTGGATGCCTGAGCAGGATTCAGGCTTGTAAAGCTCGTGGGAAGCCTGCTGAGCTGGAGCAGGAGATAAGCTGCAAGTAGCATGGCTCAAAGCCTTCCAAGCAATTTTCCACAGCTCCACTGTACAAGCCCTACTGTAACAGCAAAGGAAGCAAGGAGCTGCCTACACCTCTCTGCAATGTAAGCTCTGCAACTGCTGCAAAGATCACTCTCTAAAAATAACTTCAAAAAGGGCATCTGACAGCTCCATGGAGAGCATGAGAACACTCCCACCTGGCTGTCCTAGGCAGCTCCAGGAGCTCAGGAGTTTGCCCTGGAAAAGTGCAGGGAGGGAGGCTGGGGCACAGGCAGGTAGAGCCAGGACAGCACTGCCACAGGCTGAGTGTGGGCATCTGAGTTATAATCCAGCTCTCTGAGCCCTCACATCCCCCAGCTGATGGTCCTGAATGCCCCGGAAGAGGAGGAGCAGCTCAGGACATGTGCAGAGCCCATCTCTGCTGACAGCACAGATCCTCACAGCGAGCAAGGGCTTCAGTGAGAACACAGCAGAGCTGAGGAACAGCACTGCTCCTTTAAACACACAAAGCTGCTACAAGCTCCACACACATGCATTATCTGTAGGGTCTGACATTTATTTCCAGAGCAAATGAGGGGCAGGAAGGGTCTGGACTTACCAAAAATGCAAGATCACTGCAGCCTCTCAGTCCCAGACAGAAATGCTGTAACTTGTGACCAGCTACACTCCAGGAGGAGCAGGTCAGGAAACACGACAAGCATTTCTAACATTAACATTGTCACTGAGGGCAGCCTGGATGCTTCATGGCACAGACAGCTACTATTAAAGGTAGAGAATGAACTCCCTCTTAAGGGTGAGTGACATCTTTCCACCGCCTTTTCAAGCAAACCTCTTCACTGAAGAGGATTTCTAGGAAACTCCTGACACACAATTCATGCTCACAGCCCTGCACACGATCCCTGAGATGCCAGGCACACACAGAATGAGACTGCACATGAACCACCTCCCACCCAGTTATCTACAAAGAAAAGAATTCTCAACTAAGGATTCTCTCCAGGGGGAACCAATGGTTCCTAAAAACCAAGCAGCATGGCACAGGGGACACAGGCAAGGTCACTCAGCTGACCAGACTTCAGAAACTGTCAAAATGAGGAAGCTGGGCTGGCTCAGGCCCCCAGAGCTGCTGAGCCACCCTGGTCTCTCTGAGCAGGGATAAGGCACCCACCAGCTCTGCAGGAGAGCCTACTCCAGCACCAGTGCCTCACCCAGTACATCTGGTGCAGAGATCTCCAGCTGGAAGAGCACGTCACCAGCAATTCCTCTGCCAGCATGGAAGGCAGAAAAGCCTTCAAGGACACCTGTGAACACTCTGTGAAGTTAAATGGTTCAGGGACAGGGGCTGGAAAAGCTACAGGGAAAAGGCCATGTCAGTGTGAGCCCCTGAGAAAAGGCACAAGTTGATCCAGCTGCTGCTCTGGGCACGAGGCACAGCAAGGACAGCCCAGGGCTAGGACAGGAGGCCACCTGAGGCAAGGCTGCAGCAGCCCAGGGTGTGCAATTGAGCCAAATCGTGGAGGAGGTGGAGGGTCAGGCCCTCCCCAAGCCAGCTCAGAGAGCAGCTGATAGTTCATGACCTAAAAACTAAAATCACTGGTGGGGAGAGGGTTAACATGAACAGGAACTACAGGACAGCAAGGGCAGACACCAGGCAGGACTCACAACTCCTTACAAAACACTAAAAAGAAACCAACCCAGCCCACTCACCTTTGGGAACAACTGATTTGCAAATTAAAAGGGGGTGTCCACCCTCCAGGAGGGATCCGGAGCAGTTTCCTCTGCTCCCGTTTACCTCTGCTGCACCGCTCTGCCTGTTCTGCCGGGCTCTAATGAAAAGCTAGTTAACAGTTAATTATTACCCATTCAGACACACGATCCCCTACTCTGACTGCCGGCTGGGAGGGATAAGACAGTCACGTGATGCAAAAATCCCGACCTTATGAAAGCACAGGCAACTATATTTAGTTGGAAAAACGATGACCTAGCGAGCCAGCTCCTCCCCGGCCCCCCTTCAGAGGAGCCGACCTGCCACCTCCCAGGATCCTCCCTCCATGGCACCCGGCAAGATCCTCACCCAGCAGGAGCTGGAATACTTAAATCAGGGATACCTGGCACGGGAACAAGCCCTGTGTGCACATCCAGGGTAGAGGGGCCAGACCAGCACACAGCCCAGCCTCAGGGACCCTCCCTCCTCATCCTCAGTGCTCTGCAGAGGGTCACCCTGTCAACAGCAAAAGCTGATAAGCACCAAGAGCAACAAACAGGGGCCTAGCCCAAGGTCCTGGACCTTATCTCGAAAGCAGGAGGCACATTGGGAACCTGACCTTTGTGACCAGCACAGGAGATGCATTCAGCAGCAATGCTCCAGCTGCTGGCTTCTCCATGCCCAGGGCTGGTGATGCCCAGAGTTGGTGATGGGAGTTTGCCCCCCAGATCAGTCTACCCCTCTCTCCTCAGGCCTGGGTGACCAAGACAGGCACTCACTAGTGTGCTGAGAACAGAGTGGGAGCCAAGGCATGCGGAGAGACACCCCTAGAAAAAAGGTGCAACAACAAAATCCCAGAGCATCACCTGCTCCCTCTGCAGTGAAAGAGCTTCAAAGCAGAAGAAAAGCAAAAAGCCTGAGGAGCAGACATCATTAATCTCTTGACATCAGCAGAAGGGTGCTCTCTGCCTGGATCCTGCTGTCCATGAGACAGCATAGCCAGCAGCGCCCGTGGCACGAGTGAGAGGAGGTCACTGCATCGCTGCTGAATTCCTGCTGACACCACCCCTTTAATGGCTGTCAGCCTCTTCTGCAGCTGCATCTGGGGACTTGGAAGCTGACAAAACCCTTCCTAGGGAGCATCTGGTACGTCTCACTGTAAATATTTAACAACAAAAAGACAGGAATGAGAGCCAAGCGCCTGCAGAGAGACCCTCCAGCTCCAGTTCACACTGTCTAGGAGGAGACTGTGCAGCTCCCACTGTGCCAGCGGAGGGGGAGAGAGGTTGTACAAGGCAAAAGTGTGAACTCTGTACAAAATATGCCTCTGGAAAAGCTGTCATCTCAAAGAACAGAATGGGTTTCCAGAAAGGAGACTGTGATGTAATTCAAACAGCATCAATCCGAGTTCCTCCTGCTGTGATTCCTGGACCTTCCTGGCTACTCTGGCAGAGGCATTCCAGCAGGACCAGAGCATCCCCTGAGCAGTGGCCATTTGCTAAGTGACCACTTAACCTTGCCCTCAGCCTGCACAGCTGCAAACCTGCCTCCCTGACTGCACAGAACAAGAGGAGACTGAGCAGCAGCTCAGCTTGTGAGGTCAAGGAACACAAAGGCATCATGGTGCAGAAATCCAGCTCCATCTCCGGGGGCAGGGGACAGTAACAGGGATTTGGTGGTAGGAGCAGATGCAGCAAACTTCCCCAGGAATTTAGGGAGGTCATACTTAGGTCTCCCACTAAGCAAGGTGTCTCGATAAATGTGTTGAAGAAATAAATAAATAAATCTCATAACCACCTAGATTAAACTCAGCACAGGTATGGGGGCTTCCTCCTGCTAGTGAATCCATGGCATTAAACTCATGACAAGGCACTCAAATATCCCTGTGATATTTGACAGCAAGCAGAAGGGCTTCTTTTTGTGCTACTTCAGGATTACTGCACCTCAGCTGAGCTGATTTCAGGCATGCTTTTCCAAGCAGAAGATACATCATCCTCACTTATGCCCCCCACCTTAAGATGCAGAGACATTCCAAATTTTTCTAAATAACCCTGATATAGCCACTTTCTTCCTGGGTTCACAATCACATGAATCCTGCTGCATAAACCACTCTAATAAAGCTAATTCCAGTGCTACAGGTGGCTGCCTCCCATGTCAATACAGAGCATAAAAGAGTACAACACTCTAATCAGACTAAGTCTTCCCAAAGGAATCAGGAATACCCAATTACAAAAGAGTGCAACATAGCAGCTTCCTAATTTAAAAATTCATCTCCCCTCCTTTTATTTCTAAAGGATTAAAAATCACTTCCTTGCAGTGGTAGTATCACCCTCATCTCTTTATGGAAAACTTCACAGTGTTTAATTCAAAGAGGCATTTATAAACTCAAGAAAGATATCTCAGACACTGCTGACAGTTGTACAAAATGATCAGGTCAGGGTGCAGCAGATGAAAAAAAGTCATCAGGAGTGGTGAAACCAAGACAGAGCATCACTTGCTGCTCTGCTGAACACCAGCGCATCCACAGCTGCACCCTGCAGTCAGCTCTGGTCTCTGGAATTCAACAAGGGCACAGGGCTGTTACAGCTGTTCAAAGAAAAGCAATTAAACCACCCAGAGGCAGCTCCTCGAGAGGTGAGACTTAAAAGGCTGGGATCCTCCACCCTGGAGAGGAGGAGGGCTGGCTGCAGCATGCAGGAGGCCAGGAGGGCACAGGCACAGCACACTGAGCTAGCAGGAGATGCACTTGAAGTGCCAGAAGTATTTCCTTTCAGAGCAGGCAGCAGATCTCACACAGTAGCGAGTTCTGGGAGCTGAACAGCATCAGCTGCCTGGCAGAAGTTTGGTGTTCTGAGTGAAGACACCCACAGACATCCAGCTGCAAATGTGCCCTCCCAGTCCTCCTCAGCAGCAAAGTGGGAATGTGAGAGTGTGTCCCTCGTTCCACCGAGCCCAACCCTGCATCTCTCAGGGGTGATGAAGTCTCTCAGCTTTCCATCTGAACTCCAGATCACATGGTTTGAAATGGCTCCTTCTGAAAAGCACCTACAGCTGCCAAATCCTGGCTGTGGGATGTGGGAGAGGAAAGCACTGAGGCACTGCTGTGCCAGACAGAAGGAAAGTGAGGCCTCTCTTCAACAAGTGCTTTATTTGCAAACACTGTTAGGTAACTGGGACACAAAGACTGCTGTGCTTCCACCTCCGTAGTGCTCCACGTGACACGGGGATGATCCAGGCTGAGGATCCAGGCTGAGGGCAGGCTGCCACTGGCATCCCATGCTAACAAGCAGGAACATGCTCTGGGGCACACCACAGCTACTGTGCCTACAAAATGGCTGAGTTTTGGCTCAGGCACCCCACCTATGCAATTCCCAACCCTGATACTGCGACTCAGCATCTTCCATCACTCTGCTAAACCATCTCCTTGGGAGGGGACCAACAGACTTCTCAGCCAGAGGGGAAACCAGTCATTCAAACACACCTGACTAAAGCTTAAAAAACAGATCCCTGATACACGTGTGGGAGTTCTGGTGACCAGAGTAAATTAACTCGTTCAATAACCTCAGCAATGAAAAGGAGGTGAGGGAGTCAAACCCTCAGGAATGCACAACAGCTCTGGTGGCAGGAGCAGTGCCACTCTGCCTTTGCCTGCTGCCTTCACCCTTCACTGTATTTTGAGATACCACAGCTTCCAGATAAGCTTAGTGCATGGGAAGAAAAAGCATGGCACCAACTTTAAGGCTTTTCTGGAGAAAGGTATGAGAAAGACTGCACAATGTCTGTGCAACTACCACTTAGAGGAATCCTGTTTAAGCTTTAACTTATCTCCTAAAAACCAGACAGAATTGTAAAAAAGGCCCCAAGCTCTGTAGGTAATGTTTTCTGTAACACTGCTGACATGTAACAAACACTTTCTGAAGCACTATCATCTGCTGCAGACACACACTCATGCCCCACCCTGCAGGCAGCTGTGCAAGGTCCCCAACCAGCTGGAGAACAGAGAATGGAGCAGTGCCAAGCAAAGGACATCTCTGAGTTCAAAGCACAGGCAGGCAAGACCCCATACCCAAAGAAGACAGATTTTCAGCAAGGTGGAGAAAAGCCTCCTACAAACTCAATAGATGGGAATATATACTTGCTCTTCAAAACCCTAATGTTTCACTACTACAGGTTAAGAAAGCAAGAAAATCATGAGGGACTTACAAATGTGGAATCAAAGCCTTAATCCTGTGCATCTAGTTCTACACCAAGGCCTTGGTAGTTGGCTAGAGCTCTGGAAAAACATCCACAACTTCATCCCTCTGTTCAGTTCAGCAAGTTCAACTACAGTGCCTCCAGTGTTACATCAGACCACTCCAAACCAGTGAGTTATTTTCCCTGAAATTAGCTTTAAGACACCAGAGCTATTGCCATACTTCCAATGCCTCCATCATCAACAGTGATCTATCCTCACACCACCATGAACTGGAGAAAAGGGATCCCAAGCAAAGCCAAAGATGGACACAGGGACATGCCTGGGGTGACACAAGGCCAAGTCAGGCACTGACTTCCATTCCCAGGGCCTTTGCTATGGCACATCCCCACATGGCACTACAGCTCTGAACAACAGGCTCTCACTGGCTGATCCTGGTATCACTGGTTGAAACACAAACCTTCCCTTCAGGCCTGGCACTTCCACAACATCAGCCTGGATGAGGAGCTTCTGGCAATTTGGGAAAGGCAGGAATTGAGGTAATCAATGTTTGCTTCTGAAAACGACATTACTTTCCTGATTTGAAAACTCCATCCAGAGTAACCTCACTCTCCCACCACAAGGCTGCCCACACCACTGGGGCCAGGAAGTTTTTTCTTTGCACTGATGGAAACACAGTAAGCAACCTGGTTGTCCTTAACAGCAATACTCAACAGCAACACACAGACTACAAGCCACAGGGGTGGTCTGTGTCTTCCCAAAGTACTGCAAATTCAAATATATATCCTCAGGTTCATAGACACATCCACCTGTATACAGGTAACATATAAACAACAACAATCTGAGATACATTTGCATCTTGACACATCAGTGTTTTCAATTATGTGTGATGAGCAAGACTTACAAGTTCCCAAACTCCTTCGCCCTGGACATCCAAATTTGCTATGCTACAATGTATGGGAGGAAAGAACCTTCCAGCTGCTTAGTCATCACTACATGAAAGCATAAAAGATGCCACTACTATACAGGAATGACCAAATATTAGAGGTTTTGTTTAGGAAGTTCTTTTGCTTCGGTTTTTGGGTGGGGCTTTTTTGGGGTTTTGTTTGTGGTTTGGTTTTGTTTTGTTTTTTTTTTACACTAATGTCCATTGCATATTCCAGACTGTACATGGCATGTACCAGTCTTTTAAGTTTGGTTAGAGCTGACTCTGAAGAAGAGAAGTGCAGGGAAGGCAAGGGAGAAGGAAGTTTGAAAAGCTCCATTTTTATTTAATACATACCAGACTGGCCATCAGCTGGAAATATATCTGTAAAAGAAAAAAAAAAAGAGAGGATCAGTATTGGTTGCAGCTGGAGTGCAAATCATATTTAAAAGGTCTCCTCTGTCAATTTGTTTGCTTTAGCTAAACAGAGGAAGTATTTTCTTAGTATCTCAAGTTAAACATCAATCCAGCTTGGAACCCACCTCAATTCAACCACTTGTTGAGAGAAAGATTTTGAAGGAGTCTGTGTTTACCTGAATGCACTGCTCTCATAAATAACCTTCTGCATTGGCTTCTAGCAGACAGCAGTGAGCAATAAAAAAGGTTGTTGAGATGTACAAAGATCCACACAATGAGCTACTTGGTGGCAGCCCACACTCCCCCAGAGCAGCAACATCAGATGGAAATCTACAGAGAACATCTAACAGGGAGCACAGGTGGAAGCCAAGGCAAAAGCCAAGTGAGCATTCTTCTGGTTGTCCTTGGTTCTGCAGCCACAGCAGCTGTGCCTGACTAACACAGCACCTACACCAGACACACACCCCCAGCACCAAATGGACACCCAGGGCCTTGGCACAGCACCCATCACTCCAGGAGAACCCTTCCCTTTCCCTGCTCAGGAGTCTCTGGCAGCAGGCGCAGAACAGACGGAGTCTGGGGGGCTCAGACCCAAAAACAGATTATTCAACTCCCCAGCCCCCCAGGCTCTTTCCAGTTAGAGCCACAAGCCCTTCTCTTGGAGGGCCTTCGGTATTGCTGGGAAGATGCTTATTTAAGTAGCTGGAATGACCAGACTTAATTTAAGGAGCACACAGGACAGTGTGTGTGGAAAACCCCTGTTGATAAGGCTTCCCCAGAAGATATGAAAACAGTACTTTTGAGAGAGCAATTCATCATGTTTTCTTCAAGGATCCTGGAAGAGGAGGGGGAAGGAAGGCTGCCAGCAAGGCAAGGTCCTCCTGGGACAGGGGCAGGCCCCTGGCTTCTGCTTATCAGCTACCCAAAACACACATTCAGCTGGAAAGTCACAAGAGTTGCAGCAAGGACTACCCCTCAGGCAGGGCAATGCTCTCTGGCCTGGGCTCAGCTCATGCAGAAGCAGCAAAAACACTCTTCTGCCAAAATAACTTCTATTTCTCTTCCTTTGACTTGCACCATGTTCAAGTTTGCACCATTTTCAGGCAGGGATGCTTTCATCCCATACAGGAACGGGAAGAGCCAAGCAGAGCAAAAATACCCAGAAGTTAAATCAAGACTCTCTCTACCATTATTACACAGTTATGGTCTGTGGCCATCTGAAGACATGGTATCAAGGACTGCTCAGCACATCCAGAACAATCTCCAAGCACCAGTTTCAATCCTTTGCAAGCTGCAGGTTCTACTGCAATCCTCCCAAATGCATTTAAATATCTTTCATTTTTGCATGGTCACTGAGGAGTTCAGGCTTCTACATCAGCAAGCTGAAACACCCTTCACAGAATCATAAAAGTGTTAAGGTTTGAAAGAAGCTTCAACATCTCAAACAAGATATAATTTATTTCCCTACTTGGGTTTCTCTGCAAAGGAACAAGGTGGTAACACTGGTATCCCACCTGTTTGGATCAGCTGTACCAGATGTTACCAAAAACCAAAATAAATAACAGCACCACAAGGGCTGATAAAATAAATTCCTTCACGCCAGCAGGAAATTAGCAAAGCCAGGCTTTGGCAAATATTCCCCTTGCTGTACCCTGAGGGGTGCAGCTCTCCAGTGCGTTCCTGCTAGGCTGTCCCACCAACTCTTCATCAGACACACCACAGCACAAGCAGCCATTCACAACAGGTCCAGGCTCCAGACACCACAAATGCCACCAAAGCAGGCACAGCTGCAGGTGACCCCTCAGCACCATCTCCTATCAGACCTGTCACCACCACAACCCCAAACTCACATTCTCCCAATGTCTCCTCTCAGCTCACTGCTGTATTCCCCACTGCCCTGTCCTGCTCCAGATGTGCAGCAAGGCTCTCCTGGTGCCTCCTGAGCTCAGCCACAACTCTAGGGCAGCTCTGTCACTACATTTACCAGAAAAGCAGTGACTTGACTCAGTGGCTGAGGTCAGTAGAAAGCAAGGACCACATGTGATGGTCAAGGACAGCTCACTGTCACCTCAAGAGGCTTGCCAGGACAACTCCTGTCAAGGAAAGACACTGGCATCCAGCACTCAGCCCCCTTGTCTGGGAGAGGCTGACCTTGTCCAACTCATCACACCTGTGATTAACACAGATTTGACTCCAAGCTCTCCAGAGCACACTGAGAACACTGCAAGCTGGCTTGCAGGCAGCTTTCCCCTACAGAGCAGTCTGTAGAACTTGCTCTGAAAAATGGGGCTGCAGGGAGGACAGATCTGAGGCAGGGCTGGTCAGGGACCAGCAGGCACAACGACCCTTTGGGACACCTTTTTCCCCTGCAAGCACAAGTGACTTAAATTAAAAATTAGCCTGCCAATTAAGGGCAGCACCTCAGGTGCCCAAGAGAAGTCTAAATCAGGCAGTGCTTTCTTTTCCCAAGAAAGCCATGGTAGGGAAGCAGGCAGAAATGTATGTGGCCAGCAGGTAAAGCCCTGGGCTGCTCTCCAAGGAGAGAGCCCAAGGAGCTACACTGCAGGGCTGAGGCTGCCTGTCCAGGTCAGCTCCATTCCCAGCCCTCCCAAGGCTAAAACTCAAACACAAAGAAAGGCACAGGGACAGGTTTTGTGCCCGAAGTCCCAACATAGAAAGGTGAAGCCAGCAAACCAGTCACACCAATTCCTCCCACCACACACCTGATATGTTCCAAGGCACCCTGATGCCAGGTATCCCAACACTGGCCAGATACTGCAGGACAATGCTTCACAGCAGCTCTCCACCATCCTGTCAGCTACCTGCTCAGCAGCAGGCAATCCCTACATGGGACCCCTGCCCACATAACACCCTACCAGCTATGCCCAGCCTGCCCTCCAGGCAGCGCAGTGGGAAGGAGCAAGAAACAACAGCATCTCAATGTAAATGAGCAGACCCACAAGATTTGGACCCCACAGTCTCACACTTCCTCCTCCTTCTCGCACACAGACACTTGTTTCTCAGCATGCATCCAAAATCAGAAAGATGTGGTGTCTGAACTAAGGGACCCAGTAATCTCTTCACGGCAGCACCAGGTACTCCCCAAGCCCCTGACCATTCTCCTCAGCCCTGTACAGAATCCATGCAGCCTACAGTATCTCAATAGAAAAACACATTCTTTGATCTTCTTGTTATCAGCAAAGCAGGGTAGAGGATGGAGTGAGGAGGAGGAGGAGGTCAGGGGTGTGCATGGCAGCTGGCAGGATGCTGGGACAGGCACAGAGCATCCCTTTCAGGACCACCAAGAGAAGATGCAGATGTGGTACAGGGGTGCTTGCTCTGAGCACCAATACCCAGAGTTGCTGCACACAGCCCAGGAGATAATATAAATTGAGGGCAGCTGTCCTTATTTTAGGTGGTGCTGGGGGTGGATCTCAATTTCAATTTTTGCCTGATGGTATTTTTACACAAAGGAGAAGACCGTATGCTAAAATGGGGCATTTAGAGAGAAAAGCTGATGCATCCACACACATACCCCCTTCCCCAGGGGCTAGCTGGCTACTGCTGCTATTCAGGTATCTGGGACAGGGCCAAGAAAGTCACCCCATTTATGAGCCCCCATCTCCCCTCTGTTGCTCCCTGAGGAAACACACACCAACCACGCTCACAGTGCTGAACCCAAACATCCACACAGCAAGCCTGTCTTCTCCCAGCTGAGGAGCTACAGCTGGGAAAGGACCTCCACCACCCAGTGCCTGTCCCCAGCCCCCCTTTTCCAGCAGGGACACTGCTCCCTCCCTGGCGGGCCATGAGGCAGCGGCTGAAGAGCAGCTCATTATCCCTGACGCAAGAGAAACGCTGACTCGTTATTACAGCAACCTGCAGCCATAACTGCCGAGGGGCTGTGGCCACAGGCTGAGTGCCAGCAGGAACCAGCTCCCTGCTCACCCCCCACCTCCCATTATTACCCTTCTGCTCTCCCAACAACGGGGAAAAACCACCTCAGAGTGCTTTATGCCACATGCCAGACACCAAAGTGCACTCACTGACTGTGGAGCACACTGAGCAGCGTGCTGGGTGAGGGCTGTGCACACACAGGTACCAGTACAGGGACCCAGTGGGACACTGTCACATCCACACTGCCACAGGAAGACACCAGCTGATTTGTTCTGGCTTTCGACCCATGAAGTTGTAACCAAATCATCCTCCGCGTTTTGCAGACAAAAGACTCGGATGTCAGCAAAAAAAAAAGACCTCTCCAAGGTCACAGGGGGACTGGCAGCAGGGACGTGACCAGAACTCGATCACAAAGGCTCCCAAGTTGCAGGGCTGCACTGCCTGCCCAGAGAGGGACTGGGCAGGGAAGTGCTGGTGGATGACAGGATCAATTGGTATCTCTCATCCTAACCTGACCTGCTGCCCAGCAGGGACAATCCACGCAGGAAAAAGGTCCAAATTACACAGTCCAGCATGTAGTGCAAAGAGACCAGAGCTGCCTGACTCTCTTCTCGGGCCCTATGCAACATTTCACTTCAAATCTGTCACCTGGCTCCCCCTCAGAGGCCAAGGCAGTGCCTGCACAGGCTCCCAGGACAGTTACAGGACTCTTCAAAGCAACACTCAGCAGAGAAGGGGGTGAGGTCTGCTAGGGAAAAGCAGCAAAGCAAGAAACCCTAAACCCAAAGATTAGCATGGCCAATTTGATCCCTCCCAAAATCTTGTTTGCTTCCTGTTCCCCTCCTTTGTTACCTGCTGAGCAGGACTGGGGAGGGTCCACCTCTCAGTCAACCCAGATCATTCCAGCCCTCTCCAGCTGCCAGGTCCACGCTAACACCTCCCATGCCTCTAAACTTACTGTAAGATATTCACCCCCTCAAAGAGAAGCTGAAGCTTGAGACAGATGGGTCAATCCTAACATGATGTTGGCTAGGTCCCAAGACCTGCTAAGACCTGTGCAAGAGAAACAAAAAAAAGCTACCGAAGAGTTTAACCCAAATCACTTCCTCTGCAAAGGGATCCAGACCAGCAGTATCTGCTAAGGGGTTTTCTGTTCCCTGCCCAGAGGAAAGGTTAGATTCGTTCTCAGGCACCCCCATCACCTACACTGGCTCAAGAGCTGCAGCCAGTGCGAGCTCTGACATCAATTTCCCACAAACCACATAGAATCAAATGCTTGAAATAGGTTTCCAGTGTATAAACAGCTGTGAGTTCGGCGAAGTTCAGCTGTGGTGCCCCCGCTATCTTCATGTACTTGAAAAGTAATCACTGAGTTTCAGAGGAACAACTCTGGGGAAAAAAAAATCACCTATTCCAAAATCAGAGCATTATCTGGGATGAGTCCCTAACTCACTCCACAGCACACACCACACACCAAATGAGTACCTCAGTGCTGATGTTCAGTGTCCTCCAGATGGATGGGAGCAGGGCAGACCCAGCAGGGCTGTGACACCAGCTGGACACACAGCCACCAGCAGGATCAGCACTGTGCCTGGCAAAAACACCTTTCAGAGATCCACAGGGGTGCAACAGGGTCCAGGTCTCTTCTCTGAGCACCAGAGATGCCAAGGGGGTTCTGGGGAGCCTGACCAGAAGAATGAGAGCTCTCCTGCAAATCCAACACTCACATATGCACAGGCATACAAGGAATAACTGGAAGGTCACAGGCTGTTGTTTCTCCCATCCACTTATCAGTGCTTGCACTGGAGAGAGCAAACACTGGGTGCTCTCTCCCATTAACCCCTTCCCCTCATCTCCGAAGTGGAGAAGCAGCAAAGTGCTGCTGCTCCAGAGCACGAGTCCCAATATTCCCAATCATGAACTCAACAAGGGGCTTCAGAAAAAGTCCAAAGCAACTTAAACGTGCTTGATTACTCTTCCATGGAGCAGCTGGTGTCCCATCTCTCTGCCTCACATCCTTTAATGACCAGTAAGCCTGGAGTGATACCACTGGAGGCCTTAGGCCTTCCAGGAGAGCAACCCTACATGATTCTGGCCCAAATGATCACAGTCACCCTCCCTAAAGTGCTCTTTAAGCTACTGGATACTGAACAGACACTAAAATTTCTGGCACAATCAAGCAAAATACACATCTCAAAGGCTCTTGTTTAAATACAGGAGCCATTTTGGTGTGGCCTGGAAGCCAGCTGGATCCCACACTGTGGAAACTGATACAGGATGGTGTTTCCCTCTGACAGGGTTGTCCCTCTCAGAGCTGCAAGACACTTTTCTGCTTGTACATCAAGGACAGACCCAAACTCCAGAGAAGCTTTGCCCAAGGACAGCTCCATCTCCATACAAAGGAGAATCCATTCATGTACCCAGCAATCCAGCATCTCCATGAAAGAGGATCCCACCCCACCTCCTCAAACACATCAGTATCATGGTAAAGCCCCACAACACCACACAGGGATGCCATAAATCCTCATGAAAACCCCAGAAACTGAAAATTGCAAGGCTCTCTCCACTTTTGGGCTGCAGGCAGAGGGCTGAGCAGGGGGCTGTAGGATACACAAGGCAGCACAGTGAAGACAACATAATTAAATCTCTTAACTGAATTACAAATCATTAGACACACAGTCTGAGGTGTTGCCTCCCTCTGGCCCAGGCTATCTGCTTGGTTTTAATCAAGCACAGCCATTCCAATCACTCTCCAAACTCCATGCTTGCTTGGTTACACTCACTGCTGACAATTACATCAACTCAGATTTCACCTCCAATTGAAGCTAAGAGGGTTATCTTACTGCAATCTGCCACTGTCTCCTCCAAATCATCTTCACAATTGTCCTCACAGGTTCAATTTTGAAATTTAAAACCACGGCTCATTTACACCAAATTCCACTCTGCAGAGTATGCAAATGTCACACTCATCATTCCACAGTTAAAAAAAAAAAAAAAACAAAAAACAAAAACCCGCAAAAAATCAGCAACAGTGAGCTTGTAGAGCTCACCTGAGACTGGGAAACCAAAAGAAAAGTCCCCTTTTTGTTCAGCTCAGTGCAAGACCCTCTGCAGTGGCAGAGGATTTCTGAACACTCAGAAGATGCAGGAGATCATCGCTGGTATTCCCCCGAGCTCTCAAGGTTGAGCCAGGAGTTGGGAAGTGAAATTCAATATGATTACAGTGAACTCTCATGCTTTGTCACCTGAGCACATGGTGGAGACACCTCTGTGATTTGGTCTTCTCTATTGCTGGGTGGAACCTCGTGCACAAAACAAATCCCATCACTCTTCTGTTTCAGCCACAGTAAAAGCCTCCTGATTGCATTTTTGGGATGTGCTTCTTCACATTTCGGTATTTTCTGCTACAGACACATCATTTCTCAGCATCACACATACTGGTGTCACTCCTTACACTTAATTCTTCATTCCGTTTTTCACTCTACTTTTCTCCTTCACACAGCCTTGCAACTGCCCTGCCAACATGAGCCCACCTGGAGGTAACACAGCTACAGTAAAGTGCTCCAGTCACTCCTTTAGGTGACTCTTTTTGTGCTGAATGAAGCCAAGAGAATTGCTTTTTGTTATTGCGGTTGGCTTCATTTTCAGTAGGCTCGTTCTGTGAGGTCAGGAGAGCTGACACAGACTTTTTACTACTTGGAAGTGTAACCTTTCCAGATACAGCAAAGGCATAAAAATTGCAGAGAATCCTAAGGGTCCTGCAGGAATAAACTCAGTGCTTCTTTAGCAACATATAATAAAAAATGAAGGAAGATGTGACCTTGGAGAATCCAAAGAAATTAATTTCCTGTAGTTTAAGTGAAAGCTGGCTTATCAGACATTTGAGTGTTGCTTATTAGCTGTGAGTTCTCACTATTTTATTCTGCCACTAGCTTCATCATCTGCCAATGTGCAAACCAGATAGTTTGGTAGCTAAGACTTGGTAAAATAATCACTCATTCACATCACTGAAGCCACAAGCTTTCAAAAGCAGTCATAAAGAAAAACAAAATAAAAAAGGCTGTGTGATTTAATGTAGAGGCTGAATACATATCACAAATAATCTGCTTTAAAGAAAGTGCTCAGTATTTAGCAGCATACCCACCTCTGAGTTACCAGGCAGGTAAAACACCAATCTCCCCACACACCTTTTCTCTTACTTTCCCATCCACAAAACTCTACCCTTTCCTCCTTTTTGTGGTTTTTCCAATTTCATACTTGTTTCCCAACATATTTAGCCAGGAAAAAACTCACCTCTTGTCTCAGTTTTTTTCAGACTCCTTAAAAGCTACCTTATCCAGCCCTGAAAACTCTGTGTTGTGTCCGTGCATTCACACTGAGGGCGAGTCAAAGAAGTCAAATGAGCAGCAGGAAAGGAGAAGCACCCGGAGCCCCCTGTGCCGGCTCCCTCCGGCGCAGCCGTGCCCTGCAGACTGCAGAGTCACTCTGCAGGAGCTGCACTGGCCGTGCTCAGCTGGAAAAACGTGCTCAGCACTGTGCCCAGGACAGGCTCTGCTGCCTCCCCCGAGCTGTGCCCCCATATCTGAGCCAGGCACAGTGAGCACCCCCTGTGCCACCTGCTGGACCCCACCTCGGGCTCACACGGGCCCTTCTGGCCAGCAGGAAGGACACACAGCACGTTTCTGTCCCCTGTCCAGCTTCCCAATCGTGCTTTGACTCTGTGTCAAGGATCTGTGAGGTTCACCAGCCCCAGTCGAGCCCCCATTTCTCCTGATTGCCCCCTGGCTGCCACGGTCACCAAGGGATCACTGACAGAGATCAAACAAGTGACACTGAGGAGCACCAGAGATGCTTCTCCTGCATCCTCTTCCTCATGGGGCTCTCCTGGGCCCCATCAGCAGCCAGGGCAGCTTTGGGGAGGGACTGGGAGTGGAGAGCAGCACCTGCTAGAGCAGCAGGTTACAGACCTGCTCCCAGCCACTTCAAGGGGTGTCCAGCAGGAAGCAAATGTGCTTCCCTAGGAGCACAGGGCAGGGCACGCTGTGCCCACCAGCAGACTGCAATGTTTCTCCAGTTCCTCCACTGTACTCTGGAGGAACCAGGGAAACATCTTCTAGCTCAAGAGAGCAAAGGGCATTTGTGTCACCTCAGAGTGCCACCACAACCAGACTGAGCGGCATCACACCAACAACCATCCCCCTGACCACTTCTAAAGGAAATTAAGGTTTCCACCTGGCCTGCTGTGACAGAGTACCCAAACCAGCCAGGGCCACCATGGTCACCTCCAACACACCATCAGTCTGCAGCAGAGAACTCTACCAAACCTTACAAAGGGACAAAGGACTCTAAACCCAAAGTAAAAATAAAATCACAACCACCATAAAGCACTGAACCCTGCTGTGTGTTCCCATACAACCCTGAAACACAGGGAAGTGTCAAGGGAAGCTTCTGCTCCTAAGTCAGCTTTGCTCCAGAAGGACAGTGAAGGTAACTCACTGATAAAGCAGGTATTAGATGAGCCAGTTCCCAGCCCTTCCTCCCTTCTCCTTGCATGGCTCAGCAGAACATCCCCCAGCACACGGAGCTTTAATGCTGCAGGAAGAGCTCTTGATCCTGGCAATACACACAGCGAGTGTCAGACCAAAGCAGGGCCAAATGACCTGCTAAGGATGGCTCCAGCAGCTCAAGCAGCACCATCAGCCTGGTGCAACCCTGAAACCAGCAGAGCCACAACACATCACACACCAGTTTAATCGGGAAAGGCAACCCACCCACGAAGACCCCCAGACTTCAGGAGAAATGTGTGCTCTGATAGAGGAACAGAGGAAAGTTCAATTAAGAGGATCTTCTGGGAATCTCCAATTACAGGATGAGCTTCCCTTTAGAAACATGTTGACACTTGACCACAGTTTCCACAGCCTTTCCCAAAAACAAAAGTTTATCTTGCACAGCATTAGAATTGCTATCAGCAAACCTATTTCCACCAAATGCCTTGTGCCAGTTTTTGCTCCACAGCTGTGTGACATTCATGTGCACACCCACTTCTCTGTTTGCCAAGCAATCCAGGCCGACCCTGACCCAAAATTTTCCCCACACAGAAATCTGGCAATTGATTTATCCAAGGCCAAATTCAGTTGCCATTTGTTCTGGTCACCCATTAGCATTACCTAAATACACAAGTAGCTCTAAGCTCTCCCAGCACTGCAATAACTTCTTTGAAGCCCTTCTTTTCCCTTTCCTCTGACCTCAAGTCACGCAGCTGCATCATTTGATACAAGATATTCAGATGAACCAGTTATTTCAATGCAAGGAGGTAAATCTCCCATTCAGACCTCACTAACAAGGATCTGGACCTGCAGAATGAGTGGAACCAAAGCCCGGTTTCAAGTGAGAAAAAGGACAAATGCAGAGCTGGCCATGCTAGGGACCACCCAGAGCTTTAGCCAACCCCAGGAGACAACTTCTTGGCCATGAAAAGCTCCACCTGAGCAGCACTATCACCAAGGGAGAGCTCTGCAGGTATCACCAAGGTTGCATCACCTCTTTCCCCAAGCTCCCTGTGTACACAGCAAGCCAGGGATTTGTCAGAGCCAGCAGTGTGGAGACTCAGGCCCTTGGTAGGAAGTCAGCAAAGGCTTCAATGCTAAGATGACCAAAGGATAAGTAACACATTAAAGACCATAATGCAAATGTGTATCGCGGTTGGAAATGAACAAAGCTCCTCTGACCCAAGGGTAAGAGCACCTGTAATAACTGTAGGGCTTAAAACACTCAGCCTGGTCTGAACAGCAAGCACAACTTTCCACTAAAATGCCCATTCCTTATTTTGCCAAACAAGAACAACAACAGAAATGGTGCTGGAGATTCATTATAGTCTCAAGTATGTAAAGAGCAACCTAACTCTATCCAAGTCTGCATTTGGCATTGCTCTGAAGATAATTTCACACTGTTCGAGCACAGTAAAAAGATCTGGTGTCATAATCTGGAAGGGAGAGCAGAGCATTGCAGCCCCAGGTCCCCCATTTCCAGTCCTGCTTTCTGGACTCAATTTGTCTCCCCATCTAAACAAAGTCCTTCTGCTGCCCCAATCGTGTTGGAAATCTCCATGGCACAAGAAGCAATATAAAGTTTAAAAGAAGACCTGTAAGAGTAAGGAGATGGCTGGAGAGAATTGTTCAGCAATGCCTTGGACCTGGAAATCTGGAGCTGGAGGTTGCAGCAGAAGCAGGCACCGAAGCCCAGCAACCAGGGCCCATGAGTCAGCTCCCAGGAGCTGCGCTGCATTCCCCAGCCTTCTCTGCCCGAAACAAACAGTGCAGAACAGGGCAAAGGTCCAGCACAAAGCTGAAGGGCAAAGGTATGTGGGGGAGGGAAAACACTAAGCCTCACTTTTTTTTGAGCAACAAGTTCCAGTTACCCTCATCCTCCCCAACAAGATGGGATGAGTTACTCGAACGTGAGTTGTGGCACTGGAACAAAACAGGAGTTTGGAGAGGAAACTTGGGGAGGTGGTGGAGGCCTCCTGCTGCGATAGCAGCTCTGTTGCAACAGCCAGAAGAGCTCCACAACTACGTGCCACGACAGAGTGAGAATTGCCCAACACTCTGGAAATAGGTGTGTGCAGGACTACCAAGCTGGATACCTGAGCAAGCAAATGTGTCTACTCTGAACACGAAGAAATGCCAATGGTAAAACAAGCTTCCCATCCATCTTATCTCCTCTACTGGAGGCTGATTTCAAGGAAAGCCCTATGGGGAGTTAGTCAGCAAGGGGTGAGATGCTAATGAACCTTCCCCTGCCTTCTCCTCAGCACCGGTAGCCTAAGTCAGACTCTGCTCTGCTCTTCACTCTGCTCAGGCATAAAGCAACACGCACTCTCAACAACAGTCAGCTCACCCCGGTGCTTGCTGCTAGCAACTAAGGTGTGCCTTCTGGAAAGTGCTGCCTATCCACCCAGCACGTTTGCCAAACAGCATGCAGGAAACTCTGCTCAAGAAATCAAAGTACCTCCTGCATCTCCTCTAGGAAATACACCGCTTTCCTTGGCCAAGCACTTACAAGGAGAATTTTAAAAGTTAGCCCAGGTAAAACTCAGCGATTGCAATGCCAGTCATTAAAACCTGCGTGTTCTTACTTCCAAGATGTAAATGGCTTTAAAAATAAAGAAGTGCCAAGTGTCTTGATGCAACATTTCTTGAAATACATCCAGCAGGTTTTCAAAACGGGGTGCTGTTAACACCTGTCCTCACCAAGGCTTGCATCAGCATCAGCCCTGGTGCAGGGCACAGCGGAGGAGTACAACATGTTCTAGAAGGTCGAGCTGTTTTAACTGCAAGCCACACTGCTCATCTACAGAAGAACTGAAGAAAACACTTTGAATTTGGTTTATAGCCAGTAGTGCAAAGCTGGTTTTGCCAGAAAACGTTTCCTTCACTACCACAGACACACACTACCATCATGTGTCAGTCAGGCTGCTGGCTGCATTTATTTACATGATAAGAAGAGAACATGTAATAACGAGGGCATGGTCACACAGACCTTGCTACTAGATCATTAGAGAGTAAAAACGAGGCATCATTACAGCTCTGCAGCGTCCCTCACAAGCAGTCAGCAGTGTCAAGTACAAGCCCTACCACATGGGACAGGACCATGTGTACCTCAGGACTCAAAGGATTCCCCATCTCCTCTGACAGAAACTCACACAAATAAAAAGATAACATGCATTTTGTCAAGAGACCGTGAAAATTTTCTGGTGTGCTACTCCAGAAGAGCCTCAGCCTCCTCCACTCACAGCATCAGGTGTCTAACTCGACCTAATGGTTGCCCCACTTACTGCCAAGCCATTGTGCCTTCGGGAGGTTAAGAAGCAAGGAGAGGCTTCACTTCAAGAGCCCTCCTTCCTGAAAAAGCAGAAAGCTTTGCTCGCACATTCTATTATATTACAGGCTTCACTGCCAACTTTGAGCATAAAAATGCTGCAGCAGGTAGGCAAGACACAAGCTTCTAAAGGTAAATTGTAATCCATGAAAAAATGACCCTATTCTTCAGTCCCTGTGTCAGGCCCCAAATGGACTCAATTTGCCCAGCTGTGGCGTGTCAAACCGTTCAAAATAAGCTGCTGTTTTGGCCACCTGGAGGTGGATTTGTTAAACTCTTCCCTATCCATATTCCAACACGGACAGCAGAAACTAAAGATCTTGCAGGTGCCTGTTTTCCCTGAGCTCAATGCTTTTACTTTTATAAGCACCAATTCCAACGCAGGCCATTACAGAATGCGTGGACACCTAAGGAGAAGGTCTTGTCCATTAAATGTACTCTATGGGTCTATAATTAATATAATCATTACAAAAAAACAAGGGCTTTCAAAGCCTGTAAAACAAGTCATAGAGGGATCCCTTTATCTTTACAGAGCTGTCTGAACTACACTCTCTGGTCTCCTCACTACCTCTGGTGGATCAGGGCTGGAAACATTTAATATCTCCAGCACACAAGCACTGCACTGGGAACACAGCTGGATTATGAGCAAAGGCCTTGTAAGCTCTGCTGAGAAACCAAAGACTTGCAGTAGCTACTTTCCAGAGTTCAGAAGCTCTCAATCCACTTCAAGTGTAGAAAAAGAGTTGCTTTCCTTTGGTGATCCTCCTGGAGGTCACCACACCATGACAACTCACCTCACCAGCTGATTCTTTCACACAAATTCACGCTCCAGATCTTTTTTGGTAAGTGCCTGCCAAAACAAATCCTCCACCCAATGAAATGAAGACACAACATGAGCCTGCAAACTCTACGAGAAGGTACCTGGGTGCAGGGCTGCCAGGCAAGGTCAGCTGCCAGCCTGCCTCTCGTGGGAGCTCAGCAGCCGTGTTTATTTTACACGTTTTCTCTTCTGCTAATGAACACGCAGCAAAAGAAACAATGGCCCAAGAGAGGCGAGCCAGGCAGCAGCACTGGGGGCATTGCTGAAGCCAGTCGCTGCTGCCAAGCGTCCCAGAACACACCACCAACAAATTCCATTTTCTAAACACCTTTGGGAATACAGAGACAACAGTGCTGGGCCCAAGGACAATTCTGAGTGTTGCAGCATTACTCCCTTACCCTACAACTGCGTGGACACGCTGATGACACATCGTCACTCTGTCCCTCAAATAATCACCCCACGAGTTCCAAGGGCCCCCTGCTTGTGCTGGGCAGCTGCCTCATGGCTGCTGACTCTGACAAATCACACACCTTTGCAACCGATGAGGCTGGTAATGAATCCGGACACTCCTTACACAGGAGACTCAAACAGGAACACTCAACCTTGCAGTTTTGCTTTTTTTTTTTTTTTTTTTTTTTTTTCCTCGGGATCGTTATCTCAGAAGGCATCACAATAGAGTGCAACCTCCACACAAAGGAGCGATGTGACCAGTTTCATGTCATAACGCACGAGGCAAATGCAGACTGCGACGCTGTCCTGGATTTCCTTAAGCTTTGCTTATGTCCATGACTACAATGACAAACCACCAAACAATCCCAACACGGACTTCTACCTGGCACGATTAACTTGTCCTCTATACTTCCCATTAAGATGACAGCTTTCCAGGTGGAAATTGCATAGCTGTCCATCTCCCAGAGATCAATAACTCTGATGAATCACCATGCTAGGTGGTAACAGTTCTTACAAAACACTGGCACGTACAGTAATTGGGGATCTGATGGCACATCTGGCAGCGTGATTTCAGAGCTAACAGAGACAGGCAGAAAAAGATTAAGTCTTTCCCAAACAAGACGCTTAATGAAAACTTCTGTGCTTTTCTCTTGCTCCAGAGTCCCTTGAAGCAGGTACGAGAGGAGCCCAACACCCATCCCGACAGGCGAGGAAATGGTGCTCTGCAGTTTCAGCCTTTGCTGACGACAGCAGCGGGTTACAAGCGCAATTTGGACAGCGCAGCCCCTCCGCTTCCCTTTTCGGGGACCCCCGCTCCCCAGGCGTGCCCCCAGCCCGGGGCAGCGACCGCGCCGGGCAGAGCCGCGCTGGCCTCGGCCCCCGGCCCCGCGGCCGCCATGAGTCGGCAGAGAAAGGCGGCGCGGCCTGCGCGGGGGAGCCGCGGCCGCGCACACGTGGGCAGCGCAGGCCGCGGCCCGGGGAAGGGCCCCCGCGGGGGCGGCGGGGCCACGCTCCCGGGGGAGCCGCACGCCGGGAACCGACCACGTTGCCGGCGCTGCTGCGGCGGAATGCCGGGAGCGGGAGGGGAGGGGGGGGGCCGCGTGTCCGCCGCCGGGCCCGCCCGCCGCCGCCGGGCCCCCGGCGCCCTCGGCTCGCCGCCGCATGGCCGGGCCGGGCCGCGCTGCCCTCCCCGCCTCGTGGCCGCGGCCGGCGCCGCCGCTGCCCCCGCTCCCGTTGCGCCCCCCGCCCCGCCGCGGCCCCGCAGGCCGCGGGCGCGGCCCCACGCCGCGTGTGCCGCATGGCGCGGCCGCCCGGGGCGCGGTCGGCGGCGCAGCCGGCCCCCCCCGCCCCGCTCCCAGCGACCCCCGAGCACCCACCGGGAGGCGACTGCCCGTTCACGGCCGGCGCGTTCTTCGTCCAGGGGTTCACCTTGGGCGGCGGGGCCTCGATGAACTCCCGGCGCCCCGCGCCGCCCGCCTCGCCGCCGTCCTCCGCCTCGCCGCCGGCCCTCAGCAGGCTCTCCTTCTCCTGGTTGTTGCTCTCCTCCTTCTGCTGCTTGGCGCTGGGCGGCCTGGGCGCCGCCGGCCCGCCGTCGGGGCCCATGGGCGGCTCGCCCTTCTCCCGGCCGCCGTCCTGCGGCGGCTTCAGCACCAGGGCGCGCTCCTCGGCGGGCAGCAGCGGGGCCGTGCCGGGCAGCAGCGCCTCCACCTGCGTCGCCATCTGCGCGCCCCCGAGCCCCGCCGGGAACCCCCCGACCCCGGTGCCGCCGCAATATGGAGCCGCGCGGGGACCACGCGACTGCTGCGGGGGCGCGCACCGCCCGCCCGTGCGCGCCGCCGGCGAGGGGAGGGGCGGTGCTGGGCGCGCCCCCGCGGGGCGGCCAGCGGCGCGCACGGGCCTGATGCAACGCCCGGCTGAGCCGGGGGGGCGGGAGCAGGGGGGTTTAAAGGGCACCGGCCCCTTCCCGGCATCCCGGCCTCGGGAGGGGACAGGCCGGCTCGGGCCGGGGGTGCCGCTCCCGGCTCGGGGAGCCCGGGAACGGACGCACCGGTGTAGCCCCGGAGTGCCCGAGCCGGCTTTGACTGAGTCTCCCCGGCTGGCAGGGATTGGGATGAGCTCGGTCACCCACGCCTGGGGATAATGGGATAACGTGGTTGGAAAGTGCAGAAAGGGACTTGGTGCATGTCCTGGGAATCACGGAGTCACAGAAACGCTCAGGTTGGGTCATCTGGTCCCAGCTCCCTGTGTAAACAGGGTTGTCCCAGAGCACATGGCACAGCATTTGCACCCAGATGGTTCTTGAATATCTCCGGTGAGGGAGACCCCACATCCTCCCTACTCTCTGTTCCAGTGTGTTGTTCTTCCTTATATTCCAGTGGAACTTCCTGTGCATCAATTTTTGCCTGTGTCCTGTTCCTCAACACCCCCGAGAAGAGCCCTGCTCCATGTGCTTGGCTCCCCCCTTTAGGTATTTATACACACTGGTGAGGGAGAGACCACCTCTCATCCCCTGTGCCCAGCAAAACCTTTGTTTGAGTAGGCTAAAATATTTAATTGATCCCTAGCTGATAGAATGTCACTTGCTCATCACTATCATTAATATTCCTGGTATTTGTCCTCACTTCTTGCAGCCAGCAAGACAGCAACTGCAGACCTTGTGTGTATGTGCACATGAATTATACACATTTAAAAGGCAACTTGCATTGCTGATGCCATTTAGCACAACCTGCCTAATTCACAGCAGCCCTTACTTGATGCCTTTTTTTATTCAGTGCAAGCCTGTCCCAGCCTCTTCCCTCATCACAGCGAGCACACCACCCTGCTTCTGCCTGGAAAGGTTCATCTGGAAGTCCCGGCATGTCCTGCAGCCCCAGGGACACATCTATGCAATCCCTGCAGGAGACCCGTCAGCATGACAAGGCACTGAAGATGTAGCTGCCAGCTGCTGATGCATGGAGAAGGATGAAAAGCTGATTTCACTGTTGGAAGGAAAGAAGAAAGCAAGAAACAAACATGAGCTCAGCACAACATTTGGAAGGGCAACAGCATCAGGAAAGATCCATAGAGGGAGTCCCAGGCTGTCAGGGATGCTCCACTGAGACCATCTCAGCTCTCTGTGTGCCTCTTGGCTCAGAGAGTACCCTCCTGTGCCACAGCCTCAGGGATCACCAGCACTCATCCCAAATCATTCAAGAATTTGGCCAGTAAAATTCCATAAGGAAGTTTAAATATAACTCCAAAAGGAGGTCTGTTGGCCTGGCTGGCTCAATACCTGAGCTGCAATAACCCAAGCCACATCCAGTGCTCCTATGCCCAGTCCCTGACATGCTCATGAGTGTCACCTGTGAGCTGCACAGCTCCCAGCCAGTCTCTCACCTTCACCCCCTCTAGGAGCAGCTCCTGGCATGGGGATCCCAGCTGGGTGAGGAAGGTGGCTGTGGCCAGGGGAGCTGCAGGTGTCCCTCACCTGTCCCCCAAGCAGGTGCAGGGTTCCAGCTCGGTCCCTTTGGGGCACTGCTCTGCTGCCACGTGAGCAGGAATGAGCCCATGGTGGCCAAGAGCCAAACTGGCTCCAGAGCTGCCAGGCAGGAGGGAGCTGGGCAAGTCTCACCCTCATGCAGTGCCCAGCCAGGCCAAACCCCAGCAGGTTTTCAGAGTTAGAAAATAAATGCACAAGCAAGGGGGGGAAGAGGGAAGTGTCCCAGCAAGCTTCTTGCATCAGCTGTAGGGAACATCACCTTGGCAGGTCAGCTCTCAAACACTCATCCCTCATGGGAAGGGAAGCTGAGGTGCAGGACCTCCATGCTGGCCATGTCCAGCAAGCTCCATGTGCTCCACTCCTCCCTTGGTGTCTTCACTTCTGCTGGACCCATCTTGCCCTGCTCTGCCCAGTGTCCACAGCACTTGGATATCCTGCTCCTCCCTCCAGGGGCTTGCTGAGAAGCAGCCAAGGAGTCTCCACATTTCTGCAGCACAATTCACTGGTCTCTTCTTTCCCCAAATTCAACAAAAGCACCCGACTGGCATCCCCAATCCTGCTCCTCTGCCTCATCCTCCACCCCAGCTGTGTCCCTGTGCCTGCCCAGACCCCAGCAAGCAGCTCCCTGTGCTGGCCCTGCAGGCTCTGAGGCAGCAGTCTCCAGGGAAACTCCTCTGCTGAGCAGTGATTTGGGCAGGAGCTCCCCACCTCCCTTGCTCCCTGTACAACAGCTTATTTATTTCTCCCCGGCTGAAGCGTGGCTTGCATATTTATCACAGACAGCCGGCTGCTTTGCTGCTGGCCCGGAGCTTTAAAGATGCTTTGATGGTGGCCATTAATGTCTCTGAGCATCTCTGGGTCTTGCTTGGCTGGAATATCCCCAGCTTCATTTCTGCTGGTCTGGCAAGCTCACCTAGGGGCCCAGCCTTCCCTTTGGGAACAGCTTTAGTTCAGCGGCCTGGAGCAAGGCCTGTGCATGGCGAGGAGCACAAAGCAGCCAATGTGACTGATCTGCTCCTTAACTTCACCATCCTGTTTGGCTGGGAGCTCAGCCCCTTTCTCAGGTTCCACTTGCCTAATTTTGTCCAGTGCTGTGGCCACAAGGTCACGGTTAAAAGTGTTTCCTCCAGTTTCACCTTTGCTCTAGAATGGTCCTGGATGCTGATCAGTGTCTGCAGCACCCTCCTGATCACACCTCCCTTCCCTGCATCCAGGGGCTGTGCACACCTCCAGGCAGTTCTGATTTGAATGTGCTTCCCAAGGGAATTTCCCCAGCACCTCCAGACCAGTTTGCTTGCTGCCAGTGCTGGTCACGCTGTTCCCTGGTGAGATGCCCAAGCTTTACACGTGGATGGCAGAATATTAAGGCTCAGGCATCTTTAACGCTGTGCAAAAGAGGATTTTTCCAGGAAAGTCCAAGCTTCCTATCCTGAGTCATATGCTTTGACTTATTTATGTGGTTGTTGTTGCTCTGTGAACCCTGCCAGGCAGAACCATTGTCAGGAACAATGCGCACACAAGGTTGGGCTGGCTTTCCTGCAGCGGCCCTGCAATGTTGCCCTCCAGCAAACCCAACTGCCCCGAGGGGTTTCCTGCTCTCGATGGACTTGCAAATGAAGCCTGACCATCCAACTGCTGGTGCCCTCAGGGAAAAGTTTTCAAAGGACACCCAGAGCTCATTCCTGGAAGAGAAAGATTTGGGTGATATGCTGGGGCAGAACCATTCTCAGGACTCTGTTACAACCCTCAAATTGAAATGGGAATTTTTAATTTCAGAAAACCTGACAGTTACCCATTGAAAAATACTCAGCTTGCCCTGAAGTTCTTCATCAGGATAATCTGACCCAACCTTTTCAGTCTGGGTGAGATTCTTTCCCACAAAACAGTGGAAGCTCAAATTCCAGTCCCAATTTGCTGTGCCACTGGTGAGTGGGGCTGAGGGCAGGCTGCCAGCAAATCCCTGTGGCCCTGCCATGGCAAGTGCCTCCAACAGCAGACACCTATTAGTGGCACATAGTGGCCATTGCAAAAGACTTGAATACTTTTAAAATTAAACACCCAAACTTTTTCTTCTACTACTCAAAATACCCACATTTCAATTTCTTTAGCTCAGAACCAGAAGAAAGTGCCCATTCCTGTGGGTTTCTGCCAGAGAGAACTCCTACATCCCCTTATTTAACCCAGATTTTAGCCTCTCCTTGCCCATGGTTTTAACCCCAGAGGGACCATGCACTAAAGCACAATGCACAGCCAGAGCAGCAAGCTCAGCTTCTCCACTTCTGCTGCCAGGCCACAGGGGTGAGAACCCACTGAGAGTTCCCAGATAGTCCCACAGGCTTCTCCTATCTGCAGCCATGTGATCCAGAGAGATGGAAGACACTCCCTGCCCTGAGATTAATTCACTTGGACCCTTCCAGCAAAGCATATGAAGGATCAGCATGAGGAGTGAGCGCATTCCTCCAATAAGTAATTTCCAACCTGAGCAATAAAACAGCAGACGCTAACGAGTTCCATTACATCCCCATTAAAAAGTGCTTTCCCTTAGCAGGGCTCCACAGCCCAGGGGCTGGGGCTGGCTGGTTTGGTGCTGCCCAGCCACAGGCACTGTGCTCTCAGGGCACTCGTGCCATGCACGGGGTAGGAACCAGCTCCCAAATCTGCTGCCCCTCGCTGCTCCCAGCCATGCTCTGCACACTTAGAAGTGGTGCTGCAGATGTATTTTTTTCTGAGAGTGCACCCCTGGTGCTAGGAAGTTAGATTGAAATGTGAGCAAATATCCTGTAATTAAAATCTGAAGCCTGTTATGCAGCTTTGGCGTGTTTTTAATAAGTGGGTTGGAGGGGGGGATATCTAATGATGCATAACTGCTTTTATCATCACAACTTTTCCCTCCAAAAGCCACAGTTCTTGTAGGATTCCCCCAAAGCCAGTAAATAATCTTGACTGCTTGAGAAAAATTCCCCATTTCCTAGTTATTGATGGCATGGGCTTTGGAAAGCAATACCTCCTCTAGAACACAATTTCTCACCTTGTATATTTTGCTGGAGATATATTAACCTGAGGTTTCTTATGTCCTCTAAACCAGGGGGAAATGTTCCATTTCCAGGAGCTTGTGAAAACATGACATAAGGTGACCACTGAGCATGATATTTTCTCTGAAGGATATTTACCCTCCATGCCACCCCTCTGCCATCAGGAATTTCAGCAGAAATATTTCAGACATTTCACTACAAAGAGAAATGAGGTATAAGAGCTCCACTATCCTTGTTCAAGATGCCTTAAACTCCTCATGATTCAGATGAGATGTCCTGCATCCTTCCCAGGTCCCAGCCACCCACAGCAGTGCCAGACTGACTCAGCCCACCCAAGGATTCCTCTGGAGGAACAAAGCACGTTGGCAATGTGCTGTGATTCCCAGGAATTTGTGTTTCCCTGCCATCAGCTCCTTGCACCAGCACTGGCCAGGGTCATACATCTTTCTGCCTTGTGCCTGATGTGCAGGGAGGCACCAGCCAGAGGCTTCTCCACAGAGCTCAATTAATTCAAGCACTGGCAGCTTGTGCAGGTGCCCTAAAAGCTCCCAAAGACTCAAGGTGAGAATCAATAAGATTGATGGGTGGAATTGCTGGGATATTTTCCTCTAAGCACCTAAGGATAATTAACAGCCAAAATGCTTGGAGTCAACCACCAAAGTTATGAAATACTAAATCAGAGGCAGCTCCCAGCAGCTTGGCTGGCTCCCTTTGCAGGTTGTACATTCACAATGAAGCCGTCAGCCAGGCACGGTCACAAATTCTCTCTTTTCCCCTGGGATTCTGCTCATTCCAGTGGCTGGCAGTTATTTAAATATTGTTTTACCCCTCTGCAGTCAAAGCAAAGCCCTGGGCTTTGCCATTCAAATCCTAGCCTGACCCACAGCACAAGGACATCGCTGCTGGGTGTTTCCCTGGCTGCTGGGATCTGTGTGTTGCACCAGGAGGTACAGACCCAACAGGTGCTGTTCTCCTCCTTGGATAGCCAGGGAACTGAGAAATAGAGAGAAGTTGAAATAATTTTGATCTTTTGTGTGCAAGAGTTCAGAATTATGTGCCCCAAACTTTTGAAGGCACTGGGCATCCTACACCAAAGCTTTCCTTCCCACTTTTGCAGCCACATTGACTCTGGTGCCAGGCACAGCAGCCTGGTCTCCAACGGGCCTCATGGGGATACCAGAGGAGCTGGAATCAGGCAGGAACCCCTTCAAGAGCCAGTCTGGAATGGTGGGGCTGAGCTGCCTGGCCAGCTGTCCCACCCTGAGCTCAGGTTTGCTCCTGTGACCCACAGCAGAGCGTCAGCACACAGCCACTGCCTGCCCAGCCAGTTCTGGGCCCCAGCCAACGTCACACCATGAGTGACCAAGCCCCCAGGAGGGTACAGCACATCTCTGTGTCCCAGAGCTGCACTGTGCACTTAAGCAAAGGGGCTGGAGCAGGGGCAGCTCCATGCCTGACTCTACTTGACCCCTAGGCATGACTGGATGATCCTCCCTTAACCCTGGGATGTGCTGTGTGGGCCTGTTGTGCTCCTGGTTCTCCCTCCACTGCACGTGTCTGCTCCCATCCCTGCTTCCATTGCAGGGAAGTTTCAGTGCTGAACAGGTTTTCCTGCCTTTTCTCCCCAAGCTGTGACCTGGGGAGGCTCCATCCTGCCCAGATGCTCCCCCAGCAGCCAGCACAGCTGTGCCATGCAGCCAGCACCCAGGGTGCATGGAGGGGACATGGGGAGCATCTTTCCCCCATTTGTGCTCTGCCTCGAGCCAGGCCCTCTGCCTGTGACTCCCACTAAGCCTCACCAGCTTTGTGTTTGCTTTCCCAAATATTTTGCTGGTGCAAAGGAAACATCAGCCTGCTGAGCTGTGAGCTGAGCCACCTCCACCTCCGAGCTGAAGCCCATGGAGTGAGAGAGATGAGAACTTGGAAGCAGAGCGATGCCAAAGCCTAGAGCAACATGCACCAGTGCTCCTCACCCCCTTGGTGCCACCAAGTCAAGGTGGGGACAGTCCCCAGCATGCTGGCAGTGCCACTGCACCCACTCCAGGCTCCTGATAGCACCCTGTCAGCAGCTGACCAGCGAGTCAGAGGTAAAAGGGCTTCAGCAAAGTGCAGTGCCAGCACCCGGCCGTGGCCAGGCCTGTACAAGCACGGCCCGTGGGACACAGGCAGGGGGATTAAGAGATCTGTGTCAGCAGTGGGCTGTGTACACAAACACAGCAGCTAAAAGGGCTCATGTTCATGCTTTGTCCCCAGGGAGGTCGCTGGGGATGGGAAAGGGTCGTGGAGGGCTGGACATGCAGTGTCTGTGTCAGTCCTGTCAGCCAGGGGAGGAACAGGCTGGGGATGGCAGGGTGAGATTGGCCTCAGGCAAGGGGACTGTCCCCCAGCTCCCCTCCCTGCAGACAGCTGGGCTGGGCATGGCAGATAATGCTGCAGGGAACTCCCTGGCTCTGTGGTGGCCCTCAGGAGGGCTGGGGAACCTCACCTGGTTCTGCAGATGGGAGCAAAGGAAAGGAATTGTTCCACCAGTGGTTTTAAAAAGTCAGCCCAGAGCTGTTGATGTAGGAAAGAGCCATCAAAGTCAGCAGCTGCAGTGGCATTCACCAGAGGGTCTCCAAGTAACCCCAGGATATTGCTTGTCTGTTTTCCCAGCGCCAGGGGACAAGCAAGACTATGGGATGCTCATGGGCACACTCCTGTAAAGCTTCCAGGAGGATCTCGAGTCCATAGACCACAGAGAAGCCCAGGCTTCAAGATACTGTACTTTATGACTTTATATATTTGCCCATGCCTCTTCTGCCCCTGCACTTCCCAATGAGCAGCTGAAAAAGCAACAAGGGGAAAAGAGACCCACCCCAGGGACCTGAAACATCCTCTGTCTCCAACACTGTCAGGGGAAATCAACGTGGGATGAGAAGCTCAGTTGCAAATCTGGGGATGCAGTGGCCATGTTCTGCATCAATCCATTCATTTTTGCAATTATATAAAGCAATATTAATCATATCCAGTGATTGAAGACATCCTGAGGTTGTCAGGTGATGGAGATTGATGGAGGAGTGACAATGACTGACCATGTTGGGTGAAAGAATCTCAGGCCAGGAGTGCACAATTTGGAGGTGGATTTTGTTATATTTTGGCTGCCCAATTTGGCAGTGATACAAGAGCTTTGCCTTGTCTGGTGAGAGGAACAGTGCTGACCTGTAAGGGAGTCTGTCCTCCTGCCAGGCTCGTTGTTAGACTTTGAAGTTCAATCATGAGCAAAATAAATGCAAAGTGAAGCCATGTGCAGTCAGAGCCAGCATTTCTCGCCTGTGTTTCAGTCTGTTCAATTTTCATGCTTTTCAGCTAACACTGTTTGTTCCTAAACATGTTTTCATCTGACAGCAAGCAAGGCCAGGACTTCAGAGTGGAAACAACAGGAGCCAGAGAGGAGTTTATCCTCTTCAGAGAGAGACATCTTTCAGGTCCTCTCAATCCCCAGAAAAAGAACAAGGAGAAAAGCACATATTGCCCCTCTCCACTCCAGCAAGTTACTTAAGCTCCTGTTCCCACAGTGAAGTCTTGCCTTTGTTTCAGTAGAGCCAGCACAAGGTCAGCACAAAATCACCCCAAGGTGGTCTTTCCTGCTCTCCAGAAACCTTTGCAGCAATTTATATCCTAAAGCAAGATTGCCCTGTGAGTCTGCCCAGCAGTACTCTTGAAAAGGGATTTTTTTTGAGCTTGCTTCCAGCCTACAGCCTTATCTTATTATTTTGTAATTCCTCTCCTAAAGATGCAAAACCAAGGCTCGTGCCAAACCAAAACATCCCTGCAGTTTATCTGGGCAGGGAGGAGCCTGTGATGGTGGCCCAGAGCCTGGAGCAGGACAGCAGCTGGAGCCTGGAGAGCAGCCAGGGATGGTTGATGCTGGTGGGCCAGGAGACTCCCCAGGACAGCAGGACACAAAAACCACACTGGTGGATGCTTTGGACTTTTTCTCCTGCCTGGTGGGACAGGGACACCAGAGAAGGGAAAACCCTCTCTGCACACACATCTCTGCCTCCCTGCCCCTCCAAACCCAGCCCCATTCCTCCTCCCAGCAGCTCCTGGGGTGATTTTTCCCAAACGCTCCCTCCAGCAGGCACGAGCCATCCTGCTCCATGTGGCACTGCAGTTCCTGTGCCAGCCCTGGCTGTCTCTGCAGCTGTACTGTCTTAGCTGTTAATTTAATAATTAACTTTAGCAAGCCTCATTAAGGCACCTCCTGCCTTTCTGCACATGTCCAGGCCGTGTTACAGCCACGATAATCCTGGCCAGGGCTGGGGCACGGAGCTGCTGCTGCTGCTGGGCATGATGTCTGTCTGTCCTCAAACACTGCCCTGTCCTCCCAGGGCTCTCCAGCCTCCCTCCCCACACTCTCTGAAGACCAAACATTTCCATCTTGTCCCCTTTCCAACAGGGGCCAGTGACAGATGCAGTGCAATTGCTCTTTGGGAAGGCACTATCTTTGCACAGGAGAGTGGAAGGTGATTCCATGGGGCTTCCCCAAGTTTGGGATGTTTTGCCTGCTGAAGCTGCTCTCCTGCCACCCCTCCAGTGTCCTGCTCAGTTGTGTTGTAGCCTGTCACAGACATCTTTTATGAAAAATATTTTCTTTAAAATTTTTCCTCCTGAGAAGCTGAGAAGCCTCAGGAACAAAATGTAAACAATGGTTATCTGCTGCTGTGGAATGCAACAGGTGCATCTGTGATTGGTCTCATAGAGTTGTTTTTAATTAATGGCCAATCACAGTCAGCTGGCTCAGTCTGTCCGAGACACAAGCTTTTGGTTTTTTTTTTTTTCTTAGCTAGCTTTCTGATGAAATCTTTTTTTCTATTCTTTTAGTATAGTTTTAAGATAATATATATCATAAAATAATAAATTGAGCCTTCTGAAACATGGAGTCAGATCCTCGTCTCTTCCCTCATCCTAAGACCCCTGTGAACACTGCCACAGTAGCCCAAAGACCAGGAAAACCCCCTGGAAATTTTTCTAATGCACACACTTACATTTAAACCTTTTCTAACACACTGCATAACCATTTTTGTCCCTCCTGAAGGTCTGCTGGCTGCTGGAGGGCAATCCTATCCATTCATCCCACTTCCACGGGTCAGGACAGGGTTTGGAGGCAGCTCCTGGGCTGCACCTGTCCCAGGAGCAGCTGCTGTTGTTTGGGGGTGGCAGTGCCAGCTCCAGAGCAATCAGGATCCGTCCTTCCCTGGGAGAACCAGTTCCCCAGGCAGCAGCAAATGGCACTTTCCCTTGGGCAGGGGCCAGGGAGCCTGTCCTGCTCTGCAGGGCTCTGCAGATAGGCAGGCTGCAAGGCGTGCAGCTCACATGAGGAGGGGAGATAGCACAGCCAGGCTCTGGGCCCTCAGAGAGGCCACAGGGATGGAGTGAGCCAGCAGGGCTTTGCCCATGATAAAAGCTTCAGCAGCCCTGTGTGTAATCAGGAGAGGGCAGCCCCAGCCCTTAACTGCATCTCTGCAGAGCCAGGCTGGGTGGGGTGACACAGGATGACAGTGCTGGAGATAACTCAGTGCCCCAGGAGACAGAGCTGGCAGGGCAGAGAGGGGCTGCCCTGGCAGGGGGCATTTCCCACCATGGCAGGGGCTGGGGCAGCTGTGAGGGCTGCCCTGCATGGTCAGGCCTCTGGGAACTGGCAGTGCCATTCTCGTGCCCTCTCCTCAGCCTGGGCCTCAGCTCCCCCATCCCTGCTTCCAGGGAGAGGAGATCCAGGGAGATATTTGGGATTGGATCAGCACGCAAGGTTGCAGATCCTCCACTACCAGCATCCCCAGCTGGTCCCAGACACCTCCTGTCCTGCTCAGAGGCACTCACAGGCTCAGAGACTCTCTTCTTGCTTGCAGCAGGTTTCATATTCCCCTGTGGCCAGACTTGGGCTTCCTAAAATCATATGGCTCTAAATCAGGACCTGGTTCCAGCTTTGCAGCTCACACCCTGTCTCTGAGGGCAGCTTGACCCCATTCCTGTGCCCACCCTCCTGGCAGGAGCTGCTCCACCACTCAGGGCTCTGTGCTCTCAAAGCAGACTGGTTTTTTTTCTCTCAATGTTTTTAATTTATTTCCTTTTTTTTTTTTTTTTGACCAAGCAGGGTGCTAGAGGAGCATGGCAGTCTGGGGAGGACACTCCCAGCTCCCTGCCAGGGGTTACAGTTTTTTCCCCCCACTATTTCTTTGAGGATGGCACAGCCCCAAGCCTCCATCCAGCTGATGGTGCAGCTCTGGGCACTTGCCAGCCCTGCCCTGTGACTCAACAAAACCACCTGGGCCTGTAAACAGGCACCTCAGAGCACCCCAAGAGTGAAGGGGGATGTCCTTGGCCCCCTCCCAGCCCTGCCCTGGGGCCAGGTGCCAGGGGAGAGCTGTAGTTGGTGCCTTGGCCAGCCCTGCTGTGCCGTGGGCTCTGGCAGAGCTCCCAGCAGATGGTAGGTGCCATGGAAAACCCACTGAAAACCTGTTTGTGGCTCCCACAGCCTTGTGCTGTGCATTTTTCCCTGTTGTTTTCCTAGAGAGTGTTTGGAGGTGAGAGGAGCTTCCTCCTCTCCCTCCTCCCTGGGGCTCTCTCTTGAGAGGCATTAGAAAATCCGTGCAGTGGGAATTGTTTATCCTTTCTGGAGGGATGAGACCCCGGCATGGTGCAGGCAGAGAGATGTTTGAAATGTCGCTGTGCTCAGCAGGGCCCTGCAGAGGTCGTGGTGGGAGCTTTGGGGTGGTTGAGGATGGGGAGCATCACAGATCCAGCTTGGATTAACCTGCGTGTTTCCCCTTTCCTGCTGGGAGAGGAGCCAGGGCACCGCCCGGTCCGGAGAGAAGTTCCTCGTCCCGCTAGGAAAATCAGAAAGGAAGCAATTTGGAGGGAAATGGTGATGCTGGCTCGTTCCAGGATGAACCTGAGATCGGGGATATCCGGGAATGAGGAGAGCCCCGGGATCGGGAATGCCCAGGGATGAGGGGAGCCCCGAGATCAGGAATGCCCAGGGATGAGGGGAGCCCCGAGATCGGGGATGGCCAAGGATGAGGGTTTTAATGAGGGTTTTTACAGATTTTAATCTTTCTTAATGGACGCTCCTCTGTCGGGTTAACAAAATATTTAATACTCTGCTTATTTGATTTGTTGTATATTGGTGGTTTTTTAATGATGTATGGATGTAAGCTTGTGTCGTAGAGGGACGACCCTGGTTACTCGTTCTAGCATTAATTCTCCTATTTAAATATAGAGCAATTAGCCTGTTAATGGGGAGGGAGCCATAAAGTTCTTATATTTTTGTAGCGTAGAGCTTTAACGCACTCTTTGTGGATGGCTGCTTGAGGGCTCACAATGTAATTTGGAAATCAGCATTTATCCGCTCGTAGAGATTGTATTCATCGGGGATGTCGGGGGATGAGGAGAACCCCGGGATCGGGGATGAGGGGAGCCTCGGGATCAGGGATGTCCGGGAATGAGGGTGCCCCGGGATGTCCGGGGATGAGGGGAGCCCCGGCATCGGGGATGCCCAGGGATGAAGGATCCCCGGGACGGGAGCGCAGCCCCGCTCGGCTCTGCTGCCATCTGCCGCCCGCAGCCCGGCCCGGGGGAGCCCTGAGCTCCGCTCCGCTCATCCCTTCCTCCGAAACCCCTGGCAAACAGCCCTTCCCTCCTTCCAAAGGGAAACATTTGTCCTGCGGGAACAAAGGATTTGCTTGGAAAATCCTGCCCGGGGCAGGAAGGCAGAAAGGCTCCTCCTGCCTGGCTTCATCCCAGAAATACATCCCAGGAACGCGCTGGGTGTTTGTTTCCAGGTGTCCTCAGCAGAGCAGAGGTTGATCCGCCCTGGCTCCGGCTGGGGCATCCCCGAGATAAGATCGGAGCTCGCAGAGCCGGTGCCAGGGCGAGAAGGAGCCCGTGTGTGCAGAGACACGCAAATACCGCCTGTGCAATGAGTTTATATAAAATCCCATTCCCCACGGGTTCCCCAAAGAGGTGATTTTTTTGTTTCTGCGTCCTCTGCTATCGGGACCAGTAAGAGCCAATTCCTTCCCCTCTTTTCCCCAAATTTTGGCTCTGCACAGAACATAGCTGCGCCCTGGAGGGATGGGTTGGCAGAAACGGGCGGTGGAAAAGCCCAGAGGTTCCGAGATAGTCTAAGGCAACAGTTCCTAAACCCTGCTGCTCCCTGCGGTGCCTTGCACTCCTCAGGGATGGGAGAGCAAATTTCCCCAAACAGCGAGAGCCCAGCTGGGAGGATGCGCTCAGGGCTGTGTTACCCCATTGCACCCTTCGTCCAGAGCCCTGTCCCTGAGCCCCTTTGGGTCCCGCCGAGTCCCAGGAGCACCGAACCCCTGCTGTCCCCGGGCCAGCAGCCGGACCCGTGGCTCCTGCGGCGGGGTCGGAGCTCTGCAGTCGGTGCGCCGAGTGTCCAGGCGGTGGCACATGAGGACTGCGGCTCCTCCGCTCGGGAAGGCCCATCCCGCCCTCCTGCCTCCCGCCCTGGGGATGCTGCTGCCCAGGTGACGGCCGCGGTGAGCACGGGCATCCCGCATTGCTCCTTTCAGTTCTTTCCGCTGTGGGAAGCTGCAGACAGGCTGGGATAACCCTCTTGGCCATCAGTTCCCATCACCAGACCCTGGCACTGCCCTGTGCTGCTGTGCAGAGCTCTCCCCGCGGATCCTGCCTCCCCACCACCCCCTGAGCAGGGATGCAGTTGCTGCCAGCCTACCTGTGCCAGCTGTGCCAGGGAGCTGTCTCCATCCTGCCCAGCACAGCACTCTGCTCCCTGCCATGCCAGCAAGGATGAGCTGCAGGATCGTGTTCCAGGTGAGGCAGGGCATTCACCAGGTCGCCAGGGGTACGGCCAGCCCTGAGCAGCTGCCTGAAAACACGCCCAGGTGGCAGTGCCAGGGTGGCAGCACACATCCTCCTGTATGTGCTGGGCTGGGTACTCCCCTCCTGCCTGCCAAAAGGGTTCATGGGGGGCTTCCTGCCAAACTGAAGGTTTAGGACAGGAACATGGATCACACCTGTTCAACCTGGAGCATCCATGCCTGGCTGCCTCCCACGGGTCATTTCCTTTTCTAATGAAACTGTTACAACTGCAAAAAGAGGATCTTTCCCCTTAAAAATCTCTTGATCTTTCCTCTTAATATCAAACTACTCTGCTTGCTCAGAGACCACTCACCAGGCAGAAGGATGTTACAGCTGCTCTTGGATATGTTCAGCAAGGCATCACGGCATTAGCTGTGCTCTCTAGCTGAAACATTCCTCCAGCTCCCAGGGCGACCATCTCTCTTCTCTGAAGTCCTGGTGGTGATCCATCATCTGGGGAAAGTGTGTGGCACTTGTGGATGTTGGCACTGCCCAGGTGGAACATCTCACTGCTGTCAGCCTGCACTGGGTGTGATCCAGCACCTGGCACTGGAGGGGAAGGGCAGGACATGCAGAGAGGAACGGGGACAGCACGGGTAGGAAATTTATGATCACGTTGGATTGTGGAGTTTGAGCTACAAGGGACAGCACAGGTAGGAAGTTTATGATCATCCTGGATTGTGGAGTTTGAGCTACAAGGGACAGCACGGGTAGGAAGTTTATGACCACCCTGGATTGTGGAGTTTGAGCCACAAGGGACAGCACGGGTAGGAAGTTTATGATCATCCTGGATTGTGGAGTTTGAGCCTGCTGCCTCTGGTGGTAAGTGCAAAAAGCTTCCAAAGCACCATCATCGATAAGCATTAGCCCGTGGGATGGGAACTAAATGGGGGGAAGCCCTGTGATGCCAGGGACATGCTCCAGTGCCAGGGAAGCCTGTCCCCTCGCCTCCCTGCACAGCAAGCCTGTCCCCTCGCCTCCCTGCACAGCAAAGAGCACGTCCTGTCCCTGCCCAGGCAGGATGGGCGCTGGGCAGCCAGATTGGCACAGCTGGTACCCGATTCCCGAGCTGTGCCATGACCATGGAGCGAACCATCCCATCTCACAGCGCTGCCAACCAGCCCCACGGGCTCCGGGTGCGGGGGAACTCAGAGAGCATCGCGGGGGAGGGTGATGGGCACGAGTGGGAGCCCCAACAGGCTGAGGGGTGCATGGAGTGTCCGGGAGGATCCGGATCTCAGGTCTCGTCCCACTCCAGGGGTCTCAAGGGCTGCCCGTGATTAACGGCGGGGCTGCGCTCGCATGAGCCGCGCGGCCGCTGCGTTTGATGTATGGAGCAGGAGGCGGCGAGGGATTTTCCTCCCCTTCTGGGGTTAATCCTTCCCTGCCTATCGCAGCCCTTTGATTGCAAAGCCCTGCAGATAAACCCCCTTAGTCACCAGCAGACTGCAGGCACCGGCCGAAGGGATGCGGAGCTGGGGCGGTGCAGTGTTTGGAAGCTCCTGTGGAGTGCGTGTGCTCCCCGCAGCCTGCGAGAGGGGAGGAAAGCGCTTTCCTTTAGATTAATCTTGATTAATTCTGCTGATTTAACCAGAGATCTAAAGTAACATGAAAAGAGCCACGAAACCCCGAACGAGCACCGCTCCCCACCCTCTCTGTTTGAAGGAAACATTTCCGAAGTGGGAGCGCTCCAACAAATCAGGAGCACACCCGCGAACATGCGGTTTGGGATAGGCAGTGGCCACAGCACTCTGCCCTAGCCCCAGCCAGCTTTCATCACGCACAGGCAGCCATAAAAGCCAGCCTAGAACAAGCAGGGTTGTTTTTGCAGGAGTGGTCGAGTTTTGGATTTTAATAAGCCTCAGCTTCCACATAATTTTTCCCTTTAAAGTGCTAAAAGGCACCAGCCCAAAACAAGGCTTTGAGAAAAGCTTGAAAATTCCCATAAAATAGCTTGTGAGTGTCTGAATGCTGCCGAGCTTTGTTCTCCTGGGCTTAGAAATGCCACCTCCAGAGAGGGAGGGAGGGCTTGGGGAGATGTCACAGGGCTCTGTCCCACTGCAGAGCAGGAGATGCTGAGGGGACATTGGGTGATCCAGGCTGTGCTGTGACAGAGGGATGAATGGTTTGGGTCAAAGGAGACACAGCTGCTGGAATGGGGACAGCCAGGCAGGCAGGACAAGGATGTCCTTGGTGCACAATGCCACAGTGTGCCCCCTGCCTGAGCACCAAGCTCAGGGAATTAAAGCCCTTCTGAGCCCCAGACCTGCACCTGCCTGCCCTGCACAGCCTTGTCCAGCTCGGTTTTAAAACGCCCATGACATAACCTGGCCCAGACTTGGCTGTCCTACAGTGACTGAATCATTTGTCTTAATATCTGACCTCTGAGCTCTCTCATGGCCAATTAAGTTGATTGCATTTTGTCCCAACTTCAGCAGACCCTGAGATCAATTGATCACTGTTGTCTCAGGGGTCCTGGGAGATTTTATCATGTCCCTCTCCATTTCCAGCTTTCTAGAGAAAACAAAGCCCATCTCTTTGGTCAGGTTGGGCTATCCACTTTGTCATTCCTGCTGCTGCACTGCCTCCCCTGAGCATCTGCATCCCTCCCTGAGCTGGAGCCCAGAGCTCTTGGGGGTTCATTTTGATCTGTGTTCAAAGCAGGGACCCCAATGCCCTGAGCACCACCCCAGGTCACTTGCTTTGCCCACATACACGAGTGCACACATGAGCTGAAGCCAAATGAGGCTCCTCAGCCCTTCAAACTGAGGGGCTGAGGTTGAAGTTGAGCCAGGATGTTCCCCTGCATCACATCTGGAACTGGAGGGACCAAGATGCCCACATGCTCCAGGCTGAGGGGGCCTCAGACCCTCACCACATCTGCATGAACATCTGGACACCCAAAACCACATGCTGCCTGTCCAGCTTTTCAGCCAAGGATTCTCCAACCCAGAGCTGGAGTGAGCCATCCAGCCTGAAGGATACTGTGCTTCTTGACTTTACTGTTCCCAGTGAACAACACCCCAGATTCCTCTCATTTGAGGTCAGCAGCTTTCCAGCTGCCCAGATTTTAATGTTGGGAAAATAACATTTTTCGCCCACCCCCCTGCCAATCATCCTCCCCTTCCCCCTGCTGTAGGATTTTAAGAAAGATCCACCGGACAAACAGCTCTGAGCAATTAGAAAAGTGCTTTCTGCCAGCTGCTAGACTGCTTGTCACCAATCTGATGGGTAGACTAAACAGCAAGGACCTGGGCTGATCCCCCTGTGCTGCTCCAGCCTGGAAATGGGGGCAGCTGGGAGAGAGCAATGGTTTGCATCAAAACTGGCAGCGGCGTCCTAGAGGAGAAGGCCAAGGGAATCCTGGGGCTGCCTAATGGAGCTGGGTGGGAGGAGGTGGAGAGAGGGCTGAAGGGGCTCTGGAGGATGGAGCCCAGGCTGTGGAAAGTGGGGAGCCCCTGGATTGGGGTCACTTTCCTCCCTTGTGGCAGTCCAGCTTTGCATCACCTCTGTTCTGTGTCCAAGCCCAGTGTGCCAAGCCTGGAGCTTCAAAGGTGATTTTTCCCCCTTTCAGTTGCCCAAACGCTCCTCTCCTCTTGCTCTACAGACAGACAACACAGACAATTCCCCCCAGGGTCTGAGAGGCTCATGTGGAGGAGCTGGCACCATTATCTGGGAGTCATTCCCTTATCAGGCAGCCGATTTTGGCTCCGGGGAGTCAGCACCTCTCAGGTGAGGAAGGCTGCAAGAGCAGCTGCCTGTGCTGGGCACTCAGGAGGGGTTATCAGCCTGGCCACCCCCTCACCTGGCCAAGCCCCATCAGATAGCAGCTCTCAGACACCCCTGGGGTGATGGGGTGGAAATGGGACATTGCATCTGGGAAATGCCTGCTGCTCCCTTAAAACAGGGAAAGGAAAAGCATCACTTGGGCTCAGGCCCCTGTTGCCAGCAGTTTGCAGCAATGTGTGATTGTGCCACAGCAAATGCAGTGGTGCTGGAGAGAGCTGTGGCTTTTATTGCTCTTATCTCCCAGCTTCTGGAAGATCCCTGTGCTGTGTGTGGGTCTGGGCAGGGACACGGTGCACACGCCACAGGGGGAGCAGCTCCCCCCTAAATCACAGCTTGCCATGATTTACACACAGGCTCACAGCTTAGGTAACTGCAGTAAACAGAATAAACAGACCTCCCTCTGGATTTATGGACTGGCAAAAGGACCTTTAACCACAAAAGAAATGTGCTTTGCAGCCCTCTTCTATCACCAGATCCCAACCAAAGGCTTAAATGCTTATGTCAAGCCCACAGAGCTCAGGATTTGGGCTGGGTTCAAGCTATTCCTGCATCTTCCCTGCTGCCCGGATAAGTCATCTCACAGTTCACCTCCCGTTCAGCTCCCAGCTGACACACACACACACAAGTGATGCCAGGGGGAGCAGGGACAGGATTGTTCTGTTTGGGGCTTAAAATAAGTCACTCTTAAATGCACAAGCAGCAAAAGGTGTGCATGTGCTCTGCAAAGGGGTTTCTTTCTTCTGGAGCTTCCCATTCCTCCTCAATAGCTACCAGTCAAGTGAGGAGCTTTGGCTGCTATCACTGAGTTAAACCTTGCCAGCACAAGAGATGCTGTCTAAAGAGAAATACAGGATGTTTTTTATATTTTCTTGGAGTAAAAGAGGTGTTAGATTTTGATGTGTTCTCAAATATCCCATGAGTTTCCCCCTGTAGATGTGGAAACTTGCATAATGATGCTATTACTAACATTTCAGGCCAAAACAAAGAGTGAAAAATGCCTCAGGAGTCCTTTGCTAGCAACCTTGGGACCATTATTTTTAAAGTGGCTTCCCCCCACAAAAAAAGCAGCTGGAGAAGAGGAGCCTGTCCATCCCCAGACAGTGCAGCTCATGCCTGGGGTGCTGGTCCCACCAGTGGCAGGAGCAGGTTAGGGAGTGCCAGTGGTAAGAGAAAAACCAGAAACCAGGCTGAAAAACTTTGGAAAATTTGGCATTATTAGGAAAACTTTGGAAAATTTGGCATTATTTTTGCTTTCCTGTACTCCTCAGCTGAGTCAGCCAATGCATCAGCCACACAGAGCAGCCCACATGGCTACCAAGGAGGTTTTCAGAGCCCAGAGTTACCCCTTCCCTTCATGGCCAGAGAGGAAAAAGCATCCAGGAAAGTACTGCTTTCCCCCCATCCTGCACATCTTTATTTAATTCCACTGAAAGCAAGCACACATTTTTGAAATGGAACAATTTAAATCCATGAATTGTTCTGAATCCAGGAGAACTGCCAAACTTTCTGTTTTAATACATTTTCAAATTGCCTTTTCCTCCTGTCTTGGGGAGCCAAGATATGGCTATTTAATTACAAGCACAACTTCCATTTAAGAAACCCTCGTAATGAGGCTGGTGTGGAAAGGCATCCAATTTTTCCATTGTCTGACTGAGGGGCTGCAAGGAGTGGATTTTATCCCAGGTTTGCATTTGGCAGGCTCAGGGAGGGATGCTGTGGGGAATGGACTAGAGGCAATCTCTGTGCTCTGGGCTCTTCATTATCCTGCCTGTTAGAGGGAACCAAATCCAGGCTCTTTCCAGGGGAAGAGGATTTGGGCTGGCTGCTCTCTGCAGAGAGCAGAGGCATTGAATCCTCCATGGCACAGGCTGGGAGAAAGGGAACAGAAAAGAAATACAAAAGGGAGGGAGGTTTGGGTCAAAGGTAGGCCAAGAGACTTGTGGTAAGGGAGAGAGGCAAGAGCACCATTGCAAAAAACACACAACATGGGCCTTGTGGTAGCTGCACAAAAATGTTTCCCTTGGCTTGCTTTGGGTGAGGAACAAGAGCTGGCCCTTGGAAAGAGCAGCTCCAGGTGTGTCTGCAGCAGCTCAGCTCTGAAAACCACTGCAAAACCTCCCTGGAGGCTGGGAAGACCAGGTGTGAAGGTATGGCATTGAAAATGAAGCATCATTTCAATGCTGGGATGCCCTAAACCCAGGGTAGAGACCCTCAGTGCTGGAGCCCACCCTCCCAAAGGGATCAGAGCCCACCCAGACCTGCTGCCAACCCAGGAAGCCAAATACAAACAAAAGCATCTTCCTGGCACAGCAGTGAAGACCATCTTGCAGGTCTCCCATGCCAACAGATGTGGTGCCACCCTGGCACCATGGTGGCAGTGCCCCCTTCACCTGCCACAGCCACCCACCGCCCTCATCCCATGGAGGGGACCTGGGAGGTGATGGAGCAGGGTGGGAGCATCTCCCCACTGCCCCTGGAGCAGGCTGTGGATCTGGATGTGCCCTGCAGGACCCTGCCCGATGTGGGGCTGCACACAAGGGGTACCAGCACCCACTGCCGGGGCTGTGGAGGGCTCAGCATCCCCCGGACCCGCATTCCTGCAGGCTCAGGGAGCGCTGGGCCGGCTCTGGCTCCCAGCCGGCCGTGGTGGAGCCATCCTCATCCCCATCCATCATCCTTATCAGGCGGCGCTGGCAGCCCGGCGGGCCCTGGCAGCGGGGCCGCACGGCCGGAGCCATGGCGCACAGACAGGCGGGAGCATCGCGGCGATAAGCGCTCGCAAACAACAACAACAACTGCCCTGCCCGGCACTTCAAAGCGCACAGATGACATTTCTGCGGTCCCCGAGCCCTCGTGGGCGCTGCGAGTGGGGACACGGGCGGGGGGACCGCGCTTTGCCTGCGCGGATCTAAAATGGGATGGAAAGGGGATGGGGGAAAGGAGCGGGGTACCCTGCACTGCCATGGGCACAAAAAGGGGAAAGCAGCAGCTCAGCCCCAGACAGGGCCCTGCTCCGTGTCCTCTCTGTGCCTGCAGGCTCCCAAACCTTCCCATGGAAATGTGCTCCGAGGGATTTGCCAGCAATGATGAGAGACAATTGCTGTTCACAGGCAACATTTCACAGGCATAAAGTAGCTTTGGGGACAGGCTTTTGGGATGTCAGGAGGGAGATTTTGGGCTGTTCCCGGGGAAAGTAAGACACAACCACACTCCACCTGTACTTGAGCGGCTCCATGAGCGTTACATGACATCCCGCTGGCATTAACCGGGGTTTTATTCCTCCCTGCTCGCACAACCCGGGGTTTTATTCCTCCCACGGTCCCGATGAAATCCGTGAGACCTCTTGTGGCCCCAGCCGAAACTCCAGGCGCATCGCATCCATCAGGGATCGCACCGAGCATCCCGCGGTGCTGCCCCAGCCCTCCCGCGCTGCCCCCGCACCTTGGGCATGTCTGCATACACATATGTTCACACACTTATTAAATTCCAACTGTACATATAGGTATCTCAAATTACAAGTGTCATCGTGCTATTAAAACAAAATGACACACAGTTGAGCTAGCTGGTAATTGCCTCTTATCATAGGATTAACTTTCATTGATCTTTGTATCCCAAGTCATGGTGAAAAATAAATCTTTAAGTTTTTTAAAGTCTCTTAAATTTATATAATCCTTATTTATCAAGGATTCTTTTATTTGTCAACAAAATTACTCAGAATTTGAATTTCTATCACAATTTTATTTACTTTTCTTTCTCCCAAATTTCAGAGCTTGTTCTTTGTATTTCCTTTTTCTCCTCCTTCCTCATTTCAGCAATAAGAGGAGACTTAAGGAGCAAGGGAATCCCCACCTACTTCACTCCAGTTGCATTTAATTGAAGTGGAACAATTGCATATCATTTGATCTAGTTCATTACAAATTAGACCTATTCCAGATGAAGGAAGAAGTGTTTATTTCTCTCTATATTTTGTGGAATAAAAGCCCTTTTCCTCAGCTGGAACCATGGGAGGTTTGGAGGAAAGTTCCCATCAGATACCCTTTGACAAAAGGCATGCTGATGCTGGAAGATCCAATTCCCTGCCTCATCTCCTCCATCAGGGCAGCCCTTCTGCCATTCCCTTCCTCCCATGACCATGGTCTGGGCCTCCCTTGTCCTGGTGCCACCTCTCCAGAGCGCTCCACTTTGCTTCCAGCAATGACATCGCACACCAGCCCCACGTATGGGCATCAACCACGATGCCAGGATCATGGGCATGACCAACAACTGCACTGCAGGATCATGGATACAACCAACCACCATGAACTGGGATCATGGATGTGATCAACCACCATGAACTGGAATCATGGGTACAGCAACCACCAAGAATTGGGTTCATGGAGATTACTAATCACCATGAACTGGGATCATGGATACAACTAACCACCATGGGCCAGGATCATGGACGTGATCATGATCCCACCATGAACTGGGATCATGGATACAATCAACCACCATGAACCAGGATCGTGGATGTGACCAACCACCATGGACTGGGATCATGGATACAACCAACCACCATGAGGATACAACCAACCACTATGAACCAGCATCATGGATGTGACCAACCACCATGAACTGGGATCATGGATGTGATCAACCACCATGAACCAGCATCATGGATGTGATCAACCACCATGAACTGGGATCATGGATGTGATCAACCACCATGGATCAGGGTCATGGATGTGACCAACCACCAAGACCTGGGATCATGGATGTGATCATGATCCCACCATGAACTGGGATCATGGGTGTGATCAACCACCATGAACCCAAGAACTGGGATCATGAAATATGACCATGAACCAGGACCATGACCAACTACAATGTCCAACCACCACCCAGCAAAGCTCAGTCCCTTACCTTTTATAGCAGCTGCAGTGATGTCACAGGTGCCTGTCACAGCTGATTGGCTGCCAGGTGTTGGAGGAGTGGTCTCCCTGCTCAACCACCCCTTAAAGGGACAAAGCCCCCAGCCCAGGAGGGATGGCCCAGTCTCTGCTGGGGATGGCCTGGCAGCATCCTGCTCCTTCCGTGCCAGGAGAGCCTGCCTGCACATATACATACTTACATACATTATGATATCTTGTTTTAATTACATTAGAGCAAATGACTGCTTCCCCTATGGTTTATATCAGTGCTTTAGGTTTGTAATTTATCTTGGCACAGTCTAGACTGGAGCCACTTTGAAGCTGTTTCAAACAGGATGAGAACAAACAATTTTTCCAAAGTGGCTGGATTAAGAAAACTGGCAGCCATTCATCTTTGGGGGAAAGCTTGAGCCCTGCCAGCCTCCTGCTCCCTGCCCTGCTGGGACAGAGAGGTCCTAACCCTGCAGAGGGTGGGAAATGGCTCCATCAGCTACTGTGTGCAGGGGCGGTGACAAAGAGCACCATCAGGGGGGTCTGTGCAAGGAAAATCTGATTTATTGCTAATTATTTGCACTGAGTTTATGCCCAAGTGTTAGAGGGGAGGATGGCACTGCAGCATGAGATGCAGCATCAGGAGCACCAGCTGCAGGTGGGGACCAGGGTCCCCCCATCCCAATCCCAGAGCATGGCTCCTTCACACATTCATCAACACCTACACAGAGTTTCCCTATAAACCTCATTGATGTCTTTACTACAGGAAATGTCTCCTTATTTTCTTCAGATAAAAGTAATGCTGAAAATGTCTTGCCTAACTTCTGTAGTTTCCCCAAGATATTTTTTTCTTTAGAAAAACAAACCATCACCTAACTCCTTCCTTGACTGGGAATGGTGGTTTTCTTCTAGATCATTGTCTTCAGGCACCCCAAAATCTGAGGAGCTCATTTTAGCACAAGCTCAGTGAAGGGAATATAAGTCCCTGAGCCTTGCAGTGGGATTATATGGATTCCCCTCCATGGGCAGGGTGAGGGTCCCAGGGTGCCCTCAGGGTCACCCAGACCTAACAATGTCCTCAAGCCCTGCCAGAGGTGGCTCCTCATCACCTGGGCCCTGCAGCTGCCCTGCAGTGCTGCTCTGCACAGCACAGAGCTCACATGGAAACACACGTGTTTTCTATATTTTTCCACCCAAATGCCGGGGGTTTAACTATTCTAGCAGCACTGTTTGCTCAGCAAAAGCTGCCAGGGTTTATGACAGATCCTTCCTCCTTAAGGCTTTGAAATAAGACTGTAAACATGCTCGCCAGGCTGAAGTGTTACCTGTAAAGGGGGTTCTCCCCTCGTGATGTGCCTATTGGCTCCAATTAGCACTGGCAGGAGTCAACCACAAAAAGAAGGCAGAGCTCATTCTGGGAGTGAACTGATTTATTTACAGCATTTTAAAAGCAAGATGAATGTGGCCATTTTTTACATTTTTCTTTTTCTGTTCTTTATAAAGCAACAGGGGAGAAAACTCTCTTCAGCTATCCCCTAAATAGCTGGAAGCAGGAGGATGCTGTCTGCTTTCCTGAAGATGGAAATTCAGCTTTGTTTAATAAGGGTGGGATAAAATCACCTGGCATTGTACTGGCCAGAGGGGGGAACAGTGAATCCTGCCCAGCCCTGCTCAGAGCAGGGAAGCAGCACCTTGGCACCATGGTCAGGAGCCAGTGCAAAGGAGCTGGGTGTCCTCAGGATGCCACCAAGGTACTGTGAAAGCTCCCTTGCACAGGTGCTGGAGGAGCTCAGCCCAGGTAGGTTTTGGATGCATCTCATCCCACCATTGTGTCACAGATTTACTGTGTGGAAAATCTGTGGTAACGCCATGAGGAGACAAACCTTGTGCAGGGAAGCCAGGGAGTGGGATAGATGAGGAAAAAACAGAGGGGAAAACAGAGGAAAAACTGGGAGAAAAGGCAAAAATTGAGCTCATGGGCTCAGCCATCCTCACATCTCCCCAGTGCTTCAGGTTTGCTTGGCTTCATCACCCCATCAGCACACTTGGGCACCTTCATCCACCTTCATCCTTCAGGCTCCTTTCACCTCCACTACTCTGCAGCCCAAAATTCCCTTTTCTGACAAAAGCAGCTGCTCTCTGTCACAGTGCTGTGCAGAAGGAGCCAGGCAAGGAGGTGTTTGAATGTGTGGGAGCTGCAGCCACCACCTGCTACCAATGGCACCTCTGCTCCCCTGACAGGAGCTGTGTCACAGCCTGAGCTCAGTGCTGAGCCTGCCTGGGTGAGGGGACAGCTGACAGTGGCTTTATGGGCTTTGGAGGGGACTTTCTTAGTGGTAACCTCAGGGATCCTGGATGGCAGGAAATGCTGGGAGCTTGTTGAGATCCTTAAAGGAGGGGAGCAATGAGGCTGGAAAAGGTGGGTGTGCTATCAAATTCTGCCCCTGTGGCACATTCCTGCAGGTGTCACCGTGGTGGGCGGCAGCTCCTTTCCTTGCTGGGGCTCAGGATCCTCCAAGAGGAGCAAGCCCTTGGAACCCTTCCTCGTGCTCACCATGAAGGGAAAGGATCCTCCAAGAGGACCAAGCCTTGGAACCCTTCCTTGCGCTCACCATGAAGGGAAAGGCTCCTCCAAGAGGACCAAGCCTTGGAACCCTTCCTCACACTCACCAGTGAAGGAAAAGGGTGGAAAATGAAAGAGGAGGATATTACCACTGCTTTGGGTCTGCCCAGGGGTAAGCTGTGCCTGTTTCCCTGCAAAGCCTGGCTCTGACACGCTGCTGCTCTCAGGACAGAAGGACAGCTGGAGCTCAGCTCTGCTCTTGGGACAAAACAGACAACACTGAGCCCCAGCACCCCAAAACTGACAGCAGGCAAGGCCCAAGGCTTTGGAGCCAGGCTCTGCTCAGCAGCTGAATCAGCAAATAACCAGCAGACGCAGAGCTGAAGGATTAACATCCTCTCCTCTCCAGCGGCCAGTCCAGCTTAACCCTTTCACCCGAGGGTATCCAACGCCCTGAAGCTTTGGGGTCTCCATGGGGGAGATGCTGCCGTGGGAATGGCACCTCTGGGGGTGTGCCCAGGGTGTCCCAGGCGGGCTGTCCCTGCCTGGTTGGTGTCCCTGTGGCAGCACAGCCCATGGGGAGCTGCTGGGGTCGGGGCCAGCCGTCAGTGCCGGCTCGTTTGTTCCCCTCCTGCAGCCGATGACAGCGCCTCCCTCCACTACCAGCTGCAAAAACCTGGCAGCTGATTTAGGAGAGCTCCCGGGGCCCAAAATGTAAACCGTTTTTCACCAGGAATGTATAAGCAAGCCATAAAATAGGGGATTTGAGGCTGGTCACATGGGACAGGCCTCCCATAAAATTGAAGCATTGATCTGTATTTTAGTGAGCAGCTCCGAAGCTGCCCGGATGATTGAAGAGCTGAGCTTTAACAAACTCTGTAATCTCCCACCATACATCTGAAGTGGCATGTTTGAAGTCCGAGGAGGAGTTATTTATATTATTTGTATAATACACGGTGAAAGAACATTAGCCACAGCTCGAGCACCAGAGGTGGGTATTGCTGCTGGGCAGAGGGGAGAGCTCCTTGCTGGGCTGCTCCACATGTGTGTGACAGCTGAGGTGGCTGTCACCATGGGATCTGGCCATGCTGCTGCACACCAATGCCATCCTGTGCCCTCTGCTGGCTTGGGATGCATGGCCCTGCTCTCCTGATGTCTTTTCTGGTATGTGTCACTCCCTTCTCAATGTCTGTCACTCCCTTCTTGCTGTCCATCACCTCCTTCCCAGCAAGTGTCACCTGTTCTTGGCATGTGTCACACCCTCCACTGCCTCTGTGTCACCCCCTTCCCAGTGAGAAACATCCCCATCCTGGTATGTGTCACCCCATTTGCAGCGTGTCACATCTTCCTGACATGCATCACACCTTTTCCAGCACATGTCGCCCATTTCCAGCCTGTCACCCCCTTTCCAGGATGGGTCACTCTGCTCCCAGTCCGTGTCCCCATTGTGGGCACTGTCCAGGCTCCACTGCTCAGGGAGTCCCTCTTCTTGGCAAAGCCATGCAAGGAAAAAACCCATTGGCACCCTTTTCTTTTCATAGCCCAAACTGCCCTTGCCCATCAGCAAAAAAAAAAAAATTGTTGGAGAAGTATATATTTATATATTCACTATAAAAAGTGTAAATGTAGAGGTAAGCAAAATTATTTGTAAATTCTAATCAAACTCTAATCAGCTCAGGCAGTATGGGCTGAGAAAGTCCAAGTGACATTTAAAAACATGACTTGGTGTCTAGGAGATGTTTCCTCTGTGCCCAAAGTTCACATTCTGTGACTTGAAGGGATTCAGCAAAAAATTGCTAAATCAGGGAAGTATCTCCTCCAAAACCAAACCAAACCAAACCAAACCAAACCAGTATAATTTGGATCACATAAGCACATTACAACCTTTAAAAGAGGCTTCCTGGTAGTTTTCCTGCACCAAAATCTCCTTATTTCCCTGCCAGGTATTTTTGGGGGGAGCTGTGGAACCCAGACCAGTCAGTAAGTGTGAGGGAAAGGGATGGTCTCAGTTTTGATGACAGTTCCCAAAATGCTGAGCTCAGTGCAACACTGTCTGCTTCCCCACTGTGCTGTAAGGACTCCCTGAGGCTGATGCAGAGATACCCAAAAATCCAATTTTGTTCTTTCCTGGATTATCACTAATCACAACAATTAGTGATGTTATCATCCAAGTAACCAACAACCCCAGGAAACCCCACAAGCCCCCATCATGGGAGCCCCAGCTGGGGAGGGGGCACAGCTCGAGCTCAGCCTCAGTGTGGGCTTCAGGGGTAGGTGGAAAACTGCAATATTCAGCCTCAGCAGAGCATTTTGTGGCAGCCAGAGCTGTGCTCCTGTGCCCTTGGCAGGACTTTGGGAGGCTGTGATTACTAAATCCCTTGCCCACTTAAGGCAGGCTCGGTGCTCCAGCCCCAGGCGAGGCATATTTGAAATGCTTCAGGCCAGATTCTGACTCCTGTGCTGCTCAAGCTTCCAAATGGTTGCCCAGGACAAAATCCTCCCCAAAACAGCCCCATCTGTGGCACTGAACCCACAGTGTGGGTGTGCCCACCTTGGGGTGAGCACTGCTGTGCCCATGGGGGCTCTGGGGTGGGAAGGACAGTGGGAACAATGAGGACAGGGAGTGCTTGGCTCATGGACACAGCCCCAAAAGGAAAAATCCAGGTGAGACAGGCAGAGCTGGCTGCTCCCAGGGCTTTGGCACCCTCACAGTTGCATCCAGCACAGGGGGACCACCAGAACCCTCCTGGGGGAATTTCTTCTCCCCTGAGCAATGCCCCAGCACAGGGAGCCAGTTAGCTCCGTGCCACTTAAAAGGGGGATTAAGCACACAGGGCTGATAAGGGGCTAGGAGGGTTGTGGGGTGGGCAGGGTGTGCAGCCCCCTCTGCTCTCTCTTTGGGGAGAAGGTGGCAGAGCAAAGCCACAATAAATGCCTGATGTTTCACCACATTATTAGAAATTATTAGGACAGAATTTTGGCAGGGTCAGAGCGCCAGTTTTACAGCCATGACTTTAACAAGCATGTGTGTGTTTGCAAGGTGCCCGTGAAGTTCCCTTATCCCAGGCAAAATGCTCCAGGTACCTGCTTGGCTTTCATGGACTGGGAAAAACTGGAAAGGACTAAGCCCGTGGCTTCATCCATCCCAGGGAACAAAATTCCTCACAGTCACTTGCTGCTTGGCCAGGGTTAAGCCTCAAACTGCATCTTGCAGGGAAATATGACAAATCAGCTCTGGGTATGTATGATACCTTTGTATCTATGTATGATTTATCATACCTATGTATGATTTCCCTTCTGCAGGAAGGCACAGCCCAATCTTGTCCAGGCTATGTGTCCTGCCCTCCCTGCTTCCCTGCAGCTTTTACAGCAAAACTTCCAGAGTCCTGAAGTTCTGCTTTCTGCATGAAAAATCAGCTTTTCTTAAAAAAAAAAAGGAAAAAATTGAAAATATTTAAGTGTGATCACTTAAAAAGGGGTGTGTGTGCATGTAAATAATTTTAAGTTGGTCTCAAGAGCTTTGCTTGCCTGACTCATGATCAGGGGGTTTTTTTTATATATCACATCAGAAAGTACTGTAAAACATACTTTCAAAGCCTCTGAGGACCTTGGCCTCCTTGGAGTACCCAAAAGCATCAATTACACGAGCATTATGGGCAGGATAGTTTGTACGAACCCTGTTAAAAAGTCAACCTGAGACTTGTGCCTCTAAATCCCCTCAGTGCCCCCAGGGCTGGAACTGATTTTTGCCCAGGTTTCGGCACTAGGAAATGTTTCAGTTTAAAAAACGTTGAAAAACATTAAAACCAGGCCGTATGCACTTATTATTGAGAAAATCCCACACAGATGGGCTGCATTGAACCACGAGCAATTATTTTGTGCCGTTCTCGTGGTTAATGAGATGATCAGAAGTCCCCAGGCAGCCTTCCTCTGCCTGCGGTGCTGAGCATCAACCTCCTCCTCTGCAGCCTGGGCTGCACAGCTCTGGCACAGCCCCTGCCAGCCTGGGGCTCCCTGCCAGGGGCTGAGAAGGCAGCAAGGCAGATCCTTGGTTTTCAGCAGCTGTAAAATCCAGGTTTTTTGGTCCTGAAGGTGTTTGGGTATGATCCTGCCAGTGGGCTGAGAAGGCAACAAGGCAGATCCTGGGTTTCCAGCAGCTGTAAAACCCAGGATTTTTGGTCCTGAAGGTGTTTGGGTATGATCCTGCCAGTGGGCTGAGAAGGCAACAAGGCAGATCCTGGGTTTCCAGCAGCTGTAAAACCCAGGATTTTTGGTCCTGAATGTGTTTGGTATGGTCCTGCCAGCAGGCTGAGAGGGCAGTAAAGGCAGATCCTTGGATTTCAGCAGCTGTAAAACCCTTTTTTTTTGGTCCTGAACGTGTTTGGGTGTGCCTGTGCATCAGGAGGAGCTGGCAGGAGTTGGTGCCCTATGGCAAACCCGCAGTGGAGCGGGAGCTGCAGGGGTTTGGCACAGCACGGGTGGCCAAGATGAGGGGAAAAAAAAATAAAAATCACTTTTTTCTCCCTGTACTAAAGGTTTGGAGTTTTCTGCCAGTGAGGAGGTGTTTGCCACAGCTGCTGAGCACATCCCACTGCTGCTGGGTGCAGGGAGCCGGTGTGAGCGGGGCGGCGATGGATGGAGCCCTGGTGGGGCTGTTTACAAACCCTGGTGCCTCACACAGCCCTGGTGCACACTCACTGCTCTGGCATGAGCCAGCCCAAGGTGCCTGAGCTCTGCACCCTTATCAGCCAGAGCCCTAATTACTGCCCCATCCTCTCATTCCTGGGGCTCGGCCGCTACCTCGGGCTGCAATTCCCTGAGACAGGAGCTGTTATTGTCCAGATGAGGGGTTTGAAGGCTTGCAAACACAAACCTACCCTCAAAGGGAATTTCTTTTGCTGACACTTTCCAAGACAAAGAAACATTTCTGCCTGGGTTTTTGCAGATGGATCTGGCTTTTTTTTTTTTTTTTTTTTTTTTTTTTCCCTTTCTCCCCCCACCCTGCTCCTGTGGATATTTGCTGGGCTGGCTGTGTCTGCTTTCAGTAAGGATGGGATATGGGCAGGGGTCAGGATTATCACCCCAGTGTGGGGCAGGAGGGCAAACCTCACTGCCAGAGGGGCTGCAGCCTGTTTTAGTGGAGTGCTGAACTCCATCTTACTGGGATTCTGGCATGGGATCCATCCCATGGCTCTGGGGCTGTGAGCCTGCCACTGTGGGGATGCTGTGGGCTTGGGGTGGAAGGCACAGGAGCAGTGAGCTGCCAGTCAGGACAGCCAGAACTGCTCCAGGCTGCTTTTCACAAGATATGGAGCTGAAAGTGCTGCTTCCCCTGGTGCCATCACACAGGCACTGGATGTGGCCCCAGAGAGCCACTTGCCAGCCCTCTCCCAGAGTTCAGTTTATAACTAGGGAATGCTGGAATCCTTTCTTTGCACCATCCACCTGCTCCCAGCAGGATGGGACACTGCCTGCTCTGGGGCTGGCTGAGCAAAACAGTGAAGGGAAGTCCTGTGGCCCTTTCTGCAATGTGAGTTAATCAAATTGTGCCTCTTTAGCAGCACAGGAGGTGAGAGCCCAGAGCAAAGCTGCTGCTGCCTGTGCTGGGCTAAGAGCAGGCTCTCATACACCAGAGGAATCAGCGATTTAAAGCAGTAACATGATCAGATGTAGCCAGTTATTATAAGGGCCTTGGTGACTTTAATGAGGTCCTGCCCAGACTGGATTACCATGGTCACTCATCCATAGTTCATTAGAGCCTGCCAAAGGGGATCCACAAGAAGTCATGAAATACGATCTCCTAATCTTCCCTAAGTAGGAGAAGCCCAGCTATAAAAAAAAATGCCTTTTAAAAATACCCATGAAGTGAATAAATCTCCCTTGTGCTAAAAGGCAACGACAGCGGGCCCGTGAGAAGGGGATCTGCTCGTGGGATGTGTTTTCCATGCATGCACTCAGAGAGACTTCACTCAAGGGTGGTGTGCCTGGGTGGAGGAGCAGGAGAATTTCTAATGGTTTTCCTGGGATTCCTATGGAAAACAAATAAATAAATAATGGCTGGGAGGAGGAGTAAGGCAGGCAGACTTGCTGTCCCCGTGGGCAGCAGTGGGCAGAGAGCCTGGAGGAGGAAGCTCTGCCCATCTTGGAGGGATGCCCAGTTTCTGGTGTCCCTCTTTGCTCCAAATGCCTCACCCAGTGTGGGGCTGGATACATCATTTATGGGCAGGGAATGGCAGCCAGCTGGCCCCTCTCAGGCTGCTCCCAACCAATCTCTTTCCCAGGAAAGGTGGGCTTGGCATCACCCCAGATATCCTGCCCACCAGGACAGCTTATTGGGGTAATGATGCTTCTCTGAGCATGACTCAGCACCTGGTTGTGCCATCAGGTCACGTCTGCAAGTTCCTGAGTGTGAGGACATCACTCCCCTCAGCTGGATCAGCAGGATCCATGGCTGGATCCTCTGTGTGGAGCGAGGTGATGGCCCAGGGCCATTTTGGGGTTAGGAGAGCAATGTATCCCCTGGGACCTGGAGGAAGGGGGATGGAGCAGCTGGGACAGAGCTGTTCCAACAGCTGGCAGTGATTTCCACAGCTGGTTCTGTTGAGATGAGCCACGTCCAGCCCCACTCCATGGGCAATGGGAAGTGGAACATCCCAATGAAAAGAAGAGAGAGCAGAGCTCAGAAAATATGGGATGAGGTCCACAATCCCTGCATTATAGTGCAGGCAGCTCTCTTAACTGGGAAACCCACATTGCTCCATGGGCAAAGGAGCTGGCATGGCAGCAGGGATGCCAGTGTGCAGGGATGCCCACACAGGACATGCAATGGGAAACCCTCAGAAGATTCCCTGTCCACTACAAACTACCCCAGCCCTTACCAGGGAGAGCATTCAGTAAGTGATTAAGTGAAGACTTTATTAATTCTGCTGCAGCTGGGACTGCTCAGGGGCTTAACCTGAAGCATGTGCTCCTCTGGCTGAGGGTCTTAATGCACTCAGTGAACATCTGGACGTGGCCCTCCCCTTCCAGACCTTTCTTCTCTCCACGGGCAGTGGGGTTATCTGGAGGGGAAGGAAGCCTGGAAGCTGACTCTGTCCTGCAGGGCTGCTCTCATTCCTCAGCAGGCCCAGGGGAGGATTTGGCAGAGAGGAGCGTCGCCTGAAGGAATGTCCCGTGATGGACGGCGCTTAACGGGACGCCTCCACGTGCACCCCTGGCCATGCTGCAAACCCTGAGCTGCTCCCTGCAGCCTCCTGGCATGGAGAGGTGATGGTGAGGCTGAAGGATGCCCACACTCACCTTCACAACGTGGCGGACGCTTTCCCTGCAGACACCTCTGCGTACCTCTGGACGCGCAGGCTCTGCAGACTCCAAACGCCGAGAAATGTTTGACAGAGCAGCATACATATTCCAAACATTGTTTGATTCATGTTTTAAAGTCTCACTTGCAAGCATACTTCCCCAGCTCAGACATCAATCACTGCAAATATGTTCTTATAAACAAAGCAACACAGACTGACTGTCTCTTCCACCCTTACCATAGGCAGGTCACCGGGCAGCACCCTGGGTAGAGGAGCTTCCCAGAGCATCTGAGCCCCCCTTGGAGGAAACCAGCACAGGTAGCTGAGGAAAAGCAATGGGAAACCTGCTAGCAGTGGCATGGGACCATCCAAGGATATGTATCCCAAAGGAAGGCAGTCCAGTCCATCACTGTGCAGGGAATGAAGGCTCCTGCTGCACATCTGCTGTGCAAGGGTGCCTGTCCTCGAGGTTACAGCTGTCCCTTCATCTCCTCATCCACCCCATGCCCCACCCAAACACACAGGGACGAGATTTCCCCAGACAGGGACAGGGGATGAAGCTCTTGATGGTCAGGATGAAGTATTTCCCAGAATGTGGGGTTCCTTCATGCAGCTGCACACTTACATGGATAATGAAAGCAGAAGCATAATTTCATTTTATGTTTTAACTCTGAATGTCTGATAATCACATCTAATATTTCAAGAGACCCCCTCCTCAGCATTAGGGACCTGGTGTGGGCATGAGAGTGTCATAGCTGGCTACTCCCCATGGTCACTGCACTGTCACCACCAGAGTTTCCCTGGTGAGGTGCTGGGTCATGGTTGTACCTGCTTCCTCCACTACTGGGGACATCCCAGACCCCACAAGCCCCAGCCCTTGCTACCACACAGCAGGGACCCCAAAGTACCTGCAGGTCTGGGGACACCCCAAGAATCCGGACAAAAGAGGTGAGACATGACAGGGACAGTGGAAAAAACGTCTGCTCCAAATTCATGGGGTTTGGAGGCTTTTTAAAGCAAACTCCCTTTCTTTAGGACGCTCTAGCAAAGCCCAGGATCCTGTTGGTAGGTGACTCTCGCACTTCTAAGCCCTCTGTTTAGGAAAAAATAAATAGGAAAGAATCCAGAGGCGGTGCTTTCCTCCTGCTCCGCGAGATGGATCAGCGCTTGCCACTGCAGCAAAACTGTCCCTCCGTGATCTAACCCAGTGCCTTGTCCTGAAATGCTCTGCCAGGGCTGAATACATGACTCCTCTGGAGCAGGGTGACACATTCCAGCCCCAAACAGTGACACTGACAGATGCAATCAGCCTGCAAGGTTTAATGGGAACGCGGAGCTGGTGGAGCCGGCAGCGGGAAATTTATGAGGAATTCGCGAGAGGAAGAGGAGAATGAGCAGTGTTTGGTGATGCACGAGGGAGGAAAATCCCAACAGGGCAGCAGCTGAGCCATGGCATGGTGGCATTTACTGGAGCAACTCAGTGGCAGGGTCTGGCTATGGGGAGGGAACAGTAGCATGGTGAGACCAGAAAGGAGTCCCAGCCCTCAGACATAAAAAGAGCAGTTGGGAGGAAGCTCTGTGGCCATCTCCTGCATGGGAAATGATGGCCCTGTGTCCCACCACAACTCCTAAATTGAGTAAATCCCATCCTGCTGCCCAGCACATCCAGAGCTGCTTTTTCAGAACAGCAATGCTCTCTCTGCCAGGTTTTGGGCAGGCTCAAACTCTCTCAGGTCAGGAGCTACATCTGACAGGTCACTGAGGCTCATCCAGCCCAGGGCTGAGCACCAAACTGCTGATGGGAACCTGCTCACTGCCTGAGCTCCCTATTTCAGCCAAAACACTAAGGCCAGAGAGATTTTGGACATGTACATCCCAGGTTTTCTGCCTCCACTCTTGCCCTGCACCCCTGTCAGCTGGACAGAGGGTCAGTATCAGTCTCCATCTCTCCTGACTCAGCCCAGCACCAGCTGAGATGGCCTGAGATAGCAGCAAGTGGCTCAGCCATGGGGCTCCGGGGGCAATTAGAGAGGAGACAGCTCCTGCCTGCACCCAGCTCCTTCCCACACCTCAGGGCAGGGCTGGAAACCTCAGGAACCTGCTGGGATGCTCGGGGGGCTGCATGCTTTGGGACACTTCCCCACAGAGGGGTGAAGAGGGCAGTCCCACCCCAGCTCCCGCAGCCAGCACGGTCTAACAAGGCTGTGAGAGGGGAAGGAGAGGGGAAAAAAATGTCTCATTGCTGGAAGGAGATTTACTGGGCTTGTTATCAGCACAGGAAGAGCCAGAGCTTAGGGGCAAATGGGAGATGCTTTGCCTATTGCGGTATTTTTTCCTACTGTGCTCTGAGCCCACTCATGCACACTCAGCTCCACTGCTCCCTTTCCAGCCACCTCCCTGTGAGCCCTGTCACCTCCAGCTTTCTGCTGGCAAAGGCAGGGGCTGCTCAGAGCCCAGAGCACCCGTGCTCCTTTAAAACGTGCTCTGTGTTTAGGTGCTGGCGTCCATAAGCCCAGCAGAGCCCCTGGTGTGGCCAAACGCTGAGCCCAGCTCACCTGGTTGGTGACTGCTCTCCTCATCCACCACATCTGGGTCTCAGCAGCTGCTTCTAACCTGGATTGGAGTTTGTCACCACTGCCAGGACCATGAGATGGGTGGTTATGGGGCTTTTGTGGGGCTTCCTGATTCTGCTGCCTGTTTGCTCCCCACACCGTTGTCACACCACCACTTCTGGGCTGGACCTTGGGGCTTATTTCCATGAGATCTCAAGGCTGTGGAAGGTTGGGAATGAGAGTTTTTTTCCCTGATGAGAAGGAGGATTATGCTTTGTCCTTATTTGAAACCCCTGCAAGTACCTGGGGTAGCACATGTGTGCTGGGGAGCCAGTGCATTTTAGGGGGCACATTCAGATACGTGTGGGAGTGGGATAGAAACAACTTCCTCATCTCACAGACAGCATAATAGCATCCATGGAATTAAAACAAGGTCTGAGCAAGAGAAATGCACTCACAAAGGCCTTTATCTGTCAGAATCAGAGCTCAGCAGCAGCAGGGGAAGCAGCGTGCAGCTCACAGGAGACCCAGCCCATCTAGAGTTTCGGCTCTGGTTAATGACACAGCAAATCGAGCCTGTCATCTTTAGACATGATGTTTCATGTCCTTTTGGCCCCAGAAAACAATCAGCACCCTCTAAAACTGCAGTTTCACAGTGGTGTAGCCCTTTCTTCCCCCATCCCCTCCAGAAGAAAGGTGGGGCAGCAGCTCTCCCTTTCCTCACAGCACTGGGGTCTCACCACCCTCCATCCCACGATTTCAGCATCACACCAAGCAAATGAGGCTGGGCCAGCTTCCTTCTGGAGAGCCACAGCGAGGTGGAGTGCCCATCCAGAGGATCCCAGCTCCCCAGTAATCTGGCAGGTTCAGGCAAATCCATGAGGAATAATTCTCCCTAACTCCATTGGTGTTGTGCTCCTGGCAGGGCTTCACCAGGCTGGGCTTGCTGCACAGGAGAGGCAGCTGTACAGCAAAACTTCACTGCCAAAGACCCTGGCATAGAAATATTTGTGATTTCCTAAATCGCAGACTGATGCCACTAGCAGAAAAAGGAGCACCATATATATATATATATATATATATATGCATATACACACATGCTATATATATTTTTATATATATATATATATATATGCATATACACACACGCTACATATATTTCTTTATATTTACAAATACAATCATAATTATATTTGTACTTACATTTATTTTATTTTTATATAGTAAAATATTTATTTATACATGCAATTTTATCTTATATATATGTTTAAATACTGTATCAGGGTTGCTGGTGTGTATATTGCTGGCTTAGGAATTACTGTGGGGTTTTTTGTGCTCTGGGTATAACATGGAGTATGTTAAAAAAAAAAATTAAGGGCTTCAACACCATGTTGGAAAATGGCTTTTGTTTGTCCCAGAGTGAGTGTTCTCAGCTCCTGCATATGATGGGCCCTTCAGAGAGGCCACAGGATCTCTGGGGCAAGATCAGAGTGGGGCTGAAGGCTGGTACAAAATCCCTGCCTGCCAGAACTCACCCTGATGGAAAATGCACTGTGCTGAAGCCAGGGACACTCCAGCAGCTGGGATAACCAGCAGTGAAGTGCTGGTGGTGGCCGTCACCCTGCCAGCACCCACCAGCTCTGTCCATGTCCCACTAAACATCCCTGGAGCCGCCGCACCGCCAGCCTGGTGGATTTCACAACATTTCCCCAGGAGTGTTTGGATTTAGGGCGTAAAACAAACCACTTTTGTCCAAACAAGATGCTTCTTGCAGAGGTGGCTATTTTGGGTTGGGTGTTTTTTATTTTAATGGCCTTTCAAAGAGCAGAACTGATTTGCACGAAGCTGCTCCAAATGTTTCCAAGCAAAGTTTAAGAGAAAACTGGAGTTTCACTTAAGCAGGTTTTAATGGGGAAGGCTTGTTTTTCCTTCATGTTCCCTGCTCTTCTTGGAAAACCAGGAGCCAAGAGAAGAAAGGTCTTCAGCTCACAGTAAATGATTTTGTTTCAGTTTTGAGAAGTAGGGAGGGATCAGCATTTTTATGGGAGCAATTTATTTCCTTCCAATAAGCTCCATTTCAGACAGCTTTTTTTTTTCTCCAGAGCATGTTAGGAGGAGTCACATATTTACTGTGTATATTGATATACAATAAAACAGTTATTCTTTGGAGGTCTGGAATCACTTTTTACAGCATGTCCCCATCCTGTGACTGCCTGGATGCAAGGAGGCAAAATATCCATGGTGGCACCATGGACCACACTGACAAAAGGACACTCAGTATCTCTGTGCCTTTTTGCCCCAAAATCCCCCCACTTCCCCCCATGCCTGTGAAGGCAGCAGCACAGCCATGCTGGGTGCTGGATCCCAGTTTGGGATGGGCAATAATAAGCTCTGGGGAGGCTTCTGCCACCTCCCATTTATAAAACAGGGGGGAAAAGGGTGGGAAAAAGCACTAAAATTATTTAAGACCCCCAACTCCCAAATAATTTTCTGTTGCAAAAAAAGTATTAACAGATGCTTGTTAATTCTAAAAACCATCTCAATCCAACCTTGGAAAACCCATCTTATAAAACCCATCTCATAGAATCTTGCAGTAATGGCTGGCCCAGCAGCTGCACAGACATCTCAGGATGCAGTGGGGGGAACCAAGGGAAAATCAGTCCCTCTGCTCCCATGGAAGGGAGCAGTAACTCCTGCACCTGAGCAGGGAGAAAACCTGGAATTCTGAGAGAGCTGAGTATAACCAGGATAATAAGGCAGCACTAATAGTCCCCATCCTCCTACCCTGGCACAGCTGGGAAGGCATAGCCAGACCTGGAATGAGACACTGTGATGAGAACTGGAATTGCCCTGGAAATCTTAGAGACAAAATGAATTAAAGACCCCATGTGGATCCACACAGAGAGGAAGGAGGGAAGCAGGGATGCCAGGACATGGTCCCACCACAGGGAAACATGGACAGGATGCTGTTCCTGGCTCTGGCTGCTCTGCAGAGCCAGCACATCACACTGAGCCTGTGACACAGCAGAGCCCTGTTTAAAGCATCCCAACCTTTTCTGGTGGTCAGGACCAGTGTCAGCAGCCTTTTCTCACCACAAAGCCATTTACCTGCAATGTCACACAGACAGGGTGCAGAGCAGGAGCTCAGCCACTGAGCCAGGCCAGTCCATGTGCCAGGCACAGCAGCAATGGGAGAGGAGGGAGTTCCTCTTTCAAGGAATGTGGGATGGGGGTGTAACAGGGAGCAGGGAAATCCCTCATGCACACATGGTGTCCTGGTTCCTGGGGCTGGAAGGCCCCTGAGCTCCTGGAGTTGGAAGGAGTGGGAAGAGAATTCCCCACAGTGGCACCACCAGGATTAATGGAGAGCAGGGGAGAGGGAGAAGGACACATCTCATGTCATGACCAACCTCCCTTTCCCCACCAGCACAGAGGAGATGACCCAAACCTGCACTAAGGGAAGGGCTGGAAGCAGCAAGCCCAGCTCTGCCCACCCAGACCCAGCAGTTTGTCTCCAGCTATGCCCCAAACCAGATGCTTTTGTTGAAGAGCCAGGAGCTGCCTTAATAAGCGCTTATGCAATCCTCAGCAGAGGAAATGTCTTTCCCAATCCCCAGCCATTAGCAGTTGGCTGATGCCCTGGAGCAGGACATTCTAGAGCCCTTGTGAATTTGCTTCAGGAGTGGAAAGTGGTTTGAGGAGGGAAAGGCACTGGTTTTTGTCAGGACCTGAATCATCCGGGAGCGCTTCTCCACCGCTCCCCACGAGTGGAGAGCTGTCACCAGGAGCCAGCAGCCAAACCCTGCCCAGAGCCAGCAGATCGAGGATGGGACAATGACAGTGGCAGCTTGTTCCCTAGGGCCAGCAGCCAGCCTCAAGGTTTTGGGGATCAGTGTTTCTCTCAGCAAGGAGTCTGGGTGGGAAAGAAGAGGTTTTAGGGTAGGAGCATCACTCCTGATTCAGTGCAACACTTCCTTCAAGAAGAGAGGTCAGCCAGGGAGCACCATGCACGTGGCTCACCTGGGCTGCCAGTCAGAGCTCATGGACTGGGTTTTTCTGTCATCTCCAATTACATGTCTATGACAGATAATTTAATATAAGTAGGAATTCCCCTTATGGCAGGTGGAGCCTCCTTCCACTGATTTCCATGGCAATCAGGTGAGGGAACAGCTCTGTTTCAAGTGAGACTCAGGGCACCCATGCCAGCCTAGGGTGATGATTTTGGGGCTGGTTCCAGCAGCGAGGCTGCTGTTACCTTCCCTTTACCTGTTGTTTGCACCCAAACGTAATTGCCAATTGACATGAGCCTTCTTTGAGGAACTGCTGCTCCACCAGCACAATGAGCCATTGTTGAAATGGCTGCAGCAATTCTCCAGGTTAATTTATGGCCGCCACACCCCATTAGCAGCAATAAATGTGGAGCCCGGTTTTGCCGAAATTGTGAGTTACGATTTTTCAAATAAATACATTTTCCTATAAACCAGCTCTCTGTTTAGTTTGAATGTTCCTCACAGACACATCCATCTACATAAAATACACAGGAGAGGAAGCTGAGCTGTGACTTTGCTCTGATGACATAAAAACTTTTGTAAACACAATGTCACTTACAGTACTAGCAAAGAGAGAGCCCAAAAAATAAACAGCGAGTGCCTGGCCCATCCCTTCAGGAGCACATGGAAAATTTAATACTTTTTTCCGTAAAGCTTTGTTTTCCTTTTGATTTATCCAGGCAAGACAGTGGCTGTTTGGCCATAAATAGGTGGCATTTCTTGAGGGGCAATGGTTGCTGTCATCCTGTGTGTCACCATAGGGGCGGCACAGGAGGGGTGTGGACAGGGAAGGTGCTGTGGGTTGTGCTGGGAACAGGAACATCCAGGCACAGTCCTGTGTTCACCCCAATTCCTCCTGCTCCATCCCTGGGGCTCTGACAGGCTGCACATCACTGGGAGTTGCTCCTGTGGGGCTGGTGTAGAATTCAGCAGCCCAGTGGTGCAGTCTGGGGACTCAGGCAGTGTGTGGGCACAGGAGGGCACAGGCACCAGCAAGAGTGAGCTCTGCACACCCCAGCACCCCTCACACCGCGTCCAAGCAAAGGACCAGCTAGCGTGGCAGAGCTCAGGAAATGCAAAAGGCTTAAGTCCTTTAACTCAGAGGTTCAAATCCTCTCCCTAGCTTAACCCAAACCATCTCCCATGACTAACTACCCTCTCTTAATCAACCTCATCATGCCCATCCTGGCACAGCAGGACACGTGTGGCAAACCCTGCTGGGGAAGGAGAGCTGCCCTGAGTGGGCTTTTGCAGCCCAGCCTGTGTTGTGACCCCAGATCTGAGTTCATTGCTGACCAAACTGACTTGATTCCACTCACTGCTGCAGGTTCTCTCGCTCCTCACACTGCCAGGAGGAAAAGAATCCCCCTCTGCGGCTCTCCTTGGAGCAGACTCTGCTCATGCCTCAGTTTCCCAAGGGTTTTTGCCACCGTCCCCCGAGGCCTCTGAGAGCAGAACTGTTAGGAAGGTGCTGAGTGATTATTATTGCATTATTTCAGGCAAGTGCTATAAATACCCAGGGGCACCTTTAGACACAACCCAGCTGCCCAGGGGAGCTGGCTCAGCCCTGCTCTGCGCCCGCAGTGCCTCAGGAGGGGATTGAAGGCTCTGGAGGAGTGAGGAGGTACCCTGGGCATAACCTGAGGGGGGACACGGCGTGGGGCTGGGGGCGACAGGGCTGGGACCCTCCTGGCTGCACCCTGGGGCTCGGAGGGGCGTGGGGCGGGGGGCTGTGGGTGCAGCAGGGTGCTGGGATGCTGCAGGGAGACGCTAACAGGGAAGACAAGGGGAATATTTTACGGGGCTGCAATGTAAACAGAGCTGGAGCAGAGCCCCTTTTTATGGAGTCCCTGTCCTGCCAGGGCATCTGCCAAGGGCCTGATTTACGCTCCTATTTAGATAAGGGAGCCAGAGGGGGGGAGCAGAGCTGGCGTCAAAGTCACAGGACAGCGGGGCTGCCGCGGGCTGGGCGCTGATAAGGAGGTGGCTGAGGGGCCAGGGCCAAAACCTCAGCTCCTGTCCCAGAAATGGGGATGGATGCAGGGCTTGGTGTCCTGCTGGCTTTGGGGGGCTGGGGTTCACAGAGACCTGGGATAACCTCGCTCCCAACATGCAGCATCGGCCCCCTCACCATCACCTGGCTGTGAGGGAAGGAAATCTTTCTCTGATTTGAAGGAAAACAGGTGGAGAGAAACGTGGTTCCTCCTGCCATGCCAGCCATAAATCTCCTAATCCAAACTGCTCAGGGTTTTCTCCCCCATGCGAGTGGGGAGATGTGAAATTAAAGAAACTCACCAAAAGTTTGAGAAGTGCTAAATTTGGACGCCATGACAAAGGCAGTCTGGTTTGATTTAGAAGGTGTCGGCATGAAAAGGGCTCTGGTTTTATTATTTTATTAAAACACGAAAGATTAGAATGATTTTCCAAAGGAAAAATCAACCCTCTGGTCCCACTATTTGCTCAGCTGAGCACTTCCAAACTCTGCAGGGTCCAGGGACTCCATCAGGGTGTGGATTATGCAAGATAATGCCCGGGCTTGGGCTGGACTCACCTGGCTTGGCAGCTGGAAGTGACTGGTGCACGGCTCAAGGTGACATCTCCCAGCTGTTTGTGGCTCTAAGCGGCCTGTGCAATCAATGCAGGGCTGTGGGGATGAAAGGGGATTTTTGGGAGGTATTTCTAGAGCTGGAGTTGGGTGGCACAGACTCTCACCTGGCAGTTTGCAGGGCTGGGGAGAAGCTGGATGGTTTGCAAGAGGAGCAAGAGCTCCACAGGTGATGCTCTGCCCCCATGGAGAGGTGAGGCATGGAGTGGGACCCCTGAGCTTCTCCCAGGTGGGCACTGGGCTCCCATCAGCTCCGAGCCGGGCTCGGGGATCCCACCCAACCACGGCTGTTCTGAAGGAAAGCGGGGACACGGCGCCCTACCCTACCCAAGGCTGGCTCCAGCAGGAGAGTAATCACTAGCAAATGTTCGCAGGGCGCTCGTTTAAAGGGGGTGGGGGAGCGGGGTCTCTGCAGCAGCTGAGAACAAAGCGGGGGGAACAAAGCTGGGCAGATCCGGCTCCCCCCAGCCGCAGAACCGAGACCCGCTCGCACCCTGCCCGGCCCCCCCAGCCTCCCGCCTCTGCAGCCCGCCTTGTAACAACTAACGATGGAAAATCCGAGGCGTTTAAGTGGCTCCCGAATCCGCCCGGGAACCGTGATTGAGAGAAGTCAAATAAAATTTGTCATCTTTAAAATGCAGGAGGACGTTAATGGTGTGTTAGCCCGGATGATTAATACAAGCGCCTGCAAACAACCCTCCAACGTTTCCACCCTCCGCTGCAAGATGAATCGCTGGAAAGCGCCGCTAATCGCTAACATACCTCGGGCCCAAAGCCCCTTCCTGCCCCGCCGGGCTGTGATCGCCGCTGCCGTGCCCGGCCTGTCCTCTCTGGAGCCACTGAGCAGAGCAGGGTCAGCCCCAGTGCGCCCTTGGGATGGGGGTGAGGGCTCTGGGAGACATCGGCCCGGGGATGTGTCACCCATGGGCGCAGAGGCGAGCAGGGTGTGCTGTCCACTCCAGGGACTCTCCCCGGGCTGGGGTTTGGGGCTGTGGTGAAGTACAGGACCCCAACCCCAGCGGGTTTCCCCAGCACTTTCGTGGCTGGATGGGACAGGGAGTGCAGGACTGGTCCCCCTCTCCCTATTGCAAATACATTTGTGTGCATGGACAGTATAATTTTTATATATTTATGTATCTATGCAGTGTCTGTGAGCAGCACACACATGTGTGTTTATAACCCATGTGTGTGATAGGTGTGCATGTGCCTCACGTGTGTGAGTCATGTACTTACAGTGACATTGTGCATGTGGCACACCCGTGCTGCTGGTGCGTGTAACATACATGGGTGTGTGACATGTATGTGGAGCGTGTGCGCAGCACAGGGTTGTGTGGTCCATGCAGCATCTTCGTGGTGCGTGTGGGCAACTCGTGCAGTACCCAGGTGTGAGCAGCAGTGCACGGTGTAACCAACACCGGCACAGCGTGGATTTGTGCAGCGTGCATTGCACAGCGTGGGCGTGTGCTGTACAGTGCAGCTGTGCAGCGCCGGCGTGGGCCAGGAGCCCCATGTGCAGGGAGGGAGCCCACACCCCATTCCTGTCGCCCAAACCCACCTCACTCCGGTACCTTCACCCCCTTTTCTCCCCATCCCCTGGCCCCGCTGCTCTCCGCTCGCTCGGCCCGGCCGTCGGGGCTCCGGACAGTCCGAGCCCCCCAGAGCCGCCCGTCGCTCTCATCCCCGGGCCGGGCGCGGGGCTCTGGGGCCTCGGACACCCCCGCCCCGACAGCGGGGAGGCAGCGGGGGTCAGAGCGCTCCGGGACGGGGCTGGGAGCCCCTCGGCTCTCCCTCACCCCTTTCCCCCTGCAAGCGAGGAGCGGGCGGGACGCAGGGCGAGCGGCGGAGGTGTGAGCCCCGAGCCCCGCGCACGCCCCCTCCGCCGCCCCGCTCCCCCCGGGGCCTCCGCGCATCCTCCCCTGCCCATTGGCTCCACGGCGGGGGGGCCGCGGCCCTATATAAAGGCAGGGTCGGGAGGCTCCAGAAGGGGTTAAAAAAACCCCAAACAACAAACCCGAAACCCCAAACCCTGACCGCCCCCACCCCAAACCGGACGGCCGCCTCCGCCACCGGAGCCGCGCTCCCCGCAGCCCGCCGGGAGCGCCTCCCGCCCGGCCATGGAACGCTGCTGAGCGGCCCCCGGGGCCAGCGGAGCGGATCATGAACCTGGTGGGGGGCTACCAGCATCACCACCACCACCACCATCACCACCACATGCTGCACGACCCTTTCCTCTTCGGGCCGGCGGCGCGGTGCCACCAGGAGCGCGCCTACTTCCCCGGCTGGGTGCTCAACCCGGCCGAGGCCACCCCCGAGCTCGCCGGGCAGAGCCCCAACTACGGCCCCGCCGAGTATGGCCCGGCCGGCCCGGGGCGGCTGGAGGCTCTCAGCGGCCGCCTGGGACGGCGAAAAGGCGTCGGGGCACCCAAGAAGGAGCGGCGGAGGACGGAGAGCATCAACAGCGCCTTCGCCGAGCTCCGCGAGTGCATCCCCAACGTGCCCGCCGACACCAAGCTCTCCAAGATCAAGACCCTGCGCCTGGCCACCAGCTACATCGCCTACCTGATGGAGGTGCTGGCCAAGGACAGCCAGCCCGGCGACACCGAGGGCTTCAAAGCCGAACTCAAGAAGGCGGACGGCAGGGAGAACAAGAGGAAAAGGGAGACGGTAAGAGGCGGATCGGGACCCGCGTCCCTGCTCCCCGTGGGCCAGGAGCGGGCGGGAAAAACGCCGGGACTGGGGGGGAAAAATCCTCTAAACTCTCCCGGCCTCGCTGAAGAATTTTTTACCAATAATAATAGTAATAACAAATCTGTGAAGGAAAACTGACGAAAAATAGCCCGACGGGCCGGCTGGGCTTCCGAGCTCTTTGCACGAGGGCTCAGCCCGCGGCTCCGGGGCTGGAGCCTGCCCCGCTCTGCCCTTCGCCTCTCCCGGGAGCGATTCGGAGCCAGGGCGGCCGCTTCTCCCCGCGCTGCACGGGCGGGTGCGGGGTGGGCACCTCTGAAGCCCCTCTTTGTCCTCGGGCTGCCAAAGCCGCTCGGAGCTGCGGGCCCGGCTGCAGCCCCGCGACCCGGGACCCCGCTCCGTTCCTGACCGCTCCTTTCTCCCTCCTCTCCTCTCCCCATCTCCTCTCCCGCAGCAGCCCGAGGTCTATTCGCAACCTCTGGGGCACGGCGAGAAGAAGCTGAAGGGCCGGACGGGCTGGCCCCAGCAGGTCTGGGCTCTGGAACTGAACCCCTGAGAGCCGCCCCGCCCGCCCCTCCATGTGCAATGTCGGAGAGAGCCCAGCCCGGCCCGGAGCCCATCCAGGCGCAGGACTCGGGGAGCCGGCCCGGCCGCCCCCGCCCGGACGGATGCTCCCCGAGCTCTGCGGGCTCGCTCCTGCCCGTCTCGAAGGCAGCGGGGCCCAGCCGGGCCCTTTCCCCGTCCCCTTCCCGCATTTCAGTAATCGTTGCTCCCTCCCGCTGCCTGCAGCGAGCGGCGGCTCCTGCCCCGCCGGGCCGGACTGGACGCTTCGATTCGTTCGCTGTTGTAAATACGAGCCCCCGATCCCCTGTCCCCGTCCGCTGCCTGCCCGACGTGTGGCTGCGGTGAAACTACCTAGAGGTGCATTTGGGAACACTCCTGTGCCGGGTTTTCTACCTCAGATCTGCATGACCACTTCCCGAGGGACCGAGCGCGCCACACCACGTATTTAAAACTGAATAGCTAAAAAAAAAATTAATAAAATAAAATTTAAACTTTATGCAAACGGCCTCGGGTCCGAGCCCTCTGCTTTCCCTTGCTCCGGCAATCGCTTTGCTCTGGCCGGGTCCCCTGCGCTGCCCACAGGGATGCTGCTGGACTAAAAAGAGTACTCTGCTGTGGGGCCGATCCACGCCAGGGAATTCCTTCTTGGGGAGCTCGGGATCCTCTGAGACTTGTTTATGCCGTCCTTGCTCACCGCAGGAGCTGATGGAGCTCTGCAAACACACCCGGGACCTCCTCCAGGGCACGGACTCTGCTCCTGCCCTGCCACCCCTTCCCTTCCCTCTCCAGGAGCCCAGCCAGAGGGACTGGGCTCGTATTTGGCTCGGGGAAGGATGGCAGGATCAGGCCTTTCCAGCGTCTGATGGCGCCACAGAGCTGTGGAGCCCCAGGTTTTGTTGCTGCCATGCAGAGAGACGGGGCTCGGCTCCCTCGTCCTGCCGGGGCAGCGCACCCGGCTCTGGCACCGGCAGCGCTTTGTGACAGGGATCCCCTGCTCGGCGCTGCCCCGGCCGCGTTTCGAAGGAGCAGCTTCCCCTCCTCGCCATCCGAACGGATGTCACCAGCCCCAGACACAGCAACGCTCACGCAGCCCGAATTCTGTCACCACTCAGGCATAAATCCTTAATAATCCTTTATAATTAAAGCCAAATCCTCACCGCTGTGCACACACGGTGCTCTCACCAGAGTTCCAAGAGGTGCATGCACGGGCTCGGAGCCTGATCCTGCCTTCCCAGCCTGGCCATGCCGCCGCTCCCAGAGACACCGGGATAAACCCTGACACTCGGGAGGCTGCTTGGGGCAAAGAAAAACAGCACGGGAAAATGTGTGCATTATTCTAGGGCTAATCTGAGGACTCACAGCAGAGACGTTTACATTTTCTGTTAGAAACCAAGTTTTTGATTGCGACTAAAGGTATAGAAATAATGATGAAACGTCTGTAAAATACTGACACATCGATTAATCGGCACACACCAAGAATATTGCAGTTCACCCATCGGGAAGGGGCTTGGGTTTTATAGTCACTTTATGCATGCGTACAAATACAGACGGAGGGACACACAAACATTGGAGGGTACAGTCAGAGTAATTAACTCGCGACGAAAAGAATCTGGCTGCGTAAATCAGCCTTCTCTCGCTCCGGAGCCGCTGCACGGCTGCCTTCCCTGCCCCTGATCTATTTTCTGATCCCTTTGAGCGAGGCTGAGATGAAAATTGACTGCCAGAGAAGAGCAGTGCCCGCCCGCAGTGGTACTTTTTGTTTGAGCTATAAGAGGTTTAACGTGATAACACTTCCATGAGTGAAGTAGAGTAGGGCACTCCTAAACCCCAATGCATTCAAGGGGGGAAAAAAAAAGAAAAAAAACCGTACTGAAAGTCAGCCTCAAAGATCCTATTTTATGTCTAAGTTTCACAGTCTCCTAAAGGCTGGGTTCTTATGGGAAAGCTCCCAAGCTGTCACTAACACTACAATCCAGCGCCCCATAAATGTGTCCGCAGTCCCGTTCATGTGTGCCAGCCGGGGCTGCCCTTCGGCAGCGATGGGGAAAGGGTTAAAAAGGGACTCGGGACTTGCTCTGCTGTGAGGCAAAGGTGACTCTGCCGGGATTCGTGTCCCCGGTGCGGGCACACCACGGTACATCACTCTCAGCTGCGCACCTTCTTTCACCCCGCCAGAAACCTCCGCTGGTTTTTACCCCGCGTGTTTCCAATTTCGCTTCTGGGAAGGGGCACCCTGCACAGCCAGGGCGATTTCTGCCTGCATCCGCAGGAGTTTTTCTTTTCTTACCACAGATCTTTGGCGGTGGTACCTGCTGGCTGCAAACTGCTGGGGAAGGGTCCCAGTGCCAGCCTCCCCTGCTCCTCGGGGTTTTGCGAGTGAAAGCGCTCTCCGTTTCCGCGGCTGCAGAGGATTTCCCTGCCCAGCAAAGGGATTTTCCTGTGAGGTAGTGGCTCAGCGTTTGGGGGGAAAAAACATCACCAAACATTTCCTGCAGCCTCGGCTTCCCCGCTGCCCCGAACGCTTTGGAAGGGCTGCGTTTGCCAGCAGCGAGCTCCGTCCCCAGCTCCGCGCCGCTCAGGCGGTTCTGTCACTCCAGGGTCGGGAAAGGGAGTGGAAATTCCAGCTCAGCGCTGTTCCAGCCCAGGATGGGGTCACCCCCAAAGGGAGAGGAGCTGCAGGGGATGGGAGCCCTGCACAGGGACAGCCTTCCTTCCTCCGGCAGCGAGCCCCGGCTCGGAGCGGCGCCCGGCAGAGCTCCGGTGCCAGAACTCACTGGAAGAGCGGCTTGGCCACCAGCTTTGAGATTTTGGCTATCGAAGGGCCCAGCTCATCGCTCAGGGGAATGGCCTTGCACATACCTGCGGCGCGACCCTGCCGTGAACTTGATGCCGCCGGGAAGCAGCGGCTCGGGGCCCGGGCAGAGGAACACGCACGCAGGGACCGCCTGGCCCCGGGGCAGCGCCTGACGTGCCAGGCTCCTGCCCTGGAATCCAGCGCCAGGGACACGGCAGGGGACACGGCAGGGGACACTGCCAGCCCTGCTTGGCCCTGGCTCCCTGTCCGGCCATGGGAGCAATGATATGGGCAAGGAGGCTGTTGGGTGCTTCCCACTCCTCTCTCTGCACCCCTGGTTTGGCTCCTTTTCTGACTTTTTTTTTTTTTTTTTTTTTTTTCTCTTTTTCCCTCCTTTCCTGCCAAGCCCAGACCCCGCTTCTTGTTGTTGTAGGTATTTATGGGCCTGTTTATCTGATCTCGGGGGAGCCTATTCTTATCTCAGAAGCAGCAAGGGAAGGGTTACACTGGACAGCGCGGTAGACAGGATGGAGCCAAATAAAATACCAATCTGCCAAAAAAAAAAAAAAAAAAAAAAAGAAAAAGAAAAAAAAAAAGGGGTGGGGGGAAAGAAAGAAACACCCAGACCCAGCCACCCCATCACCCATGAGCACTGTCCAGGCTCATGGATTTGCCAGCTCCCAAAAACAGCTGCTGGGTGGGGCAGACAGCACCCAAAAAATGCTCAGGGACAGAGCAGAAGAGAGGACAGGGTAATGACACTGAAAGATGGGAAGAAAAACAATTTTTTAGAAGTTTCAGCTCGGTTGTTATGGCGGTTCAGCCGCGATGCTGCTGTCCTGCGTTTCTCGGGGCCAGCACGGAAATGTCCCAGCCTGGAACGAGAGGCAGAGCCGGTCCCCAGCCCGGGCAGGGACTCGCTCGAGGGCGTCCCGAAGGTCACGGCCAGGGCCAGGGCTGCTGCTCCCGTCACGGGGCCCCTCTGGGCTGGCCCAGCCGTGACACAGCGCTGGGGAGGCGGGGGACAGGGCAGCCCCCAGCCCGGACACCAGCGAGCCCAAAGCGCAGCAGGGATGGGGCGGATAGGATAGGATGGGATGGGATGGGATGGGATGGGATGGGGCTGGATGGGATGGGATAGGATGGGATGGGATGTCTCCTCCTGCCTTGGCAAACAGAGCACCCTCATGCCAGGGGTACCCCCAGCCCTTGCCCCCTCCCCACCCCACGCCCCCCTAATTACCGCTCTTAAGGAAGCGCCTGGGAGTTGTGGCCGGTTAAGGTAGCCCAGCCCCTCTGAGTAAGGGTAATTGGGCCATAATTTGTTTTCGGTGTCAAGATGGCGTCAAAGATAAGAGAAAAATCTCCAGGTTTGGGGGGCTAAAGAGACAGGAGAAATCCTGACCCGGGGCCGACCCCGGAGGAATGGCCACAAGCCGCAGTGAGTCACATGGCAGGTGAAAGATTTACTGCCAGGGGAGCTTTTTGATCCTCTCCCAACACTCGGAGCCTCTCAGGCCAGTTGCTGGCTCCTAAGCCAGGCTGGCTCCTGGGAGCCCTGCTCAGGTGGGAAGGTTTCTGCCAGCCAGGCCCCGCCCAGCTGCAAAGTTCATGACATTCAATAGTTCTTCCTCAAATCTCCACGCTCACATGATGCCCAGGCCCATCTAAGGAGATGATGCATTTCTAATCCTTACCTGTAGGAATGATGTCCAAGTACGGGAAGACTCTGCAGCCAAAGGTAGATGAACACTGACTTTTTTTTCTTGCTTGCTTTTATTTTATTTTCTAAACCAAATCCAAACTCTCTGGGTTTTCACCCCTGTGGCAGTTCCTGAGCTCTGCCCAGGGTAAATTATACCATACAGCTGCCTTTGTTGGGAAAAGACCAAGAGCCCTGCACCTTGGGCCAACCTATAAACAGTGGACAAACTCATCATCCATCCCACATCCCTGCCTCTGCAAAGCCAGCCTGCAATTCTCCTTTACTCCATGAAGGCTCTTTCTCCATTGCAGAGGATGGGAGACCTACAGCTTTCTGCAGAATTACCTGTTCTTGTCCTGCCCAGTGTGGAGCAATCCCCACAGCAAACCCCTTCCCTGGCAGTGCTGACACTGCTGCAATTTCCCAGTGATGTGCCTCGACATCTCAGGTGAGGGTGGGTGGTGTGGGGTGGCACAGCAGCCCGCCTGTGTCTCATGCAGCAGCTGGATTTAGGGCCCAGGATGGAAGGAGTGGCAGAGGATCAGAGCTGTACAGCTCAGGGCAGGAACCATGCAGGCACTTTGCTCAGCAGCACTCAGTGCCACAGCCCTGTGATGCTGGATGAGCTCTGTCTCTCCTGGTTACTCCAAAGCTGAAGTGCAGTATGTAATAACAAACCTGGAGGTGCTGCAGCTCCAGGAGCTGATCAGAGGGGCCAAAGGGCCAGATGGAGCTGTGGAACACGAGTGGGGAGCACAGGCACTGGTGAGAGGGGAGTGAGAGGCAGTCACGTAGGAGCAGAGGGGTTGCAGAGTTATAGCACACACTTGGAGCCTCACTGAGCCCTTGTGGCAGATCCCCAAGGCAGGAAAAGCCCTTCCTGCTCTTTGCTTTCCCCCCTGATTCTTCTTTTGTGTGAGGAATTCAGGTCCTGACCACCCTGAAAGACTTTACAGTAACCAGAGAAGTAAGGGAATTTATGGCATCACCAGCAGAGGAAGGCTGAGGGATTTGCAGGAAAAGCATTTTTTTTCTTCCTTAAACTGCAGCTACCTTGACAAAATTGTCATGGCCTGTGACTGACCTGCAGGAGCAGCTGAGGGGAGAGCAGGGGCCAGAGCAGGCTGTTTACCTGCCATGGCCAGGAGCTCCTTCCTGAGATGGGAAGGAGTTCTGAGTTTGAGTTAGGAACTCTGACACTCCCTCCTCTGCTCACCTGGGTTCCTCCCAGGCCACGGCTGCTGGGCTGGGTGTAGGAGCTGCTGAGAAGCCAGACAGCAAAGTGAGATGCCAAGGAGCTGGATCCAACAGGCTTTGCCCACACAGGTGTCAAGGCCAGGAAGAGACACAGGACTTGTGGGGTGCCCATCACTGCTCTCTGGCAGTCCATGGCACTGTAGGAGAAGCAGCAGAGCCACCTCAGCTACCCGAGAACTCCCTCTTCCCCACAGCACCAAGGTGCTCCTGCTGAAGGTGCTGCGGTGCTTCCTGCAACAGGAAAAGGGAACAGACCTTGCAGAAAGTGCAAAAGGCAATTAAGGGGGGTTTTCATGTACTTAGGGAAGAAGCCAGCAAGGATAAGAGATGTAAAATGGACTCCAGCTCCTGGCAAAGTGAGACAGAGTGCTGGTAAAGCTGTAGTTATTCCTTATTGAATAGAGGAGAATTTTTTTTTTTAAAGCAGAGAAAAAAAAGCAAGCAAGCCCTGAGTCTCTTCCCCCCACACTCCTCCTGCACAGCCACATCTCTAAGACACAAAACCATTAAATCCACATTCACATTTTTCCCTGCTCCTCTGTGCTGCCCTTTCTGCCGGGGAGCAGGGAAGCAATGCCTGGTTTCCATCAAGGCTGCGAGGACGGCTCACACAGAGGATCGGACGTGTTCAATTTCAATGTCCAACCAGGAAAAAACCCCTCAAAACCCAAACAAAGCGTTTTTATGATCTCCACATCCCAGCACAGCATCATCCCGCTTCCGGTCCCTGACAGGCACAGCCAGCTCCTGCCAAGGAGGCGTCCTGGGGATGGGGACACGGCCGCGGTGCCCCGGGGCTGCCCTGGCTCCGAGGGACAGCGATTCCCCCTCCGCCTTCCTGGGCGAACACTGCCCTCGCACGGCAGCCCGGAGTGCACAGGGTGTGCTGTTCCCGGCCATCACATCAATCTGCTGGCTCCTTTGTCTGTCTGTGCGAGTATCTTAAAAAGACTGAGCAGATTCTGCCTTGGTTTCCAGGTTAAAATCTTCTGTGGGTTTAATGAGATTAAGCAGCATTATTCATTGCTCTATAAAATAACAGATTAATTGGTGGTTTATTTCTGTCACAAGTTTGCATTATACCCTCTTGTACTAAAGTCAGTGCCTGCACAACAAGTTGCTGCTTACAGCTGTCCTCCTTTAGCCCTGCTGCCTCTCCTTCTCACTGTGCTGGCAGAAGAGCCCCCAATCATCAATTTGGGAATGCAAATACAGTTTTCCCCTTTCACTGGGGTATGCTGCCCTTATCGTCCCCTGAAACCTCCTAAAAACCCTTGACAGACACAGGCTGTGTGTGTGACCCACCCCTGGTGCCCACCTGTGCCACCCCTGGTGTTGCCTTCCTCACCTGAGAGCCCCCCGAGGCAGGGACAGCCTCCTGTGGCACAGCAGCATCTTCCAAAACGATCCTGCTTCATTAAGGCCTCCAGGCACATCCACAAAGGCAGGCACGGGGACACCATGATCTGTTTTGGGTGTAAAGCTTTTGACATCTGATCATCCTCCTCTGTGAGAACCCAAGTGTGTGAAATGCTACACTACAACCTCTTCTGGCTAAAAATCAAGGCTAAAAGCACAACTCAAACAGTGCCAGCAGAGCCTTTAAAAACACCATGACAGAGTTCAGACAAACAAATACTCAAATCCCAGTTTTTTTCATTTGCTTTCTCAGTGTAGCAAAAAAGTGAGGCTCCTTTGCTTGTAATGCTGATGGTCAGGAGGAATATCAGAAAAAGAAATTAAACAAAGCATTTCAAGGCAAAGGATCTTGAATGCTGGGATGGTCCATGCCATTACTGCTCTGGAGCAGTGCCCACCTTGTCAGCTGGGCATGCAGCTTTGACTCTGGACAACAGGAGCCATAAATCATGCACGAAACAAAGCCAAGGATGTGCCTGAGAAAGGAGCAGATGCACAGGGCTGAACTAGACATAAAGAAGATTCAATAGGAAACATGAATCAAATGAGAAGCTGCATTTGACAGACTCTTCATGATACAGGAGGGGAGGAATTCCCATCACAGAAACACTCCCTAAAAAGCAAGGGCATGTGGCTCTTAACAGCCTCAGTCTTTCTTGCAAGTTGCAGTTTTGTATTTGTATTTCTTGCAAATTGTATTTTGTTGTATTTTTGTTGCATTCTTAAGGCTCCATGAACTGCACCTGCGCAACCCACCTGGGTTTGTCAGGAAATATCCCATCACCTGAGATTTGTACTGCAGGCCTGGCATTCCCATGAGCAGTGCCACTCTCTGCTCCATGTCTGCAGTGTTTTCAGCCCTGAGAGGTGGGTGGGAAAAGGCAGAGAATCTGAGAGCCTGGCAAAAAACATCACACAAAGCAGAACTCCCTTGGCTCATCAGTGCTGAGGGCAGAAAGGCAAACAAGGGAATGTGGGCCTGGTTGCTAGATAGATCATTTATTAAAGTGAAATTCAGAATTTTATCTTTGTCAGACAGTACAGAGTTAAAGTCTCATACACAGTGGAAGCAGGACATTTCCTACACCTCAGAGAAATGAGTTCTACAGTTTTTGCTATAAGTTACTAAGTTGCTTTAACAATACACAGCTATATTACACAGTTAAAAATACAAGGTGTCCAAAACATTTGGCATAAGATCAGCACAACACATGGAGGCCAGAAACAGAAGAGGGAACACAGTTTTCTCTCCCAGTAAGCCTGCCAAAAGATTCCAAACCATTCTGCAAGTTACCTGCTACCCACGTCCCCTGCAGCAGCTGTGGAGCAGAGGTGAGGGCAGGACAGGAGTAAAGCCAGCCCTGGTGAGGCTCAGGTGAGCCAGAGGTGCTGCTGCACAGGATGGCCTGCAGAGCTGCTTGCAAGGGAAGTTCAGGTTCCAAGCAGGAGCCTCCCCCTCTCCCCACACTCTGTTCAAGCATTTAGTTCATCCCAACCAGCTGTGTTCACAAGCAAGTCAAAAACAGGAGACCAGGGATAGCTGTGAAAAGTGCAAGGAGTATCTTACATCCTAACAGTTCATTTGCACTTCCAAAGTGGAAAATGAGAATCCCTAACTTGATAAGCTAGACATGATTAAAGGGCATCAGTGACATGAGCAGTGAGGCATCAATAACATTCCTTCACCTTTGGGACTCTTCTGTCCTTACTCTGGGCAGCACAAGGACTCCTTTGGGAAGGGAGGCCACCTTGTATTACCCACCTTTCTAAACTGTAGAGACAAAGTGACTCTAGTGCTCCAGGCAGTCCAGGGATCTGCAAACTTAAACAAAGAGTCCCTCAGCAGAGCCCTCCTCTCCCCTCCAACTGCAGTTCCTGCTGAAGATCTCCCATTGGTATTTACATTTGGCTCAACCAAAAGATGTAAAGTGCACAGCTCACCCTCCTCCCCCTCTCATAAAACATCCATCATGAGAGCTGACACAGAACAAATCTCCCTCCACGCTGCTGCTGCTGTGGAAGTGTATTTTGTTCAGTCTCCCTGTGGGCCAAGTCCTGCTCCATCCTCCCTGTGCCATCATGACCCACATGAAAACTCCCATTTACTGTAGATTATTTCAGCTCTTGTGTTCAAAGCCTCTCTGAACCCAGCTTGCACTTTTGACTCACTTGAAATGCTAGGCTTGACATGTTCTGGTCAATTCTTGCACCCTGGGGTATCTAGTGGTTTACAGCCACATTTCTAAGGAAAACTGGGACACCAGAATACTGGAGAGAAGTGGTACAAAGCTCTGCTTTTCTCAGGCTGAGCATCTAAAGTGCCTGGCAAAAGAAACATTACTTTTTACTGCAACTGTTTACTTCAGGTTGATATACAATAATCTTTCAGATTATGAATTTTGCAAACTGCATTCTAACAGAACCTCCTTGATGTGTTTGCACTTTTCAGCCATCAGGCTGCTACTGACTCGAGTCTTTGCATGCTTCCAACTCCCCTGAGCTGAACTCAAGCCAATAACTACCAGCAATGATTTCTTCTTCTTCCCTTGAAGTGAGCAGAGGGTCAGCATACAGGATGAAATTAAGCCCAGAAGAGATGTTTCTGCATTATTTGGATTGCATACTAATGGCTTTGGATCTATTCAGAACTCTAATTAAGTTAATGGAACTCTGCAATGAGAATTGAGCTAGGCTATGGAATTGCATTAGGCTATATAATGGCTGGAGACCTTCAGAGACAATTCCTCTGCCCCAGGGTGAATGTCACCTATGCAGGCTTGTAAGAAATAAGCTTCCACTATTATAAATAGAAGATGACATCTGGTCATCCTCCATGCCCCCAAGGCTTGTGCTCCATGGTTCAAAGCTAGACAGAATTTAAGGCCCATCTGTGAAAAGCAAAATGCAAAAAAAAAAAAATCTTATCATACCAGCCAAAGCGATTTGGGTCTTACACCTTTCCAACAAGTCCCATCTAAAAGTGCTGAGAAAATGTCCCACCTCATGGCTTCACAAGTGTGAGGTTCAAACACATTTAATCTGACATTTAAAATAAAAAGTTGGAAAGTCTTTTTTTGTTTGTTTTTACTTGGCATGCAGCATAAGGAGTCGAACACACAGCACGGTATCGTACACGACAATTGCATTGTTGCGTTTTCTGGTTATTAGACACTAAATGCTTTTCAAGAATCACAGGCACCCTGAACATGGATATTGCTACTGAATTGACATGTGGTTTCAGTTCATAGCACAGGAGCCAGCAAGGGGCTGACCCTTCCAACAAGACCATCAGCTTTCTGTTGCTCAAGGTGTTTTGCTCTAGCTAAGTTGAGAACAAGGTAATAAGGCATTTGCAAGGGGTTTATAAGGCCATGGGGTCTGACAGCCAAAGATTCTTCTGCTTCTTTGGTGTCTTGCCTCCAAGCTTTCCACCTTATAAACAACTGCTAATGGCTGGTAAACATCTCTTCATCATCACACTTCACTAAGAATTATTTTTTTTTTCAAAAAAGTAGAATTGCTTTAGAAGTGAAACCAACAAGGATCATGTTTAACATCAATTGACTATTTCAGGAAAAAAAGAAAAGAAAAGTTTCCTGGATACCACCTCGGCACAAAAGCATTCCAGTGAATACACCTGAACAGATGGAACCTGCCACCATATTTCCTTGAAAAGAATCATTTTGCTGCTGGCTACTAAAACACCCCAACAGATTTATTTACTTTTAAAAATAAAACAAAATAAAATACAACCACAAAAAAAAAAAAAAGTAAATCCCAAACAAACTACATTTTTACAGTTTTGGTCTAGAATCACAGAATCACAGAATCAATTAGGTTGGAAAAGACCTCTGAGATCATCGAGTCCAACCTATGACCAAACACCACCGTGTCCATTAGACCATGGCACCAAGTGCCAGTCTTTCCTTAAAACACCTCCAGGGACAGTGACTCCACCACCTCCCTGGGCAGCCCACTCCCATATTTAATCACCCTTTTTGTGAAGAAATTCCTCCAAATGTCCAACCTCAGCTTTCCTGGTGCAGCTTGAGGCAATTTCCCCTTGATCTGTCCCTGGCTGCCTGGCAGAAGAGGCCAAGCCCCACCTGGCTCCACCCTCCTGTCAGGGAGTTGCAGAGAATGAGAAGGTGCCCCCTGACCCTCCTCTCCCTCAGCTATTCCTCACAGGACCTGTGCTCCAGATCCTCCACCAGCTTTGTTTCCCTTCTCTGGACCTGCTCCAGCACCTCAATGTCCTTCCTGAATTGAGGGGACCAGAACTGAACACAGCACTCGAGGTGTGGCCTCACCAGTGCCCAGTGGAGGGGAAGCATCACTATGAGGCATAACCCTCTCAACTCAGAAACTCATTTTCCCTTGGTAGGATCCTCTGATGACATGAGCACTCTGAAGGTTCACATGCAGTCAGAGAATGTACCCTTCTAACCATCTGTCCTGAGTGAGAGAAGCCAGATTGTGTTGGCTGATCTGGGAACTACTCCACCCTTTCAATAAGGACCAGCAGAAATAGGAAATTTTTAAACATTCATGAAATACTGACACAAGACATTCTCTCCTCATTCCTTGAGCCTCTCTCTTGTATGATGTTCTAAAAATCCACACAGAATTGAACGAGGAAATGCTGAAATAATCACACTCCCCAGATGTCACAAATGGGACATGTACCATAACAGAGTATTTCTGCCTATGAAGACATGTTGAAGTTGGTTGAACATGTTTTTGGAGTATTAGCAAACAATTCAGAGTGATGTGAACAACTTGCTTTAAACTGTGACTTCAATTTTAAAGAGACTCTGGGAGAGCTTTAACAAGAGCTTCACTAAGTGAACCCTTCATGCCTTACAAAACACAATGCAGTGCTAAGCTGGGACCATGACCAGTGTGTTCAGCTCTTAAACAAAGCTTCATCCAGTTTTGAAATAATAAAACCTGCCATTTACAAAATGCTAGCTGAAGTTTTCTACTGTTCATTTCGTTGCTTAAGGCTTGTTAAGAATTTCCTCTCTATGTGGAGTCTTGGCATCTTGTACCAGAATGGAGACACTGGTCAGGACAGCAAAGAAAGAGAGCAGTGCTTCAAATCATGAGATCCCCTGAAGAGAATTTGAGGTCACTGGAGAACAGTCAGTCATGACCAATACTTTTAAAAGCTCCTTTTGCCAAAATAATCATTGTATTATCTGTAAGGACACCTCGGCTTTGAATAAAATCAGGGTGATCTCCTCCCACAGTGCCCTGCCACCCTCACTCACACAGCTCTCATGAAAGCACATGTAATGTTCATGAAAGGCAAATGCTTTGATGCTTCTTGCCCATTGCAAAGGGAAATGAAATGTATTATGAAATGTATCATGAAATGCTCCAGTCAGATCATTGCCCTGGTTATGGTGCCTCACCCATAAATCTGCTTTATACTAAACAGAGCCCCTGAATGCACACAGCAGTTTTGTGCCACCTGCTAAAGCTTCAGTATAAAATGCACATCACTTGTGAGCAATACTGACCTGACACAGAAATTAAGAGACTGATGTCTCAAGCCATTGTTTCACCTACCATCACTGAAATATGCATAAATCAATTAAATAAGCACTTCTACCAACATGATCTGACACAGCAAATAGGTTGTGTTTGCCTTAATACCACATTCAGAGAAATGCAGAAATTTTTAAATGCTTACAGAAAATTTACTTAGTGAGTTCTTAAAAGAAATTAGAAAAGACACTGCAGAGAGTTGGTTGGCATCTGTGTTGGATGGGGTCAGAAGGAAAAAAATGGCAAAAAAGCCCCCATCAATTTCAGACTGGTCAAGTAGCATTCACTGGAGTAGATCTGCTGAGCTGGAGCATTTGTAGAAGTTTGGGACTTGAAGCACTGACTCAAGGCAAGACAGAGCATGTGCAGGTGAGCAGCAAGCTTCAGACAAACTTCTGACCCATGCACCTTGACAATGAATTTTATCTCTGCTGCTCTTCCAGTCCTGTACCAAGACAAACTGCATGGTGGTTTGTGATGCAGCCTGAATTCAGTGAAAAAAAATCCATCTGGCATTTGAATTGCACTGAGATGTAGATTTCCAGAAATGGTTTAAAACACCAAGTTGACAAACTCCACAGTTCTACAGATTTATTTGGTTTCCCCATTATCCTCATTTCTTTATTCCAATATGACTTTGAAATGAGGGGAAGAAGTCTTCGGAAACATGATGGGCACATGTTTTCAAATACTCCTCATAAGAATGTCTATATTTTTTTCTGTCATCCAGACACTGCATTTAAAAAAATTTACAATATACTTTTAACAGTTTTTATAAACCTAAAATGCACAATACCACATGTTCCTTCAAGGTCTCTCTTATTCCAAGCCTTGTCAATCTTCAATCGAGTTGTTTGCTGCCTTCTGATTTCTGGTCCAGCCTGCTCTTGTTGTTCTTCACCATGTAGATGAAATATGCAAGTGTCTCCTTCTCATTCACCGGAATATTCCTGAAATGACGACTGACAGTCTAGAGGGACAACAGGTAAAGAGACAGAAATGCTGGAATTAAAAACTAGAAATAATCAGAACAGGGTTTCTCTTCACTTTCCAAAAACGATTTTATGGCCACTGAGCGCATTATCCTTTGAGTGAAACATGCACCAATTCCAACTGTCAGTCCTCATTTACCTCCCTCTCTCTTTACAGCTGGAATGTGTGTATGAACACAGCATAGCCTTGCTATGTCAGCAGGATTTGCAGCCAACCTACAAGAGGAATTTGGAAGCCAGAATGTCCTCCTGCCAAAGCAGCACAGCTTCTCCTCAGCAACATTTTGTGCTGAGATTATTTGGGGAGGGAGCTTTCCCTGCACCTTTGTGTTTTGAAGGAGAGTGTCAGAAACACTGCAGCACTCTGCTGTGTGAACCAGGTGGAGCAAAGTTTTATCCAAAAAGATTTCCTCTGCACTCTTAAGCTTTCACTGAAATGAACATTTGCAATGGGAGGGTTAGGGTTTGGTTAGGGCTACCCCTCTCTGACAGTAGCATAAGCCCTGAAATATCAGCTGATTTTTCTTCAGAAAGTGAATGTAGAAAACATGCTGGAGCTGGACAAGAGCTGCTCCTCACATAGAAGAAACTCTTTTTTTGGTACCCAACACAGCTCTAGAACAGGACTCTGATGCAGGTTGTGCAATAAGTCACTCCAAGGAGATTTATGGAAGCTTGAATTTCCCTTACAGTGGGATAGCATGAGGAGTGAAAGAGCCTCAGGCAGCAGTGATTCAAGCATGGGAGCTGGATGAGGATCCAGCAGAGTCAAAGCTGCTCAGGCTTCACAGGAAATCTGGGAACTGTGTGACAGCTTTAAGTTAGGCTCCCTTTATTTTCTGCCTGCACAGTAATTGATCTTTTCTTTCCTCTTGGGTACATTCATGGTAAATTCCTTAAGCAGGCAGTCCTTCATGGCAGGAGGCAGCTGACAGACATGAATTGGTTAGTTAAAATATGACAAATCAGGACTGCTAATGAGGAACAACACCACCCTACTCTGTTCCATTTACTCCTACATGCCCTATACTGCACATTCTCTATATATTCACTCCCTGGGTGACTTTGAAAGAGAGGAAGACAGTGAATTGCTGACTTTTTTGGTCTGCCAGGCTTTTGTTCTTTAAAGCAAAAGTAAAAGCAAACCAGACAGTTTTAGGCAGACAGTTGTGAAAGCCACAACTTACAAAATCAACCTCAGTACTAATCAGTAGCTACTGCAGTTTTTACAAGTTTAGAGAAGATTTCTTCCACAGCATGGCTTCAGATCAAGTCAGGAAAGAGAGCAGAGCAGAAGCACAACTTGCCCAAATACCAGAGAGATACAGAGAGTTCTTTCTGAACAAAAAGCCCATATGGTGAGAAAGCAGCAGAGGCCCTTAAGAAAAAAGCCTTTTATTACACAGAAATGTCAGGACAAGGGAGGGAAATAAAGACTCTGGATCCATGGACAGTGATGCTGCCTTCAATAATAAGCAATTCCAACAAGTTCAAGTGCCTGTGAGGAAAGAAAATCTAACAGGAGCACTTAGGGAGATGATGACTGGGTTAAGTCTGAGTTTCAGCTGAGCAGCCATCACCAGGTAACACCCAAAAACTGGGTCCTGTTTCTGTTCCCTAAAGGGCACCAACTGGGACTATGAAAAAGGTGGAAAATGAAGCAGAAACAAGCAAGTTACTAAAACAGGCTTTGAACAACCACTGTCTGTGCATTCCAAGCCTGTCTCAGGTGAAAGCAAGCAGGCAGCTTTCTGCTGGCATCACTCCCTGAAACCTTCCAGTGGGCACTTGGTCCATACCAGCCAGTCCCACAGGTGTGAATGCCCACAAAATCTGCCCTGAACAGAGGAGATAAAAAGTTTCCTTATAACAGAGATAACACCACTGCTGTCCTCACTTACTTCTGCAAGCTGAGCCTTGTTGAGTCCAGGCCTAGTCTGCAGCTTATAATGTCTCTTGTAACGTCGCAGGGTGTTCACTTGGAGCTGGAACAAGTCAACCTGGAAGTGATAAAGAGGGCATGAGCACTACCTTTAGCTTCTGTGAGTAGTTATTTTATCTAAAAACATCTAAAAATAACTACTTCTTCTGCAACAGCACTTCTCCTTGCTTGCATTCAGAACCACACTGGCTTGTCTTACTGACAAACCTAAGTATATTTTGTATTTGTTAATGCTAAAGGACCAAAATAGCCCCAGGGAAATAGAAATTTTTGTTCTGGTTCACATGCTGTCAACAGAATTGCTGGCCAATTTCTGCTCTCAATTACACCTCTGCAACCTCCAAGCAAAGGGGAACCTTTTGTTCCCACAAGGTTTAAAAAGCTCACACATGAAATAACAATTTAGCAGGCACTGAACAAACGGCTGGTGACATAAAACAGAGTACAGAGATGAAATGAAATTCAAATACTTAAATAGGAAGTGCAGAGTTTAGAAGCAAAGGGGGTGGTGGCGAGGTTACAGCAAGGAAGATGAAGATCATGTGGGAAATGCCAAGTTTCAAAGACAAAAGGAATCTCTGCTGAAAACTGAGAGGGAAATGACATTAAAAGTGACATGGTGCAGAGTTCCCAGTTCAGCTGGGTGACGTGCATCCCTCAGGTTTCAGGCACCAAACACTCTGTGTGCTCTACAGCACCAACATTTTTAGATGCCAACTGGGTCTTCAGCAATCACCCTGGCAACTACTGCAAAGCTTGAACAGCAAAGTTTTGATGGAGAAGCTTGTAGAATGGAAACATGAACAGTGATAAAAAAAGGTCAGGTTATCTTAAAAAAAACCCATACCAAAAACTTGCTACTCTCTCAACACCTCCACACAGGAGGTGTGTGCACCAGCTTTGCACCAAGACACAGCTTTGCTGGCAAAATGACTCTTGGTGGCTTTTTTTTTTTTTCTTTCAGAAATAAACAGCTTTTTGCCAATAGGGTTGGCATTTCCAGCAGAGGGCTCTGCTGACTGTGGCCACACTCTGCTTCTCTGAACATCACCTCTGCACAACTTTTGCCATGTCAACAGTGCCAGAAACACCACTGAAGCAAGTGCAGCACGCAGTGGCACAGAGAAACAGAACTCTAGAATAATCCTATCACAGAAAACTTCCCCCAGGCCTATCTCCTGAAAATAAAAATGTGTCACAAACTATTTAAAGGTAGATTTAAATAGTGCTAAAAAATACCATCTATGCAAATATCTGGAGCAGCTCAATATCTCTGAGTATCAAATACCCTAATCAAGGAGAGTGACCTATTGAATTCTGTAGTGTATTTGCAAAATGATGCATACTAAGTAACAAGGAATTATGTTGGGGCATCAGACACCACCAAAAATAACTTATTTTTAGCCTTAAAAAATAGTATAAAATATGATTTTAACTGTATGTACATGAAGTTACCTTATCACACCTCTTTTTATAGAAAACTTTACATGGGCAAAGAACTCATAGGGGAACGAAGAAAATTAGGACACCACACATTAGAAAAAACTCTTCCTGGAAAGTGAAAGTAACTCCACAACAGCTTCAATGGCCTTGTAATTTAAAATATAAATATTTTCTGATGGATGATAATATCCAAGCAAAATGGATTTCATTCAAGATGGACTTCAAGATGCTAAGAAGGGGAAAAGCAGATCACAAACCTCTGGAACATCTGTGTCGTGCTCAGGAGAGTCGCCTCCATCATCGCTCGTCTTCCTCTTCCTCTTGTTCCGAACACTCTGAATGAAGTTTTTGTGGAAATCACAAATGTACAGATGTCTCACCTGGGAACCAAAAGTGGTGAAAAAGCAATCAAAAAGGATACTGTGAAACAGCATCCAACAGCAGTCACGTCAACAGCAGTGTCAGGTGCATCCCTCAAGACTGGCGTGACCAACTGACATCAAGGAATTTCTAATCTTAAATCCCAGCCCTGATATCACACTCTTTATTCAGAGACAACTCACCTTACCAAGACTAAAGGCAAAGAAAACAAAGAACTCAAGCTCCAGCTGAATTGAACCTCTGGAGATAATAAATTTCTTTTTTATGGTTGCAATCATATGTCAGGAAAAAAAATGGGTGCTTGTCTGGAGGAAGTGCATTTGTTTCAGGACTTACTAGCAGGTAACTACCAAAAAATGTATTATTCTATTTCATTCTTGTGAACTTTCTGGCTTGAATAGTACAAAACATTATTAAGGCAAGTGTTTCAAAACCTCGACAAATAAAACTTGGGCTGATCACCTCAATTAAAACAAACAGATCAAATGCAGAATAGCCTCCTTCCTACTGCTTGTTCAGCAATGGAATCTCCCTTTTAACAACTATAATCCCACCAGAGTTAGCAAAACAAAGGACTTCAAACGATCAAAATTATTTGGTACCTATAATATAGGCAAAATATCTTCAGATAACACAGGCACCCTACATCCAAAATCACTCCATGCAGCCTGCTTTACACTTTCCCTTTGTTCTGACTGCATCAGTCTCACTTCCCCTTTTTGTTTCTAAAGCCTGGCATCTGTCAACAAAGACTCATTTCTAAAATGCAAGAAATTACTACGCCACTAGACAAATCTGCTGAGAACTAGAACTGGGAGAAATGCTCTATTTTTTAAGAATATGTTTCAAACTGAGTCACTTTTCCCGTGACACGATGCATTTCGGCTGTGCAGAAAGGACCCAACCAACTGGGGGAGCTGCCAAACAGACTGACTCAAAACTACTTCACCTTTTTTTTTTTTTTTGCTTTTGCTTTGTTTTCAGTGGTTTTGATCTTTACAGATCAGGCGAAAAAAAAAAAAAAAGCGTGCAGAGCTGAATTCCGTTAACGAAGTCACTTCTGAGAAATTCCTTCTGTGATCTGCTCCGCTCTGCCTATTTCTCTGCTGGGCAAATAACCCGTTTGTATCTCGAGCTGACAGCTGTCAATGTCATTAGGCGGCAAACCGGGCTGTTCTGTGTGCGGACAAACCCTGCTGAAGAAGGCAGCGCATCTCACCGCCAGCTCGGTCTTTAACCCGCTTCACCACAACACCAATTCTTCCCAATTAAAGAAGTAACGTCAGTGCCGCCTGACTGAAGCAGCAGCACAGCGCTGTTTTCACCTGACAGCAGCAGCCTCTCCAAGCCGAGCCCGCAATGGGAACAGCACTCGTGCCTCCCAACACTGACAGCTCTCTCCTTGGCTTCCCCGCACACCACCCGCCGCCCAAACACGGCGTTTAGAGCTTTAGCTACATTGTGCTTCAGCCAGCGCGCAGAGCCACGGGGAAAAGCCGGCTCTGCACCAGGGGAACAGCCGGGTCCACCCAGGCACGTCCTTCCCTCTGCCGAGCGCTGCAAGGCTGCGGACGGGCAGACGCGGTCCGGAGGCACCGGGTGTGCCGCACACAGCCCCAGCCCCAGCCCCGGCCCCAGCGCAAACCCCCCCGGCCGCCCGGGAGCTCAACTCGCCGGGCGGATCCGCATCTCCCCGGAGGCACCGCAGTGCGGTGGCGGCTGGGGCCGGCCCGGCCGCCCCTCCGGAGGGCTCGGCAGCACCCGGCAGCGCCGGCCGAGGCCGCACTCACACTTTTGTCGATGTCCAGCTTCAGCTTCTTCTGCGAGATGCTCTTCTGGATCCTCTTGCTGAAGGACGCGTTGCCGGCGGGGCGCACGCAGCGGTCCCCGTCGTCGATGAGGCAGCAGCTCTGGCCGTAAAAGGGGGCGGCGGGCGGCCCATCCCGGCTGTCCTCCTCGGTGCTGAACCCATTCATCGCCCACCTGCCCGCCCCTCACCCCGCGCGGGGAGCCGACAACCGGGGGACCAACCGGGGGACGAGCCGCCGTCACTACCGCGCCCTCGGGGGGACCCCGCCGCCTCCGCGGGGGCCCCCCACTACGGCAGGGGAGGGGAGCCCCCCTCCGCCGCCGCCGCCGCTCAGCGCTGCCCGCGGGGTCGGGCCGGGCCGGGCCCCCCAAGCGCCGCCGCCCGCGGGGAGCCGGGACCGCGCAGCGCTCGCACACACAAAACCGCCTCCCCGGCCGCGGAAGTCCCGCCCCCGGCCGGCAGGCGCGGCTCTGATTGGCCAGCGCGGCTGGAGGGGCGGGGCTCCCTGCGCCGCTCCGAGCGCCGATTGGCCAGAGGAGCTGTCCGTCCGCCGCCGCCGCCCGGCCCCCGCAGCCGGAAGGTCGCCGTGAGGGGCGCGCGGAGGGAGCGGCGGCTCGGCCGGCCCGGCCGCCCGGCGCTGAGCGGAGCCGGTCGCTCCCCGCCCTGCTCGGCAGGTGCCGGTCTGGTACCGCCGGAGGAGGCGGGAGGAGTTCGGACCCCGCCGGCCTGAAGCTGCCCCTGCTGCCGAGACGCGCACGGGACACCCGTATGCAGCCGCGGGAGCGCGGGGTCCTGCAGCCGCCCGCAGCGGCACCGGCACCGCTCCTGGGACGGACCCGGACCCGTAACATGCCTGGAGCTGCGGCTCCCACCCCGCCCTCGTACAAAACTCGGGTCGGCTCAGCCACGAATACCTGTTCTTGGGTCATCGCCTAGTCTGGAGTTCCTGGCCGAAATGTAATTTTTTTATGTTATAAGAAATACAGTATTTATTTTTTTTTACTGGGCACAAGGTAAAACATAGTGAAAAGATGGGACCTGGAGAAGTGTTTCTCAAAGCAATGTGACTTTAAACGTCGCATTTTTCATCTTAAAGGAAAAAAAAATCCAGAAAGAACTATGAAAAAAACCAACAATCCCCAACCCAAACCGCAAATCTCCCCAAAATTATAAAAAGGGGAGAAAAAAGGAGGAGGCGAAGTCGGGGGTGGCAGGGAAAGAATGAAATTCCTGCTGATTTGTGAAGAGAAGCTGTAACTTCTGGAAATGCTGTGACTTCTGTAACACCAGACAGCAAATGCTGTTGTCAGAGCTCCTGAGCAGCTCTAAAAGGAAAAGGATTTCATCTTCCTGAAGAAAGGACTTTCTGCTCAGACAGAAGAAAGGTTCTACCGACTAAAATGACTTCAAAGTCTGAAATCCTGCACATGGAATAATGTGAGCGAGCACTGGGTGAGCTGTGCTGAATCACACCAAATACCTTTGAAAGAAAGAGACTCCTTAAAGCCCTTGGTCATCATCTCAGGCTGCTCCACACAGTAACTGGCAAGCAGTTCTGCATGCTCTGCACAAGACGACTGAGAAAAGCCAAAATCTGTATTTTCCAAGCACTCCTTAGAATACCAAACAAGCCTCAGAATAGATCTGGAGGGCAGAGACTTCGTACTCCTCAAAAGTCCCGCCTCTTGTCTTGGCTTTCACTGCGGGGGCCCTCGGGCAATCGGTAATTTCTGTTTGTGCATGTGACCAGCAGAGAACCACAGTGCACCCTCCCGGGGACGCGCTCCCTCGGAGCCGGCCGTTCTCACGGGAAGCTGCTGGAAACAAATGGCTTTAACCACAGAGCTAACAAGCAGTTAGCAAAGAGCAAAGAGATCTAAAATAGTAAAACACCACGGTTTGTGAAAGCCCCAGACCAAACTGATTGGAATCTGCCTGCCTGAAGTAATATCCTCCTGGTAAAGCCATGCAGATATTCCCTTGTTTGGGGGAAAGGGAAAACACCAAGAGGCTGACAGGGATCTCAGAGCTGCTGATAACAAGCTTTCTGGCTTTATCTTAACATTACCAATAAAAATCAAATGGCTGGCTGAGGAAATCTCGCAGAAGGATTATCTTGACACTCAGGAAGCCAAACCCACAGACTGTAGGGACAGATGATAATAACAGCAAGTAAGGAGATAAAGGGGAACAAGCAGAACTTCTTCCTGTCCCCTTGAGGAGGACATTGTGTAGGTGCTCCCTGACTGTATTTTGGGAAGAAACAGGCACAGTAAGTGTCAGAACAGGCTGGTACTGACCATCAGATTGTATTTCATCTTGGGCTGCAACCTCTCAACCTGCAGATAAAAAGGTTTTAAGTCCTTTTGCAATGCTCACTGGAAGGAAAAATGCAGCTTTTGTCATTGTCTGTTTGCTAATTCAATGATAATTACCTCCTGCTCAGGCTAACACGATGACACTTTTTTCAGTCTTTCAAAATAAAAAAAAAAGCATGGAGGTGTTTTCATAATTGGAGTTTATTTCAGCATATTTATCCTCGTGGGAACCTCCAGATTTCACAGTCTGCTAGTCTGGAACAAGCTTTCTGCAAAATAAACTGCCTCATCGAGACATTCTTTATTAGGTATCTATCACTAACCTGATCCAATAATTCTTTGTGGGAGCTGCAATGAAGTGAGAAACAATGTTTCATAAACCCATCAGTACCCAGGCAGCTTTAGTACCTCTGAAGCAGTAATAGCCTGGCCAGCCCAGTCAGCTTCTAATCAAATTAGAGGAGCCTGTGCAGGCCTGTAAATCTCACCTGGAGCAGCACTACCCTCTAAAGAAAAGTCAGTGGTGTAGCTGTCATCTGGAACTTAATATTTTAATGGAGCCATTCAGGGGGCTCAGGACAGAAATACTGCTCTCCCAGTGGTCTGTGCTGCTTGAGATGTCCTGGGAAGAAGGTTTCTTTAAACTTTTCATCATCAGAAATCAGACCATTTCCTTCCACAGTACCTTGGGGAGGCCAATGAAAACACTGCTCTGGCACCTTCCCCCAGACTCCCACTCTCCCCAGCACTTTTCTAGGGTTGCACATATTGAACCTGCTAAAATGCTTAAACTGTCACAGCTTTTGGCACATCCTCACCCTGGGCAATGTTCCCGTGGCCAAGAATCACAGCACAGTCTCCCCTGGGGATCATGCCTTGCTGGTCCCCCCAGAAAGGCTCCTTTTCCCACACACACATTTTCACACATTTCATTGTTTGTCTCCCATCCATTTTCCCCCAATAGTGCTGAGTAAAAAGGAGAATTGAGAAGGGCACTGAAGAAATGAAGTGGTGACAGTAGGAAGCACTGAGGGTCCCAGTGGGAACATGAGCAATGCTGATACACTTCTCTGGTGGAGATCAGAACACAAACAAGGCATGAGCTGTTAAAGCCCTCCCGTGCAAATAAGGGGTTGGATCTCCCAGCAGTCACTCCCAAGGCCAAGAGGCACAGAAAGAAGAGTCACAGCTGGGTTATCTCTGTTCCTCTGTGCCCTACCAAGGCCAGTGCACCCCAGGGAGGTCCTACCTGGGCACAAGTCTTCCATTACAGCCATGGTTCCTTCAGGATTGAACCACAGGAAACCTGTGCTGGGGAAACACCACACCAGGGCAGCTGAGTTTATTCTCACAAGTAGAAGGGAAATCAATCACTGGAGCAAAACAGGCGGGGACAGTCACGTCTGCATACACAGTTTTCAGAAAACACATTAAAAATTTATTTTAAATATATTATAAAAGGAAGTCCATTCAACTTTAAAAACACTAGGCATTCTATCAATGATTCCCAATTTATGAAAGCTACTACATTAAAGTGCTACAAGTCCTTTACCACCCCCAGATATTAGGCTGTTGGTCCTAATACGCACAAAATAAATACACACTGATTCAAGAGGCACCATCCAGTTTTACAGAGAAAATGCATGCAGTACAAGGTACAGACAAACTTAGACCTAATCACCGAGATCCTAGAGAATGCATTTTGAAACCAATTCCCTTCTACACCCCAGAGGCTAAAGCTATTTGTTGTTGTTATCATAAGGGCTAAGGTTTCAGGCTGTTAGCTTGATCAGTTTTTATCTTGTTTTGTGGCTGAAGTTCACATTTGTTTGCTCACTATCAGGGATTAAGACTTTTCTCCAAGAATTGAACTAGTATATTTAAAACCACATTGATCCAATGGCTTTATATAAACTCCCAAATCACTCACAACTGCTGGAATCACTGAAGCCTTTTGGGTCATACAGAAGCATCAAGAAAGCTCAAATGCAGTCAATTAGGGAGTGTACTCAGCTAGCAGAGGCAGAGTCAAAAACAGACACAGGTTTTTTAGTAGGGTTTCCATGATCTATCATTGCCTAGTTCCATACAGATTCTCCAAGCTAAAGCATGGCACTACAAAGTAGAAATCAGAGCAGGAGGTGAGCTTATTTTGGTTACACTTCAAATTTATAATGTGAATAAATCAATCTGACTGGTTAATGAGGAATATGAAATGAATTGATGAGTCTGTGTTGAATGCTGATGGCAATTTCAGATCTCATTTCCCATTCTCCACCCACCACATATCTTTCCACTTGAACCAGGTGAAGATGTGCAGCTTGTTTTAAAATCTGGACTCAAAACTCATTAGGTCAGAAAATAAAGCACTTAAAGGTGAATCCTACACAAGCTGGGGACAAATAACAGGCCGTGGCAGCTGGGGAGCACCCAGTGCTCCTGACTCACCAGCCAGCTCCCCTTTGCTGTGTAACCTGTGAAAGCACCCAGAGTCCATGAGCCCCAGCAGCTGGAAGGGGCTGTGGGATGAAGGTACACCTGCATCACTTGGGCTGTTTCACACTTGGCTTTACCAGGGCTCTTCTGACTGCAAGCATGACAGGCTCGCTGTTCTCTCCAATCAATTCCAAGTCCCTGTCTGTATCCTGAAAGACAATTTAGAATAAAATCTTCTTGCTTTTCACCTGGCAGTTCCATGATTGCCCAGCCTGACTGTTAGGAGATGTTTCCCCTGGGTGATGTGAGGCAGCAGAGCTGCTGTCACAGCCCTGCAGCAGCCCCAGAGCACTGTGCTGCTCCTGCACTGCTGCTGGAGCCTGTTTGACTCTCAGGGAGAAGGAGAGTTTGCTGACTGGAACACTCCAGTAGTACAGGAAAGCAAAGCCCTGTGCACAGACTGCTGTAAAACCAACCACAAGGAAAGTCAGGCTGAGAAATTGCTTTCTTGCTACTTCTGTATTAGAGATTTTAATACACTCTTGAAAAAGTTTCCCAGTGATGGAAGGCATCAGCTTCTTCTGAAAGACACTTCTGCTACAGATTTGATATGCTTTTGGGACTGTTTGTGATTTGCATACTTAGAAAATAAAATGCAGGATCCTGCATGCCAGTGAAATCATGAGCCTTCACCATGAGGTGAAATATCCAGCAGCTCACCAAGACATCTCCCAGTACAGCTTCAGCTGTTACAGCACACCCAGAGGAAGCTGCCAACCTTTCCAAGTCTCCCTATTAGGAGTGACAAACCTCCCCAGAGTCATTAACCACATCGATTTAACAGAGGGAGCCCAGGAGCTTCTGAATTACTGTCGTTCACACAAATTTTGCACTGAAAATCAGACATTTAGAAAAAAAAAAATCCCACACACAAACCCTGCAGGAGTCAAGCTTTCTCTTCCAACCTTATCCCCCAACCCCTTCCCCTCTCCTCTCTTGTCCAGCAAGGCACTAGGAAGTGGTTCAAGTTTAAGCATTTGCTGTACATTTACATTTAAAAAGGCACATCTTTATTTTAATGATGCTGTATTCCCCTTTCAGGAAGGCTCACACTTTCTTCTATTGTGGTTTGAAAAACATAATTAATTTCCTAGGTATGAGAAAAGACACCTTGCACATATGAGAGCCCCAAACCTATTTACTGTCTGTAGGCCTTAGAGATTAGCACCAGTATAGATCAACAACAGCTTCAAGAGCAAATCAAAGGATTTTTATGCAACATAACACACACCCTGTTGTCTGGGATTCTGATACTTAAGAGCAGCAAAACTTATGCAGCCACAAAGAGAGGGGTATTTCAATACCTTTGGGGGGAAAATATGAAAACATGTATTTGGCATTAGATAATCACCAGTATTTAATCTCCAGTCTCGACTTGCATGCAGATGTGAAGATTTGATTATGTACTCATGCTTTAGTGATTTTGCTTACAAATAACCAAAAGTAATTAGAATAATTAACGAGATTGCCCTGCAAAGGCTCAGTTAAAGATGCAGATGATAAAATACAGCTTATATTTCTCAATCAGTGGATGGTTGGCTAATATTAAGTCTTTGCATTAGTCAACAAAGCCTCTAGGGTACTGAAAAGTGTAACTGATGCAAATAATTAATAGCTCAAAGCCCAGAGAGCTAGTCAGAAGCATACAGAATTTGTGAGGCTCTTGCCACACTCAGATCCCAAACCTTCAGAAAAAAGATCAACCACACTGAGATGGACCTGGTACAAACACTGACACCAAATCTCTGGTTTCTGTGTACTGGTGGTGGTTTGCAAACAGGAATTGCCTCAACTATTGCCTAATCTGTTGGTGCAAGCTGCTAAGAGCTGACCTTTCTCTCCAAATTAAGATCACCAAGTGGTAAAAGACCTGTTCATTGCTGCAGCTCTCTCTGAAGCAAGAATCCAGTGAGCCAAGCAAGGGCTCCCTTCACAAGGTGAGCCCAAGTACAAAGCAAGCCATGCAGTTTAGAAACAGACGCTAATCCTCTCATTAGAAAACTAAGACACACAGAGCTGCAACCTGCAAGCAGAACAACCTACAGTCCATTTATAGAATATGCTGATTGTGTCCCAGTTATAAAAAACTAGCACTGCTCATGGACAAACAGCTTCTTGTTCCACAGGCATTAAAACATTCATAAAGACATCTAGTCAGGCCATCTAGTGGCTCCACAGTCAGCACTACTCTGCTAATGAGAGCATTAATAACCGAGGGAAAGCAGCAGTCAGACACAAAGTGCTGGAAGGTGACTCAGGCTCCCACAGAAATGCAAAGGGATGTAATGACAGACATACTGTAGTAACTGAGAACATGTCAACGCTGCTTGAAGCTGCTCTCACTTCCATCCAATACTGCTGCAGAACTGTCATTAGGGAAGTCTAGGACTGTTTTTTATTTCTTCACTCCCAAAATCTTAGATACCAAAATTTGCAAAGCCTGGTCCCAGCTGCAATGCAGTGCCCATGTTTCCTGTTCTCCATGGACCAGCTAAGTTGGCAGGAAAGGTCAGACATGGCCTCAGCTGTGTGGATGAGGGGTGGAAATGATTCTGAGCCTCCTACACAATACACAGACTGGAGAGTTTGGGCACAGACAGCTGTGTCCTTGTTTGCTCCCAGCTGCCAGGCACAGCACCACATGGCCTCCAGCACATCTGAAACATGGGACACAACCCTACAACTGGCAATAAACGGGCTTTTGCTTCTGGAGCTCTGCAGAGGGAGCTACCCTGCTTGTTTTGGGACACCAGGGAAGCATCTCCTTGCCTTCACATGAGAGACATCCCAGAGCAGAGCTGCCCTGTGCCTCTGAGGAGGGGCAATGTTCTAACCATGCTCATCAAGCATCCCACAGGGGTTTCCTCCTCATGACCCCAGAACTGGGTGCCTGCTGCCTACTTTTGCAACACCCCTGCATGGGCAGCTAGACAAACCAAGGAGCTGGGCAATTCCTGGCAAAGGAATCCTGGTCACTAATTTACACAGCATCTGTTCACTGCATCATCATTCCCAGCTTTTACCAGAAAATGCCACTGCTCCCTTCAGTAAAGGGAACTAGTAAATGTGTTTTTGCAACAACTTCATTTTAAACCAGATTTTTAAAAAATACTTGCTTCAGATAGACTTGAACCAATGGTCCTCCATTCATTCTTTAGTGTCAGTACATTCCAGCTCCTGGGATGAGACAATCCTGGTTCAGGTCTGGCAGATCCCACAGCCAAACCAGCAGGGGTAACACCTTGCACTGCTCACTCACTGCACAAAGGAGAGGGTACCAGGGAAATGGGTCCATCAGTCCCACATCTCTGCTAAAGCAAACAGATTTGCAGTCACAGTAAACTGTACAGTGCTGTGGGTGCTGGGAAATGAGGAGAGATTAACAGCACATTTCCACAAGGGTAGAACACCACTGACCACAGGACTCAAGAAACTACAGAGTGATGAACAAATGGATAAAGACCAATGGCTAATCTCAGCCCTGACTTTATTATCCTGAATTAATCTGCTCACACCAACTGTAAATTAACTTAGCCTTCAAAGCTCTAAAGGAAGAATGGAAATTGTCTTCATGCAGTAGATTTAACTCAGAAATCCTAGAGATGTCTGTGCTAAAAAGGTTATAAGAGGCAAATTTGGAACCTGATATCCAAAGGCTCTTAGCATAAAGTCTTTACCTGTAAGAACTTATTATTTAAAAACCCTCTGCTAATCTTTCACCTTGAAGATTCAACAGTGAGTGACAAACTGACTGCAAAGTGAATGGAGCAGAAACTCAGATTCCTCATGGCTAATAACAACAGCCATATTCCCAACACTTGGCTGCACTTCCACTAGAGCTCATTCCTTCATCAGAGCTATGATTTGGAAAGTAATAATACTCAACCTGTTTGAAATATATTTGGTTCTAGGCAAAAAAATACACATTTCATTTTACAATAATGGGCTTTTTTTTTTTTTTTTGATTGGAGGCTTAAATCTTGTCTTCAATATTCTACTTATATGGAGTTTGGAAGATAAAGCACCTATGTGGGAATGCTTCAGTGGGTGGTATAGCAGCTACAAAAAGTCCTGCAGAGTCCTGGATAACAAAAATCATTTAACACCAGACCCCAGTGGGAAATAAAACAAAACAAAAAAGGTAAAAAATTAAAAGCGCCATTTGAAACACATTCAGACTCCTCTAAAAACAGAGTTTCTGTTCAGTCTCAGCACAGAAGTGGCTCTGGCAAAGCCTTTAAAATTCCACCATCCCCAGAAGAGAAGGATGCAGCATCTTCACAATAAAGACTGGCCTGCTAATTAACCTTCTCCTGAGATTCTCCCTTTTACCTTCATTAAGTGTTTAAAAAAAAGTATTAAAAAACTTTTTTTTGTAACCCTCCCCAGTAAAAACTATAATTGTAAAATATATATATATTTTTTCTCTCAGTCTTTTAAAGATCAAGGTTTCTGTTAAATTTCTCCAAGATGGTTGAGTTTGTGTGTTCAAATATCCACTGCTGTGTTGGAGATGAAGGGTTGCAGCTGTTCATAAAGATCTTTCGATCACTCTCACTGCAGTCCATACAGCTGCTGCTGACTGGGTGGTACAGGGTCTTGTCCTGGAGGAGAGAAATTTGATGTCAGCTTGCTTAAGTGGAGAAGAAAAGTTGTTTTAAAACCAACAGAAAGAACTCTTAAAAACAAATTTTGTCACTTGGGCACATCTGATGTTGTTTCACACTGAACTGGTTGACAAGTGTCTGGGTTCATTCCCACCCTTTCCAAGAGAATGCAGCCCCATCCCTCACCTGCACTGGGACCCTCTAAAGCTTCCCAGGGGCTCTCAATAGGATCCTGCTGCATCCCACTCCTACCAAAGCGATGCAGCCCAATCCCTCACCTGCACTGGGACCCTCTAAAGCTTCCCAGGGGCTCTCCTGGAATCCTGCTGCATCCCTCTGGGGCACCATGCCAGCAGATTGCAAGGACTAGGACACAGCACTTAGACAAGAATTTACTTACCTGTGGCCTACAATAGTATTGCTTAGTAGGAGAAGGAATAAATCCTTATCTACTTTTGGCAGGGCATTTCATGCTCAGAACAAACCAACTCTCAGAGCACCTCTTTGCAAACTCAAGGGCATTGCACCACCTCACTGTCAGCTGTGGGGACACTGCACAGAGAGTGTCCCCTGCTCAGGAGCCCTGGGGTCCTCACCTTTCTAACCACTCAAACAGGGGAGTCACCTCTTTTTAACCAAAGGCTGTCTGCACATTCTCTTATTACAGCTACACAAAGAGAAGGAATAAAACGTTGTGGTGACATTTTCAGGAAACGTAAGCGCCTCAGGCAATTTGACACCTTAGCTGAGAATACACCCACACACACAGACTCACTTTTCTGTATCTCCAGAGCTGGTTCCCCTTCATTCCATGACAGTCATAGAGGGTCACAGGGCTGCTGTGGGAAATGGCATCAAAACAAAACTTCTTGGTGTGCTGAGGATCCCCTGGACGGATGTCCTCTCTCCAGCTGAAGGTGAAAACCTGTCAGGACAAACAGGACCCTCACAATGGCTGGTCATAATACTTTCACTGGCAGAATGCTGCTCCCTGTGCCCACAGGGTGGGGATGGCTTCAAGGGAAGGACAGTATCTTCTAGAGGAAAAACTCCTGCTGCCTCTGGGGACAGGGACTGCTGACCAGGGGACTCTGTACCAGCTGTGACACAGCATGTGAAACGAGACTGTGCTGCTGCAGCCAGCCATGCTGGTCAGCCTGGGTACCAGAGCAGCCCTGGATGCCTCTGCAATGCAGACATACATCAAGGATTAAGTGAGCAGCTGACCAATTACAGCCCTTCCCAGCCAGCAAAAAAAGTCAGAGAGCTCCAGCAGCTCGGAGTTAACGCTGGCAGTGAACACCAGAGGCTGCACAGGCAGCCTGCAGTCACCTTGAGAAATTGTCCCACACCCCTGGGACAGGAGAGCAGGAGCCACAGCTTCCCACCCCACCCACAGGAGTGCAGGAAGGGCAAACACTGGGGCGTGGTTTCCTGATGCTCCCTTCTACTGACCCTGCAGTGAACTCTCAGCACTCCCAGGTGAAATGAAGGAGGGGCTCTGGAGAGCTGAGGAGGAGTTTTAACTCCAGTAACTGAGCACAACCAATGCCTGTGCCTGGCAATGCAGTGCCCTGATGAAAGGGCAGCACTGGCCCATGTGCTTCTGCAGGGCTGCCAGCCAGCATGCCTCCCTTCAGTCCCCAGGGAAAAGGCTGTTCTGGAGGCTCCTTTGGAGGCAGCTGGAGGTGCAGTTCTCCTCAGAGATCTCTCACAGGACACTCAGAAACGCAAGTAATGATCAGGGTGCTGCTATTTGAAGCAGTGTGGCCAAAAACTTTTGAACAAAGAAACTACTTTGTTCTTGGCTGTCTTTTAAATCCCTCTTGAGACAGAAATTACCACAATCATTTAGGCTCAATGCTACTCAGAAGTTCAAGCCACATTCTCTTCCTAAACATAAGCCAAAACTAATTTTCAAGATCCTCCTGACACAACAGAGGCTTAGTTTTGGACTGTGCCTGAGTAAATTGGTTTTGTTTCTATTTTTCACGCATCAAATTGATATGCAACAACCCTCTGTCTCCTACTACTGAAACCATTCCCTGAAGAGTTATGCATGGCTCTGTAATAGAGGCATTGTTTTCTTGATTCTTTCTCAGCTCAGCTGCTACAGTTTAGACAAACTAATATTTTCCTCCCTTCTGTTACAATAAAGCTGTCGTTTCTGGCACCTCATATGTTGAGAGGGTGAATCTATAACCTGGCTGGTTTCATCTCCCCAGCAATGGCTGGGTGTTTATAATGCATTTGCCTCCTGTCAGGAGGATGATAGTGAACAGTTATTGAATGCTCCTGCAGGTTCATTAATATGCATGATGCTCCTCTATCACTTCTTTCAGCACAACCTTTGAAGTTAATATTCACTTTGTTACATATTACAGCTGCCTTGTTACTGGTTTATTGTTTTGGCACACGGTTTTCTTGTCATTTCTTTTGTTCACTCTGAGAACTTCAAAGCAGAAGTAAAAGCTCTGCACAGCCTGCCAGGCTCCAGACCCCCTGTGCCACGAGCACAAGCCACATCCTGTCCCAAAGCACAAGCAGCATGTGAGCCTTGGGGTGCACCTGACAGCCCTGAACGCCCTTCCTTCCTTCAGCACTGCTCCTTGGAACCTGTCCCTGCCCAGACTCAGGCGCTGATGCTTTCTCAGGCTGTTACCTGCACGTTGTTCCATGCTGCCTCTCCTCTGTCCTTCACACAGTTTTCCAGCCTCAGTGGGGATCCCAGGGCTCCATGCTTGGTATCCACACACAGTCCAGTTCCCACATTGCGGATCTGAAATAGTGAATTAATCACTGAATCTCTGAAACAGTGAATTAGTCACTCAATCTCCTACTCCGAACCAGGAAAGAAAGCTCAAATAATCTCAAATTTCACCAGTATTTGTATGAAGGTATTTTTTAAGATTCCTGTCTTAACTATCAGTCTGAGCTGGACAGTAACAGCTGGAAGAAAGCACAGAACCCAAAATGGGACCCAGCTGTACCCCAGCACACAGCAAAACCCAGCAGTGACAGGACTGCAGAGCCCACTGTGGGCTGGGTTGTCTGGTGGTGCCATTTTCCACAGGTCTGTACCTTGTACCTCCTCTCTTAGGTCTGTACCGGTGTGAATATTCTGTAGCAAATGTACAATGAATGCTTCTCTTCTAGATTCTTAAGTAGTTCGGATCTGTGAGTTACTCTTGTGCTATAGTAAATTCTACATGAAGCTTTTGTTGAATTATATAACTTAAGCTATAGATTAAGTGCTGTTAAGTTTAAGTGCTGTTAAACCTGTTGGTTGAGTTCAGAGCTAAGTTTAGTAAGAGAGTCCACTCTGAACCTTGTGACTCCACAGGAGGATCTCCCTTACTCTTTTATCCTTACCCTTTTCCATCCCTAGTCTTCACACAGGTAATTTTTGGTTGATTTCAATTTTAGATTAATTGATTTTAGATTTTAGCTTGCATTTTTTCTGTGTGCTTTAACCTCCTGGAAAATAGTAGAGTGAACCTTGCCAATAAATTTTGTCATGCTTTCACTTTTATATTACACCTGCTTTTGCCAGCACCTTTGCCAGTGATTCTTTGAGCGACCCAAAACACTCAGCCACGAGAGTTGGGTGTTACAATTCACAGCCTCACTTCTGGGGTGGTTCTACTCCCAGAACACAGCTGACTTTCAAAAATACAATTGGTTTTCCTGATTTTCACATGGGAAAGCCAAGGACAAGAGTAGCTCAACAGTTGTGAAGCCCTTTGGAAATACAAGATTTCACTATTGCTCAGCTGCCGCCACTCCCTAATCCTCCCTCTGGCATATTCTGCTTTCTACTAAATACACAACATGCAGAACAAGCCAAGTCTCTACTCTCGTTGGAGCTGTGCACTAATAGAAGCAGCTGCCTGCCCAACTGCCTGCTTTGATCAGGCCAGAGCAATGGTAGAGGAGCTTTGGGTTTTGAAACATCAAGCAGATCTTTAAACACTCGCTCGCACCTTACTCACAGCAACCGAGGCACATGGGCAGCCTTAAAAAACCAAACTGCAGATGTCAGAGCACAAACTTGCCTCTCCCCAGGCAGCTGCTGGAGGCTCCACTGGCGGGTAGAACTTTGGCAAGTCCCAGGCCACCTCGTTCATGAACCACTTGAAGCTTTTGCAGTTGAGGTTGTTGCGGAGCTCCTTCTGTGCGGCGACGTCGCCCGCCGAGAGGTGCCGGTACTCGGGTCTGCGCTGGTAAATGTACTCTGCATACTCATCCATCCACACCTCAGCCACCCTCTTCAGGTTCTGGGGGGGAGAGGGAGAGGGGAAACCACCTGAGAGAGCTGCACAAGCCACCATTAGCATTCAGAGCAGCTCGCGTGTTTTCGCTCAGAAAGGATTTTCATTCACATCCACTCTTCCTCTCCAGCTTCAGGACAAAGATTATTTTTATTACTCTGTAGTTCCAAGGGACTTTTAGAAAGATATTTTCAGTTGAGGTCAAAACAGAATCTTGGCACTTGGCCATTATATCTAGTTCCTTGTGGCTAAGAAAAACAACATTAATCAAAAGTTGTTTTTCTTTCCTTTTTTCTGTAAGGAAAGTAGTCAGAGCATGATGCTGGAAAATACCACAGGACATTCAAAGGTCTCTGACAAAAAGCTGCTTTCTTAAATCCTTCTTATTGCATCTTTTATATCCATCTAGGAATGGGATTTGAAGTACTCCCTTCTGAAAAGCTCTAGTTCACAATACTCTTTCTTAGCACTATTTTTCCATTTTCTTGGGTAAAACTCTTGAGATACCTCAGGAATGCAGAGCTTTCAGGTGATGACCCTTCAGAATAGAAGCAAAGGGTTTTACCTTGTGCCAGCAGCACATTTCATGTATTACTGTAAAGCTTAATCCCCTGTGCACCTCCAAGACAGCAACAAACACCACCCACTCAAGACAACCTGCTTGTCACAGTGCCCTAGAGAGTGCTGGAGCTTGGGCTGCTCTCACAACATCAGGCCCATTCTTGGTGCCCCTTGGTAATGTGCCATGTGCAGCTGTGACTCCTCACCTGAAGCTGCTCAGTCCAGCAATGATCATTTACTGCCAAAAAAGTTGGGAAGCTCAGAGTGAGCAGTGTGCTGATCCTGCCCCCAGTGCAGCCTGCACACAACAGGAGCAGGTGTTTACCTCAAGGTGTCTGCTAAGATGCCAAGAAACAGCCTTTCCTACCTCTCTGCTGTCTCCTTCCAGCTCTGTGGGAGCTCACAAGAGCCAAATACTTGAAATCAAAATACTGTGAATCAAAAGAAGCACAGCTCCCTCCTGAAGAGATGGCACAGACAGGAGAGTGCTCTGTAGCTCTGACAGGTCAATGCTGGGCTGAGGAATAAATCCAGATCTATAACTGGGGTGATGCCATTAAAGCATTGAAACACTGTGCAAGACTTAAGATTTCAGAACAGCAGGGCACCTCTCTGAGGTTTTTAGTTTTGCAGCCTTCCTGCTCCTAGGATGTTTTTCTCCCACCAGAGGGCAATGCAATCCCTCCTCAATTTGAAAATTAGCTAGAGAAACCAAGTGCAGGATAGAAGAAAGCTCTTTCTTCTGTGGGCTACACTAGACTAAGAAATAAGATGGCACGGACCATTCCACTGTGGAAAATTACAGCTTGCCCATTCAGTGGTCTGTGATGCTTGAAGTTGAGAGGTCTTTCAATCACCAAAACCAATCACCACGCTGAAGCCTGCTGCTCCTAGAGAGCACAGCTATAAAATGACTCAAATTATTATACAAATAAAGCCATATCTTGTTTTTATAGCCAGAGCTGATCACAAAGTCCCTGCCCAGCAGTGGCTGATGTCTGGAGCATGGCAGCTGTTCACACACACATCTGCAGCTCCCTGGGCTCTCCTCCCTTTGTGCTACACATCTCCCACTGCAAAACTGCTCAGCTTGCACTGTACAAGTGCAAATTACAGACAAAACCCCTAAATTTGCCTCCCATTGTGGGGTGAGAGCAGACAGCAGCACAGCCACACTGCAGCCAGACTCCTGCTGTGGGGAATGCCACTGTCACTTACTCTTGCCAGGCTGACTCCTGTGGGAACCTTGTATGGAACATATTTCCTGTAGATATGGCCAACTCTAGAGCAAGGGATGTCCTCCATGCGACCTCCACACATCCATACCTGTGGAACAGCAAACACATTCAGTCTTGGCTTTATGGAGGAAAATGAAAAAGAAAAGACTTGCAAGTACTAAAAAAACTTAACCCAGATTTTTACATTAAAGTACACTCTTCCCAAATCCCCTCCCCTCCCTGCCTTAGTCCCAAATCCTATAACAACCTGCTTAGAGCCATTCAGCAAGCTTTGATTTAGCAAAAGTGCTCTCAAGCCTTCTATACAGAAAAGAGCAGGGAAAAAAAAAAATCCAAGCAATGAGAAAACAGCACACACCTTGCTTTAAACTGATATATGTTATTACAGCAATAGTAACCACCATAGTTAAACTGGGCTGCCATAAAAACCCCTGGGTGTGGGTTGTGTAACGAGGCTGTAAAAGGGAGGCCATCTCCCCAGTACAGGTGGTCATGTGTTATGCAAAAGGCTCCAGGGAATTCATGAGCCTGTTCAAGTGCTAGAAATCAGAAGAAACTGCTACTTTTTCCTGTGGTTATCACTGCTCTTTTATGGTTTCATTGCTGACATTCATTCATTGCTTTTGCAGCCTTACAATTAAATGGAAATCTCTGCCTGGTGAACACATAAATAGCTTTAAAAAAGCCCTCAGGAAGTCACTAGCACACACTGTTAAGTTGGAGATGACTACCTTGATGCTTGGTTAATGTCTAGAGCAGGCCCAAAAGCTTCCTTCCCCATCTGGGAAGATTTCACTTTGTGCCAGCACTCTGCAACAACTTTCTTTTACTCTTTATAGTGTGGATGTAGGAATTTTGTCCAAGTGGAACAAAAGGAGACGCTTTCTAAATCAGTCAATCTACCTCATTAGGTTTAAGAAATATTTCTGTGTTTCTCAGAAATATCCAATCAATACTTAAAGAAAAAGTACCCTTTAGATTGCCAAAAAAATGACTTTCTGAATTCCTGAAGGGAGGGACTGCCTTTGCCCTTCTGTTTGTCCCGAGATCCCATGAGAGTGCCCCAAAGTTGTGGATTTTGGTGCAGTGCTCCTGGTTTCCCTGTTCACTGGGGCTAATTTGAGCCACCACAGTTCACTGTACAATGAGCTTAGTCAACAGCTTCACACAGAGCAGGCAATTCCATTAATATTCTACAGTGACAATATTAAATACTTAGCTCGGAAGAGAAATATTTGGCCAAGGCTGCTGCATAATTATTAGCTCTGACACTAAAGTTCTCTGGAGTTTCAGCTCTGTCTGCTGGCCCTAATAATTACAGTCATTTGCTGACTGCATATAACCTAATGGAGGTTGGTTGCTCTCAGCTAGAGAAATATTTTTCATGGGCAACTTCTAAAGTTCAAGGTACTTAATTACATGTCGTTATGGTGAGAGAGACAAGAAGGAAGTTGACAAACACTCCTAAAGAATTTCATTCCTTTTGTCCCTGCTGTGTCCTGAGAGGCTGGTGCAGAAGAGATGAAAAAGAAACTAGCACTCAGCTTCTGTGAAGTTTCTTATGGAATTAGAAATGCTTTTTATTCTGCAGTGACTGTGCTTTTGGCTGCAAAGGGCCAGAGCGTGATTTCACTGCTGGGAAATTAACAGGCTGAGAAAACAAGAATTTGGACATGGTTTGTGTTTCTAGGACAGAAATGGTTTGTGCAAAGCTGTTAGAGCTGCAGCAGACCTGGGAACCATAAAAACCCTCAGGAGCAGCAGCAGAAGCCCAGAGCTCAGTTGCACAGACACACAAACTCCTCAATAACCTGCACTGCACCCTGCAGCAAGCAGCCTGTGGGGCTCACAGCAGCTCATTTTGGTGTAACACAAGCCTGGCTGCAAACACAGCCTGTTCTCCTTGCTGTCTGCCCACGGGATGCCTCACCTGCCCTGTCTCTAAGGAAGGCTTTCAGCCAGGCCACCACAAATGCAGTTTTCTGGAACATGATGTCCCTGTGTAAGCTGAGCAGCAGAGCCCTGCAGTCGGTACAGCTGGAGAGGAGAGAGCTGTGCTTGTGCTGCACAGCTGGAGAGGCAGCAGGAGTGGGAAGATGGACAGAACTGATGGGCCAGCAGCTCCAAGCTGGTACAAGACTCCAGGCAGAGATGACAACATCACAGGAACACATGCAAAGTGATCAGAAAAGCTACTTAACTGAGTTGCTTAATAAGTAAAACCTAACATCAGTTTGACTTACTCTTTTTCTTGCTCATGCTTTTAAAATTCTGCAGTGGAGGCAACGGAAGGCTTCCTAATCCCTACCAGCAGAGCTCAGTGACCCTTTCAAGGTATTTTGTCACCTCTGTGCCTTTTTAACGTTGCCTGACACTGCAAGTGACAGAATGGCACCCGTAGTACAAATCTAATTTTAAAGGCATGCTTTCCATTCATTCGTTGCTGCTTTGATTTATTTTATTAGTGAGCTGCTTTGTGTGGTGACAGAACTCATTACAACCTCCATAAAGACAATTACCAGTCCTTATCTATACAACTGGAAGAAAGGGGAGAGGGAAAGAGCGTGATATGCATTGGTAAAACACAGCTAACAAAAGCATTAGAAAGCCAGAGCTAAAGGTCAGAGAATCGCATCCAGGGGTCTGTCAAAGAGTAAATGCAAGAGAAGCAAACCCAAAATAGCTGTGTGCTAGCTGAGGGAATGCTTCCACTCACTTACTGATATTTGGTTGTTTTTTAAACAAGAGTGCAGTTCCCAGGCATGACACACCAGAACGTGCACTGCTAAAAATACTGCGCTGTCAGAGAGCTGAAATGGTGCTGGGCTGTGGGGCAGCACCTCATGCCTTCCCCACAACACTGACTGTCACTTGCTGCCTTCTCTAGGCCCGTTTCTTCTAGGTGTTTTACACACCTTGCCTCACTCCTCAGCTGACATGACAGGAAACCTCAGAGCCTGAACCTGCACCTGATTTCAAACAGCCATTTATGCCACAAGAACAAGAATTAAAGCTGGTCAGGCAGGCAGTGCTTCTTACAATAATCTAATCAGATCTCATCAAGAGAGGACAGGAAATTTCTCTTCCTCCTCAGGCACAATTTTGCCAATCTTCATTTTGGGCTTGGAATCCAGCAGCTGACAGATCTAGAATTAAAGGAAAACCTGGCTACACTGAGGTCAATGGGCACACTGAGCAGATTTAGCTAAGGCCACAATCTCACCCTAATAATAAAAACTACACAAGGGAAATAAACTAGCACTGGTGATATTGCTTCCATCTTCCCAGCAGCCTGGAGAGCTGTAACTCCATATTCATAAAGTGACTCCAGAGCCTTTGATTCAGTCAGTATGCTGTGAAAGCAGCAGATAATATGCCACCTATTCTCTACATGGGAATGTTATGCTGATCCAATTCCCTTTCTGCAATTTCAGAAAACAATGTCAGGTAAGACAGCTGAACCTCTCCTCTCAAACACACAATACAATGCTGCAGTTGGTGTGTGAACACAAATTATCTGGGTATACAAGGTTTATGGTTTCCAAAGACTGCACCATGATGAGCCAATGCTTCCCAAGAGAGGGGAAAAACACAAAGGATAGTTAAGCCTTGAAAATAAAGCTGCTTCTGCAAGAGACAACAGAAATGAAGACCATGGGATGGACCAACAGAGAGCAGCTGGCTGGTTGTGTGAGCACACACTGAAAGGTGGGAAGAAAAGGGCACAGAGGATAAGTCAAGGGGGTTCTCTTTATAACAAAGCAGGTGAGAGGATGAAAGCAAAGGCAATAACTCAGGGAAATTGTAATCCTCTACACTGGAAGCATCAGCTGCTCCTGCTGCTGGGACGTGGTGCTCTCTGAGAGATTAAGGCAGCCCATGGGGCACTGGGATCTGTGTGTTTGCACAGCACCTTCTCACACACCACACACCCGCACAGCCCCTCCTCACAGTCTGCAGCATTTGAGAGCAATGACAGCACTTTCTAATAATCACATTTCAGGGAGTGGAGGGGAGCACTTCCCTGCTGCTGCTTGGTGGGAGGCTGCTCAGGAACCTGAACCAAGGAGAGGGTGCACAGAGGCAAAAAATTCAAGGCAATGGTCTGAAACTGAACTGTGCATCACCAGATAGGAAGGGAGAAAGAAGCCACCCTGTACTGCAGCTGAGAGCCTTAGAATTAAGCAGCATGTGTTGGCTAAAAAAAAAAAAAAACCCCACAAAAAAAAGCAGCAGAATGCCTGGCCTGTTCCAGTGTGGGCAAACGTGAGCTGCTGCAAAGTGGAGCAAGGATGTGCCTGGAATGAGCAGTGCAGGCTCACAATCAGCACTGACTTCAGCAACACAAGCAGAAACGCTGTCAGAAGGGATCCCTTGGCAGCTGCACCCAAACTACACACCTGCCAGAGCCCAGGGGCAAAATGGGAATCAGAAATGTGCTGCTGGCATGGGGCAGAGGAGAGGCAGGCATTAGACATGTGAACAGAAGCTGTGCAGCACTTGGATTTGTTGGAAAATATGGAACATGTTTTAAGCTGTGGAAATCAGAAGCAATCCACGTTGATGGTTTGGGAAAAGGATCTGGAAAAATGCAATGACCTACAATGACCAGAATAAGTGCAATGGCTCTTTTCCTATTGCTGCAGCAAGAACTGAAGACCACAAGTACTAACCAGCTCTTTTGTCTCCCTTTTAATGGTTCTTTTCAGGGAAACTGTCAATTTGGCTTGTTTGCACTGAGTCCTTTGAATTTTATGACGGCTTTACAATCTCCAAATTACAAAGCAAACGTCTCTAAAACTGGAATGATTTATCACCTGGAGAGGGACATTCTGAATTCTCATTCTTTACTCTTCAAGTACAGTGTGCAATTAAAGGACTGAGAACCACATCACTTGGATCTGAGATACAAAGTACATCTATATTTTATTTATGCCTACACAAGTCAGACATATCCCTTTTTACTCTTCTGTTTCCCCATAACCAAAAAAATCAGAGACTATGTATTTATGGAAGAGAGGCGTGAAGCAGTTTAGTGAAGATTTATGTAAGCCAAACAGAATAGAAGCCACAAAAATACTGGAAAATAGGCAACACCATCTCAAATAAAACTGAGCATAGATAAGTGCTGTATAAAGTAGCACTTGCAGAAGGGAACAGTTTAAATGCTTCACACATGCTGCTCCAAATTAAATGCACTTATGTAAAAAAAAAACGAAGTGCTTACGTAGGCAGCTGTTAAATTGTGTTTAGAAGAGGAAAGCTCCATTATAACTTTGGGTAAAGAATTGAGTTTTGTTTCCACAATCGGGAAGATAAAAAAAGAGATCAGGAAAAACTGCAAGAGAGGAGAGGTGACTCCAAAAAAGCAAAGAACCCCCCCTGAATGAAGTCTGCTGAACAGAGGAAAGGTGACAAACGCCCCACAGAGACAGCTGGGAATGCTTGTTCACCCTCTTTCTAAAATACAGGAACTCACTTCAAGGTCGGCAGCACCTGGGAATTCACCTGTAAGCACAGTGCAGACTGATCTGCCTGCTGTGTCTGAGCAGGAACCCCCTGACAGACCCTGAGCTGCTCTGGTGGCACTCAGGGCAAGAGAAGGAAGCAATGCCCGTTTTCTGCTTCAATATGGGATGGATAGAACAACTGCTTCCTTTCTGAACCAGAAACTTCTGTTTTAAGGGATTGCTAACACCCAGAAAACAACAAACCAGCAGTGAAGGTTAGAAAGTTCACCTCAAGTTTTTGTCCCACCTACATGAAATGTTTTCTAATGGTGTTTGATGCACATGTTTCATACAAAGTTCAAGGCTTCTAGAGTTTGATCTACCCTCTAGCTAAATATTTTCTGAGGTGTTAAACTGATGCTTTCTCTGTTGGCTTGCTTGAAAATTTCTGCTCAGAAGGAAGCAGAGCCAGCTGATAACAGAAATACGTATGATTTCTAAAAAGAAAGGCAAGAGATTCCTAAATAAACTTGTTTATTTCCAGTCTCTCAGCAACAGAGCCATGTATTTTAAAATAAAGGCAAAACCAGCAAAGCACAATCCATGAATGGCCAAAAAAAGAATATGCTTAAGGCAAAACCAAATCCAAACCACAAAAAACCTCCCCCAGAAGTCCTGTACTCCTGGTGAGGCTCAAGAAGACCAGATCCAATGCAATGGATCACAGGCCAGCAGCACAGAAGAGTATCTGCCCCACAACACCCAGGGACAGGAACAGATTCTTTATTAAAGGTGGCCTGTAAATCTGGCATGCGTATAATCTGAATTCCCATGAGATAATAAATAATGTGAAAGCAGGTACCCCACACCTAAAGCCAGAGCTTTAAATTATTTGACAGTGCACCTTTAACTACAAAATTTCAGTCTGTTTCTAAAGGTAAAAACGTGGCTCTAAGCTCACCAGGAAATGTCATAGCTTCATGAATTCTATGAACAAACCTTCTATTCTTGCAATTCCAGCAGAATTATTAAATCTATCAGCCACAGATGAATGTATCAATTTATCTTAATTTCTGAAAATACACTGAGCCTCTTTCAGTGAAAACTTCATTTTTCTGTTGCACAATGAAAGAAAAAAGGGGGTCTTTGCAGAGATTAATTAAAGCAAATTTATCCCTCCATAAATTACCATCTCTGGACTGAAATAAAACACAGCATGTTTCAGAAGGGATAAGCAAACAGATGAATGAAGCAGTCTTATTTCCTGCAGATCAAGCAGTGTGACTGTCTGCTGTGGCACTGGAGACAAAGGGCTTGCCCAGCCACTGTCATCACTCTTGGAAACCAGAATTTTCAGAGAGGAAGAGCCTGAATGCTGCCCCTCCTGCAGAGAATGAGTGCCCTACACAATTTCATTACACACCACACACAAAGGTGGAATGGCTCCAACCACAGTGACACCCCCAGAGAGGGTGCCACTGTTACAGAGGACAAGGGACACCCAAGGTGACTTATGGGTTCTGGTGGGGAAATGATGGAACAAAAGGCTGTCTCAAAATCAGGGTCTTTTCTCCCAGTTTGCTGCCCAGCAGCACATGGGGTGTGTGTACGGCAGTGTGGCTTGCTGAGGATTGATATTCTCGGAACTGCACAGGGGCATGGAGATTCTGGAATCTGTTTTTAAGATTTTGTAAGGCTGTCATATCAGCCATGATTTGTCAGGGGAGACAGAATTTTAGCTGCTGAAGCCAAACTGTGCACCACATCCCTACTGTTCTCCAACCTCCTGCTAAGGTCAGCTAGCTTAGATCAGCGGCATCCAGACACCTGTAAAATCAAATATTCAGCCTCTGAAAGAAATCTCAAACAGAGTTTAACGTACACATCTTTACTCAGTTTGGTCCAGGCTATGGGAAGGATTCTCCCACTGAAGAGAAGACTGGGCACTTGCCTTCAGGGGTTTGGAACATGCTGGTGGGTTTCCCAAACTGGATTTCAGAGTGCCATATTCCAACCTAGCACAGGTAGCAGCAGTCTTGGTGGGTTACAGTGACTTGTTACTCTTTGTATGGATTTTTGGTCAGCTGGCTAACCCTTAAAGCCCTCCACTGACCAGCTCAATCAGTTAGTGGCACAAGTGTCCCCAGGCCAGGCAGATAATGACCCAAAGTCATTGCCAGGCACAGTAATAACTGCAGTTGTTGAAAATTTCTTCCTGGGTAAGTAACAGCTTGAGTTCCTCACAGCCAGGGTCAGCTGGATTGACTTCAGACAAAGCTGTTCTCCTCTCTGAGAACTCAAGCTGAGCACTGAGTCCTCCTGGAACTGGAATCCTCCCTCCCTCAAGGAGAAGAGAATTTCACATCTTGCCAGGTGAGCATTAAGCAGCCCCAGAGGCAGAGAGCTCCACACAGCTGACTTACCCTTGCTGGGAAGAGTGCTTGCACTGGAGCTGTGACCACAGAACAGGCACAGCCCAGCTAATCCTGCTCCAAAACTCACCCTCACAGTCACTGCTCACATCAGTGCTGATTCTTCTGGGCACTATCTCACTACTCCCAGCTCTTTCACCTTTAGTCACACATAAAAGTAAGGACAAGACAGATCATTCACATTCTGCGCCTCAGAACAAATTCTTACTTTTCAAAACAAAAGTAATTTCCAGAGAACATGGCTCACCTTAAAGGATATTTCATACTGCTCTCCTCCCCATATCTCCAGACCTGCATCATACCCTCCCAGCTCCCAGAACCACTTTCTATCGACTGCAAACAGTCCTCCAGCCATTACAGGAGACCTTAAGGAAAAACCAGACTCCATATTACAAACACATCACAAAGACACAGATCTCTAGCTAAACATTTAAAAAACAAAGCAAGATGTGACAAATATTCCTTCCACCACCCAGTGTTCCCAGTGCCTTTACAGCCCTGTCAGTGCATCAAACAGTTGTTTTGGGGTTATCGACTGATTTCCCACTTGCAAATGAGGAGAACCAGAGCAGGCTCCCTTCAGAACCTGCCAATGCCTCTCCTCCAAGCAGGGAGTTGACCATAAAGTGACAGGACACCAGCTCAGCCCAAGGGACCTGAATGCTCCACACAGCTCTGCTTCTATTGTAGGATTGAGTCTTTGAGTTTGACCTCAAAAAGTGTTTTGTTGGTTGGGTTTTTTTCAAACACTGCAGCATATAAAGGACAGCAGAACTGTCTCAATGTTGGCAAGCACAGCAACAGCAGAGCACAACTTGATCACAGATTTTCTTCTGCAGTGCACTGTAATAATCAAAATTGCTGTAATTATTCTGCTAAATTTTCTTCTTCCCCCACCTGGGAATGACACATAACCCACCATTGATTTGTTGTTTTTGGCAGAGCAGTAGGGATACTAAGTTATGTTTGAAAGATCTCAGTAATAAATGACCGCATTAATTGTTACACATTAGAGTTTTCAATGAAATGTTAACTTCTGCAGGAATTAACGTGGCAAAAAACAGCAATGAAAAGGAGAGTGTTCACAGCTACTACACAATGCATTTCTTTTAAACCAGCAAAGCAAACAGCTGCCAAAAAAGCAAGTAGCTTAACACCAGCTCCTGGGTTTTGCTGTGCTGAGGTGTAAACCAAGCCTGCAGCAGGGTGTTATTTCATTAGCTGGCTCTTAGCAGCTTCAGTGACTTACTCAAAGGGATCACTGGGATCAGGTTTCTGTAACTCAGGAGGAATAGGGATCCTCTTGTAATACATCTCCCAGTCAAACGCCCCTCGCATTGCATCTCCAGCCTGGGTCTCGTATCCAAAGTGGTCGTGATCAATGACATCAATCATTGGGCAGACGATGGTCTTGCGGTTTCGGGCAATGCGATCTGAAGATGGGAGAAACATGTTAGAAAAACCTGCACCAGCTGGTTCCTTTCTCCATGAAATTACAAAAAAAAAGAGCATCATAATATGAAGTTGTCCAAGAATGACAGAGCTTTCTTCCTGTTCCTTCTCTCGTGAGCAGATGCTCCAATTTATATCAATTTATCTGCTACTTCTGCAATCACTGAGAGAAAAACACCAGGCACCCATCACCCAGAAGCAGAATGGGAAGACACAGCCACACTACCACAGGAACTGACTGGCAGGTTAAAACCAGACTTCTTGAACTCGGTGAGCAATCCTCATTTCCACAGGTGACCAGGATGTGAACCCCTTCTGTGCAGATCCAAATGCAGGGAATAACCCACTGCACCACCCAGCCCTAATTGCCACACCAGAATCTGGTAGGAAGCATTTCAGACTAATGGCACAAGTACTCTCAGCAGGCTCAAGAAATGCAAGTGTTACCTCCTCCCCTCCAACCTTTTCTTCCAACCAAATAATACAACACAGGATAAATTCCTGCATAAACATCTGGAATTCCTTAAATACTTTGTTACTGAGATGGTCTCTTGTTGGAAGTTAGCTCTCAGAGCAGAGGGGATAAAATGATGTTTCAGCTTCCAAAACACATCTCACAGAAATCCTTTCTGTGCTTTAAAAACCAAAGCATCCTCTCTGTGTTCTCATTTAAATGGCACTGGAGCTAATTCTGTCCTCCCTCCCTGGGGTTCATAAAGCTGCAAATGTTTCAAACTTTTGCCAAATATAAACTGTAGTGAAAGCAACAGGATAACCATCCATCAATCCTGCAGGAAAATCTGACTCTTTCTTAAACCTCTGCTTGACTATTGTTGCCACAGCCTATTTGAGAAAGTCACACCTCAGAGAGCTCTGACAGGTCACTGGCAGCAGGGCTGTGAAGGAGTTTGGTCCTGGCTGGAGGCAGGCAGGTACCAGAAACAGAAGGCACTGTCCCTTCAATTAGTCATCCTTGAAAGGAACTGACACCTCCTCAAAGATGGAGTGCTGCCTTGGAAAGGGGTGCCCATGTTCCACAAATAGACACCAGCAGCTCTCATTCACAAGAAATATTTTTCACAGCCTTACAGACTATGAAGTTAAATATAGTTATACAGGAGATAAAACCCTTAAAAGCTACTCAAAAACTGTATATAAAAAAAATGTATGTATCTTTTCTGTATCACAAAGCCATTCCTCTCTGCAAGCTGACATGATAGTTTACTCTTCTAGCAAGATGCAAATTATTTCATTTAACGAGAAGAATATGATTTCTGCTCTTTAATTAACAAAACCATATGACAAGGTTACTGCACAGTGCAGGACTCCAGAACAAAAAAAGATCTCTAACTAAACACTACAAATTGCCAACAATTCACTTGAGCCTTGCGGTCGGTTTGCTCTCTCTTTTACCCACTTACAGCGGGAGGGGAAAGCAGCAGGTGGGAATAACTTCAGCACCCCTGACTCACCTAGCAGAGGGGGCAGCCAGTTGACATTGGCCTCGCAGTGGGAGTCCAGGAAGGTGATGACGTCCCCGATGGCCACCGAGGCCCCCAGCATGCGGGTGCGGATCAGCCCCTCTCTCCTCTTGGTGCGCAGGATGCGCACGCGCGGGAACTGCGCCATGTAATCCTCCAGCCGCTTCTTCAGGTGCTCTGGGGGAAAGCAGACATTGGCACGCTGCAAAAAACAATTCCTTAAAATCCTGCCCCAGATTTACCACAGGGAGATGGCTGTTGGAGGTGTGGACTCAACAGGTGACTGTGGTGGTGTTCACAAGGGTCTCAGGATGAGGGAAGAGATGAGAATCTTGACTCCATGTTTTCAAAAGGCTGATTTATTATTTTATGATATATATTATTAAAACTACACTAAAAGAATAGAAGCAAGGATTTCGTCAGAAGGCTGGCTAAGAATAGAAAAAGAATGATAACAAAATTGTGACTGACCAGACAGTCCGAGACAGCTGGACTGTGATTGGCCATTAATTAGAAACAACCACATGAGACCAATCAAAGATGCACCTGTTGCATTCCACAGCTCTGGGGAAAAGCAGACATTGCAACAAACAATTCCTTAAAATCCTGCCCTGGCTTCACCAGAGGGAGATGGCTTTTGGAAGTGTGGACTCAACAGGTAACTGTGGTGGTGTTCGCAGGGGTCTCAGGACGACGGAAGAGATGAGAATGTTGACTCCATGTTTTCAAAAAGCTGATTTATTATTTTTATGATACATATTATATTAAAACTATGTAGCCATGATATTTTCTGAAAAATCCTTTCCTTAGGATTTTTTCTCCTGAGAAGCTGAGAGGCCTCAGGAACAAAATGTAAACAATGGTTATCTGCTGCTGTGGAATGCAACAGGTGCATCTGTGATTGGTCTCGTGGTTGTTGCTAATTAATGGCCAACCACAAGCCTTTGTTATTCATTCTTTCTTTCTTTTGCTATTCTTACCTAGCCTTCTGCTGAAATCCTTTCTTCTATGCTTTTAGTGTAGTTTTAATATAACATATATCATAAAATAATAAATCAATACTTCTGAAACATAGAGTCAGATTCTTGTCTCTTCCCTCATCCTCAGACCCCGGTGAACACTGTCACAAAGCTAAAAGAATAGAAGAAAGGATTTCATCAGAAGGTTAGCAAGGAATAGAAAGGAATGACAACAAAATCTTGTGACTGACCAGACAGTCTGAGACAGTCGGACTGTGATTGGCCATTAATTAAAAACCACCACACGAGACCAATCAAAGATGCACCTGTTGCATTCCACAGCAGCAGAAAATTATTGTTTACATTTCGTTTCTGAGGTGCCTCAGCTTCCCAGGAGAAAAATCCTAGCAAAAGGATTTTTCATAAAGTATGTCTGTGACAGGTAACAAATGCAGTAACAGGAAAAAGGAAATAAAGCTTACTGCTTTTAAAGGTCGAAAAATAACTGCCTAAGCAAGACTTTTGCCTAAGCATCTTTTGAAGATGTTCCAAAACTTTAGAAGCAATTAAACACAGGAGGGGAAAAAAAAAGAGGAACAAAAAGTATAGGATGAGAAAGAAAGAAAGAAGCAGAGGAAAAGAAAAAGGAATAAAAAGACAGCTGAGCCAGGAGTCTTGGATACTTGTGGAAAACCACTGTAATTTAGAAAAGACACAGGGGAATTGGTTTTCAGAAGTAAACCACACTCAGAGCATTTAAGTTCTCTGTGGTTTCATCAAAACACACAACATAACAATCTACTCATGCATAAATAAAAACCAGGGAAAGCCTAGTCAGACACTCCTCGTGCAAGGCAGGCACAGCCACATTGTGTATGGGGATGGATTCCTCAAATGCCTGTCAGACATTTGCATTAAAATATGGAAATATTTACACAACTGAACATGGACTGGAGCCACATCTGAGTTAACACAGTGGCAGTCACCACGATTAACAAGAATTCAAACAGCAGAGCTGCAGAGAAAGATCACTAAGTGATCAAAACAATGGACAGCTTGTTCCAAAGTGGAGATAAAAAGTTTGGTCTGCATAACGAGCGAGGGGAACACAGCTGTCTTTACATCAAAGAGTGAAGCAGCAAAGAAAAACCTAAAAATAGGCTGAGCTGACGCTGGCCTCATCACTAATGGGTTGATCTTTCAGGCATCTGAAGTTTTGACAGCAAAGCCCATTCAGAGGGTGCCAGAGATTGTTCATTAATGCCCCACACCACCCACTGCAGTCAGCAACTGGTGTAGGAAAGAAGCCTCACCAGACAAAACTTCTTATCTTACATCTAAGCAAGCAACCCTTACAATCTCACACAACAAAACATGACTAGAGGCAATCACTGAAATACAAATAACCCTGTGAGGGCATTTGCCTTCTGTAGGAACACATCCTCTCCACTCTGTACAGCACATCTTCCTCAGCTTCCAAAGGAGGCATCAAAGGCAGGGGCTGGAAAGGGCAGCAGCAGGAAAGTGTCCCTGATCAGGGCACCAGGGAGGCTGGGCATTGCAACAGCTCACTGAAAAGAGCAAAGGAGCACAAATTTAACCTAGTTCTGAGCTCTCCCCCTGGTGCTGACCTGGCAGCTGTGAGAATGGTCAGGAGCCCTGTGCTAACACACACTCTGTGCCTGCTCTTTGAAGCAGCCATCATGTGCCTTCCTTCAAACACCACCCAAATACACCTCCCTGCTTTTGAGGTATTCCCAGCAAGCTCTCTGCCCTGTTCAAAGCTTTGTTTAACGTTCCCCAGGATTTTATTTCACAGATCCACTTTAGTGTTTTGCCTGACAAGTGTAATTGTCTCACAATATCTACATAGGTTTCCCTCTCAATAGAGCCCTTAGGACTTCTTGATGTCTAGTGTGCTTTTCCCTCATCCTTTTCAGGTCTCTTCTGAATAGATCCTCTCAAGCAACCAGAAATTTTGTCCACTCAATTACAGATTTTTCAAATAAGGGCCTTCCACAGAGACTAGACATATTATTAGTGCAGCTGCCTTCCTCCTGAGGCAGTGGGTAGACTTAAAACGAGAAGAGAAAAAAATAAAAAAGAAAAGCTACCAGTGTTTAACATCAGAGCTCATCCCTTGCCATTGTTAGTTTGTCACAAAAGATTGTTTCATCACAGAGAACAAACAATCCTCACTTCAAGCATAAATCAGCTAAGCCCAAACCAGGATGCAGACTTTACTTAATGTACCCAAGACAAGATAAACACCAGAGTGGCTGCTGGTGCTCGTTATAATAAAGGAGGGAACTGTCACACAGACACTCTCAGGCTGATTTCCCTAACAACAGCCAGAGATTGATAATAGCAGAAGACACTTGGAAGATCAGACTACACAATACTTACATTATTCAAGCCAAATCTATGAAGCACTGGAAAGTCTTAAAAAATCCACAGCTCCAAACCAATGGAAAATATAAAGAGCCTTTCTTCAGCTCTTTATTTTGATTAAAATGAGAAAAATGAGACTGTGCAAGATCCCAGAGGTTTGTCTACTACATGTGTGTTCATCATTTCCATTTCAGCATCACCTGCCTTTCTGAACTGTTCTGGTTTGTGGTGCAATCTCATCTGAGGTGACACCTGGGGCAGCTGCAGTGACTCCTCCAGGGACACAGGCACAGCATGCTCAGCCTGCTACCAAACACAAGGATGCCCTGGGATCTGGTCTGACACAGCCAGAAGGAGAACACAGAGTCACTGGACCTGGCCACATCAGCTGTGAGGATGATGATGGCTGCTCTGCTACATTGAGTGATGACAGGGTGATTTTAGACAGGTATCTATTGATACAAGCAGCTAAAAATGGAGATTTCCCCATTTTCATAGTGTAATCGGGAAAGGAAGGCATTGGAGCCATGGAGTTTTCTCAAGCAAGCACTCTGCAAAGAGAGAGCAGAAAGTCTAATCCCCTGACTTCTCACTGCATTCCCAAAAGCTGGGTTTGCTTCTTCAGCACTTCACTGCATTTCCATAGCAAGAAAATACCAAAGCATTCCATGCTTGCAGAGAGGAGCCTGCTGTTTGCTGCACTGCTGAAGCGCCTCACACATCAGGAATTCTATCCCTGATGGTTGGGAGAACAAGGAAAAGCTGCAGCTGCTCCAGCAGCACCTGTGAGCTCACCCTGCAGCAGGGACACCTGCTCAGGGCTGTCCTGCAGGGTGATGCTCAGGGAAGCTGCTCCTCCCAGCTGCTGCAGAAAAATCCATCTTTGCTCACTGCATTTTGTAAGATTAAGACTTCTCTATCATGCACTGCAAGTGGGCAGAGTTTATTGCATCTGCTTTGCCTGACTGAAGAGTCCCAGACATCTGAGCAGCCTCACAATACACAAAACTCAGTAAAATGTGGTTTTCTAAGGGATTTTTTTTTATTTCCTTACCCTTCCTGCCACACAGCCTGGCTTCTATGCATCCAGATAGAAAATAGTTACTTCATTCTATTTCAAATATTGTCCCAATTACGCCAAATTTTGCTTTTAAAAGAAAATTTAAAAAACCCAAACAAGTGCCGTTAACTGCTACAAAATTTAATGAAGCTTTAAAAAAAATATTATGGAATCTTGTCACACTGAGTAATTTTTATTACAAGGGCAATTTTCTTTAATGAAAGTTGTTAGGTGAACTGGACAGATTCCAATGGCTGTGCCTATGCTGGGCAAAGTAACACAGCCCAAAAATATAAATGAGAGTAAGATTACCTGCAGATTAAAAACTATTCTGGTAGTTTGTTAGCACACTTTGCAATAAATTTGATGCACAGTGTGTGCCAGTCAAGAACTGCTGCTTTCTTTACTTTGAGCTGTAAATAAAGCTGTATGAAGAAATCAGAGAAGCTTTAGAGGCAGCCTGCTTTACAGAAGCAGCCCTAAACTTCCCAAAAGAAGGTTTTTTTTTTCCCTAGGTCAAATTTCTCTGGTGCTCTTACTGTACTTCTTCCTACTGGCCTCATCCAAGCAGAGCTGCCCTCAGATCCCTCTAGTCATGGCAAGGACCTTCCAAGACTGGAATTCCTCATATCCAGTTGACTTTTCACTCCAACATTGTACTCTGCCACCTGAAGAGACACCTAAGAAATTGAAAAACAAGCATATGCAGAAGCTGGGGGAAGACAGAAGAGTCCGAGGAGTTGTTTTTGTTTTTTCTTTTTTTTTTTTTTTTTTTAATAGCTTATAGTCCCTGTAACAGCTCTGCAGTATTTAGCAGGGAAGGGAGTACCAATATTAGAAAAAAAAAAAAACAGCCATGACTGAAACTATTAAAGTGATTTATGTCCTGTGAAAGAACTATGAGCGAAACACTTCTGTCCTGCCAGTGCAACATTTCATGGTTCACACAATACCATCAGCTTTGGTTTCTGAATTTTACACTGTGGAGCACATCTGCAGCTCCAGTGCCTTTTCCAGATGTGTATCACCAACTCAATCCAGAACAACAGCACTGCAGAAAAAGGAAACATTCCCAGACACCTTCCCACATCACAGATGCCATGGATAGCACCAAAGGTCCCCCTGGCCCACAGGACCTGCTGAGGTGCTGTGCTTTAGTTTACACTCAGAATCTTGAGGCTGTGGAGATGGGAGAGACCTCTGAAAACCCAGGGAACCTCCCCCTCCCACTGCAGGGCACAGGAGGACAGGGCTGGAGGATCTGCAGAATCCCATTTTAGGCAGAAAAGGACCATTTCCCTTCTCTGCAGGTTATTCTGGCTGCTTTCCAACAGCAAAGCCTCAAGTGCCAGCATGCATCTGGCATTTGTTTACAAGTTACCCCAGCCTGCCATCCCCACCCTCCCACACACAGACATGCTTGTTGAAGATTACAAATGAATCCATTCATTTTTACTTGGCTACTTGGCCCCAACGTGCTGTTTAACAATTTAAGAACGAATTATACTTCTTCCTGAATCCATCATAATGTGCAAGCCAGGCCTCCCTGAAATAGAAGATTCTAAATCATTGGAATTAACTTCTCTCCCTGTTTTGGTGCAGATGAGTAATCCTTTGAAACAGCAAAATGTGCTGTTATCCAAACAGGCAGCACTTCCACTAGTTTTAATTTTCTTTCAATGTTTTCACGCTCTGATCACTGAAGTTGGTTGGGAGGATAATAAATTGATTTAACAAATTGTACTATGAGCACCAGTCTCAGTAATAGAAAACTGATTAGGCTGATCACAGCTTTCCAAGCTGAATCTTCTTACAAAGAGGAAAAGGCTTGAGAAAGGAGAGAATTAATATTTGTGGCTTCACTGATTACAGTTCTGGGGTGGACTCCAAAAGGGGAGGGGGTCCAGTTTCCAGTGCCTATTCTGCATCAGTGCTGGGTCTCAGCACAACTTTAAAAGGGGGTTTTTGAGGGGGAAGGGGTTTCTTTGCATGAGACAATAGCATGAGACAATAGAATGATAATACAGCATGATAATATAGCATGGTTTGGACTTTAACAAAGATGAAAAGGGTTTGCTGAAAACCTTACTGGTTTTGTTCTCTTTCTAAATGGTTTCAAACTAAGCTTCTGTTTCAGGCACAATAAAGTGCACAGAAGTGGAAGAATGGTGCCCAAGAAATCAGCCAGGTTGAGAGCTAGTGGGGAAAAGACCACCAGGTGTGAGCCTGGGCTGTGATAAACTCAGGCTCACAAATTTCTGCTGTCCAGCCATGCCATAAATTCACCCTTCAGTTTGCAAAGGGAACTTTCTCAGTGCTTCCTCCACCCTGCAGCAAACATCCCAACCCTGCTCAGGAATCCTTCAGGAGACATTAGCACTGAATGCAGACAAAAAGGTGTAATTTTAAAATGGGAAAATTCACACTTACTGATCAGTATATAAACACACCCAGACTCCAAGGAAAGTTTAGTAGGCTGCATTTCCAAGCAGGGAAATACACAGGGAGCAATCATCTCAGTGACAGCACAACCTCTCAATCTCTCAGGAAAGTTTAATTTGTAAAGGAGTCTGTTCCAACTGCTGCCTTCTGAGGGAATCCAGAAAAATCCATTTACTTATCTTTCCTTCATGCTGTAAAGGTTCAAAGCTCCTGTTCCTTGGGAGCAGTGCAGCCAACCTGTGGTGTGTGCATCACCTCTTAATTCCTGCACACTGACCTCCTGGCTAACCTACAGGATCAGTTTTTCCCCCTTTGCCAGAACCCATCTCTCCCAGGGGAAACACTCAAGTCATTCTCATTAGTTTACTCTTCTCCCTTCCCATTTCATTAAATATGTATCAAGATTAAAGCACCCACTTAGGTTTTTTCCTCTTCTGTTGACTACATTTCATCTAAAGAGGGTATTTTGTGACTCTCAGTGATTTCCTGTTGATTGCTTTTAACCTCAGAGCTGCTGTGCTGGCACACACTCACTGGAGAGATGCAGGTTTTGGCCTACACAGCCTCTGTAGCTCCAAAACAGGGGAGAATTCCTTGCAGTACACTTAATATTCAGCTCAAGTTTGGTGTAGCCATGGTGACTGGCAAGGAAGGGCATTACTGTCCCAAATTCCTGCCTTCACCCAAGCAATCTCTGCACTCATCTTAAGGCCACACCAGTAGCTTTGTCTGCCCAGTTGTTTAACCAAAAGAATGCCTGCACTCTCAAAATCTTTAACTGCCTTGAACCTACACCATCAACTCCTTTTTGGGCACTGGAGAGACAAGGAGGGGTGCAAAAGCACCTCAGAATTTTGTTCCAAAGCCTTTTCTGTGCCCAGGGAGTGTGTCAGGACACAGCCACTGCTGCCAGTGATGTTCTGCACGGGGTATCATGACAGGAGCCTAAAGCCCATGACCAACAGCAAGGCAAAACTTGCCATCATCTCAAGAGATGCAGGCAGATGAAGTGTTAAAGACAGTTCTTACTGAAACATTTTGGAACATATCAGAGTTGCAAGATTAAAGCCTTAAAAGTCATTGAGTTTTGCTGGGGAAAAAAGGAAAAGAAAAGAAGATGCCAAAACAAACCAGTCCTCAGAGGGTTGGCTTTGTACATGAATGGTGCTGAGAGAGGCAAGGAACTTCTTGGCCTCAAAGTATTTGCTCTCTGCAAATCATCAGAAAAGGAAATATTCCAGAAAGAGCACAAGGATTGACAGAGAAGTCTGCTTCAGACTTTTGTCTTGTTAGAGAACAGTCCATTAGAGATGTAACTCACTTGCAAGTGGCTTTGATTTGGTAGGAATGCACCCTTTGGGTCCCACAGGCTCTGATCTCCAGTGTCTAAGTGAGGAAGAACAACTATGAAGACTAAAATTAATAGCAGAGAACTACAGAGTTTCTGCTCTGGGGTTGCAGCCAACTTGGAGTATTGGAAAACTCACTGACAACCCTTCAGTCCTACAATGATGCTTGAACATTAATAACCATGAATGACAAAGCAGAAGGAGGTTTGTCCTGTAGTCTGTGTGTCAGAGAACAGAAAACAATGCATTTGGCAAATGACAAAATCTGCAATACAGTTGCAGGGAGAACACACTCAAGTGACTTGCAGTAACAAACTCTGCCACGCCAGAAGTATAATTTACAAACTCACATTTTACTCTTCTTCTCGGCCTCTTCACCATCAGTTCCCAACACTCTGGTTTACTTTACTCACAAGAAATGCAGCTATCACAGTAAGTCAGTGACATCTGCTAGAGAGGTCAATAAATCCATTAAATCCTGAAGCACAAACCCAGGCCTGTTCCAGCTGCACTGATACCAAAACTAAGCCATCTTGTGGGCAACACCATTCTCAAGTAACACATTAATTTTATCTGGATGACAGAGGACAGGGCAAGGCTCATAGCTGAAGGTCCCTGCTTTTAAATCTGGAGCTTTGGCTTCCCCTGCCCAGCAGAGTTAAATTGCTGTGTTCCATCAGTGCATCCCTGATGTGGGGAACAGGCAGCAGTGCTCCTCAGGAACTGATGCTACACTGACAGAATTGTGGGCCATTTCTTTACCAAGAAAATATAACTGAAATTATAAACTAGAAAAGGACTGTGGTTTGGTTTATTCACTTTTATTTTTCAGTTGAAGCAGCATTTAGCTTCCAATTTTGAAGAAGCTTAATGCTTTTTGAAGAGTGAAGAAGTTTCCACCTTTATCAGAGTCCCTGTGTGAAACAGCTGCTTTGTCAATACCACCCCAAATGCAGGTTTAAACAGCAGAAACTATGATTACCAGTAATAGATATCATATATGGGCAGAGGGTGTTTGAATCACATTTCTAATTAACTTCTATAGAGAAGCAGCTGTAAAGCATTAAAATGCTGATTTGCACTGCAGCTGGCAGATATCTAGATTTTTGACTCCTAGCAGATGAGGACATATACTTCAAGGTGAGGAGAATGAAATTAAAGCTGTTTTCCTGCAAAGCTCCTCTAACAGAAGCTACATGTGTAGGGTTTTTAGTAGCAAGCAATGCACTGAGATTTACTTAATGAGCTGTAATGGAAACTCTGCTCCTCAATTATTTATTTTTTTTTAAACTTTAGACTGCCAGACATCCTTCACTACACAATAATTAGCTGAGAGAGAGGTCACAGTACACTCGACCTTATAAAGCCACCTCATTTCCTTTCTAGAAGAATCTTTCAGCCACAGCAGCTGATCTTACAGAAATAAACACAAGATGATGAAAAGTAAACTGGTTAATTTAGGCTGTCACAAACAAAGCTGCAGTAAACAACTACAATAGGCCCTCACACTTCTTAAAACACCAGAGAATAAACTTTTAATGGTCCCCAGGCATTGCCTAATGAACAGTGCAGGTTTTAGACATCCCTTTATGAAGGGAATACACGAGTACAGACATTAAACACACATTAAAAATGGATACTCAAAGGAGGGAAAACATAAAATTGAATTTTACCCACATCTCACTCTGATCCAAAGCAGACTTTGTCACTGTTATCTGAAGTATCCCACACTCACGAGACACTGCCAGAAATGGAGAAGAACAAATTACTCTGTTCTTATAAACAAAAATGGGACGTTTGCACCAGCTTTTATTTTATTGCTCCCTCGGTGCTCACTACGGAAAAGAATGCTGGTGAGTTCACAAATTCACTCCTGGTGAGTTCACAAATTCACTCCTACACTCACATCCCTGCTCTGCTCCCTGGCAGTCACGCTGCAGCTTGGGGCAGAAATTGCACATCTCTGCACCCAAGAAGAACCAACCTTCTCCCACTCACCCAAAGGGAGATCTGTCTGTCTGTTCCTTCAAAGACATTTTTCATGAGTCTAAACAGATCTGCAATGAATTCTAACAAGGAAAAAAAAAAATCCTCTTTATTCTGTGACTTAATTTATAAAAATAATCTTTCTTTCAGTTGTTTGGGAAAATATTTACCACAACTTTTATGAGATCTTGAAAGCAACACTTAAAGGTTGTGGAAAAGCACAGTTGGCCCAAAAGAGCTTGGCTTTTTCTTCTTTTCTTCATACTTTCTGGTAAGAAGCTTTAAGATGAAAATATTGATAATTCAGCAAGAAAGGCTGTCATCACTTTGTCCTAAGCACAGTCACTCCATACTGAGATGTACTAACCAGATGCACTTCAGTGCATTTAAGAGAAAAAAAAAAATACTTTTACAGTGCATGTGCCTGAAGATGAAAAGATAATCTCTTTAGCTGCATAAATCTGTTACTGTTCCATTTAAAGATCAAAAAGAATTCAAGTATTAAACCTTTTTGTATTTCAGATACTCAGAACATGATTTCTTTCAATTAAGGCCTGGCAGATGTGGTTAATGGAACAGAGCTGTATTTGTTATATACCTGCTGCTGCACCAAATGACACATTAATCACCCCTGGCCTTCTCCCTCACTGCACTCCTCAGTGACTTCTGCCCTCCAGACCAAATTATGCTGCTCATGGTTCAGCCAAGTTCCCTCACTCACATTTGCTTTTCCATTCAGATTATCCCATACCTCCAGAATTACCTGTACTGCAATATAAAGAGAGGTTTAAAATGTCACAGGGATTTATCTGTCAAGGGAAAAAAGAAGGATTTGGTTGTGTCTCCCCTCTGATAGGGAATGAATTAAAATAAAAATTTAAATGATTGAACGTATAAATAGAATAGACTCCTAAAAAAAGTTTTCACAAATTAAGGTGAGGTAACAGAGTAGTCTTGCAAGATGAAGCTGAAATCCAAAATCTCCATAATGACCACCCAGGGGAAAATGAGTTCCCATACACATTCCTCAGAACAAAATTGTCTCCTTGAAATCCACTGCAGACAAGGATGCATTTACAGAGCCATTCCCTAAACCAGGCTGTGTTTGATGTAAAGACCTGAGGGTTCACTTTGCAAATGTCATTTTCACCTTGGGTCAAACACACTCAAACACTTGGGCCCAAAGCTTTGCTGCCTCCCATTGCCAGGTGCAGATTCTGCCTGGCTGCTCTGAGAGGGATGCTCAGATTTCCATCTTGCCAAGGTACAGACATGCAACACCCTGGGCACAGGGCCCAGCTGGGTTAACACTTCCAGAACAATCCTGATGTTTGGAGACTGCAGTATTTTCAGTGCTGCCACATCCAGCTTGATTATTGTACCAACAAAGTGCTTTGCATGTAACTCATGCTTTGGAGATGACTGATGCTGCAGTTCTCCTCTTCAACAAGGGACAACATTTGTTCTAAAACACTGTCATTTATACCAAAGTAATCTTAAAAACAAGTAAGAACAGGCTGTCACTCAATATGCAAATAAATGAATGCTGAAACGTGAGTTTTATGGGAAATCCAAGCACTTTGCCACAATCACTGATTTCTGTCAAGCTCAGCCATAAAATAAGATAAACCCTGTGTGGTGTGTAGCCTTTCCTCTGAGCACACAGCCAGCCCCAAGTACACCACAAGATGTTTCTTTTAATGACATTCAGCAATTAAGTCACAGCCTCCTGCACACAGTAAGCTTCAAATGTCTTGAATAATTTTTAAATTTCCATTGCGGCAAAGGGTGAAAAGGTAAAAATCCTACCGTGCCTGACATTAGGGGAAAGGCTGAAAAATCCATTATATCAGTTTGCTCCAGAAGCACATAAATGCAAACAATTAGTTTGTTTTAGAGGTATTCTTTTGCAGGTGTTTCCTAGATAAGTTACAGGAGCTCTGCAGAAAAGGACCTGGGAGTCCTTGGGCACAAACTGAAGCACAGGAAGTGCTGGTTAAGCATAAGGTATTCTTTAATTACTTTTTTTTTAACTAGGTCACTGCCAGAGTGACTGAACAGCAGAACAGGTTCCCCAGGGACATCAGGGAGTCTCAATCCTTGGGGATTTTCAAAATTTGAGTGAATAATAAGATCTGGAGAAACCTTCTGTAGCTGAGCAGAGGGGCTGAGTTAGATGATCTCCAGATTTCCTTTCCAAACTCAGCTATTTGTGATTCTGCACCTGTTCCAGTCCCACCTGCACCTGTAAGAGACCTCACCTCCAAAACAGGAGTTTGCATTCTGCCTTTCAGCAGGAGTGTTTGAAGTTCCACTGCTGTGCTGGGCTACCAAATAGGTGTAAAGCAAAGAACATTGTGACAAGCATCCTGCAAAGGGATGTGCCATCCCTGCTCCCCCAGCTCAGGGCTGGTCATTTATTACTGACACAGAGGACAGCTTTACATCTGTTCATGCAGACACAGACACAGCTTTTCCAGCAGAGGTGTCCACAAGCTACAGGAATGAGGTGGAGACCAACAATTCATTTAGTACAAGACAGACACTAGAGCTGAACAGCTCCATTTCTCAGCACAGCAATTCTGCTGCAGGCCCAGGGGTGAAGCAGAGCCTGAAGAACCATGAACTGCCTGCCTGTGACTTGTGGCCAGCTATCAATAACAAAATGCCATCAGAGCTGATAGTAAAACCTGCAGCGTTACAAACTGACCTGCAATTCCACTTCAGCTCTCCTCCTCCCATTTCTATCACACAATAGAACCAAATTCCCACTCAGCAGCATGGTAATTAGATATTCAAAAAGCAAACAAATTTCACATGACAGTCCCCAGGAGAAAACTGATATACATGGAAAAAACATTTTAGTTTACTTAGGGCCATTCTGGTAACAACAGGCTTGGGGGGATGTAATTAGTATCCTGCAAGCCAGCATATGAAAAGGTTTAATTTAACCTATCAGACTGAAAGAATAGCTATAGAAATTAAAAGTGAAGCCACAAATCCACAAAGGACTGCCACAGCTAGGAGTTTTTATAATCAGGAATTCTAGTGTGGTAATTCACATGTGTTGCATTCAGAATTCTGCTTATCCAGAAGGGAAGGCATTATTTTGGACCACCCTGCAAGAGCTGAGGTTCATCAAACCTTGGAGGTCAGCCTGTGGCTCTCTGGCAGTTCTCTGTTCCATGCAGGAAGAAGCAGCCAGTGCTGGCCAGGTTAATTCTTATTTTCCAACAACAGTTTGCTGAATTGGTGTCTCCCTCTTCAATATACTGAACTATTATACTATATATTCAACTATTTTCTTCTGCACAGAAAATCCCAACAAGTGTTCTGAACTGGGGAGAAAGTTCTTACATCAATCTCAATCAAGTTTGTGGGGAAAAAAAAGCATGATAGCAGTCCTAATGCAATGCTACATTGACAGCAGAGATTACCAGTAGAGAAGGTAAAAACCAGCCCTGCAATATTCACTCTGCTGTGACCAATGGCACATGATGGAAAGCAGCTTCTTTTAAATCAACCCAACCTACCAAAAACCCCAGAGAGGAAGATTTGAGTGTCAGAAGGAGCTGCTGGAGGTGACAACAATTGCAGCTCAAGGCAAAGGGATGGAGCCACCACACCCATGGACAGGCAGCCTTTCCCACATACTCTGCCTGACACAGAATCCTGCACACAATTTGGGTGAGGCAAAGCTCTAGGCTTTTTTTAGATTTGGACCATGTGCATTATACTGCAGGCATACAAAAAACCCCACACCATTCCAGACAGCAAGTTGTTCCAGCACATTTTGACTTTCCAAGTACAAAGCAAAGGAAACATTTAAAAAACATGTCTTGTAAAGCTTTTGCTGCTCCCTGTTAAGATTTGCTGTCATCGGGACAGCATTTTTTGGATGAAAAATGTTTATTGCTAAAGGTCACAGAGTTGTCTCTTTCAAACAAATTAAGAAATAAATGGCTGCTGACACTTCCAGAAGATGATTCATCTGTCCAGAAGCTCCAATAATGCACAGCCACAGCTGCCCCTCAGGTTTGCTGCAGACCACAGCAGCCACCAACTAACCCAGAAATCTGTCTTCACTCTCCTGCCACTCTGTTAGCCAGCTTCTCAGCCCTCTGCATAGACACACCAAAAATTCCTTACACTCAAGCTTAAAACCAGATGAAAAACACATGAAAATAATATCTGTCAGGAAAAACACTGCTTGCAGTAGCCAGGTTTCCACACTTACTATTTCCATTATTACCAAAGTCCTGTTTTCTTCATATGCAGCAAAGAATCTCCATGTATGAGACACAGGGATGAAAGAGGCTGATGGATCAGCACCAACATTCCCAGAAAGCAGTGAAACAGCAGAATAAGAGAGAAATATTCCAGCATCTCAAGGGCAGCTGGCAAAGCCCAGCACATTTAACCCCAGCACAGGTCAGCACATAAGAAATGCTGGCAGGAGAGAGAGAGAGAATTTCCTTGCCAGGGAAGGTCAAGCTATTGAAGAATATTCTTTAAAGAGTTATTAAAGTTCTGGAGGTCTGTTTAGACAACCCTTGAGTGAAAGGCCAGCGTGAGATACAGCAGAGATATCCAATGTTTTATCCTGTCAGAGAAACATCTCCATAAAAAAATTAATAATAGATTTTTATTGAGTGATTATCCTTTCCATCCTTGGCTTTTCACTGGAGTTTATGGTGACTATTTACTGATCTCTTCAGGGAAGGAGATGACATTTACTGTTCCTCCTATGCCCCTCTGATCTCAGACCTGGCCTCTGCTGTCACTACATCCAACAGTGATTCTGTAACTTTAAAAGATGCTGCTACAAATTGAGGGGACTGTTATTTCAAACAGAAGCACAGAATTCTTGGGGACAATACAGAATACTTTGCAGACAATGCAGAGGACCAATCATTTAAGATTTGCAAAGAAAAATCAAGAAATTTCTTCTCATTCTTTTTACTGCTCTCCACTTCTGTGGCACAGCTGTGATGATCATCAGCTTGGACATGGAGTTCTTATTATCTTTCCAATTTAATCGTAAGAAACAGATAACCAGAGCAGTTGCCCAACAGTCCAAATCCAAGCATGTGCTCTTTTCAAACATGTAAGATACAAGTAAAAGTTTTCCTGGAACTTCTGCTCCTCCATGCATTTCAGTTTGATGCATTAAATGATCAATTCTCAGTTACTGGGTTGAAGTGTTTGTTGTTTAGGGTTTTGTTTTGGTTTTTTTTTAAAAATGGATAAACTGCAACCAGAAGTTTGTAGCCATCATCCTTTCAAGTCAAGACCATATAATTAGGATTTAAGAGCCCCCTGAGACTAAGGATCTATTTAATCCCATTGAGGGATGAGCAAGCCAACCTCAGTGTGGGTAAGGAAGAAAAGTGCAGATACAGAACTGACAGCACTGAAGGAAAGATGTTTCATCCTAACCAGCAATTGTCCCTATGTGCAGAAATCAACTCTGCTAGCAGGAAAATACTGGTTAAAAAAAAAAAACAAACAAGAAAAATCCACCCCAAAGAGAAACCCCACACCAATTTTTATTAACACACTCTCTTTGCATGAGTGTTATTCTCTTCCCTTGACAATTTAGCCTGCTGTCCAGCACCTGGAGTCTTTTATATCCATTTATAAATAGATGCTGCACACAAATGAATCCCAGATACTCCTTGCAACCTTTGCATGAGAGATGGATGACCAAGGAAGGAGAGTTTTTGTCTTATCAGGGGCAGGTGGAACAGAGAAGAGTGAGCTGGACAAACAGCACAGGTACAGATTGAGGCTCTCTTTCACCTGGCCAGAGCACATCTCAAGAACAAGGAAAACAGACCCACAGGAAACTAGATTTCATTACTTCCACTTCTCTGAAAAGAAATCCATTTGTACAATTCACTTGTGGTTACAGCATGAGCTTGTCTAATTTGCTTCTAGACTGATTAGCAATAAAAAGACCTTGTCAGGAAGGTGGGTTTTCCTTCTCCTCACCTTAGCCCAAAAATTCTCCAAAGAAATACTCATTTCATGTAACATTGATTTGTTCAATGCAGCATGCCTTGCTTGCAAACTAAAGAGAGATGAACTTCAGGCCAAGCACTACAGCTGTTGGGTAGTGCCTATTTGGAAGCCAGAATAGGGCAGAACACTAAATATTCACAGCTGGTTTCCAAACTCATTTAGGAGCTTCCTAGATGTCAGGTTTCTGGAGATGGATCCTGTACAGAAAGTTCTTTTGCCTCACTTGAGTAATATCAGTGGCTTGAACTCTGCAGCTCATAAAGCTAAATAGTAACTTTAAAGGAGAAAACAGAGTTACTAGATCTGACCATAACCCCTCAAAGCCACTGTGCCCTCTTCAACACCAGTCAGAGGACTTCCCATGGGATTTCTGCACCTATGCAATGTCTACATGACAGGGGCATTGATTCCTCCTTGCCTTGCCTTTTCCACCACAGCAGGAGTGCAAAACACAAGGAAAATGCAGCTTAATTAACAAAACACAAGGCAAAGTGCAGCTTAATTTGTATCAGGCACCATTTAAATGGCTCAGAGAAAAAGATCTCAGCAGCCACATGCACTCATTGGTGCTGCAATGACAAGTGGCTGCTCCATTTGTGGTGATGTGTGTGCCAGTGACTCCACACCTCTGCAGATACTTCAACCCAACCCAAAGTAACTCCAGGCAATGCAGTACAGAATATTGAGGGAAGTTCCCAGCAAGGGAGAGAAAAGGTTTGGATGCTGCACATTTACTCTTCAGGAGCACAAAATTCATGAGAAAGGCAAGCCAAATCAGAAGCAGTCCCAGATGGAAACTGTATATCATGGATTCTTTTACATGTTCTGCATCAAGAAAGAAAAAAAAAAGTAGAATGTAAGGAGTGAGCTATTCCCACCTTCCCACCTCTTGGCTATTTTTTTGTTATTTCAAGAGTCAACATTTAACATTTTACATTAAGGGCTACACAGGCCCTTAGCCGAATATTAAAACCAGCTTCTCTGCCTTTTGATACTGCCCAGAACACAGGGCAGCCCATGCAAGCAGCAGCTAAACCAGCACACCCTGAATTTGTAACATGAATTTTCTGCTTTCAAAAGCACCCGAGCAAGATTGCCCTGAGCTCTGCTGCTGGCAAGTAAAACCCCTCAGGTCATGACACACATATTTACAAGTGCACTGGCCCCTTAGGCAGGGATGGGGATGTCACATGAAGCCACCCTACCTCTGTCACTGAAGTCATCCACCAGCACGATCTCAGCCACCAGCTCGGGCGGGGAGCGGTTCAGGACGCTGTGCACCGTCCGCAGCAGCGAGGACCAGCCCTCGTTGTGGAAGGGGATTATCACACTGGTGTTGGGCAGCTTCTCCAGGTACAGCTTGTTCTTGCAGCTGGACACACAGAGAACAAGTCAAATAGTGCTGCCAGAACACACCAGACACACCCAAAAACCACCAGCACTTCTATATGAATTACCAGCAAGCAGCTTAGTAAATTCAGTAAACTTCTTTAATCCTCAAAATGATGCCGAGTGCATTAATTTTCATGATTTTGAAAATGGGGTAACAAACTCTTGTGGAATGGGATTATCACACTGGTGTTGGGCAGCTTCTCCAGGTACAGCTTGTTCTTGCAGCTGGACACACACAGGGCAAGTCAAAAGGTGCTGCCAGAACACACCTGACACTCCAAAACACACCAGCACTTCCATAATAATTACCTGTAAGCAACTTAATAAAGTAAATTTAGTAAACTTCTTTACTCCTCAAAATGATGCAGAGTGCATTAATTTTCTTACTTTTGAAAGAGGGGTAACAAACTCTTGCCTTGTAGGGTTGGTTTCGAGGTGGTTTCATTAATAAAATTCTGCAGTATGAAGTGCAGTGTTTACTTTCCTGCAGGCGTGGCCATAAGTGGAATTTACACCTGGTTAAACAGGTAACCTCTAAAGCCACACAGTGACCCAAAGTAGTTAAAAACCACTCAGTAGCTTTTCATTAGGGGTCAAAAATGTATTCCATCCTTGGAGCCCCATGTCCAGAACAAACCAGCGTGTGCTGTGTGAATGGAGGTGTGTGGGGGTACCACGAACAAGCTGCCCTGTGCCCAGGAGCAGGGCAGGGAGGTCCCACACTGCTCCCTGTCCCTTGCACAGCCCCCAGGCTGTCACTCTGCCCTGGGGGCTGTCACTGTGCACAATCCCATGCACACAGGCAGCAATTCCCTGCCCTGGCCCCCGGAAGGACAGACAGGGATGAGAGCAGCTCTGGCAGCTTTATCCTGGTACCTTTCCCAGGGCACAGAGAAGGATGTACCTATGTTATACAAGCTCAATACATCTGTGCCTACAGGAAGTTACCCTGGTGCCTGTGTGAGAGGACAGTGACTTATTCTGGGTGTAATGAATTGTCCTGGGGTGCTGCCAAGAGCCTGCAGGCTGTGGCTGCAATGCACAGATGCAAGATGCAAACTGAAGCTGCAGGGATTGCTTTCATCCAGTCCTTGGCATTGCCACCCTAACCTTCTTCCAACAGCTACTAGCTACAGTTCTGCTCCAATATGAACCAAGAGCCCTTGAATTGTTTCTAACTCTTCTTGCACTGGAATACTCATTTTCTGGCTAACTTAAACAAGTGGAAAACTTTAGCTATTAAGTTTAACCATTAAGCATGGAGAGAAATTGCTTCCCTCCAGCTACTGTATCTACAATTGCTTTACAAGACCTGCAAAATTAGTATTTAATATTAAAAACCCTAGAGGAGCCTAAAGGAACTGTTATCAGGGGAAGACATGACTGTTGAAACAAACAATTGTATGTGTGCACCAGGCAGATCCAGTACATGCTGTGCCCCGGCTCCCTGAGTCCCACAATTAACAGAAAGCAGACACACTGGTTGGTATATTTAAATCCACACAAACCATCTCACACATCAGCTGCTTCTGCGCCCTTCCCCAGCCAGGAAAGCCACTGGGGAGAAGCCCAGGTGTGGCCCCAAAGCTCAGGGCAAGGCAGATGATGCATTTTCCCCCAGCACACCTTCTCCTCACACTCCTCACTGCATGTAAGGGGCTCTAAAACACAGCTCCCTTCTTTCTGCAATACTCTTTATGGACTTGTAACTTTATGGCTGGGTCTCAGCCTAACTTTGTTATAAACTGCCCTCACCAACCTCTCCAGTAACACAAACCACACCATTTCATGTATATCTTTTTAATGGGCATAGAGAATGCACAGCAGATCTTTCCAGCTGTGAATTCTTCTCTGCACATCCCCACTATGGGCAACCCTGCCCAGCTAATCCCATCACCCTTCAGGCACTGTGCTGTTTATCCACTCCTCAAGTCCCCCACAATTACAGTTTGCTGTGCTGGGGGAAAGGATTTGTCAAGCAACAAGCAAACCACTGCAGCAGCACATCAATCACAGATTAAGTTGTCCCAGACACTTCACTTGTTAATTTTATCTGAGGCAGGAGTTAGACGTTTTGAAAAATTGCAATTTTCAAAAAATTGTAAATTAAAAAAAATTTAAATATTCTACAAAAGTTTAAATAGCAGAATTAGCAACACTGAGTTGGCAATTTCAGGAAACACTGGAGCATGTGAGGTAACCCATTAAACCCTCAGATAACAAAATACTGGCATTATCTGATGTTTAAGTTCCCAGAGCCCAAGGCAGACTCTGTAAATGGAAGCCAGGTAGAATTTAGGTTAGTAAACTCAAAATGTGTTTCCTAGAACTTGAAAATTGGCCTATCCAAAAACATCTTCAGTTACCTGATTTATCTCTATGTTTAAACATTTCAGCTGCATGCTAAAATATTTATGGAGCTACACTCGCTACCTTTTTTATGTGTTTATATTGAGAAAGAGTGTCAAGCCAGTGTATTTGATTAGTTTGCTGTGACAGCTGAAGAGGTAATATTTCAATTGTGCAGTTAACAAATTATAAAACCTGACTTCTGGAACTTGTATCTCGTGAATAAAGTAGATGTTGAATTCAGATTTATTAAACTGTGATAAACACAGCTTTACACAAAAGAATCTTAGATTCAAATGTCTAACAATGCTTTCAGATTAAGAACTTCACAAACAGTATTTAAAAACCTCTCAGCTTTGTATAAACAGGGGCTAAACCCTAACTGACGCACTTTTGCAACAAGAGAAAAACTTCTGGTTTGACCAAAATCCAGTTCAACAGAATCCCACAGCATCATGTCCAAAACCAGATGAATTCTAAAGTCAGTATTCAATTGGAACTTGTTTCTACTTGTAAACCCTGAGGAGGCTTTTATGAGGAAGATGTCCACAAAAATAATCCATACACCTGGTAAAATTCTTCATACATAGTTGAGTGAAGCTGCTCACATCTTTTTCTGCTCCTGAGCATTCCACAGTCATTTCCAGCTAGTGGCCAACATAAGTGGAACCTCAGGGTTACATTAAAGATTTCTTATGAGCAGGGTTGCAAGTTTGTGGTAATTTTAAGTCTTTTGAAATCAAAAAACGATTTTTCCCCCAGATTTGATCTCTTCTATTTCCCACTGAAATTACTATACACCGTCCTTTATTAAGGAAATACCAGGACCCAGCTGTGCAAAGATTGGATTTTATGAACAAAGGTACAAGAGTCCATAATAAAAAAGAACACATTCCTGTAGAGGTGGTAATTTAGGGCTTTGCAAAGCTTCACTCCTAGAAATGCAAAGTGTATACTCACTTTGGATGCCTGATGTCTGGAAGGGAACGATTCAGAGAAATTTTATCACTCACAAAGATATTAAAGCCATTTTCCCTGTATGCCTGGTCCACTCGCTCTGCATCAGTCATTGGGTAAGGTTTTCCCTGTTCTCCATTTCCTGTGGATAGACAGAAAGTAAATACAGATCATTGCTGCTAATTAGTGCTTAACGGGCCAGAAACCAATCCATACAGCAGAAAAAAAGAGCATCTTAGAGTCCTTTGAACATTACTTTATGAGTTTTGTGCTCTGTGTCATTTAGCACTAGGTCAACCATGTCAATTTAACAGTTTTATCTGATAAGCAGTTTTGCTACAAACCACTCAGCTGTGCAAATCCAAGGTAAAAATCTTCCCTCCTAACACCAGAAACAGATGAAGGGGTTTTGGCAATGCTGTGGAAGATCTCCAGAATGCCTTTTGTTTCACAGTGGGAAGAATCCATGTGGTTTGAATATCTCAGCACTGTTGGAATTGTCAGCACAGATGGATTTGTGCTCTTGCACTGAGGGGCAGAGCCCTTGCAAACACATCACTGTAAAGCTGTGACATTCAAAATGAGCCTTATTTGCAATGCACGACAAACCCCAGAACTGTGGAATGGACTTGAATGAATGTTATAGTCCAGAATTTTTTTCTTATTCTTTCTTTGTGGATTTCCTATTTCTGGGAGAGGTACATGCATGCTTTTTTGAGGGAGGCGGGTAATTTTTTAATAAATCAATTCTCCACCTGTCATAAAACCACCAAGATTTAAGTGATGCATTTGCACCTCAAAATAGTTATTGTGGAGTCGAGGAAAAAGGAATTTAACTGGGATTAACACAGTTAAAAGATAACCAGATTAATTGGCGTTAATTACAATTTATGAACTTTAATTTAATTTAATCCTGTATCATGTCAAGAACATCACCTTGACCCTAAAGTTGAACACATTGTTCTACACTCAGCCTACCAAATAAAATCAAAGTTACAATCTGTATTAAAACGCTTTTATAGCAATCTTACATACCTACACGCTCCGAGTCCCTCCTTATGGCTTCTTTGTTGTGCCAGTCCTTTTTCCTTTGTCCATCAGCAAAGTAAGCGTCTTTCTTTTGCCTCACATATGGTGCCTTTTAAACAAAAAACTGGATATGTAATAAATACACAACAAATGAAACCTTTCCTCAGCAGCCTCCCCTTCCTGTAAGAGGAAATTAAATATCTCCCTTAGGGTAAGATCATCACAAGCAAGTGGCTTTTGGCCTAAAAGGGGTGAGGGAGGAAGTGAGTTTTGCTTGTCTCAGAACTTTATCTGTGTCTGTTAAGTGATATTTTTCCAGGCACCATCACATATACAGAACATTATTTCTTAATCAGAGAATCTATTAAAAACTCCCATTTTCATTTTGAAAACCTCCAATACATCTTACAGCCTTTTTGTTAATTAAATAGGATGTACTAGGAGACCTACTGCAGGATCATTATTAATGAGACACTACCACACCTGAATAAAATCAAAATAAGATTTAAAAGGTCATTTATTAAGACTCTTGCTGCTGACCCCAATTAGAGATTCTATTTCATTGTGTTGTTCCTGAAATTCAAGCCAGGGGTGCTTTGAAAACAAGTCAGCAAATGAAGATCCCCAGAAATCCAGTGTCTCCAGTTCCCCTCTGACTGCTCAGGATGGAGACTCACATTTGCTGAAGGGAAGAGGAGTCATGAGAGGCACTGCAAAAGCCTGATATTGATTCACATCATGCAGGGGAAGGCCAGTGCAGCCCCACAGCAGCTGAGCTGGTGAAAAACCACACACTCCTGCCATGGAAGGGCTCACCTGGACTCACCACACAGAAATATCAAACTAATTTGCTTAACCTGCCTTGTGGTTTTCCAGCTGTCCTATTTAACACCACTGTTCTCCTGCAAATTCCTGCCTGGTAATAATGCCATCCCTTCTAATCACTCCCACCAAATAACCCACACCAGAGCACACTGCCATGCTGTGAAATTTTTGCCTCTGTTTTACAAGAACAATTCTTTGCCAGGCCAGCTCACTGACCAGTCTCCTCCTCTGCCAGGAAAAGTCCTGGAAAGCTCTCCCAGACCAGAGCACCTCCTTGCCAGGAGAGTTTTGCCAACTTTCTGAGCACTAGCCTTCTGCACAAGGATCATACTGGGCACAGGAACAACTGGCAGGTCTGAAATTTTTATATTTTAGGTCTCTTTGTCTCTTGTTTGTAGTGTTCTGGACTGAAAGCACACACCAGGAGAATCACTGACAATGCCACTGTCCCTCCTGCCATTTGCTGGGATTAAAAGTGTGAAAATCCCTTAAAAGCTGTTTCTGTGGAAACCCCACCCACCCCTGCAGAGGAGAGCATGGCCAGAGTGTCCAGGGGGAAGAACACACAGGGCAACCCTGAACCTCACAACACCCACTGCACCCCAAATCAAACCCAGACAATGTGAGCAGGGAATGGAGGCAACCTGGAGAAAAAAAAGAGAAAAACCCAGATCCACCAGCAAACAGCAAAATCCAACCTAACAGAGCATTGCTAAGGGGGCTTAAATCTCATCTCTTTCTGAGACCTGGGCAACTTAAACTGGAATTGCAGAGGCACCTCTGAAAACATCCCTGTCCATAGCTGCAGGCACTCGTGGGGACTTCTCTCTGTGCTGGTTTGGCTGGGGTAGAGTTAATTTTCTCCACAGGAGCTGCTATGGGGCTGTGACTTTGCTTTGTACAGGAAAGTGTTGATAAAACAGGGATGTTTTTGGGGCAGGGTTTAGCCAGAGCTGCGGCTTTTTTGCTTTGCCCTCAGAGAGGAAGGTGGCAGAGCATGGGAAGCAGGGAGGGGACACAGGCAGGACAGCTGTCCCCAGGGACATCCCAACCATGTGGTGCCACACTGAGTGCATAAAGCTGGGGAAGAGGAGGAAGCAGGGTTTTTGCAGTGATGACATTTATCTTCCCTGCTTTCCTGAGGAAGGCTGAACACCTGCCTGTGCTAAGGAATGGATTCCCTGGTTTGTTTTGCTTTGTGGGATTTTTGCTTTACTTTTTCAACTCTCTCAACCCATGAGTTTTCTCACTTCTAACTCTGCCAGCTCTCACCCCCACCCTACTGCAGGAGTGAGCTGCCAGCTGGGACACAACCAGGACACATTCCTTCTGAAACACACTGAAATGCACAGGGGATGGATCTGGAGCTGTCCTCCACAACAGCTCCCAGTAGAGAAGTTGGAAATACACCCCAAAGGATGCACACCAACATCTCCAGACCCCTCTGAGGGAGGCCACAGCACTGGGCTGGCTCAGGAGGGACATCTCTCACCCTCACACAGCTGTCCCAGCACAGCAGCAGCCCAAAAGCCATTAAAAAGCACTCACAGCCCTCCCTGCTCAGTGTGTGCAGCCCCAGGCTCTGGGCTGGCTGCTCCTTGTGTTTGTGTGCTCAGTGCAGGATAATGTGTACAGGGAAGTAAATTTTCTGCACAGCTTCAAGCCATTATTCAGAGGGGTCAGCAATGTGCATGTAAACATCCTCAGAGCAAGCAACAACCTAATGCAAGCAATTTAAACCCTGAGATAGAAGGAAAGCAGGCAGCAGCACACCATCCTCCAGGGCTGTGAAAATAAAGGAAAACAAAAACGGAAAACAAAATCAGAGACTGCTACTGCATTACCCACTGCACCAACCAGACACATGGACAGTAGAAAGTCAAGCACATGGATGTATTTCTCTCAGTCTTAGATAAATTTACACACAAAAGCATCTGTGAGCTGGGTTAAGCTAACCCTGTCAGGGCCACACATGTCAGTAATTTGTAAACTTTAAAATTAAGCAAGAGGGAAAATGATGAAGCACAAGCATCAGTTATCCAGACCTCTCTGAACTGCAGTGTGGGACTTCAGAGGTGCCCAGAGTGAGAGTTATTGATGCTGAAGTGCTGGGAACAGGCTCTGTACTGCTCTCAGTCTGGAGACTTACAAGGATCAACACTTCTTGATGCTGGCACTGACAGAATGAAATGAGGACTGTGCATGGTGAGTCATTCCCAGCTCCTCTGCCTGCACTGCTCATAGTGCTCCTGCCCTGTACAGCTCACACCAAGCTGTGCTATTCACACAGGACAAGCACAACCTGAACCTCTGCTGGGTGCACATAAACCTCCAAGTCGCTTTTAGAATCCTGAAGGGTAGACAGTTCCAGGTCATGGCAGACATGCTGCATTCTGCAGCTTTTTTTGGTTTTTGGCAGAGAAGTTACCTTAGTTCATCCAACACTGGAGTTCTCCATTACATTTAATTCAGCCTGGGTAAATGTTAAGAGGTTGGAATATTTCTTACTGTATCCTTTGCAAGCAAACACACAATGCTTACACTGGTTTTGCAGGTCGCTGATAAAACACCTGAAAAGTCTGCTGTGAGTCACTGACAAGTTCTGTCAACAGTGTCTAAACATTAATTTTGAAGTGACTTTCAGTGCTAGAAAAGGAACATCAGTGTCTTTGCCTCGGTGACCTTGCCAGCCCTCACCATCCACACAGCCCTGGAGGGAAGGTGCAGCTGCAGCAGCCAGATCAGTGCTGTATTTCTGACTTTCAACACCCAACTTAATTTCAGCAGACCACCAAAAACAGTCAGTGTGAACTATAAAGCATTTGCCTTCCCCCTGCCTGCCTGCAGTTATCTGATGCCATCCCTCTGAGCAGAGCTGTGTGTAAGGCTGCAGGCACGGTGCCACCACGGGCAGAGAAGGATGGGCACATATGTCCTCAAAGTCTCTCTTAAAAATGGGCAGGTTGCTGACATTGATGGGATTTTGGAAGCTCCTCTCCTTCTTTCTTGCTTTCTTCCCCCAGCCCCCTATTTGTAAAAGATGTCTGAGGCTCTAGAAATCCAGACACAGCATACAGAGACCAGAATGTTGCTTTTTTTAGTGGTTTCCTTCAGGGATGTTGCATGGGATTTGACTCAATTATGCAAATTACATAACTTGATGATACTCCTTCAACAAATGCTCTAGACCGTGATATCGGAGCAATCTGCAAAACACAGCAAGTTTCCTAGGATTGACTTTTTCTTTAACTCTTAAACAAGCATTTCATTTATGGGGAGTTATGTCATACATGTAATGCTGTATTTCATCTCAATTTACACTCTCATCCTAATTTCTCATTAACTCTAACTGCATAGCAGGAGGTAGAACATTTTTGTCCAAACCCTCCACCAAATCCCCCTTTATGTGCATTTTATCTATGGAATGCAGTGACCATTGTTTGAACATTGGAGCTGTCAATTCTGCATGGTTAGGGTAAATTCACATTATGGACGTGGATTTCCATCCCTACAAAAGAGGTCAGCAATTTTCACTTCTGCTCTGTAACAGCTCTGTGTTAGCTTCCCATTTTGCAAAAATATTGCTGTTTTTTTAAATGGTCAATTGCAAACAACACGTAAAAATCAGATTTTAAAGCATGAAGGTTTCATTATGATTATCCACTCAGGCTATATAAGTGCACCATTGAATTCCATCCAGTAACTCCTCCAACAAGCCCATAAGTTCTATTTCAGCTCAAGCACATTTTCTTTCCCTTAAGAACTGAAAGTTGTTTACCACTAAGGAGTGATTACTTCTCCAGCAATATCTTAAACCGCTCTCCTGCTTGTTTCCAGCCTTCATTTTTTAAAAACTGAAAATGAACTAAAGTAGAAAGGCATATTAAGCAATACACTGAAAATGGATTTAGACAGATTGCTGTAAATAAGGCCCTTCTGTTGTCTACCACACTGCTACTGAACACGCCGCCAAAGCAATTGATCAGCGTTCAAACGCCAAATGCACAAAAACAGAATTTTAATTTTTTGTTTAATCACTATTTAGTGTGTCTGGCTGCAGCCAAAATAAAAGGGAAAAAAAAAAGTGCAGATCGAGACATAAGCCAAGAGTTTTCTACACATGAGGAAAAAAGATTTGCTGAAGCATTTATGTTAACCATAATGCTGTACTGATCTCAAACCTCTCCAAACACTTGCTTTGCTGATTTATTATTTTCTTTCAAATCAAGGAACAATAATCAGACCCATGATTTTTGGAGATTGTGTCAAACAGGGCAACTGCTTCATTCCTGATCTCTTCACTTATCCCAGCACCTCAGCAAGTCTGTCTTGCACTTATATCCTGAAAAAAGACATTGAAGATGCCAAAATAATTCAAGGAAAATAATAGGGAGAGGGAAAGCAGCAAATAAGAGCAATTCCTCTGCTTATTAAAGGAATTTGCAACCTGAGGTGAACTCAGTGGAACACTCAAGAGCACACACCTGGGAACAACCCCGTTGTCACATTCTGTGACATGGCAAAGCAGAAAGAGAAAACATCCACAGGCAGATTCCCTCCAGTCTTCCAAAACCTGCAGGACCTGAAGTGTTTCAGGAAACCAGGTCTAGGAGAAAACAGGAGGAATCCTCCCTCTCACTGCAGCAAACTCAGGTTTTAATGCCAAATGTAAGTAACCCTTTCATAAATAAATAGATAGCAAGTGTTATTGCACCATGAAGAAATTAAATTCTCTTTTTTTGGTTTGCCAGAGCTCTATCAGCAAGTGTTGAACAACAAACTGGTACAGCACTCACGCAGCACAAACAGACTCCATCCTTTTCACTGGCAGGAAAACAGCTGAGACTTTCAGATGAGCTAATGAAAAATAAAAATATCACCAACATCAGCTGGAGGCTGCTCCTGGGTCAGGAAGCTGAGCATAACCTCAGTCAATCAAAACTCCTCATTTACTGGAACAGGAGGCAGCACACTACTGGAAAAAAGGCTGCTAAAAGCCTGTTGTGTGATCTACCCAAGTGTTTTCAGAAGGTTAATTTTTGAAGCTATTTCAGTCCATAAAAAATTTAAAAGGTACATTAACATAATTCATACCTCCAACATTTCAGGAACTATTATAAGGACACGCAGGACTAAATGGTACCCCATCATGCAGCATTTTTAAATGCTTTCAAAGACAAAAAAGCCAAGTTCATCTTCACAGCTTGCTGGGACTCACATAAGCAACAGGTTTTAACCAGACCTGAATTCTTCCTGCAGAATGCTATACCTTGGCCATCATTTTCTTTCCCAGCTGCAACACCAGTAATACTGAAATTCAGGTTTCTGCTTTGTTTTTGAGGAGGCCAGGCTTTGGAGCATGGAAATATCCTGATTCCTTCAGCAGCAGAGCCCCAGATAGGTGTGGGCACTCCTGGATCAGTCCTCACCCTGTGTCAGAGAATGAAACCACAGCTGGACCAGAACCAGCTGAGGGGATCAGTGCAGACAGGCACAAAGCAGAGCCTTTGGTGCAGAACACCCAGGGACATCTGGGAGCTGTAGTTATTAAAGAATATGTTCCTTGCAGAACACTCAGTGGATGGGACAGCCTGCTGCTTTCAGCTGACTCTGCTTTTTAATGCAGTAAGGGTTTTGGATCAAGTGCTAGAACAGTACTTGTCTGAACTGAAACTCCTCCTCTCCCTTTAAATTCCTTTGGTTAACAAGTTTTATTCAACATCAACAGCTGAAAATCCCTTAGCACAAAAAAAAAAAAATCATCTTGTAAAAAGTCCTGGATCATCAGTGGATTAAAGTCTGCAGACATCAGCTGAGGACAGTGATATGACATCCAGCTTAGTCATCCATCTCTGCCAAACACCTCACTCTTTGTTCTTTGCTTACCTTTAGATATAATATTGTAGTTTTGTGATGTCTGCTGTTCTGAACTTAGTTTGACTAATTCAGCCCAGGCCTGCAGAGGCACAGCCCCTTCCAAGGTCAGCACAGAGCACCAAGCAGCATTCTCCTCCCTGAATTTAAGCACATCTTGTGATAGCACAGCAGTTTCACTCTCAGACTTTCCTTTCAGCTGTTAAAACCCCAGCTGGCCTAGTTTTAGAATTCATTTGCCCACAAGAGCTTTCTCATCTTTTCTGCTCACTAAAACGTTTACAGCCCTCTCCATCTCCAGAACTGCTCCACCTCCCACACTGAGCTTCAGGAATCTGCTGAGCACCCTGGAAAAAGCTCCTGCAGGCATTTAGCTGGGGTAAACCACCCTGTTTTCCCCTCAAGCAATAGGAATAATTCTTTTACCTTGCTCTAAGACACAGCAACACCCTATAAAATTCCCAAAGAGTATTTCATACCCTTGGTAGGCTCTGGTTGATGGAGACAGCCCCCTCCTCACCGTGCCTGAGGTACAACAGCAGGAGGGGCTTGGACAATAAACACACAAAATGAAGATGCAGACAAAGTCATCTCTCAACTGCCATTCCAAATGAGATTAAACTTCCCCCCCCTCCCACCTTCCCTTTCTGCTGGAAACATAAAACTGGATGAGTTCTCCCAAGGAACCAGGGCACATTTAGTGTTTTATCACACGTCCAAGGGCTGCTTTAGCACTGAACTCCTGGCAGAAGCTAAGGGCATGAAATCCAGAGAGATGCATTTTGTTTTGCACAGAATCTAGTGCTATCTGAAGCTGTCTAAAATACAGCCTTGCATATAGAAGGAGGGAGCAAGCTGGTTTTGACCATTTGAAGCAGAACCTGGCACGTGTCTGCAGATACCCACACTCCATTTAACCCAGCTGAACAGCCCACAAGGTGCAGTGGCTTCCTACAAAGGCAAAATTTTGAGCACTGTTTCTGAAATCTGACTTTCCAGGAAGACTTACAGATTATGCTGCATATGCAAAAAATAGGTGAATAATCTGTATTAAGATTTAATAAAGATGCAGGACACAAAACCTATTAATTCCACCATTTTGGTGAATTCCCTGTACTATATAAACTCCAGATCAGATTATAGGAATGTTAAGCCAATAAAGGACTGCTCAGATGAACACAACTTCCAAATATTTAATACACAAATATAGAAGCAAACCTTGTATAATATTAGCAGAAATCTCATTAAAAATACATCAAAATAGCATCCTGAATGTTCTCAACACATAAATACTACACAGAGGTGAAATTCCCAGCACTCAACCAATACCAGATGACAACTCAGGTGGTGCTGCACGTATGTGGACCTGGCAAACCTGTAACTGCAAATTTGACCTGTTCAGCTTACAGGGAAAAATGTACAACATTTATTACTATTTGAATGATAAAACATGGTAATTTGTGCCTTTCATTCAGTGGAATCCACCTGATTGGGTCCTTGGGAAACCCTGGTATGAACTGGCATAACTGATATGAAAAAAGAAATCAAATTATAAAAAAAATAAGGCTGCTAATGCTTCAATAATCACTAAAGCAAGGACAGGAAAAAAAAATCTAGCTGCTAGACATGCAAAAGGAGAATGCTAAGCATTTTCCATAGAGACAGACATTTCAAGAGAAAAACACTTAATTTTGGGGACTTACCAATGTGCAAAGTACCCTACCAGGACACTCTGCACTTTGTGATAAAGGCACAAGTGAGACTGCACTAGAACATGTTTTCTGAGGTAAGATGAGCGAGGCAGTTTGAAAGCTTGCCAACAGTTATAGTTCATAATAGTAAACAGAAAAGCTCAGGATTTTGCCCAAAAAAGCAGGCAGAGCACCATAAGGCATCCATAAGCCTGAGAGAGCTGCTGCAGTCTGCAACAGCTGACAGTGTAGATCAGATATTTACCTTTCCTCATGGAAACTGGGCTGCTGCCAAACTTACACAAACAAAATTCAAGGTCACGCTAAGGAAGGTTTGATGCCTGGTGAAGGGCAAAGACTGGTCAGCAAACACAGTACACTGGCTTCAGAAAGGTTAATACTGCTCTTCAGAAATATGCAAAAAGGTAAAAAAAGTCCAATGTTCAGTGCTATGGAAAAATATATTCAAGCCATACAAAACCTACATGACAGATATGACTCAAAAACTGGAATAAGAACTGTAGCTGCCACTTTGTTGTGTGCCAGGTACTGAGAATGTGTTTTATGTCAGCACAGTGCTTCCCACAGCAAGCTGCATATCATGCTTAGAAACTGTTTCTCCTCTGAATTTTGAAAGCTACTAGGAAAAAAAAAATTAAAAAAATCTGTATTTTAGGTATTTTTCCTTGAGCCTTGACCCATCATTAGGAGTTACATAAAATTAATGAAGTATCTCTAGACAGATATTTGAGAGGAGGCAGAATCTGACTGTCATCTGTGGAAAAGTCAGACCCAAAAGCAGAGAATGGCAGAACATCTATGAACAGCACCCACCACCACAGGAATGATCCCCAGAGCTGCTCTGCCAGCTCACCTTGCTCAGCTTAACCCTAAACTGCCCCTGGAAACGCAGACAGGTGCACAATAAATACTCAGCCAAAAGGATTTTAGGGAGAGCTTGAGCCATCAAGAGGCCTACAGATATTTTCAGAGTGCATTCTTCCCCCATTTATCTCCTGCTACCAGGAACAATTAATCTGCCTACATAACACTTACACACATCTTGAACCATACAGCTCCTCTACAACAAAGCAAAAAGAACCACAAGCATTTTTCTGTTTGATTTTCCACAGTGCCTTCAGTGCTGACACTGCTCACTTGCCTTGCAGACATTGGGAAATCAACAACCACTCTAACAGCTTTAGTTTAGGGAAAAAAAATCATTGTTTTCAATAAACTTTTAGTATTACTTCAGGTGGTGCTCTAAAACAGATTTGCTCCCTGATCCCCACCAACAGCATCACCCTCAGCACAGCTTTTTCTTAACAGCAATGCAGAAATACCACAATTTTCTGGCTTTCATCAACAGAATACTCCTATTTCCCTTTTAGCTGTTTAAAGATTTTAGAGTGAATTCCTTACCACCTTCCTGGCAAACCTGCTGCTTCCTGACAGTGTTATGTTAAATGTTAAACTGAAAACATCAGCACTGAAAAGGAACATTGAACAGGGCTCTTCTTCCCAAGGAGTTATTTATTTAACTGCTGCTCACCCAGCAAATGTAAATTCCCAAATTCTTAAAGATCAGAGTGCACAAAAATCCCAAATTCAATCATCAATCTCTTCTAGGAGACCAGGTCACCACTGATGGGTGGCAAAAATGACAGAGAACACACGTATCACAGAATTCTGGATTAAAAAACCCACCAGGAACCATTCAGGGAAGGTTATCCCATGGACAAGAGCTGAGCACCTTAAAAATAATTTACATTTATAGTGATGTTCAGAGGGCTGTGAGCAGCTAAAAGCTGAGTGCCAAGCACAGCACCCAGCCAGGGAGAATGTCTGGCACCCCTTCCCCACAGGGAGAGCTGGCACAGCTCCCCGCAGCACTGTTGGGCACCCTGTGCATCATCTCCTCACACTTCCCAAGGCTCATACTCCTCTCCCCAGCAAGCTGCTCACGAGGCTTCACTCCAGCCCTTTTTTCAAACACTGCAAGGAACTGGGAATATCACACTGGAATTGGGAATATCACGCATCTTTATGCCACCCCAAGGCTGAACTGTCCATGCCTGCAGCCTGGGGTGAGGTGAGGCTGAACCAAGGACAGGGAAGGATCAAGTCCCTTCTAGAGATGCCCTCAGTAGTGACCACTGAGCCTGTAATAGGGGAAAAAGTGGCTGGAAAACCAAATTAATTGGGTGTGGGAAGAAGCTGGTTGGCAGTGTTAGGCTGCCTGTGGAAGGCAGATTGTATTTGCAATAACTGAAAGATGCTGAACACTCCTGGGGAATTGAGGAAGAGCAGGGATGGGGATGCAGACACCAAAACATTGTATATGTCTAAAAGGTGACAAATCACTTCTGGATGTCATCTTTAAAGTGACAAACTGCTGCTAACTACAGCACTGTCAGGATTAAAAGGGAAGAAACAAGCAGACCAGGCAGACAGGAGAGAAAAGAGAGGTGTCACTCAGTGATGTAAAACTGAGCATGCTGAGTCTTGTTATTGTTAATATCCAGATTGGAATTCACTCAAATCTAATCAAAACTTACAAATTCTGATGCAAACATTCAGGTCATGTGTCAAAATAATCTTTGACAGAATCTTTCTAGACCCTGTGAAATTATCTATTGATTTCAATCCTGGAATGGAAAACAAGCTTGTTAAATCTGCTGATGTCGCTAACTGGAGAATGGAATTAAAATTCAAAAGCAGTCCTGGCCACAGAAAAAAGCATCAAAAATTTAGGATACAATTCAAAGGGTAAAGAAGACATTAGCTGCACAAATGTGAGACTTCAATGATTTTTTATGCAGCTGTTCAGCAGCTGTTCTATCATCATGACTGTATGGAACCCTGTCCTGCTGTTTAAAAAAAGCTAATTTCATCCTGAGATATTTACAAAAACATCACACGCAGGAAAATGCAAAATAATGGATGCTGATGAGGGCAGAGATGACTGGGCAGAAAAGGAAAGGCATGCATTACAAACAGCCCTCACACTTTTCCACACTGCTGCAAAGAAGAAAAGGCCAAGCCATGAAATTAGAAGTACCACACATGGAATTATGGAAGAGAAATTAATATATTCCATCCTGGTCCAAGAGGTAATTAGACTTTGAGGAGTTTCATTTCATCACAAGGATCTTAAGGGAGGTCTTTCCCTTGAGAATACATTGAATTCCTGAAATTTTACATATCCACTTCCTGGATAGAGTTATTGCAGCCAGACATCCTCATGAGCATCCTTTAGGCATCACATTAAAATATACCACAATGTTTTCTATTTTCCTAGATCTATTCTAGCTCCTATAGCACAGCAGAACTAAATTCCAAAGAAGCTGAATTATTTAGAGCATTTACTGTCCTTCAGGGTCATTACAAGAGCATAGAAGTTAGCCCTATGATAAAATATAAATTCTCTTCTCTACGGCATAGTCTGACCTCGCTATAATGAAGCTCCATGGGACTGAGAAAAATTGCTGTACAGCAGGACATTCTCTGAAATACAGTTTTTGTAGCTTCTCATACCAGAATAAAGAAGCACCCAATTTGACTAGAATTTGTTATATCTGGTATTGAAAGAATACTGCTTAGACATCGACAAAAAGGGGAAAAAATCAATAAAGAAATAAAACGCATGGTTATACATGAGATGCAGCAGAGAATGACAGCTACAAACCCCTCAGATTTGCTTAGGTGTTTGTTCTACCAAGTCTCATTAAACAGGAGAAAAGAATTAAGTTCCCACTGCTGGGACTGTTTCAGAGAGGGCAGGCTATTAGCAGGTCGTGTTACAGAGTGCCTGACTAATTCATTGTGTGTTCATCTCTCTGGAGACCTCTGAAAATTGATGGTGTAACACCTCATGGCAAAAACAGCACTGGCAAAACAGTGCTGGCTGCTCAGCTCACACAGGGAGCTCCACTTCAGCTCTTTGGAGGAATTCTGAAGGTGAATCTCTGTTCAGCCCTGTACAGAGCAGCATAAACTATTTTAAAGCCTCCTTTTAATGGGGACAGGGAGTGAGACACAACTTGTATCCTGGATTTTGTGTGTTCCTGGACTCAAGGACAGTTGTTCTGGGAGTATTCAGGCAATGCTCAGATGTTCCTTTTAAGAGCCACATTCATTGGCTGTCAGTGCTGAAAGGGGTTATGGTTAATGCTGTTCTGCACAACGTGAATGAAGGAAGAAGGGCCACTGCCCTTTGGAGAATGATGTCCTACAGAAGAGCAATGGGAAGACCATGGGTGTAACAGACAGCATTTTAAAGAGGTTTTCAGAACAGCCTTTGTGACACTGGCAGTTTTCTCCCTCCCTGAAGCAGTGCAGATGTTTGGAAAACGGAGCACTCCAAGCCTTCAGCATTTCCAACTGTGGTGTGCAGAGGGAGAGGCTCCCCCTGCTCTGACGTTTGTCTGCACTCACAGCTCACATCAGCCAGACTTCCTCAGTCCTGTGACGTGGTGAACTGCAATCAAACAGAACTGCTTTAACAAAAAAAACTTCATCTCCTTCAAGCCCTGTGGTTTTTAAATGCTCTGCCAGACTTGCACATCTGTTGAGTGAGGAAGTGACCTTGGAGGAGAGTAAGGAGGCTGAAGAAGCTGCTGGGAACAAAGAGATGCAATTACTGATGATGAACTGGTCTTATTACCATAGAAGACTGAAGTTCAAGTCTTGATCTGTGTCATAAGTGAAGAATCAATCTGGTTAATTTTGCCAATAGCCATTCTTCGGAAACCATTTTTCATTACTGCGCAAGGAAGAGCTCTGACCTGAGGAGTGAGAGCATTAACCAGAGCATTTTGGGGCAGCCAACAATGCCTGGGAGCTGCTGCCCTTCAGACCCATCTCCTGACCACAGAAAGCTTTCACAGAGATCCCTTTTGCTTGTGACAACAGCCTGTTTCACACACACTTCATGCAGAGAATCTTAAAAACCCTGCCAATGCTGGAATGCTATTAAATATTAATTTAAGACTGACATAATGGGCATAGGCTTCCTTCCTCTCTTCCTGCAAGTCAAAAATAGTTTTCCATTCAAGAATGATTTTGAAGAAACTATACTATATATACACATGTAGCAGCACAGCCTATCACAAGTTTTTATCAAAAGTGACAAGCTCGTGGCGTGAACATTACGATGTCTTAAAACCTTTCAGCACAAAAGAACAGCTAAAAAGTCCTGAATGACTTTGCTCAGGAGATGGACACTGTGTGTGCTCCAGCTGACCTTACTAATGATCATCCAAGCTTCAAATCTGCTACTAAAGTCTCCGTTGTAAGCAATTATTTGCTTCTGTGCAAAAATGTTCATTTCATGCTCTGTAAACACATCTCCTTGTGAAAGACCAGCCTGCCCATAAAGATTGCTTCTGACAGCCTGCTGACCATCTCCTGCAGCATCTCTTGGAGGCAGAAACATCTGCTCTCCCCTCCCAGAGAAGAGAACACGTTTACAGGTGAGCCATGGACAACGACCTTGACAAAAGGCAGCTGGAGAGTGTTGGCACTTGAGTGAGACAGAGTAACTTGACACTGTAAAATTAAAGACAGAAGCAACTGCTTTCAAGTAGCTGTAATAATTTGTCATAGCATTTAATCAACTAACCTCTTGTGGAAAACATCCCCTCTGCAGTGCTGCTCTCAGGGTAAGGATTCATGGATGACACAGGCTGTGGTAAGAAAAATGGCTTTTTAAATAAAGGTGGAACTGCAGCAGGATGGGTGCTTGTCAAGCTTCAGGGGGAAAAAAGCACCACACTGGTTACCAAAACCAGCAGTAATCAGCAGGCAGATTATTCAGCCCAAACCACAGGCAGCCACACCTAATCCTGAGAGCAGACTCTCCCCATGAGATCATGAAACATGATGCTATATTGCAAGTGTGTTTTGCCCAAGAACATTAGTCTGAATCCCAAATCCATTACATCCAGTGCCAGTTTTGGGTGTCAGCACATGCAAAACCACTGGGAGACAAGCTACATATTTTAAAGTAATATGAAAAAAAAAAAAAAAAAGGAAAAGCAACTGAGAAACTGCCTTCCCAAAACACAAGCTAAATGTTAAATGTTAGATGTGGAAGTTGCCACCTTTCCTAGAAAGGCAAGTGAATCATAAATATGCCAGACATTTAATGCATGGAAACAAGTCAACTTTGAATAATTTTATGCTATTAAGAGATGCACATTGAATATGGACCCAGATCACTTCATAATTCATAACTAACACATACTAAAAGTCAGCCTTGGCATTTCGCAGCAAGATGCCAAGCAGAGTGGTCTTTCAGAGGCATCTAAATTCACTTCACCACGCAGACAGAGCAAGGAAACGCTTTCACCCCTCCTCAGTATCCACCTCAGACAGAAGTGCCACTTCTCTCTCAGTACTTCACACATGGCTTCAACCAGACCTACTTTCCAATGCCTCATGTCACAGAACACTCCAGAGGCCACACATAAAGGGAACTAGTCTTTTTTATTTCTAAGAACAGCTTCTGAAACTTGAAGTAAGCAAAGAGACTTTGAGATTTAAGCGTCCACATGATGCTCCCAGATTAGGAAATATTTATGCATTTCCATAAATTTACCACTGTGCAAAGAGGCAAGACAAGTTCACCATCCCATAAAGCCTAAGCCAGAGCAGTTGACTATTATGAATTATAAAAGCAAAAAGCTCAGATAAATGTCTGTGTTTCAGTAATCCCATTTAGGACAGCTGCTCAGAAGAGCCTACATAGGACTGGATTTTCACAAATTACATTACTGGAGGGAGGACCATAACACTTACTGTAATGATGAGATGTCAATCTTGCCAAAAAGTAAAAAGAAAGATTCTTAGTACATGCAATTCAGTGGAATTAGTGTCCAATTTGCATAACAAAACAAAAATCAAGGCTGCTCTGTACTTTCAAGTAAAGCTAATCTTAGATTGATAAATCCTGACACTTTTGTCCATGGTCTGAAGTAAATCCTTGCAAATTCCTTGAAGGGGTGAGACCAACAATCTTTTTACTCTACACAGCTGAGCAAAACCAGTTTGCTGAATTACACTGCAGTTCTACACACATCACCTTGGGAAGCAGAGCTCAGTTTAAGGCTTTTTTCTTGTCTCAAACCCAGCTTCTCTCATCGATCTGGTTGCAGTAAGTCCCCATCCAGGGCCAAATCAGCACAGTGGAGGGAAAGGTAAACTGGAAGATGGGGGCAAGATCATCAAATTGCCTCTATTACTGAGACAACCTCCATCACAGTCCTCATTAACAGACCTGGTTACTGCATCCTTATTTTTCAGGCAGCAGAGCACATTCAGGCAATTAATTTACTATTCTTCCTGCCATTTCTACCACTCCAAAAATCAAACTTCCTCACACAGGAACATGTATCAATCTCTACCTTCCCCTAACTTTTAGGCTTATCAAACCAAAGAGGTTAAAAACCTTTTGAAGCAGAAATTCCTTCTGTCAAAAGAGAAGGGAAACCTCAGTGCCAGCCTTAAAGGAATCAATAAATAATTATTAGTAGGTGAGAAATTCCACACATTTTTGTCTGCTTAGTACACCTATTTTAACATCTCCAAACAGTTGAATCTAATTATTTGCTGCAATTTTAGCCACCTTCCCTAGATGGAACTTTAAACAGGGACTTGCTTTAGTTTCTAGAACTGCATCCAGCCTGTGTTAACATTTTTAATCTCAGTGACAGTCAAAGAAGAGCCCGATTAAACAACAACTCCACAGTAACACTGTTCTATTTAATCTTCTTTGCAAGCTTCAGAAAGACCTTTGCATAAAAAAAAAAAGACAAAAACAAACCCAAAAAAACCAAAACTAACCCAATGCTGATGTAGTTATAAAAGCTTTCATCACTTAATCCTCTATCCTCTGTAAGAACTCTCCTGACTCTGGAACACTTTCTGCAGCAGCTCTCACTGCAGTAAGCTGAATATTTCCTCCAAGAGGGGGAAAGTCTGAAGAAACTGCACTACATGATGAGTGGCATGGGAAAATCAAATACTTTAACCTCCAAAATTCCTTTAAATGCATTTTTTAAAAAGCAGCAGTTGTTTCAAACAAGCCAAGATATTCCACTTAGACCACAGAGATGAGAAACCACCCCAAATTCCTTCAAGTTAAATGGAAGCCAACCTTCTGCTAGATTCCATCAAAGGTAGGATCATTTTCTTTTCCTTAAGAAGATGCAAGCCAAAGTTCATAGCTTCTATGGATTTCAGAGTATTCAGATCAATCTTCTAAGCGCTCTACAAAAATACTGTGTGCTTTTGAGTGATGTTTCAGAAAATGAACTGTGGCTTGTCTTTTATCTGGAATGTGAGGGATTCAGGCTCCACACACAGTAGAGAAAAAGGACCTCTGATCATAATTATGTTGAGACAGCTGCAGCTGAGGGGCACATACTCTCTTTGAGATTTTTTTCTGATAGAGTTATGGCATGACACCAGAGCAAGCTCAAGAAATGGTGGAAATATCCTGGGTGACCAAAGGAAGAAACTTCTTTGTGGCTCAGGTGATCAACCACTAAGAAAATATTCATATTACCAACATCAACCTTCAATGTATAAACTTTCTTAGTAATGATTTGTAAGCCAAGGAAAAATGTCCAAAATGTCCAACTCAACACATGCAAGCAGTAGCTCTGGACTCTGAACTCAGCACAAGTTCTCCTCCCTGCCAAGGATTTTATACATACATTCTGTGATTTTCCAGAGCCAGCACACAACTGGCAAGCATCAAACCAAACCTCTGCCTGAATGTTTCATTTGTTATAGCATGTTGATACAAAGACCCATTTCATGCTCCTGTACAAACAGAATCAGACATGAAAACTTCTCCTCTTTGCCAGGCACCAGAGAGAGCCTTTGTTCAGCTGCACAAGAATTCAGTGTAACCAGTTCATACTTAAAAACCAGCGTGCAGCAGCCAATGTTCACCGTCCCACAGCATGCAGAGATTTGCTGGGGGGATTATATCTAAGCAGTTTTAAACACTAATGTGAAATAGCAAAATCCAAATCATTAGACCTGCATTTGCTGGGCTCTGCTCCCACCCAGGGCACGGTGCCATGTCCCTCCCCGCAGAGCAGGCAGGTCCCATTGATGCTTCCAGCCCTAATCTGCTCTTGGAATGGCTCCCCAGTGCCAGGCAGGCTCCAGGGATTCCAGGGAGCACAAGCAGGCTTATATGTAAACCAGACCAAGGCTCTTTAGGGGTAACACAGACAGGCAAGGAGATTCCCTTTGGTCACCCTGTGTGGTACAAACTGGATGCATCATTAACCTTTTATACATATAATAAGTACATACCATGTCCTCAAACATCTTTTTACCAAAACAGCTCTCACACACACAAAAAATAAAAAGTTATTGATAACACTTCAGCAATTCCCATTTTCCTTTAAAACCCCATAAAGATTTTTTGCAAGACTCCCAACAAAATTTCAAGGACCACCATTACTTGGTGAGCTGCTAACACATGAACAAGCCCTGTCAGATGCGGTGCCTGTTTGGCACATCCCTGCCTGAAGAGGTATTTCTGCTACCCAGTTTTCAGCCTTTAGTCACTCAGCCTGTCCCCTCAGGACCCCTCCTTCCTCTTCTATTGACCTGAGAGCTGCATTTGGAATCACATGGTAATGAGGTGTCTCCAGCAAAGCACAGATATTTTCCCACTCTCTCTCTCTCTCTCAGGCTATGGAAAAATGAATGTGAATGGTTTATGCAGTGATGAATCAAGCTGTCTGAATTTTGCAAGTCAAGGACATCAGATGCAATTCCCATGTCAATATTCATATGGTCCCTCTCTCCCCACAAAGCCACACATCTGATACAGAAGCAACATTTTGTATCCCATACATATATAGGAAAATGTCCTTCTGGGTGATTCAAAGCTATGCAAAAAAGAGAAGAAGCACAAAAAAAATCTTCAGTTAAAACTATTTACTTCAATCTTGAACAGAGTAAGTGAAATATCACAAGTTTTTGTAGCAGAGGGCCATGCCCTGCTCACTGATGCACAAAACACGACGTTTCCATATGTTTTAATAAATACTTCAATTTTTTTTGCTTTAATGCTGAATTGCTACACCTGTTACAAATTCCATAGTTATATGCCAAGGTACCTTTTCAGGTGTCCACCTTCCAGCATTAGCAGTAGAGGGCCAGTAAATAACACCATGCAAAACCATCTGTGGCAATATTTGTTCCACTCTCCATGTGTGCCTTGACTAACATCTGTGCCTGTCTCTCAAAATAATGTTTTCAGCTAGCAAATCCCCCTGAGAGAGGCAGAAAGTAAATTTTCTTGATTCAGACACTGAACATTTAATTCCTAAAACTTTATTTTCAACATTTCCTTGGAATCCAGTGTGTGTAATATTTAGAGCTGCTGGCTTCCAGGAGACATTTGTCAGAGCCCATTTAGAAGCGATAACTTCTAAAACATCTGCAGCTGGTTATAATGCATCAGGAAAATAAAGTTGTCTGGCCTTAGCACCGTGCCCATGTTTAAAGAAAAAAAAAAATCAAAACCATATGTCTGCTCTTAGTTTAGTCTCAAGTGATTCATATTTCATAAGGTAAGTTACCATTAATTTTTAAACTCCTATGAATTGAATTCTACTAATTGGACTTCTTGGGTTTTTATAAAAATGCTCTAAAAAATAACCCCTTAAAATTCCCCAAATCCAGCTGGTTTTGATTGTACCAGTAAAACATCCATAATCTTTCTGGTAAGAGGAGCAAGCTCCAGAAGTTATCATAAAAGTGCCATGGCTGAAATACCTCCCTTGGCTGCTCCCCCAGAAATAAGTTTCCTGCAATTGTTTTATTCAGCTTATCACCATTATGGGTGCACAAAATGACATCCCTTCCCAAGTAATTTACATTGTGGGTTTTAAATTTAACCTTCATCTCAAATAAATAGTGGCTTACTGCTTCAAAAGAAGTACATGAGAGCAGGGATTTTAAATCAGTCAGGAACCCAGGGCTGACCCAGGTTTCCATTCCCTCTGAATGAAAGCCATTCAAACAAGGTGATGGGATGTTCCTGCTGCAAAGGTCCTTGAGCTGCTGCTCCTATGGCCCTAAACAGGCACTCCTGAATGTAAAGGCTAAAGCCAGCTTAAATAACTTGTGCTACAGGCAGTCAAAAATGTTCAATTTAAATGGCAAATGTTCAGCACAATTTTGTGGCCTCTGAGCACAGCTCAGCATCACTAAGGACACTCCACCAGCCAGATCCAGACCAAGAGCACTGGGAGAGTGATGGAAATTCTCTAAACACACACAGCTTGTCCTCCAGATTGCAGTGAAGTGGTTAAAAAACTACATAAACCTTCCCCAAAAACTCCATCTCCCCAATAATTGTCGTTTTGGGGGTCAGAAAGCAGCAACTGTTCACACAGCCATGACGCTGCCTTGTCTTTTAAATGCAAGCAGCTCTAAACTTCATTTTTACCTCTGGTGCCCTGGAGAAAGCACCTCTCACAAACCAGGCACATCTGTAAAACACTGAAAACCAGAGCAGGAACAGGGGAGCAAGGCTTGTGCTAAAAACCTGACCTTTCTGGGCAAGATGTTTTACAAAGGAATTATCTAGCACAGTGATAGAAGAGGCTGAGCACAATGTATTTTGAGTTCATACCTCCTGTGAAACTTAAGGGAGATAAACAGCCCTGTCAAACTTTGTTATCTTAGGGAAAGAAACGTTTTCTCAGCACCATGGATTAATGCACTCACTGCCTTCACTGCTTAGACTCTGATCTCAGTGCAAAGTTTGTAAGAGCTGCCTCCCATCCTTCTGTGAGAACACAAAAGACATTTAAAGATTTGTCTTCTGTTCCCATGTGCTCCACAGATGCAGTTTCCCAGTGATGCTTTTGCTGACTGACCCCTCAGCAGGCTTTCCCATTCCTTAACAGTAATTGCACAGCAAACCTGGACACAGTCATCCATTCCCTCTGCTGAACTTTTAATAAGGAGAGATAATTGCACAGCTTTTGATCCAGCAGAAGATTGCAGAGCAAACAGAAAACAATTAACATTTCACTTACTGTAAAAGATTTTGGGATGATGTACGTGACAAGGGTGCTCTCTATAACCACACATTTGTTTTCAGGCCAATTTCTAACCTGAAATGCTCTTCCAAATTCCAGTCAGAATTGGAACATCAACTTTATCAGCTCTTTCACAGCTGCTCCTGGGTCCTGGCAAAAGCAACATAAACTGACAAGGTTCTCATTCAATTTTTTTTAAACCTTTTGTAACTTCATAGAGCTGAGCAGCAACATGCCAAAGCAAACTGCAAGCTCAGGAAGGCAGCAGTGCCCTGACTTTACCTTGGAACCAGCAGCCAAGGTTTCCTAACACTGAGTCAAGGGGACACTCATTATCATCTTCCTGCAGAAGTTAACCACACCAGCCAGGAAAAGGTGACAACTCCACTGAAGCTCCTCCAAAATACCTGCAAAATAATCTATGCAGAACTTGGATTTGCAAAGGAAGCAGAAGCAGAGCTCTCTTACAAACATGTATTTTAAGCTAAGGACTTCACTTTACTGCTACAGAAATCCACTTCCCTCCAATACACAGCCTTTTCAGGTTGATACACAGAATATTTCTGGTTGCAGTGTGCCTTTAAAACACTAACATCCTGATTCAAACCCAGACAACAGCACTCAATCCATGTCAGTACATACATCCACAGTCAGGGCAGGGTTTGAGGCTCTCACTGCTATTTTGGTGGCAGAGAACCCTCTCTTCTCACAGAGCTTGGCAGGGACAGACCCAGGACAGCACAGCTTCTCTGTTTTTGGCATTTGTCCCCTTCAGATCACCTCAGCAGCACACTGAGTTCTTGCAGAACCACAGCTGAGGGAGCAAACTTGCCACACAGTGCAATTTTTCTGTATGACACAAAATCTATCACCTATGATCACCCAGTCTTTTAGAAGCAGACACAGGTTCTGCAAAACAAACCAAAAACATTTTAGATGGATGTTAGCCCATTGTCCTGTGCAGCACTACCTGCTCTGACATACCCAGGGATTTTCAAGTGCCCTCCCTGGCACATGAAACTTTTGCTTCCATTGCTGCTGAAGAACCACAGCTACACCATTGCAAAATCCTAAAGAATGACTCAATAGCAATGTCAGTTCACAAAAAGGCAAACTACAGCAAAAACCCCAAACCATTTGTTTATTTGAACTTATCTGTAACCCACAAGCAGCACAGTATTACTTTGTAACTCATAACAGGCAGTAGATCAACTTTAAAAGGAATGTACAGCCAGCTTTGAAAAGACTTCTACAAAATGCCTGGAACATTTTAATAACTTAATTCTGACTTAGAGAAATCTTTAATTAACAGAGTGTTTAGAAAGCATTTTCAGAACAATCTGGAATCCTGTGGAATGTGTTAAGGCCTCCAAGGGAGCCTGTTCTGAGATCAGTCATGACTTAGAAAGGGAAAGCAGCAGTCAGAAACAGCCAGCATCATCCAAACCTGAACACAACTCATCTGCTGTGCTGGTATTTGCCTCCAGGATCACCCCTGCCACTCTTTTATCACTTCATTTCAGCAATCTGCCCTGCTTTTTCCACAAGATGGCATTACCCAAATCACAGCCATACAGGACTTGACTTACAAGAATTAACTGCTGCTTACTTTTGCACCAGCAAGCCACTGCTAATCCATGCTCCCGCAAAAAAGCAAGTGAATTAGGTCAGGGGAGCTTAAGTGTTGCATAGCACCTTATATCCAGAGCTCAGACAGCCCTCCCTCACCCAGGAGCAGACAACAGTAAGTCAAGTCCAGATGGCCAAAGGGTCTTTGTCTGGACACCAATGAACTTTCATTTACTCTTTAAAGAAGGCTTATGTCTTGAAATGCCTTATCAAGTACTTATTTAGAGGAGATTATACCCTGCTGGGTGCTGTTTTGTAACTTCTTTCAACTGTAACCTTTCCAAAGTACAGCCAGTCCCCTTCCAGCAATAGAAATGATGATAGAAATAGATGGAGCAGCAGAAGCTACAGCATAGACAACTTTCTCTTTCTGAAAGCTGCCCATCCAACACACACCACTGTTTCTGGATGGCGCCTTACACTGTCAGATACCAAAACACATCAGTGTTTACAGTTTGTTATACACACACAAAAATGTTTACATGACAGACATTTCCTCTTGAGCTGCAGACCAGGAGAGAAACCAGAGCTATTCTGAGACATGAAAGCTTGAGAGAGGTCACACAATGATCACCTCAGATCATCACTGGTGCTAAGGCCAGACAACTTTATTTTCCTGATGCATTTTAACCTCAGAGTGCTGCTTTAGCACAGCCACCTTCTGCCTCAGCTGCACACTGACCTGCTGAGAACAGATCCCATCCTGGAGCTGGGTGGGAGCCTTGGGAGCAAATATTCAACCCCACAGACTTGAAACACCCCCTTGGTGACTCCACAGTGAAAAAACTGAGGCCACTGAGGCCATTCCCTTAGCACAGATCAGGAGTTTTTGTCAAGCGCTGTGTCACAGCCACAGGATGCCAGCTCTTAGCACACAGCCAGCAGCTTTCCTGTAGTTAGTGCCAAGTGTTTGCCCATCACAGCCCACTCTGGCTGCTGGGTTTGGGATTAGGATGCTGCCTGAGGAGCAGATGAAGAAATGGATGTTTCTAAATCCCCTTGGAAAGCTGTTCTGCAGCGTGTTTGCTGCAGAGCCTGTTTGATGCTTCCACTGCTCTGGCTGCAGATCACAGAAATCTCTGACACACTTGTCACAGGTCACCCAAGCCCATCCTGCAGACCAGCAAGGAGGAAATTTTCATAACAAACTGAAGCCAAGATTACTTTGAACCACAAAGGACACTTAAAACTCAAGGAGCTTCAAGAAACTAGGTGATATCTGCAACTGCTGTCTCTCCCTCCCTGCTCTTTCAAATATTTCTTCATCTTAAGATCTTTTGGAAGAGGTTCACTGTTACACAAAGAGTTCAGCCTCATTAGGTACTGAGCAGAATTGCTAAAGTCAACATGAAATGCACAGACCCAGACATGCAATTAAAACCTTGGATTACATTTCATTAAATTTTAAGAGCACACTATAACCCATCAGATTTCAGGGTCTTGTCTGCCAACCATTCTCCTCTTCTGAGGAGCTGCTGAGAGGTTTTAGAGGCTTTAGAAGCTTTTCACCCTGTGATTTCAAACAGGATCCAGGTGCATGATCTGATCTCATTATTTAAATCCTGCCCCTTGCAGGTTGCACACACACTGAATGGTGATGGTTTACAGGCTGCTCTTGTTCAGGGAGGCAGAAGAGAATCCCAACTGCATCATCCAGCAGCACTGAGCACAGGCCCAAACTCATTTATGTCAAGCTGACAAAGTTCCTAAGCAGGATGGAAGGAAATTTCCTTTGGAATTCTCTTCCACCTCCTGAGCAGAGATCAGTGCAGGTGACGAACAAGCCCACATCACAACACATCACCAAGAGCCACAGCTCCCACCACCCTCAAGCAGAAGAGAAAAACCCCAGACTGTGACTGCAGACACAATGTGAATCCATTTCAAATGGATCCAACTTGCACGAGCTTGAAAACCTTTTGCTGAAGACACCAAGTCATTGTGAAGCTGTGACCCCCAAATGAGGTAAGCTGCTGCTCCTCTTAAATGTTTACATCTTTAACAATTGTAAGGAAGCAAAAAATGAATTGTAATCAAGGTTTCAAAGCCAGTTCCTTTCACAGCTCTGACAAACTAAGGAAGAGGAAATTGGATCCAAGAATCTCATGCCTGAGCCAGCAGATTCAAGTATGAAACAATGACAGAACTTAGAGACACCACACATCAGACTGAAAACACCAAGATCTTTAAACACTGGATTCAGTCACCAATGAAAATCCAGATGTCCCTTTCAGAATCCATGCAGTACTGGTGACACAGTACAAAAATCTAATTATTGCACTGCTGAGAAGCTCCTTTTTTTTGGTACAAGTACCAGCAAACAATCCAATTTTTAAGATATTTTCTACAGAGCAAATTTAGGTAAGGAAAATAAATATATACTTTCAGTTTGGGTTACTTTATAGGAAACAGTCTGCCTTTGGGTGCTTTATTTTCTCCTTGCAGATTTCTGACTAGGCCTCCTGTGTGCTACAGAAATACAAATCAAATCTCATGAAGCCTTCACTTTTCCCTAAAGGGCCCAAATAATTTAATTCTGTTTTTCCAGTTATCTCAAGAGTTATTCAAAAGCAAGAACTTTACATGTTTTTTTCGAAAACCAGACCTAAAGTCTAAGCTTTAAAAAACACTTAAATATGAGGGAAAACTTTGCAAAAAATAAGTCTAAATCAGGTAAATCACAAGTGTAGTGAGCTGATGACAGTTATTTTATAACTTGCATTTATGAATGTTGCTTGGCTTCTTGCATGATTTCTTTAAATATTAATAGCCAAATGTTTAGTTTGCAGCAGCAGTTGAATTTTGATACCAGTTAGGTAATTCTATGTAGCAATCTAATCTATTATTTTTCCAGTTTTCAAGGATTCTCTAACCTCTTCTGACTTCCCCTAATACAAGTTGTATTGAGCTGCTCTGACAAAAACATTTCAGAGGGAAAAACTAGCAGTTTTCACAAACAAATACTGGCAAAGTTCAAGTACAGGCATCAATTGTGATAAAGGGAACAGAGCATTTTCATTTTCTTCCATTTATGTTGAATAGCAAAAATTTTGGAGCACTCCAATCTCGAGTGACAAGATATGAAAAACAGGGTGAGGCAGCAGAACATTTTTACAGCACTTGACTGATGACTAACCTATGATGTCAAGGGCTAAATATACAAGAAACTTGAAAAATCACAAGGCTGTGCATCTTGCAGCTCAACTTCCAGCTTTGTGTTTCCACAGTGGGGTCTGTGGGCACTTTCAGGATCCCATTAAACAGCTGGGTAGGACAGTTGTGACAGTGTTCACAGGGGTCTGAGGATGAGGGAAGAGATGAGGATCTGACTCCATGTTTCAGAAGGCTTGATTTATTATTTTATGATATATATTATATTAAAACTATACTAAAAGAATAGAAGAAAGGGTTTCATCAGAAGGCTAGCTAAGAATAGAAAAAGAAAGAATGATGATAAAGGCTTGTGGCTCGGACAGAGTCCAAGCCAGCTGACTGTGATTGGCCATTAATTCGAAACAACCACATGAGACCAATCACAGATGCACCTGTTGCATTCCACAGCAGCAGATAACCATTGTTTACATTTTGTTCCTGAGGTCTCAGCTTCTCAGGAGAAAAAATCCTAAGGAAAGGATTTTTCATAAAAGATGTCTGTGACAGACAGGCTTTTCATTTTCACCTGGTGTACATTTACGTACAGTGGTGCCTCTATATTGCACACAAATCACTTGTAGCAGTTTGCACGTTTTGGTGCCTGCAAAGAACACAGATATTTGTTATTTTGGATGGTCAAAGCAGGGAGGCAAAGTCAACTGAGGGCTGTAGCTACTGCACTGCAGCTCTGGAGTGAAAGCTGCCAGTGATGCTGGAGAGGGGCAGCAGGGCTCCATCCTCGTCCTCTTCCTCCAGCCCAGGAGTTGAACACAAACACCCAGAGACCCAGAACTTGGGGCTGAGAGCTGTGTTTGATCTTAGCACCCTTCACAAGGTGGCTCTGGGGGGAGAAGGAGCTAACAAACGCCACCCCAAACCCAAATATGAGCACACACCTCATGGGCTTGACTGGAGCCAGGATGTCAGGTCTGGAGACACTCAGCTGGTTTTCGGGCATCATTCTCTGCCTCAGCCCTCAAATCCACAAAAAGGGGTGGGTGGCAAAAGTCTCACTTCCCGAGGTTTCCAGTTCACCCTGAGCAAACAAATACCTGCATTATGTAACACCTGCAGAATGCAAACAGGGATCGATTCAAAGGGAAAACAGCTTTCTACATGAAGAAGAAATTAAGGGGAACACACAGAGAAAGACAGCAGTCATCCTCTCAGTTAAACCTCAGTCATTTGGAAGACAGCATGTCAGCTACATACAGACATCCCTAAAAATAACTATTTTCCATTCCTACCCTAAACCTGACCCATAAACCACTACATTTCTCACGTTCTGTCCATTCAGCTTTTTCTTCACACAACCATATTTCTTCCACTTCATCCTGCAGCACTGGTCCCACTAATCACTGACATATGCTCCAGCACAGAGTATTTCCTCTGGCATGCTCTAAAAAGAAGCACTGTCACCAGAGCAATATAAGTGCTGGCAAATATGGTCTGTCAGGTTTTGTTTTCAAGGACTATAAAAATAGACTTCACTGCATTAGGCTTGAAAACTCATACCCTCTAGAAATAATTTCTAAAACAAGTTTTCACATGACTTGTTATTGTTTTCGAGTATCCAGAGAGAAAAATCTGTTCTTTTCTATTTAATTTCACATTTTCAGGTTAAGCCAATATTTGAGTTCTACTACACAACTGACAATTCCCAGCTAATTTATCAGCAATGCCAGTGCTCTCTGCTCATGTATTCATGACAATTCATAACTTCTCAGATGCATTTCTACCAGGAGCAGCCACTTATTATAAAAATATCAGCACTTGAAAAGCCACAAACCATCAGTTGTTTCCACGGCTTAGGCCTTTCACCCAGGGTGATTGGTGTAAGTTTATGCTGATAACAGCTTTGGCCAAGATGCACAGAAAAGGATGTTGGCACAGATTGAAATTCAAGACATTTTCTTGTTGGTTTGAAATTGCTTTGCCAAAGACTCTTTTGTAATCAGCAGGCCCAAGTTCCTATTTGCAGAAAATATGGCAGTACAATGAATGAGGACTTGTTATGTTTTATTTTACAGATTTTACACAGGTTCTCTGCAGCAGTCAAAAGCAAGGATAACAAGTAGGACCTTCACACATTGCAGATAAGACTTTTCCCATCTCCCATAGCAGAGCACACAATTCACATCTGAAGATCAGAAACAATCTGGGGCACAGTGGGTCAAGAATCACATTTCCAAAAATCAGCTGCAACAGCAACAATGATAACCTGGATGGTTCTCTGGTCTCCATGCACATAACCAGATACAATTCTGCCAGTTTCTACGTAAATATCCCAGGTCTTCCAATACTTTGCAGATATTTTTAGTTTACTTCCATGCCCTCAGTACGAAGCAAGCAAAATAATCTTGAGAAATTTCACTCCAAACACTTTAACAGTACCAATATAACTTCTTCACTGCTGCAAATAAGACCTGTGAGCAGATGCTGGTTTTCTGAAGGGAGATTTTTTTTTTCTAGGCTAAATTAGTACCTTGAATCAGTTTCCAAAACAGCAACACACATAAAAAAATAGGCAGCATGCAGCAGCAAGATATCCATAGGAGTTTTAAATATTTCTGACACAGCCTGAGAATCAAAGGGAAGTGACAGCCCAGAGTGTATTTGGTGGATCAGCAAAACCAACATGCAGGAGTGGAAAAAAGGAGTTATTCCTTCCTACTTGGCTATCACACATAAAACACTGGCAACAGGCCACCAGGGAGATAAATGAGAAAACAGAAAATAATCACAGGGCTCACTTCTTTTTGAGATCCTGAACAAGCCTGTTACACAGTGGCTAACATGGATGGACAGGGTAAATTTAAGTTACCTTCTGTAATGTTACAGAAAATTACTTCCTTGCCCAATGGAAGCCCTTTACAACATCATTATGTCTTATTTATCTAGTTTTTGGGGTTCTGATTTTCTTCAGTGATGGAATATATTTTGCTTGTATTTATCTGAGCTGAAATTACAGTCTCTAAAGAGAGCCACTTCCAAGAAAGCAGAGTAAAGATTAAAGTCAGTCTGAGCAGAAGTGAAGGAGCTGCTTACTCTTTTAAAAATATTATAAAAACCCCCAAAAAACAAACAAAAAGAAATCTTATGGGATGCCAGTCCTGGTTGTGGTTATTTTTATCCCATACCCTAGATCAAAGTCACTAAGATTCTTATTTTTCAAAGGAACATCATACTCTAAGACATCTTTGAAAACTTTGGTCTAAGTGTTAAGAACACTCCAACTCTGTTTCACCTGTTTTATTTATTAAGAAACAGCTCATGCTTACTAATCCCTGTGAACATTTCTTCCTTGGACTCCATCTGAAGGATGGGAAACATTAGGGAAGCTCGAGAAAGGAAAAAACATAGCTCTTTGCCATCATGGAGAAAAAATGTTTCCTTGCTAGTGTGATCTACTTGGTAAAAACAACCTCCCAAATGAATCTGAACACAAATAAAGGCAACTTACAGAAAAACAAGGCTATGTGATCTTCCACTGAGAAAAAACAAGACTGGCTACTAGGGGGATTTAAATATTAGGTCTTCTGAATAATCATAAGCAGACAGAGAACGAAACGACTTTGCTTTGCAAAGTCACCTTAGCTTGCACACACAGCTGCAAGCAGAGGATTTCAGGCTTTAGGGATCAAGCAGAGCAGAACTTTTCATAGCAACTTAAGCTTGTAAAAAAGCCCCAGTTGTTCAGGAGGGCTGAGGCAAGGCAGCTCCGTGTGGAGGAGGGACAGCTGACAGTGTTTGCAGATAAGATCTGGTGAAGTCCCAAAACATCACAAGACCTTGACTAACAAACGCAAAATGCCAATCCAACCAGATTTTTTTGAAAGGGAGAGTATTCAAACAAGAAATTCCACGCATCCAGAAAATGAAAACTCTTGCAGGAGACAGACTGATTAACTGTTATTTTGTGAATCTTTTTATTTTTATGACCAAGTAGTCTGCAGCAGAAAGACAGGCTTCATTTGCAGGCATCCAAGTTTAAGACACGAGTTCTTTTTGTTTGAAATTTAACCCCTTTGCTGGTCATTATTTTAGTAAACAGCTGCATTTTTCGTATATTAAAAAAAAAATCTGATATGCCTTCTGGAAGTTCCACTTCAGCAGCTGCCTTGTGATCTGCAACCACAAAGAACAGGACAAGTTTTCTCTTTGAAAGCTACATCAGGGAAAGGTGTCAGGTCACTGTTAGATCAGCTACACACTGCACACACATGAGAAATACACATTAGTGGTGAGGGGAGATGCTTTGATCAGGAATTAGTTACCTCTGGGCAGAAGCAATTTGCAGCCTAACAGGGGAGGATGTCAGCATTCACTGTTTTTTCAGAGACAGGGTTTAGAAGTTGCTTTCTGCTACTTGTGCTAATTGCAAAGGAAAAAGGTATTAAGGCTGAGAAATCAATAAGAAATTGAGACTGGAAGACGCAGCCATCTTATTTGGTGACATTAAGAGTGAGCTTCTCCACCAAGCTGGGCAGCACAACACAGTCAAGCCTTCCTGAACTCCATCCTCCCTCCCTTCCTTTGCTTTCTATTTCTGGCCAAAGGAAGAATCAAAATATCCACATGAGTTACATGAGTTTGCTTAAATCAGGGTTTCCATTTTAAACCCTGGAGTTCTCTGAATGTACTCATGAGGGAATGATTTGCAGTAGAGCTGGCAGCCTGTGTTTCCAGAAAATGACAGGGGGGCTAAATAAAACCTTTTTATTCTTGTGAGCTACAGAAGACATGCCATTAATGGACATCAGCTTTAGGAAGATAACTCAGCAAAGTGGGAAGGCATGAAGCAGCATCAGAGGAAACTCTGAATGGGACAGGAGAGATTTTGTTTGTAATAAAATCAACAACTTTTCTACTGAAGCAAGTTCCTCCCTTGGATATTGGTCGCAGCAGAGCACTGCTGATGCTCCACTGTAATTGTGGTTTAAAAGCCTTAATTATAGATATATGCTCCAGGGAGCTCTCTTATAACCTAGAGCTAAGATTAGAGAATATGGAGGAACTGCAAAAAGGAAGAGAGGTAATTATTTAGAAAGAAAAGCAAACTTAAGCACCATAAACTGGTAGACCTCCCTTCTTTGAAGCCGCAAGTTAAAGCTTTATCAAGTTTATACAAGAAACAATAAGGAGACATGTCAAACAACTCATTTCTTGTATTTTAGGGGGTGCAGAGCTGCCAGCAGATCTCAGACACAGCAGAAGTTAACTCTTCTACCTAGGCATTTGAAAAGGAGGACTGCCTGGCAACTCTTTGTGCTGGTATTGATTTACTGATCTGTAGCTTTCTCCAATCGTTTGCCAGGCCCTGTAAATCTAACAAAAGAGGCAGAGTCTGACAAGTCAGCCATAATTTGATATCCACTACTACTTATATTCTTAACAAAGCTGTGTAGATAAACACTCCATTCCTTGTTGCCTATCCATCACCCATGCAGGATAACACAAATGCAGGAAATACCACCACGGGTGTTGGTTACACTGATAAAAAAGATACCATTGCCACTGAGGGGCCAGGCTTCATGTGGAATAAAGCAGGACCAGCAGCACTTACTGGCTCCCTGAGCTGTAAGAAGTCATGACCTGAAGGGAAAACCACAAGCACACTCTTCAAGAGATAACAGAGAATAATGAAGTTTTTTCACCACCACCAAGACAAAAGGCAGTCTGAAAGTAGAACACGAATTTTTAAAATTAGAAAGTGGGGGCTATTATCCCTGGATTTGGAAATTAAGCACCACACTGTTACACTCTTGGAAGTGACTCAGGCACCAGAATTTGTTCAGGAGTCTGTGAAACATGATAAACAGATTCACACTATCCCTGAACTGCCAAAAATCCCCACCGACAGCTTTGGTTCTGCAAACAATCTGGGGCCTGAAGGCAAGATAGAATGTCATTTATACAACTCCCTAGAAGCACAGGAATCCCAGGCCAAGCTGTATCCAGAAGAAATATCCAAGTGGCCAAATTGCACTAGCACTGACCAAAATCCCTCTGTCCAGGGACTGGAGATCAGGCTAAGACAAAGTGCAAATGCCAGGCAGAAAGGCTATTCCTGATTTGATTTCAGAATAGGAACAGAGAGCAAATTAAATTAACAGAAAGTAACTATTCCCAATCTAGCTCAGTCTGACTGAAGCAACATTGAAATAATATTTAAATGAATGACTGTTAAAATAATCATTAATGTCTGCTTGCCATCACAGCAGACAGTTTTTAATCCATTCAGCCTTTCCAGTTTTCTATACACAAGGAAGCAAATACAGAGTGGCAGGAAGGGAAACTGCAGCCCTTTTTCTTTTCCTAGTGACACCTGTACCTGTATTCAAACAGGGAGTGGAAGGTGGCACTATATAACAAAGTCTGGTTGATAACATTTTTCTGCCTAATTTCACCAATCCTCCTCACTGGTAATAAGTAACTTCCTGTTAGTTTTTCCAGTCCTCTTAAGTCAAATACCTGGTAGTTATCTGCCAGGAAATCTGTAACTGTGGTTGCTCTTAAATCAGTTGTCTCTTGCAATTTGATTAATATTCTTTCAGCAAAAGCACACAGCTCTGGAGATCACCACATGATTATGGTTTTCACCAGTGACCTACAGCACAGTCCAGATGCCAGGAGCCAAAAAGTTTTGCAGTAGAAATTTTCCTGCCACAAAGAAAGGTCATCATTGCAGCAATTAAGTGCATATGAAGCACGTTTGAACAGTGAAACAGAACCACTTTTCCAATAACAGAAGGACCTGCTCAATGATGAAGAACAAAGTACAATAAACCATTTATTTTCACACAGCATAGGAGACCTACAATACAGCCCATTTGTTCATCCAGTTCTGTGTTGCCATTACAACAAAGATCACCACAATGAGACCTTGAGTGAAGGCCACTGAAAGCTCCACTTTCTTTATAAACATATTTTCAAATTCTACTTTGCACTTTACAGCTGTGAGATGGTTTAGACGCTTCACTTCAGCTCCCTTTGCCAACCACAAGTGCAGGACATGCTTACCTAGCTCAGGAAATCCTGCTCACTTCACAAGTGCACTCACTCAAGTGATAAACTTCAGAGCAGCCCACACTCAATCAGTCACTTAAATTAAAACAGACTTGTTCAGCTGTAGCACCTGCACTCCAGTCCTTAGATGCCAATTGTTTTATGCTTACTTACAAAACAAGCTTTTCAAAGTTTCCCTTGACAGCAGCTGATGAGTGCCTGGCAAACACAGCAGTGCCCAAGAGCTCTGTGGGGCAGCAGCAGGGTTTGGGACATGACCAGAGGAACCTGTGAAGCACAGCAAGCTGGCTGCCCAATTCCCTTCTGGCTGGCAGACAGCACAACAGGGTTTCTCTAATTTTTCCCAAGTCCCTCTCCTCCCTTCTGTTATTAGAAAAGTGGTTCTGTTTTGCTGTTCAAACATGTTTCATATGCGCTTAATTCCTGCAATGGCGACGTTTCTTCGTGGTAGGAAGATTTCTACTGCAAAACTTTTTGGCTCCTGGCATCTGGACTGTGCTTTAGGTCTTCTTTATTAGTTTTTTCCAACCACAGCACAATGCTGACAAATCTTGACAAGCTCCCAGCTGCCCCCAGGTCAGAACAGCAAAGCCCATCCTCTTCCTCAGATGAGGAGGATACCAGCAGCATCACTCCCCACTCATCACCAGGGCTGCATTTTCAGCCATGCTAGCTGGAAACTTTAGGCTCACTGGCACTAAAGCCAAAGTTTATCACCCCAAACTTTCCAACAGCAGCACCCTGCCCAGGCATTTTTCAGTCCCGAGTTTGCAGTTGGTTTCTGATTGCCAAGGAAGCAGCAGGAGGGTGTACCCCACATCACTCCAGCCAGCCGGCAGCAGAGGGCACCACACAATCACCGATGTGATTTATACACTTCCATCATGCTCCCGAGTTAATTTATAGAGCACAAATTACTGCTACAACAAGCTACAGGGCGACTCCATAAAGCATTCATCATATCAGATAAAAACGCACTGCCACCAAAGGCAGCTCATTTGCTACAGTGCTTTCAGCCAGCAATTCAAAGAAAAACCTTCCAGCTTAGCATCTGAGCTCAAAAACCACATTCCCAGAGCTGCAGGTTTCACACAGCGAGGATCTCCAGCCTGACCACAGAAGAGCAGAACAGCAGCTCTGCAGAGCACTGAAAGCCACATAAACACTTGCATTAGCCCAAACACAAGCCACCAGCCCACAGCCTAACTCATCCAGGGTTTACACACTGCAAAGCTACTTCCACATCAATTAAACATTTGGGCTGAGGATGCTCAGCAGCCTCTGAGGCAGACAGCAGAGATCCAAGAGACAAAAGGAATAGCTGCATTCCTTCTGCTCCTTCCTACCCCCACACCCACAGATCGTATGTTTTTACTTATTGAATAGTTGTTAAAAAAAGAAAAAGATGAATCTACAGAAAAGTCAATCTGCATTCCATGAGCACGCTGAGACTCACGTAGTGATGAGCAAACAGCACAGTCACGAAGTCAAAGCAGCTTCTAAGCTGTCAGCAGAAACACTTCAGTGCCACGATGCCACCGGCCCCATTTGATGCCAGACCTGTTACACACCCCAGGAAAAAAGGACAAAAAGAACTTCCCAGATCATCTCCTCTGCTGAGCACTGCACAGAGTGACAGAGGCCACTTCTGAGCACACAGCAGTTAAGCAAGGACTAACTCAGAGCTCCAGCTTTTCCAAGCCGATCTGCAGCACGACCTTGAGGCCAGGACCTTGCTGACTTCTCTGCATCTCTCCTCTGTGCAGGGAGAAACACCCACAGAGCTGCAAAAGAACAAACCCAAAGGCAGAGGAAAGAGCAGATACCTCACCCTCCTTATTAAAGCAAGACACTATTTTCAGCCACCATAATGTTTCCCCTGAACATGTAAACACAGAAGCAATTAGCTGCCTAGGCACTTCCGCACAAACCGTTTAGAATAATCTTCCCTGGAATATATTTACATCGTTTCTGATTGCTTAATTTTCTGTCACATTTGTTTCGGGCACTAGAAAGACTAAATAAAGCCAAATCACCTATAGTGATGCATATATTGCCATGTTATTGAAGGTAACATGCAGCACAGACAGAAAACAAAAACTCTTGCCTGGTTTCAAATTTCAAAATTTTAGCAATAAGACAAGGTTCTATGAATTGTTTTATAGCTTTAATTCAGCTGTTTCTTAAAACGTTTCCCCCTCTTCTGCTTTTACTCTGAGGGATAGAACTACTGACTGAAACAGCAGACACCATTTAAAGAGAAAGAATGAGCCTGGACAGAGATTTCATTGAAAAGCTCAATTCTGAAGTACATAGGAAATGTCCTCAATTCAAAGATTAGCCTGCACAAAAAGGCAAATTAAAGCCAGAAACAGAAGAAAATCTTTTCTGACTGCTCTGAATATATTTTTTCATTATATTCTCTGCTATCATCTGGAGTTTTTGTATTAAGGAGTCAGCTCTTTCGAAAGGCTTCAGGAACAAGAAGAATATTCAGACAAACAGCATATTCATTGACAAGCTGGAAGTTGATTATTAAGTACAAAACCCATGAATGCTTGTTGGGACCAAGGAAGGGAGGCTGGAACCATTGATTGTGAGGATACCCAAAAAACTCTCTGCAGTCAGCTGGCAGATACCTCTATGACAACAGTAAAACAAACCCACACAACTAAACAGAAAAACAAAATCACATTTGAGTTGTTTTTATCCTGCTTCATCTGAAATTATTTTTACCAAGACAGCCTGTTGTCCTTAAGGCTATGTTTTCCCTAGCTCAATGTAACTAGAGCTATCATTGCAGGGCCAAGTCATTCAAAAAATAAGCTCACAACACAAATATATCTTCACTCACAGACCCCCTGCAGCCCATAACTCCACGTTAATTAGACTGGAAGATGAAGCCTTCAGCCTGAAACCCAGCAGCTCTGATTTACACTAGTGCAGAGAGGTTTTACTGCGAATTTTCCTGCAAGCTGCACAGGCGTTTCCTGCCCAGCTCCACACACCATCAAAACAAAAGCAGATCTCAAATCACTGACAGCTGCCATACTTTACAGAGACATAAAGAAAAATGGAGCAGGCATTGTGTACAACACGGGCAGCTCAGGATAGCTGAGCACTGAGATCACTGCAAGGACACAGAAAGCAGCAGAGATGCTGCCTGGCTTACACCTGCCCAAAGCCTACAGTACAAGGACAATTTCGGAAGACCAAAACCATAAAAGCCGACTTGCCACTTTGAAGCCTCCTAAGAATAATTACCAACTTTCTCCTCATTACCTCTAGAGGACACATGATTTTACAAAGGTCTTCATTTCACCCTAACACATGAAGATATGGAGCAGAGCTTGGTTTTTACCAGTCATGCAAAACAGATTCCCTGCATCCCACAGAAATACAAGCACAAGGCAGCAACATCAGGAACTCCAGGCATGTAATGATCACTGTGTGACCAAGTCAAAAGGACTTCTGCACAGATTTGAGGATCTGCTGCAAATTAATGTTTTGTGACAGGCAACAGCTGATCCCTTTCCCCAGCAGCATGGGACATGAGCATGGTTTTATCCAGACTTACACTAAAAAGCTTGAATTTGAAAAAGCGTTTCTTGGGGGAAAGAAGAGCTCAGTCCCAGTTTGAGTACAGCTCTTTGAGAGCCTTCTCTCCCTCAGAGCAGAAATTGTCACAGCAGGTTTCTCCACCTTTACGGTGCAGTTACAGCAGGAAGTCTCCAAGGAGGGAAAGATTTAGACGAATAAGAGTTTTAAGTGGTTTTGAACAAGCAGAGCCTTTTAGAATGGCAGCTGAACTGATAGTTACACAATGACATTTCAAGCTTTCAAGTCCCAATCATTCTTAATGGCACAAAGCTAAACCCAGAAGGGGACAAAGCTATTACACAGCCAAAAGTAAGGGCAGCTAAACTGTGCTTCCAAAACGTCTAATTTGGGTGATCCAGCCTTCCTGACTCACTCGCCGCACAGACAGGTTTGGCTGTGAAATTTACTACTACACCAGTGGGACAAGAAAGGAACGCAGCCATGTGTTGCAACAACCTCAGGCCACGTATCCGGCGGGCATCCTCTGCCTCTCAGGAAGAGTTATCCGCTTTTCCCAAAGGAGCATCGCTGCTCTGGCACGATCCGCCAGCTCCACCTGGTCCTCCCTGCGAGCCCTCGCCCTGAGCTCTGCGGGAGGCAGAGTAACAGGTGATGTTTGCTTCCCACACCCTTCCAGGGCAGGTAAGGAGAAAAGGCACGGAGGCACACCCTTGGGAAGCGGAATCGCCGTTCCTTTCTGTGCACGGCTGGGACCAGCCCTGCCTCGCTCCTTGGCGCAAGAAGCAAAGACCTTGCTTTATTATTCCCTTACCACGCTCAGCCGAAAAAAGGCGAGGAGACCCTCCCGTGAATTGCCAAGAAAGTACTCGCGCTGGTCCTTCTCCTCCGGCACAGGATACACAAACCAGCTCCTTCCCGGGGACCACCGAGCCCACCTGGCTTCCCTCCCTTGCCCCATCCTCTTATGGGGGTGGCTGCCGCTTCTCGCTGCACCCTGTGATGGGAAGGGTCGCGCCCAGCCCCGCGCCACGGTGGATCCCATGAGAGCCCCCCGACCCTCGCCCGGCGGATCCCACCGGAGCCCCCCCAGCACACCCAGGGCCGTTCAGCCCCCCCAGCCCCACCACTCACCGGCGCCTCGCCGGCCGCTGCCCCCGCGGCGGCCGCCCCGTCCCCGCCGGCCGCGCCGCCGCCCTCCAGCTGCCGCTCGCGGTACAGGGACCAGAGCCCCACGTTGGGCAAGAAGACGAGGGCGGCCAGCGCCAGCCCCACCGCCTGCAGCAGCCGCTTCTGCTTCCGCCGCATCGGAGCGGCTGCCGGGCGCGGGCCGAGTGGCGGGAAGGGGCCGAGGAGCCGCGGGCTGAGCAGGGAGCGCGGTCCGGCCGCCCCCGCCGCGCTCCCGGAGCGCAACTTTCGCCCGCGCTCGGCGGCAGCGCCGGGCGGCAACTCCGGCACTTCCGCTCCGCTCGCGCGGGGGGCGGGGCCGCGGAGACCCCGCCCACCGCTCGGGGAGGCCCCGCCCCGCTCCCCGCTCATTACCCTGCGCTAATGACCCTCCGCTAATGAGCCCCGCTAATGACTCCCCGCTAATGACTCTCTAAGAACGGCGCTCCCAGGGTGCCGCGGCACGGCGGGGTGTCTGGCGGAGCGGCATTCGAAGCGGCCGTCGGTGGTGGGGAGGGGGTCACGGTGGTTAATTGGCTTAAAACGCCTTAATGAGGGAGGGACCCCTTAGATGGGAGTGGGGCTGGGAGAAGCGGGGCAGGCTGAAGGATTAGGGCTGCAAATGCTCCCCAAAAGGTCCGGGTGGCCCCCACGGGCACATAATAACCGGGGGACATCAGTCTCCAGCAGGGATGGAGATGCCATCGAAGCATCCCTCCAAATCCATCCCCATCCCTGGTTCGCTTTAAAAAACACTACTGTTTAGCCGGACAGCAATTAAGTGGCTTCAACTATAATGAAAACGACATAATTTGGAGGCACGGGATAGTGTTTGAAGGGTGTTTTTAGGGAAAAAAGCAATGGCGGCACGGCTTTCCCCGGAATGGGGAGCGGATCCGTGTCCTCAATGAGGAGGGGCAGCCCCGGCGCTCGCTCGGGAAGATGCTCTGCCAGCAGAACAGCCGTGAGGCTCGGCTGTGTCAACAGCAAAGCTCTGACAATCCGCTGCCCTGCTGGGCACGGGGAAAAGAGATATTAGTTCTCTTCCAATGCAAACCCCCGCGGGGAAATACCGAATTTCCTGGAGCGACAACAAAAGGAGACCATCACGCACCCCAGCATTTGCAGCTCCTGTCACCCTCGCCCCACATCAGCAAGTGGATTTAAACTTAAATAAACTTCCATAACCCACTAGATGGCATCTTCTAGCAGATTTCAGTGCCTGCTGCGAGAGGCAAATTATCAAGGAAAGCATTTAATTTAGAGAGCAGGTTAGGGTTCCTAAGTCTAACTACACGTTAAGGCAGCTTGCACTTTCATTTTAATTATCGATGAGAATTTGTCGCCAGCTGATTTCCTTAGCAGAAGTGTTAACGCTTCCATTGTTTCTCCGTGGGTGGAGAAGATAGCGACCCGTGAAATCCCTTCACTCCTGCTTTAGAGCAAAGCGTATTCCCTTTATCATCGCTGAATCACCTCCGGCAGTGCAGAGACTCGGGCTGCTCCTGAATAATGCATAGCCGCTAAAATTGTACAACAATAAAGCTACATATACATTACCTGGTGCTGCGAGAATCCGGGCTGGAAAGCTACAATACCTCTGATTTAATGCTGCAGTGCCAGTGTGCTGCCATATGGACCCTTATAATAACATCCACATCCCCTTACCTCTGCGAGAGCTCTTTGAAAAGTGGCTGTGAAATAGCAGGAGGTTTCCTAGGGATGCACACAGGCTGCCCTTGGCAGAACATCCTCATTTATATAAAGAAATGACAGCCACAAAGTTTGAGAGTTAATTAAAACAAAGCCACTCGCTGGCTCCACATATGTTTAAATTTAGGATTGTGAGCCTGCTCGCTAAATTAAATGTTTGCTTCATAAATTGGCTTCAGCAGAGTTGCACAAGTTTTAGCAGGGAGCAGATTATGGCTGGTGCTGCAGGTAGATTAGTACTTTGTGTATGTGAGACCATCCTGAATGATCAAACCCTCTGAAGAGCCTCCTAGGAATTGCAGTCTGGCTGCTCCTAAGTGATCACTCTGGAAATGGATGTTCCAGGTCTTCCCTTTTTGCTTTAAGAGGGAGTGAGTCCTGTTGGGTTTACCAATTAAAATAATTTATACTCCATGCAGCTGCCTTGGTCCCAAATAAATAGATGTTTCTTCTAGTAAAGGTAGAGCATGTCTCCCTCTGCTCCTTCTCCTGAAGTGTTTTGGTGAAAACAGAGCTCTGATTTTGGCCTGTTGGAGGCAATGCCTTGGGGATTGACAGAGTACATGCAAAATAAACACGGATTTCCATTTCTGAGAAAGGAGAAAGCCTGTGGCTGTTAAGCCTCTAACTGGAAAGGGAAATGGTGTACCTTCCCCAGGCATCTTTTCAAAACAAATATAGGATAAATTAATAGCAGCTCAATCCCTGTCTGGAAGCTCTCTTTGCTAGCAAGCTGGGTTGCCTGGTTTGCAGCTCGTGTGCTGAGCTGCTGCAGGGCAGAGTGCAGCAAAAGGGGGAAACAGCAGCATGGAAATGAAAAGCCTTGATGAAGGACGAGGAGCAGGGTTGACCAGAGGGACTTGGTCAGCAGATGCTGGGAAAGGGCAGGAGAGCACTGAGAAATGCTAATGGGAGTGGATGTGACAGGAGTTGCTGGGATAGAGCCCACAGATGGCATGACAGCACGGGGATGAGATGGCACAGACTGAGGGAATCAGAGCTCTCCTGCCTTCTGGTCTCTGCCTGCGGCTCCTCAGGGCAGGGACTGACTCCTGTCAAGGGCTGCATTTCGACCTTGGAGCTTCTGCAGGGTGGCTAAAGGAAAGCAGGGAGTCCTTTGGATCCCTGCAAGGGAAGTGAATGGTTATGGGGTCCCGCCTCTCCTGCCAAGTGGTCATACGTGAGACAAGAGCTGGCTCTCCATGCTCCCACTGCTGTGCCAGCCTCACAGCATGGGTTAGGGGGAGAAAACACTGCCAGAGGGATGGCATATCTGCAATGGGATAAATGGGGAAGAATATCACCCAAGAGCCTGCTAGGTTTTTCCCTTGATGCTGCAGGTACACATTGCAGGGAGCTCCATCCAGGTCTCTGTGTCCACGCTGTGTCCTGTGTCAGATGGCTGCACCCACAGGGAAAGTCAGCTCCTTTTTTGATATGTGTTTGTATGCTGGTGATGCTTTCTCTTCTCAGAAAATCTCATTTTTAGCCAGGAGGAGAAAAGGAAAAACAATCTCTAAAAAATGAATGAAGCTCAGCCATGGCTGTGTCACAACAGGACTTTTGTTTTCGTGGCATTTCTTTATCCTTCGGTGTTTATTAGTTGGAAGTTCAGATAATATTTCATGTGAGCAGAATTGATTTGTTGGGGTTTTTTCCCCCTTTTTTTCTTTCCTGATAAAAGGCAATGCAGAGGAACGTGCTCACCTGTGGGCAGGAGCACAGCCCTGCTCTGCTCAGTATGGGGGTGTCTGTCAGCACAGCCCCCCACAGACACCCTGCTGCACTCCCCCAAACCCTGGAGCTGCTTCCAGCCAGCACTCAAGATGCTGAAAAACAATGTAAATGCCTGAATAGCTCACAGAAGTGAGATGATTACAGGCTTTTAAAAAGAAATTGCAAACCTTGTCACTGCGGGAGAGCATCCAACCCTCTCCCCATCCCTCCCAAGAAATGAAGAGACAGCACCAACATCCATGAATCCTTGTGCCCTGGTTGGGAGTACCTGTGGCATGACTGACCTGGGGTTTTATCCACATAGAACAGACTTTTAGCAGAAAAATAAATAAAATAAAAATGGTGATCCACCTGAGCAAGCAAAATCCCCTCGGTCAACAGGGAAATCTGCCTGAATTTACTTTGGACAAACAGAGCCCAGCAGAGCAGAGGGTGGCTGAATCTGGATGCTGGTGGAAGACGCTCAGGGTCCTTCTTGGAAAGTGGTGCCATCACCAGTGGTCATTGCTCCAGCCTGGTGCAAAATGGAAGAAGTGACTGGGTCTGTCTGCAGCCTGGAGATGTGCAAAAGGAATGAAGCTGTGCAAAGGGGTTTCCAAAGTGTAACATTTTTGACTCCTCTGGCCTTAAATCAGGTAATTTCACTGATTGCCTGTGGCAGGGGAAATTGCTGATGTCTAAGTTGAAGCACAGTCCTGGAAGATGAGGCAGTGATGGCTTGCTGGGAGGATAAATACCAGAGCAGAGTATGAAGCAAGGAGGGAGCCTCCCGCATTCCACATTGCAAACAGATACATATCCTACATATCCACAGATTTCCTTTGCACAGGAATATGTTTTTCCTCAGGAGTAACATGAATCCATGCCCCTCTTGGCCAGGCTGCCCAATTTCAGGAACATTGGTGGCCAAGAGAAAAAGCTCTTACTGCACTGTGCAGGGTCTGAATGGTCCCAGCTCTCCCTGCTGGACTTTGATGGTCATTGAGGACACCACTTCTCCAGGCAAAGCTTTGCATGTCAGGCTGTTTCAGTTCTAGAACTGCTTTCCCAAAGCAGCCCTGACAGTTTGTGCATAATTATCAGTGGGGCTCAGTATAGGAACGAGGAGACACAGTGTCTATTCCTGGCTGTCTACTCAAGTAACCTTATTTTAAAGGAAAAAAAACCCCCGAAAACCACAAATGTTGTTGCAGTCTCTCTGGCTGGAATAGGCAATGAGCCTTGTCTGCTCCCTCTGCTCTGAATTCAGAGCTGCTGCAATGAACAGGACTCCATCCAAGGCTGGTGGAGCCAGGCAGACAGACTGCAGTCAAGATGTCCCCAAACCTCCCTGGATCCCTGGCTGCTCTGAGCACGCTGTGAATTTTGAGGCCAACTCTCCCTGTGCTTCTCAAGGGGGTTGGAAGCTCACGCTCTAATAATTAAGGCAGCTTTGAACATCGTAGCCTTCAGCCTTGCTTTTCTGTTCCCTGAAGCAGCATTAGTGCTTGGAACAGGTACCAGCTCTTAGAATGGGCATGCCAAGGGCTTGCATGGTTTTGACAAGAAGGAATTTAAAGGCACTCTCCAATATGTGAGAGCAACAAAGAGCTGGTTTCAATGGAGGTTTGCAGCTTTCCTGTGAGCAGGATTCATTTTTATATCACTGAGCTGAACCTGGAGGATAGATCTGCTCTTCTTCCAGCTTGCTGGATGCATTCTGGGGTGAGAGGAACATCACTGGGGTCCAAAGTCTTCTTCAGGGTGGATCTGCAGTGGATCAGAATGCCTATATGCTCAAGCTCTCTTTTAACAGATTATTTGCTAAGTGTGATAAACTCTGTTTACACCAATAAAAAATAACCATGTAGAAAGGGGAAATCAGGATAAAGGTGCTTAACCCACCACTAAAAAAATATGGAAAGGGAAAAATAAAGCTGATTATAAGAAAATTTAGGTGAAGTGATTAAAAACTTAAGTGATAGGGATAATATCATCTGAATTACCAAGGGGAGAGGGAAAAGGGCTATAAAACCTAAAAGGAGGAGAATTAAATTCGGAACAGATGTCAAGAAGAACCTTCCCAAGTGAAGAATCAAAAAAGCAGGGAATTACCTACCAGGCAAGGCTGGAGTGGGCACATTGGGGCTTTCTAAAATGAGATGTGACCCTGGAGCACAAGCTGCTTTAGTGGTGGGCTTGGCAGTGCTGGTTTAACAGTTGGACTCCATCATCTTAAAGGTCTCCTCCAACCTAAGTGATTCTATGATTCTGAGCACAGAACAAAATGTGCCAAGTGGCTTCTGTGGGATCTTCTGCATCTGACATAAAATCAGCTTCAGGGCTTTTCATGCTGAGGAAAAAATGATTGCCCTCAGCAAGGGGAGCCTGGGCAGCTCTTCCAGCCCTCTGGATTGAAAGCACAACAGGTTCAGCTTTGGAGGGGTCCTGAGCCCCCCAGGAGAAGCTTTTGCCTACTCCAGGGGAAAGGTGGCATTGCTGCCACCCATGCCATGAGCCAGTGTAGAAGGTGTGCAGTGGGGGCTTTGCCTTCCCCCCTCTTCCCCACGGATCCTGCCAGGGTTTGTGGTGGAGGCAGTGATTTGTGCCACTCTGGAGGAGCATTTGGCAGCTGGAGAGGCTGTTAGCAGGTGTCTCAAGTGCCCGACTGGAGGGCACGGCACTGAGCCTGCCCTTGCTGGGCTGCTCTGCCAGCAGTGGGAAGGCTCTCCTCTCTTAAAATAGATCCTCTCCAAGGGCTCTTGTGCTCAAGAGCTAGGAGGAAACCAGGACCTCTGTCCTTTATATTCTCTCTACAAAGAAAGGCAGAAAAAGCTGTTTGAGAAGCAGAGAAGGAAGGCAGATGTGTATCAAAACGGGCTTACCCCCATGGCAGGGAGAAATGATGAGGGGATACCACTGGTATCAGAAGGCTAATTAATTACTTTATTATACTATATTATTCTATATTAATCAATTTATTATACTATATTATTCTAAGAATATATATATATATATAATATATAATATATAATATATAATATATAATATATAATATATAATATATAATATATAATATATAATATATATAATATGTTATATGTTATATACTATATACTATATACTAGATATTAGATACTATATATTGGATATTATAGATATTATATCTAATATTATAATATATATAATATTTACTATATTATTCTATATCTGTAATATATACTATATTATTCTATATTATATTCCACTATATTACACTAAATCTAAACTGAATCTACCAAGCACTCAACTGCACAGAATCTTGTGGCTGTCCTGGCACACACACAGATATTGGCCCTGATAGGCCTAGGAAACAAAATACCATCACTGTGGGTAAACAATCCCATATTGCATTATACTTTTGCACAAACACAGGCACAGCAAATGAGATAAGAATATTCTTGGGAAGAATTGTGCTTTGCCTTTCTCTGTGAAGAGAAATGTGGGGCTACTTTGGCACAACACAGGCACAGCAAATAAGAATTGTTTTTCCTTTCTCTGAGATTCAGAAAATGTGAAACCCAGAAATATTAATGGGAGGAATTGTGCCTTGCTTTTATCTGTGAAGAGAAATGTGGGGCTACACACTTGGCCCTGATAGGCCAAGGAAACCAAACATCATCACTTTGAGTAAACAATCTCCATGTTGCATTCTACTTTTGCACAAACACAGGCACAGCAAATGAGATAAGAATTGTTTTTCCTTTCTCTGAGGTTCAGAAAATGTGAAACCCAGAAATATTAATGGGGAGAGTTGTGGCTTGCTTTTCACTGTGAGGAGAAATGTGGCTGCAGACGTGGTGTGGTGTGACAGTGTTCACAGAGGTCTCAGGATGAGGGAAGAGATGAGGATCTGACTCCATGTTTCAGAAGGATTTATTTATTATTTTATGATGTATATTACATTAAGACTATACTAAAAAAAATTGAAGGAAGGATTTCATCAGAAGGCTAGCTAGGAATAGAAAAAGAATGGTAACCAAGGTTTGTGGCTTGGCTCTCTGTCCGAGCCAGCTGCGCTGTGATTGGCCATTAATTAGAAACATCCAACATGGGCCAATCACAGACACACCTGTTGCATTCCACAGCAGCAGATAATCAATGTTTACATCCTGTTTCTGAGGCCTCTCAGCTTCTCAGGTGGGAAAATCCTAAAGAAAGGATTTTCATAAAAGATGTCTGCGACAGTGTGGGATGAGATGAGAGGATGAGGCTGGCAGGGCAGGTGCTGGTCCCTGGTGATGAACAGGGACAGCCCGCAGCTCTGTGACACCAGCAGCTCACTGTTTGGGCCCTGCTGGGTCAGCTCAGACCTTCAGCTGTGTCTCAGTCGCTGCCCTCTGCACCTTCAGGGAGCCTCACTCCTCCAGGCTGCCCTGTGGCTGCAGGAAGGCATCAGCCAGGGATGGGGCTGCTCAGCTGCTCATGTATTTTGCCAGTTTTTTATGTTTTAGAGATGAATTCCTATCTTAACATCAGAGGTTTGGATACCTCATGTTTTCTTATTCACATCCCCAGGGTTGCTCTTGTTCTTTCGATTTCTTCAGAGCCTGATAAAGCTTCTGGCCTCTGAGACACACGCAGAGACATTGTGGAAGGAATTGTACAGCTCCCATCAGCTGAATCTTGTAATTCAACTGAAATTCTGTTACATTTTAACTCTGATATTCAGAAGTACACAGAGATTATCAGGAGGTCAATGAAGAGGCAGTTTTTCCCTGGAAGGCTCTGTCCCAACAGGTATTTCTGACAGGCAGCCTCTCCTTTGAAGGAATTTTCCTCTTCTTTGGCTGGGAAGATGCTACAGTGACTTCCTTGGACCAGATGTTTGCACTTGGAGAGGTGAAGTTCAGTGCTGCCCAAATGTCCTTTCTTCTCCTCTCCCTGCAGTGTGCAGTTCATCCCTCCCATCCTCCTCCTCCTGCCCTGTGAGGCAGGCAATAATGAGTCTCCTGGGGCAGCAAACATCAGCCTGAAGTGTCTGTGTGAGTGAGAGGCAGTGATTAACCTGGAGCATCAGGAGCACTCACTGTGACAGCCTCTCAGTGCTCCCTGGGCTCCTTCTGCAGGGAGGAGCAGTGCTGGGCTGGAGTGGGAGCAGGAGCAGAGCAGGGATGCTGCTGCCTTTGGAGGAACCTGGGAAGCAAAATGCTGCATATCTAACATGCATTTTGCTTGGCAGGTGAGTCTGCAGGTCCCACACAATGCACCAGAGGCATCCCAGGCTGGGGCTGACACATCCCATTGCTGTGGCTGCTGCTGAGGGTTGTTAATTCAGCAGCCCCACGTTAAAGACTTGAGCCTGGTGAGCAAAGCCCTGTGCAGAGCAGTCTGCCTCATTCCCAGGGGATGCAGCAGGATGAAAGGTGACTGACAGCTGCTTTGAGAGTGCTAATAGCCATTATCCTGCAGTACACAGCACTGTGAGACAAAGCACTTCCCGTGGGATCCCCCCAGAATTCCCCTCCTGGGAAACACATCAAAAAGTTTCAGAGGAGGCAGGAAAACTCATCCACCCAAGGAAGACCTCAGGGTGAACCCTGTCCGTATCACAGAGGGGAAACAGCAGGCAGAAAAGTCCCTTGGCCTGAGCTGTGGGGTCAGAGGGGTGATATTGGGGGTCCCCCTATTACCAGGGCAGAAACAAAGGGAAGGGGTTCATGTTCTTCTGTGCCCCAGAACTCTCCTGTACAGTTCTGGTGTTTGCTTGCTTAATTTGTTGGAAACTGAGCAGGAAAGTCAGTTCTGGGACTCTTGGATTTCAGCCTGAAGCTGACACATAGATTTGCCCAGGAAAGCAAGCAAAGGAGGAGCTGGGTGGAGCAGAGTTGAGAGAGCAGCATCTTGCTTTGCTGCTGGACTGTCTGAGAAGGGAGAACGGAAGGAAAACACAGCAAATGTGTCCAGCACTGGAGAAGAGATGCTCTCGTCTGGAAAATCACATTTCCCTGTTCCTTGCACAGAGATTGCAGGAGTGTGGACTCTCCTATGGGAATAGTTCCACATGGACTGTCTCTCCAGCCACCATCATGCCTAGCTCCCCTTTTCTTCCCTGAAATAAATACAGACAGACCAGGGAGGAGCAATGTGACTGCAAATCTTCTAGAGAGCTGCATCAGAGCCACAGAGAGTCTCATAAGTGTGTAATGGGGTATGCAATGAGCCTAATGAATCTCCATCTCCAGCCCACAGGCATGTCCTGGCTCTGTGCATTGTCCTCTAGCACCCTGAAGGCAGCCAAGAAATAATCAAATGAGGACAATCCCAGACTGGCTGGTGATGGCTCTGCCAGCCCCTGGCACAGGGCAAGCAAGCTCTGCCCACACCATCCTGCTGCCCCTCCTGGCCCTGCCTGGGTACCCCTGGGAAAGGCATAGCACTTGCACACCCCTGGAAATGCAGAGTGGTGATGGACAGCAGTGGAATGTGCTGGAAATGAGCTGGAGAGGCAGGAGGTGCAAGGCAGGGAGAGCCACTCTGGGTTCTGTGTGTGGGTTGTGCCTCTCTGCCAATGCATCACTTCCTGAAAGAAAAATACAGTGACCACAGAGCGGGCAGGAAATGCTTCCACAGAACAGGGTTTTTCCTCCCTCAGAGATTGCCAATTTGTTAAACCCCAGATGTTTTGCACCATCAGAATTCAAGGATGCTGTGACAAACCTCAGACAGGTGACAGGACCCAGCTCTCCAGCTGACAGACCTGAGAGCTCACATAAGGGCTCAGTCCTGGTGCTGTTCCCATGGGAAGGAGGGGACAGCACAGAAAATGTGGCACACTGGAGCTGCAAACCCCCCCACTGCTGCTGAGAGCTGGACACAGAGGCAGGGAGGCATCCCTGGTGTCTGTCACCCTGCTGGCCTGCTCAGGATGTGCTGACACTCTGGTGCACCCCAGACCCACAACCAGCCACAACTATTCCAAGCTGCTGTGCTGGGAGCACACAGTTATTCACTGCTGCCATTCCCTGGTGGCTTTCCAGAGCTGTCTGTGAGCTCTGCTGGGATGTAGGCTGGGCAGGGGGCAGGGGACATTGTCTGGTTCCAGCAGGCTGTGCCTGACATCCAGCTGGGGACCACAGGGACTCCCAGCACAGAAAACTGCTCCTGTCTGCCATTTTCCCTGGCTAGCACATGATTCAAGTTGGGCCAACATGGTGAAGATGGATTTTGAGCTTGCTAAAAACAAGTGCCTGCCCATCCCTGCTGGAGAATCACCCACCCTTGTCACAGACATGTTTTATGAAAAATGCTTTCCTTAGGATTTTTCCTCCTGAGAAGCTGGGAGGCCTCAGGAACAAAATGTAAACAATGGTTATCTGCTGCTGTGGAATGCAACAGGTGCATCTGTGATTGGTCTCATGTGGTTGTTTCTAATTAATGGCCAATCACAGTCCAGCTGTCCAGACTGTCTTGGTCAGTCACAAGATTTTGTTATCATTCTTTTTCTGTTCTTAGCTAGCCTTCTGACGAAATCCCTTCTTCTATTCTTTTAGCATAGTTTTAATATAATACATATCATAAAATAATAAATCAATCCTTCTGAAACATGGAGTCAACATTCTTGTCTCTTCCCTCATCCTGGGACCCCTGCAAACACCACCACCCACCCTGGCAGAGGCTCTGTGCTGGGAGAACAGGACACTCCAGGGTGGAGAGCAGCTCTGCTGCTGATGTGGAGCCTCTGGGAACATTTCTAGAAGCATTTCTGCCATTACAGGCTCAGGGATGCAAATGACTGCTGGAGGGTTGCTCAGCTCTGGGCTGATGTGTGACACAGGCAGGGGAATCAGGGAACTTCTGTCCCAGCTGAGACAGCCTGGCTGAGGGTTGGACCACTGGGAGCTGTTTCCCTAAATCAAATTCTCTGCAGTAATCTGGCTTTGCTAGAAGTGGCGTTTCCCACCTTATCATAGGACTGATACTGCCTAAATCTGTGCCTCTTAGAGCCTGCCTTTAGGTAAGTGCAGACACACGTGGCTGCTGAGCTTTGTGTGCTGCCCTTGAGCTGGGCTCAGTTCCTCAGAGGGAAAAGGAAAAAGAAAAAAGCCAGAGGAGAAGAGAACGCAGGGGAGAATCTGATGGGAAACCCAAGGGGAGAATGTAGGTGGTGCCATATCTGGGTGAGATGTGAGACTGGAAGCCATCTGACATTTTACAATCTAATGAGAGCTCAGGCCACCTCTCCTAAAGAAGAAATTAATACATTTACAGGACCCAAAGGAGAGCTCCACTGGGAAGACACAGCTTGTGGAACTGGCAGAGTTTTCTCAGGAATGAGGAAGGAACCCTGGACTTGGCCAGTTACAAATAGTCCCAACATTCAAAGCAAATCGTCCTGAGAGAAACTGAGATATGAGGCAGGTGGCATTGAATAAAGTGTGGGGAAAATGTTCAAAAGAGCAGATTCCTCTTTTAGGCTTCAGACAACCCTTCCGTTCAACACTTAGGCAGAGTCTCACTGGTGTGGGGTCAGTCAAAAGCAATCTGTGTGCTGGTGGGAGGGTGCTGTGGCCCTCAAGCACTCACAGTCAGGCTTCAGGGACATCTGCTGCCTTCTGTCTAACACATGCATCCTAAATGGGCTTTTTCCTCCACAGACCTGAGATGTGAGCTAACAGCTTTCTCCTGCCCTGTGGGGGCTCTCAGGGCACTTTATGGATGGGGAATTCTGGTGTTTCCTTCCCAGTGTGGTGCCAGGGGACTCAGTAACCCTTGTGGAGGCAGAAGAGAAACCTCAGTGCCCATTCCCTGGGCACCCTCAGCCCAGGGAATGGCCCCAGCTGTGTCCCCTGGCAGGTGCTGTGCTCTGCCACTGCCTCCCTGTGGGCTCTGGGGACTCCCAGAGTCCCTGAAATACAGGGCAGTGACTTAAAGGGGTGCTGGGAGATAATGCTGGACAAGAGGAAAGAAATTAAAACAATAAAAAATGAGCTGACATCATTCCTCTGAGCTTCCACAGACATAAACCCTCTGCTCTACAGGCACCTGGGTATATCTCAGCAGCTTGGAGTGGATTGTTCCTCTGCATATTTTAGTTGTGTGGATGAAGAGAAAAGAAATGTTGTGGCAGAGAAGAAGAAAGACTGGAGGAGACTACAAAAGGATGCGAGCTGCCAGTGTGTTTTGAGTTGCTTTATTCTGAATCAATATTGAACTGAAGAGGAATTATAAATCTAACAGATTACAGCTGAAGCAATGCCAGGGCATCTGTTTCCAGATATTCTTTTTTATTTTTTTTCTTTTACTGGCTAGAGCAGCTGTTTTTACAAGAATCCACAGTAAAAGAGTTATTAAAACAAAGGGGGAAAAGAAATAACAATAAACAGAAGATATATAGCAGACAGGGAGCAGCAGAGATGAGGGGCTGGGAAATAAATGGTAGAGGAAGAATTTGACAACCAACAGTTTGTTACCAGCATCAGGTGCTACAAAATCTGGAAGATGTTTGTTTTACAAGACAGTGATCCCCAGCTCCAGGACTGTACCTGGTGATTTATGGCTCCTGGCAGCTGTTGCAGAGGTTGAACAAAGAGCAAGAGAGACAGAAAAGTGTAAACCAGCCCTGGTGCTTGCCTGTTGTTAATAGAAGGGGATTTATTAGGAGGGAGACCATGGGGGTGGCTGGGAGCACTGTGGGCAGTTCCCATTCCATTTCTCCCCGTGCCAAGGATCAAACTGACTTCTGATGAAATTCAGGCTGTGATTAAGGCAAGGGCCACAGAACTGGGGGCATTCATGTGGCTTAAAGCCTGGCTGTGCTTCAGCCAAGAGGATGCAGTCAGCAAAAGCATGCTGGTGGCCAGGCTGAGGACAGAATTGTGTCAGAATGGAGCTCTGGGAGGTCGTGAAGTCACTTGTCACAGTCCTGGCTGCCACCACAGCTCACTGGGCAAGTGTGACCCCTCAACCTGGCTGCCTCATCTGTGCATTGGCCTCCAGTGAGTTACAGTCTTTACTTTCCCAAACATTTATGTAACGTAACAGATTTCCCCAGAAACTATTCTCAAACAGGCAAAACAACCCAAAATCCGGTGTCCCTCCCACCATTTGACTTTTCCTTACACACCACCTTTCAACAGTCTCCTGCTCTCCAAAGGGTGGCTCACAACCCTTGAAAAGCCATTTACAGTGGCATTTTATAGGATTTACTCTGGTACAATCCTCCAGCTATTTGGGACCCTCCATGGTCCCACATTTCTGGGAGCTCTGCCATATTCAGGTGCTGTGCCCTTGATATGTGCCTGAAATCCAGAAATCAAGCAAAGACCCCATTTCCAAGCACAAGAGGGGGTTCTATTCTTCTCATTGCTTTACCAGCACTGATCACTGTGGCTGCCAAAACTAAAAAGAGGATTTTGAGTTGCATCTAAAGTTGCTCAGAAGCCAGAAAAGAAAATCATCTGTCAATAATCCATATGTTCAACTTTCTGTCCCAGGAATGACCCCTGTGCTGGCAAACAGCACCCCTGAGAGACTCAGGGGGGATGTGGGAGGCAGCCCCTGCTGCAGCTGACACAAAACCATTCAGGATGCTGAGGATTTGGCCTTGTGCTTGCTTCAGGTTTATTGATTCATTTTGCAACAAGGCACCATAAATAAATATATCCTTACGGTTATAATCGAGCCGATGAGAGCTCGGGAAGTGGGGACTGGAAGCAAGCACAGCAGAAATCAAGCCTGAAAGAAGACACTGGTGGAAGAACACGTCTCCCAGATGCTGGGAAAGAGGAATGAATGTTTCTCTCTCTGGACACTGCCCTGGAATGGCCCTGCATGCCCAGACCCAGCACTGCTCTCCTTTGGGAGAAGCTCCACTGTGCCCACAGCCTGTGCTGTGCTGTCACCAAGAACCCACACCCAGTGCTCTGCTGTGTCCTCGGAGGGTTCCATCAGCCCCATCCTTCCCTCCCTCCTTTTGGCAATGCTGTGCCTGCAAACCTAAATTTTGCTGCTTTTCCAACCTCAGCCCTCTCTATTAAAAGAGGAGAAGCAGAATTCATTTCTTTCCCTTTCTTTTTCTAGTTTTTGTTTTTAATTGCTGAATCTTTCATCTCTTCAGAAGCATCTGAGGAGCACAGGGAGCAGGGGCCCTCCAGCCACTGCTGCAGCTCCAGGATGTGACCCAGAGAGAAATTATTCAAATAAATTTGCAGTCACCTCACAAACAGCTGCTGAGCAGGAAGGCAGGAATCCTCCCCTAGCCCACAATTTGATGCAGATTATTCACATGGTGCTGCTGAGGAGTTAACACACTTGGCTGGGACAGGACAGAAATGATGCCTGCTTAATATGACAGACAATAAATAGAATCTGCTTTCGAAGGATGCATTGACCGAGCTGTTGTGCCTGATGCTGGGGAGACAAGTGTCTACAAGCTTCAGCTTAATGTGGCATGGAAATGTATTGGGTTGTATTTATGGCCATATACAATACTTAACTGGCTATTGTGCTGATTAAATATTTAATTGACTGTCTGTGAGGAGAAATGCACCATTAGTCTATAGGGAATTACACTGTTCCTTGTGCCTGCTCTTAAATGAAATGTGTAATTCGTTGTCACTTAAGCATAATGTTAAATGTCTGTTAAGGACATATTTTCCAGGGAGATAAATACAAAACTTGCCTGCTGGCATTGCCCCAGGTGAACCCTTACGTGCCTCAGTGTGGGCACATCCCTCAGGGGCATCCCAGGGACAGCAGGGAGGGACAGCCAGGGAAGGGACACTGGGGCTCCTGCACTGCCAAGTGGGTTTGGAGCTGCTGGTTGAGGTTGATTTCAACCCCTTTCCCACTGGTCTTCAGCACTGTGGCTGTCCAGATCCTGTAAGGGGAGAGAGCAAGGCCAGCAGGATGTTTCTAAAATACCTCTTGCTGCAGAGAGCTGTCAGACACTGCCAGGAGAGTTTCTTTGCTCAGTTTTATTTGGGAGCCCAAATAATTCAATGGGGAAAACAGAAGGAGGAAAGAGGCAGGGAGGAAGACTTGTGAAAACAATTGTTTCTTCCCTTCCTCGGGGCTATCCCAGGGTGCAGCAAAAGCAAAGCACACGGAGCAGAGCCCTCTTGCCTTGCAGGCTGCACTCTGCTGAGCACCTGCGAGCGCTCAGGAACGTGCTGAGTTTTATTCCTTATCATTATCATTATCATTTAATGTAAGCCCTGCAGCTTGTGATGCAAAACCTGCTGGTATTCTGTTGGAAACCCACCCTGCTCCTGGTGCCCAGCATCACACTGAGAGCCTCCAGCAGCACAGACCCCGATGGCTGCACAGCCTCTGCCGGGCAGAGTTCCCCCAGCACGGCTGCCACGGCTCTGTGATTCATCCCAGCAATGAAACTGCCATCTCTGCTGAATAACTGATCCTTCAGCAGTGTAACTCTTTTCCCATTGACAGTTTGGCAGGCTTTGACAGCTGGCTCCTTCTCCTCAGCAGATTTCCACATCCCTGCCCGCGTGCCGGCTGCAGAAGCAGCTCCAGGGCAGCATCCTGACTTGCACTGAGATGCCTGCTGTGTTTGATGCTTAAAAGCACTGGCCAGCTATTGACATTCAATAGCTAGATCTCATATTCTGAATACTGCAGCTTTGCCAATGTCCTTAGAGCCAGCATTGATTGGGCTGAACTGTCTGGTAAGTGCAGCTCCGTGCTGCTCTCCCACGCTCCCTCTGCTAAGGGGGTTTTTAACTTCATGGTGAATGGTCCTGAGCTCCAAAGCTTCTCTTAACAGGATTGACCTGAAGATACAACTATCCTAGGGCACACAACGGGGAAAGCCCTGCCAGGACTGGTGCAGTAAAGGCACAGTGTTAATTTTATATCCACATCCTCGATAGGTGCAGGCAAAGTGTGACAGTCCCTGGGCTGGGCTTGCCTGGCACCAAGGCTCCCTGCCCATGGCATGCTGCAATGTCCCCAGGCAGGATCACTTCCTACAAGAAGCCCAGTTCAGCTCCAGCACTGTGGCTGCTCATCCAGCTGCCCTCAGCCTGAGCTGGAGCTGGGAACTCCTCAGGGCTCCCAGTCTTGAGAGGAGCTGGCTCAGAGCTGGGGAATCCCTGGGGATGACAAGGGGGTGGCACCAGTGATGCAGGACCAGGAGCAGAGCTGCATGCAGCAACATCCATCCTCCCAGTGCTGGCTGGGAGAGCTGCTCTGCCACAAGGGAGGTGGAATGTGAGTGTCAGCAGCCAGGGCTGCCTCTTTCCTCTGCTCTGCCCTGTGACAGTGTTCACAGGGGTCTCAGGATGAGGGAAGAGATGAGGATCTGACTCCATGTATCAGAAGGATTGATTTATTATTTTATGATATATATTATATTAAAATTGTACTAAAAGAATAGAAGAAAGGATTTAATCAGAAGGCTAGCTAAGAATAGAATTAAAAAGAATGATAACAAAGGCTGGTGGCTTGGACTCTCTGTCCTAGCCAGCTGTGATTTGCCATGAATTAAAAACAACCAACATGGGCCAATCACAGATCCTGTTGCATTCCACAGCAGGTAATCATTGTTTACATTTTGTTCTTAAAGACTCTCAGCTTCTCAAGAAGAAAAAATCCCAAGGAAAGGATTTTCCATAAATGATGTCTGTGACACTGCCCCTACCTGATGGTAGGGGACACACTTGTGGCTGGCACAAGCTCTGCCTGTGCTGCCCCAGACACATTGTGGGGATGGTTTGTAGGGAGCTTCATTCAACACTGGTCAGCAAAATCCAGAAAATCCAGCCTGGGTTTGCTGCAAACAGCTCCAGGACAAGGGAAAGAAAGTGTTTCTGCACATTGGAGTCCCTGATAGCTGTGCTGGCAAGAGAAGAGCAGAGGGAGGGTTCTGTCCTCCAGCTCCAGTGGTGTCACCTGCTGCCAGCACCCCTCACCATCCCTGGGATCCCTCACTGTGAGCTGTGACCAGTCAGAGCTGCCACCATCCCCATGGGGACAGTGCTGCCACATCTGGGAGCACCAGGGAGGTGTCACCATGGCTCCCTGGAGGTCTCTCAGCTCTGAAACACCCAAGTGCCAGGCTCCCCCCTCCCAGCTCCAGGACCTTCAGGGAGGCAAATGCAGATTGTCTTAGGTTGCTTGGCTTTTCTTTATTTTTCTCCTGTTTTCTTTTTTTTTTTTTTTTTTCCCCATGGCTTTCACACCTCCCCTCACTCTCTATTTTTAATCAACTGACTCAACCCTGGTTTCAGTGCTTAAGGACTGGAAAGGTGATCCCACTCCATCAGCAGGGCACAGCCCACACATCTCCCCTCTGTGCTGCTCCCCAGCCCACACAGTTCTGCTCTGTCACGTGTGTATCCCTGCCAAGATACCACTATAACATATTTTTGCCTCTCTGGAGGTGGGGTTAAGGGGCTGAGGATCTAAAATTCCTGTTTTGGAGCTGCATCAGCCTTGGGGGATGCACAAGAGCATCCTGCCAGCTCTGCAGACCACAGCCTGAAATTGGGATACCAGAGGGACATCAGCAGCCCAGAGTGGGGGGAAAGGGCTAATGAAAGTGAGAGGCTGGTGGAGAATTGGAAGGAAGCTGATATGGGGTCAAAAGCTCCTTCCCAGTCCAGGGATGCATGTGTGGGAGATGAGAATGCATATGTCAGCCCTTCCCAGAGCCAGAAGCACATCTGGCTTGCCTGTCCTTGCTCCAAGCCTGGTGGTTTGAGCCATGCAGGATGTGTGTAGGTCCAGTTTTGGACTTTACTTGACCACCAGTGGTGATTTTGGTAGGACCTCATCATCCCTGTCATGAGCTGAGCCCATCCCCTGCAGGCAGAGGGTGCAAGAAGAAGCATGGGGCTTTAGCTTTTCTTTAGAACATTAATCACGCTTTAATTATATTGAAACCTGGAGACATGGCAAAGGATTAAGTGGATTATCTTCAAAGTAATTTGTTATCAAATATTTATTCTTCTGGGAAGGGAGATGCAGTCTGAGAAATTCTGCATTATCTGTGCTGCCGGCCAAGGACGTGCCATGTCCTTCCTGCCTCCCCTGCCCTCACCCACCCTGACCCAGGGTGCAAGCTTGAAATGCAGAGCACCATCCCTTGTCCCCTGGTGTCCCCTGAGGCTGGTGGCTTTGAAGGGGTTTCTTATATTGCAATATTACCAATATAGCAGGATGGGATGTGCCTGAGTGTGTCTGGCCTTGGTGCTGAACCAAACAGTGGCACTGTGGTGTTTCACCCCACAGACACTTTTGGCTGGCGGTGTGTGTGGTGTTACACCCCACAGACACCTTTGGCTGGTTGGATGTTGGTGTTTCACCCCACAGACACTTTTGGCTGGCTGGGTGTGTGGTGTTACACCCCACAGACACTTTGGGCTGGCTGGGCGCTGCACTGGGCCCGTGGGGACAAGTCCAGGCCTGCAGGAGCTCTGGTGGTGCTGGGATGGAGCTTCCCCCCATAACAGGGGCTGCTCCTCCAGTTTCCCTCTGTGGAGAAGCTTTAAGGCGATGGTGAAGGAAAGGAGTCGGTTCTGATGGAGAGTTTGGATCCAGAGCTTTATTTTGGCCCAACAGCTCCAACAGAACTCCCTGAGCCCGTGGTTGCTGTTCCTTTTAACCCCGGGGAGAGGGGCAGGGAAGGGGCAGGGAGCCACCAAGCAGGGACAAGAGGGGAGGGACAAAGGGACAAAGGACACCTGGATGGCCCAGTGTCCTCCAGGGGTAGAGAGCATCTTTTGAATCTGCCAATCACTCAGTGCCCTTCTGGAATTCCAGGGCTGACAGACAGTGCTGGGAGGGGAAAGGAGAGGTGACTGACACATCTGGGAGGGAATTATCAGGGGAGGGACCCGGGTTTCTGAGGTAAACCCTGAAATCACAACGCAACAGTCTCTGCTGAGTGGGAGCAGCCAGAAGTGCTCTGGCAGGGGGATGGATGCTCCTGTTCCCTGCTCCTGCTCCCTGCTCCTGCCCCATCCAGGCTGGGAAGGGGCCGGGGGCTGCAGCACTGCCGGAGGAGCTGCCAAGATGCAGCCGTGCTAAATCGGATTCAGCCGGAGCTCTTTATCCGTTCGGCAGACTGTGGGTTTAGTGCTTGGATGCTTCATTAACTAATAATAATGAGTCATTGTATTTGCCTCCTGGGCATTGTAAATGATCCAGTGTCAGGAGACGCCGCGAGGACACGGAATGGTGATGAGGCTGAGCCTCGGAGCGCTGGTAGAACCGAGCAGAGGCAGCCCCGAGCTCCCCCAGCACCTGGGGACAGTGCCCGGGGACGGGACACCTGCACAGGGACATGGGGAGGGCACACCTGCACAGGGACATGGGGAGGGGACACCTGCACAGGGACCTGGCCTTGCTGCGGGGCATGGCCAGGCTTGTGTGTTGTGGTGTGATGCCATAGTTTGTGTCAGATACCTCGGGTTCCTCCCTGTAGATTCCTTCCCCAGGTGTGTCAGTCACCTCTCCTTTCCCCACCCTGAGCCCTGCTGAGTGCTGTCTGTCAGTCCTGGCATTCCAGAAGGGCATCAAGTGATTGGCAGAGTTCAAAAGATGGGACATTGGGCCATCCAGGTGTCATTTGTCCTTTAAGACATCCCTTCCCTACCTGGTCGGTGGCTCCCTACCCCTTCCTTCCTTCTCTCCCCGGGGTTAAAAGGAACAGCAACCACGGGCTCAGGGAGTTCTGTTGGAGCTGGTGCTGCATTCAGAGGCCTGTGGGCCAGAATAAAGCTCTGGATCCAAACCCTCCATCAGAACCGACTCCTTTCCATCACCACCGCCTTAAAGCTTCTCCAGCAGAGGTAAACCTGAGCTCCTGCATGTCTGGACTTGCCTCCACATGTCCAGCTGCAACATCCAGCTAGCCAAAGGTGTCTTTGAGGTGAAAACCTCACAGTTGCTGCCTTTGGTCAAGCAGCAAGGCACAGACAAGCCCAGGCATGTCCCATCCAATATACCACTGGAATATTGGTAATATTCCAATACTTGTGGTTGGGATGCCCACCATGTTTCCCTGTGTCTGGGACGCCCACGATGTTCCCCTCTTCCCTCCACTCACCTGCCTGGAACAGAAGCTGTTCTCTCAATTTCCTTCCCATTGATAAAGAGATTTTTCCAGCCCTCCCTGCGAGCATCTCTAGCAGTCCCCCTCTGGTGCTGCACCTCGAGGTGACCTGACAAGTACTTGGGGACCTGCCTTGGTAGGACATCTTTGCATTTCTTCCATGGATAATTCCTCCTCAGGAGTGAGAGCAGGGTGATGTGCAGCATGGCAGAAATATGAATGATAACCCCCTGTCCTGGCATGTGGGGGATGCCTGCCCAGTGCCCATCAGAGCCCTGTGTGCCTTGGCACTGTGCTGGGGGTGACAGATGTGCAGGACACTCTTGGATGTGACACAGATGCCTGTCCCCTTCCTTGTGCCTTGTTTGTGGGTCTATTTTGCCTCCAAAATGTTCTCCCTGATTGAAACAAAGGGGAAGAAAGAAATCAGCATAAAAGCAACAAGGGAATCATGAAGAAATAAAAAAAGAAAAAGGGGGAAACCAGCTGGTGAGCTGACTGTGCAAAGAGCAGGAGTGCAGGTGAGGACGTTTCACCTCACACATTGTCAAGGGGGACAGGCAGAGTCCCTCCTGCAGGAGGGGTAGCCACCAAAGGTCCTCTTCTGCCTCAGTTAACACGGGACACTCCAGCCATTAGAGCCGAGGGGGTGGTAGCAGGGTCCCTGTGTGTGTCACCATAGCCCCAGGGTGAGCCTGTGCAGTGTCCCTGCAATGCCGTGAGCCCACATTTCACCCCAATGCTCACCCTTTGCTGACAGTCTGCCAGCCTCAGTTTTGGGGACCAGGCCCCCTCCAGTTCAGAGGAACTGAATTCCCCAGAACTGTGGGGTGGTGCAGTCCCCTCTGTTCACCCGACACCACCCCGCCATGGATTGAGCCAGCTTTGTTTGACAAGACATTGTTTTCCATAAACTATGTGCACTGGCATTAATTAGATTTCTATCCTTTAATTCTTCATTAATTGAATCTTACATCAGCTTGTCCTTTCCTTGCGCAGGATTAAAGCCAGGCTGAGCAGGCAGCACCGATCTGGGTCACCCCCTGTTTTCTCTCCCAGAGCCAACTCACCTTTCCTCCTGCAGCATCCCTGGCTCTGGGCTTCACTCCAGGCTCTGGCTCAGGCAGGGCATGGAGCTGAGCGCCCTGGCCTGCCACTTCTGCAGTGTTTATCCCTGGCAGATGATATTTAATAAGGCCACATAATTAATGAACTAGAAAGTGCTTCAGCAGCTTGACGTGAGACAAATATAGCTGCCTGCTCATTTCCAAGTACCAAACAGAAATATTTGCTGCCTGTTTCTGCCTGTTATGTATCATTAGCAATTTTGCCATCTCTATTAAGCATTTGTCTGTAACAATACAAATACAATTTGAAAAACTCTGTTATTACTGCCCTTAGCCCTTCTGGGTATGCTTTTTCCCTGCTATTTTCGTTGTTTTTTGAATTCTTAGCGTCTCATATCTTCCATAACATAAGCGCCACTATTTGCTTTTCCTTGGCCAGATATACATATGTACATTTTCCCACTGCAATCGCTGCTTTCATTTCACAAGCTTCCTGCTCTGACCCTGTAACCACCCTTGTTGACTTTGAAAGATCCCTCCTAATTCCCAGCTGTGTATTTTTCCATCTGATTTTTTTCCCCTCGCAGGCAGGCAGAGCACAGGAGCCCTCCCAGGGCTGTGCTGGCTGTTTGCAGATCCTCCTGCCTCGCCCCGGGCTCGTTTATTCCCCGCCATGGCAACGAGTTCTGCTGCAGGGATGCAGGGATGCAGGGATGCTCCTGTGTGCCTCAGCTCCCATTCCAAGAGGGCTCCTCTGGCCGCGGATCCCCAGCTGAGCTGGAATCACTCACTGCCCGCCCTGCTGTGACTCAGTTTCCCCTCCCGAGGGCTCCTGTTACACAACACCCCCCTTTCACTGCTGTGGGAGGTGAGGCAGTGAGAAAACTCCCACTGCTGGGGGTGGGAGCATGGGGAGAGGGAAAATGTGTCAGCACAGCCTCTCCAGCAGCAGCAGGAGGACACTGTGGGGCTCTGGCTATGTTCCCCCTGTGTGAGGCGCCCCACAGGCCGTGACCCAGGGCAGGAAGGGATGTACAGATGGACAGACCCTGCTGCAGGGAGTCAAAGCAGACTGAGACTGCAGGAAACCCCCTGTGGGACTGCTGGGACAGGTCCACTTGGGAGATGTCCCCTGGGAAAGGGGATGGTGCTGCTGGGGGTGTCAGGTGTGTGACAGGAATGGATGTGGTGATGGCAGCTCTCTATCAGATCCTCTGGTGTTGGGGAAGATGAAACAGGAAAGCCTAATAAATATGATTGTCTGGCAAAAGATTTTGAGAATATAGAACTATAAGCGAGATGGAAATGGAAGCAAGCTTTGAGACACCTCAGTTACTGAACAACTGGAAAACAATGGTGTAGCTGGCTGAAGGTAATCCCCTTTTGATGGAACAATTCCCTCTTCTTGCAGACAGGTCCAAGGGTCAGAGTAGACCCTACAGCTTGGCAGAAGGGGCCCAAAGAGGAATTTTTAGGGTTTAAAATGTAAATAGTATGGTAGTACTATAGTACATAGTACATCAATGTAGTGATTCTTATAGGCTGTATGTAAATGGTATGGGATTTGTATATTGTACTAGATTGGTTAGTGAGAATCAGAATATTCAACACAGAAGAAAATTTATTGTATTGTAATGGGAACTTTGCCCTCTTAGCTCTTGCCTCTTACCCCTCTTACCCCTTTTGCTCTCTTATGCTTTTACTCTCTCACCCTCTCATCCTCTCTCCCCCTCTCTTCTCTGAGGCCTGCTCTGAGCTGTGGCTGCAGCTCCCAGCAGGGCCCTGAACCCAGGCCCTTTGCAATAAACCCCAAATCCCAGCGGGGCCCTGCACCCAGGCCCTTTGCAATAAACCCCAAATCCCAGCAGGGCCCTGTACCCAGGCCCTTTGCAATAAACCCCAAATCCCAGCAGGGCCCTGCACCCAGGCCCTTTGCAATAAACCCCAAATCCCAGCAGGGCCCCTGCACCCAGGCCCTTCGCAATAAACCACAAGTTCCAAAAGGCCCCTGCACCCAGGCCCTTTGCAATAAACCCCAAGTTTCATGACCTGGCTGCAGTGATCTCTAGTCTCCATCCATCCCATGGGTCCTACCCCCCAACGCTCCTACACTCTGGGACTGTCCCAGCACTGCCCTGGGACCAGTTCTGGGGTTCACTGCTGGACTCTCCATCCCTGAAACAGCTGTTTCCACCCCTCTGCTGGGCAGGGGCTGATGTCTGCCTTCCCCTGCTGATGGGAGGGGAAGAAAACTCAGGAGAAGCTCCCAGCTGAGCTGGTCCTGCCTCCAGGATATTTCCATGTGTGTGAATTAGAAGAGAAACAAAATGGATTAAGGTCTCTGCAGCTCAGTTCTTGCCTGGACCTCCAGGCATTTCCATCCTTGTGCTGGTGCCCAAGCAGCCCTTTGGCTGGAGGCACAAGAGGGAAAAACCATGTGGGATGAAGTTTTGGGAGCAGAGGAGCCAGTGAAGCTGGACTCTCAGAAAGCTTCCTCAGGGTGGAGATGGCTCAGCCCTGCCCTGACAAAGCAAACCAAACTGAACACACCATGAATTTCTACATTTATTCACATTTTCTGTGATCTCAGTATTCTCCTTTGGGTTTCTGAGCTTTTATGCCTGTTTGCATGATTATTTCCAGGCTTCCTTCTGGAGTATGAAATCTCAAAAGGTGCCCCTGGTACAAAGGAAAGCCACAAGGCAAGGAACAGGCAGCCCTGGAGGGAGAAGGCAGCAGACACCACAAGGCTGGTGGGAATTAGCAATTTCACAAACTGTGACTTGTGAGCAAATTCCCTGCTGGAAGCTGGCTGCAGCTCTCCCTGAGCCAGCTGTCTGCCCAGCCTGGGCAAGCACACACACACAAAAGGATCAGCTTGCTTGGGCCAACCTTGGATCTGGAGCCCCATCTGGGCACTGCAGGAGCTGGCAGCTGAAACGCTGCCCTGAGCCCAGCCAGGAGCCCCTCCCAGCCCTGCTTTCCTTGAGGCTGTGGGGTTTTTACCAGCCAAGCCCCATCATTACACCCCTGCCCCATGCAGGGTGGAGCAGGTTTGGGGTGATGGTCCCAAAGTGTTCACACCAGAATGAGGGAAGAGATGAGAATGTTGACTTCATGTTTCAGAAGGCTGATTTATTCTTTTATTATATAAATTATATTAAAACTATACTAAAAGAATAGAAGAAATTATTTCCTCAGAAGGTTAGCTAAGAATAGCAAAAGAATGATAACAAAATTTTGTGACTGACCGAGACAGTCTGAGACAGCTGATCAATCACAGATCCACCTGTTGCATTCCACAGCAGCAGATAACCATTGTTTACATTTTGTTCCTGAGGCCTCCCAGCTTCTCAGGAGGAAAAACCCTAAGGAAAGGATTTTTCAGAAAATATCATGGCTACACCGTGGCAATCAGGAGGAGCTCTGGAAGCTCACAGTCTGTCCTGAGGGACCATGTTGCTTTGCTTACTCACTGCTAAAGAGGTGGATCAAAAGGAAAATATCAAGCTGCAATGGCTGGGACTTGAGGCTGTGCCACTCTTTGCAGTGTGCAGGACTTCCTAAAGTGGGGAAAAGCTCCAGCAGGATGGGATGCTCCAGAACAGGGGGGACCATGTTATTTTGCTTACTCATTGCCAGATAGGTGGATCAAAAGGAAATCATCAAGCTGCAATGGCTGGGGCTTGAGGTTGTGTCGCTCTTTGCAGCTCAGAAAAGCTCCAGCAGGATGGGATGCTCCAGAACATTTGTGCCTGGGGTGAAGGTGGGAGAGCTGTGCTCTGGGCACACAGACACTGCCGGGAATAGGGCCCAGATCTCTGTGCAGGACAGAGCATCCTTCCTCAGGTGCCAGAATATCCTCCAGGCTCCAAAACAGGCCATGGGGCAGGGGAATGCGTGGGGCTCAGGGGCTCAGGGACAGGCCAGGGGAAAGGGCAGGAGGGGCAATCAGGGCCCTGAAGTGAAGCAGAAGCACAAAGGAGGTTTTGCCTGTGTCATTTAGCTGGCAGAAGGTGACACTGGGCTTGTCACCCGCTCTCATTACGTCTCCAGGGCTTTTCATGCAAATTCAGGCAAACAATTTCTCGGTTCCCTTTTAGCACTCTGGGAGGGCCAATTTCATTTCAGGAGCAGTGGGGAACAATAATCATCTTGAAGTGTCTTCCATCCTGAGAGACGCAGATAAGAGCTGTGCAGTGGACTAACAGCACTAATTTGACGTTTTCAGCAGATAGCTTTGCAGATGACAAAAATCAGACACCATAAAAAGCTGGTAAACTCCATAGCAGCAGGGTTACCCCCTCCTGCACATCCCTCCCACTCCCCTCCTCTTCCCTGAGAGGGAGATGAAACCCTGTCCTGCTCATTGCCATGGGGAGGGGGCTTTGCTCTGGCTGGGGCAGGTTTGGCTGCTGGGGAAGGAGCAGGACATGGCTGGGGCAGGCAGGGAGATGCTGGTCAGTCTGGTGGGGCAGTCTAGCCCATTTGTGTTGCACTTTGGAAAAAGAATATCCCCCATCTTCTACCTTTTTGGAGAAGTCTCTGGTCATGTATCCAAAGGGAAAGAGATCGCTTTAGTGCTCTGAGATACCAGCTGAAATTCCTGATCCAGTTTGTGGAGCCAAGCAATAAAAATCCCACTGCAGCAAACCTTTCTGAGGTATTTTTCTGATCCCCTCAGCTGTCTGAGCCCATGAGAAATTTGCAGGCAGCTGTCCCCCTGCCATGCACACTGCCAGCCCCTTGGCTCAGCCAGGGGTGCACAGGTTTGTCTCCAGCTCAGTAAATCCAGCTCCCCTCACAGGAGGGGTGCTGGGTGCCCAATACAGCTGGGTACCCCTGCCACAGATGGGTGCTGCTGCTGCTGCTTGGGAAATCAAGTGGCAAAGTGACAAAAAGTGGCTGTAAATGCATCCCCAAGATTGTCAGGAAGGGGCTGGCCCTGGGCTGGCCCAGTGGGAAGTGGAGCCACTGAAACCTCAGCAATTTGTGTGGGGTCCAGAGCTGTGTGTCCAGCCAGGATCAGCTCCCTCTGTGACCATGTTCACAGGGGTCTGAGGATGAGGGAAGAGAGAGGATCTGAATCCATGTTTCAGAAGGCTTGATTTATTATTTTATGATATACATTATGTTAAAACTATACTAAAAGAATAGAAGAAAAAATTTCATCAGAAGGCTGGCTAAGAATAGAAAAGGAATGATAACAAAGGTTTGTGGCTCAGCTCTCTCTGTCTGAGCCAGCTGACTGTGATTGGCCATTAATTAGAAACAACCACATGAGAGCAATCACAGATGCACCTGTTGCATTCCACAGCAGCAGATAATCATTGTTTATATTTTGTTCCTGAGGCCTCCCAGCTTCTCAGGAGGAAAAACCCTAAGGAAAGGATTTTTCATAGAAAATGTCTGCGACACTCCCTGTGCTCTGCCCAGAGTGCAGCTGGGCTCTGCCCTCAGTGACAGTGCCTGCTTCTCCCCAGCCAGCCTGCTCCAGGGTAAACTGCTGTCCTGGAAGGCTTTCCCTGATGTAAATCCCCAATATTCTTCCTATTGATTCAGTCCATCCCTCCTTGTCCAGCAGAGGATGAAGAACATGTACCTCCCTTTCTTGCCACCATTTTTCCCATTATTTCCTCATTACAATATTCTCTTTCCGAGCCTGAAGCCCAGCCTTCCATGTGTCCCTCCTGGTCCCTGTCCATCCCTTCCTGGTCCCTCTCTGTCCCCTCCTGCATCTGTTGAGGGTTCTCTTCCCTCCACGAGTCCCTCTGATGGATTAATCCCACTCCCACTCCCACCAGCAGCCTGGAGAGCTGCACATCAAGGTTCACTGGAGGATTCATTTCCCTGAGGTCCCTTTTTTATCTATTTTCCTCCTCAGATAAAAGACAGGATTGAGTGACCAAGCGTATGAATCCAACTGGGCCCAGTTTCTGAGTTTTAATTTCTTCCAGGCTAGGGGGGAAAAAATCAGAGACAAAGGCACTGATTTCTCCCTGGTGCAAGCAGGAATGCAGCCTGTGGAGCACAGCAGGGTTTGCTCACATGAAGTTGAGCTGAGCCACAGGCACTGGGAGCAGCAGCTAATTAAACTGGTGGCACTGGGGCAGGCTGGGCAGGGCATGCTGCCGAGAGCAGAGGTTTTGCTGACAGAAGGCATCTGCTGCCAGCTGGGAAATGAAACCCCACCCAACACTCAAAAATGTGATTTTGAAGCCGTTTTTGTGCCTGAATTGGGGTGAAACGCAATATCAGATTTTTATTTTCCATGGGAGGAGATATTCAGCACAGCTTTAGGAGAGCTCAGTGGGGTTTCTCAGCTCAACATGTGACTGCTCAACCGGTGCCCATTAATTTTGTTTTCTCCCTGAAGGCAGAAATGGGACTAGGAGAATGGTTCTGGCTCTCCCACCCATTCTCCCAGAGGAAACTCATATTTTTTCATCAATCTTGAAATATTCCCAAGGAAGAAATGTTCATTTTTATGAGAGTGGCATTAGAGCCAGCAAGCTGTAACCATGGGAAATTCCTACCTGATATGAAATTCACCTCACTCACCTGAGCTTCGATTGCTTTCTACCTTTGTTTTTAATTATTATTTTGACCACAAGCTGCTAAGGACAGGCACTGCTCCTCCTGGGGCTGCTGTGCCTCTCCTGTGGGATGCAGGGCAGAGATGCCCAGCCCAGACTGAGTCCTCCAACAGTTTGGGAATAAAGAATACCAAGAGGAAGTTACAGAGCACCTACAACTCTGCTTCCATCCCACATCCTTTCCCTCTTTTTTTTTTTTGATTGGTGGTAGCAAGTACCCCTTTGAGATTTCCCTTCAAGTCTCTGCTAAAGCTGGAGGTGTCATTTTCCTGGTATGATTTTTGAGCTGCCATTTTCCTGGTATGATTTTTGAGGTGTCATTTTCCTGGTATGATTTTTGAGCTGCCATTTTCCTGGTATGATTTTTGAGGTGTCATTTTCCCAATATGATTTTTGAGGTGTCATTTTCCTGAGATGATTTTTGAGGTGTCATTTTCCTGGTATGATTTTTGAGATGTCATTTTCCTGGCATGATTTTTGAGGTGTCATTTTCCCAATATGATTTTTGAGCTGCCATTTTCCTGGTATGATTTTTGAGCTGCCATTTTCCTGCTATGATTTTTGAGGTGTCATTTTCCTGGCATGATTTTTGAGGTGTCATTTTCCCAATATGATTTTTGAGGTGTATTTTCCCGGTATAATTTTTGAGGTGTCATTTTCCTGATGTGATTTTTGAGGTGTCATTTTCCTGATGTGATTTTTGAGGTGTCATTTTCCCGGTATGATTTTTGAGCTGCCATTTTTCTGGTGTGATTTTTGAGATGCCTTTTTGAGGTGCCATTTTCCTGATATGATTTTTGAGGTGTATTTTCTTGGTATAATTTTTGAGGTGTCATTTTCCTGTTATGATTTTTGAGGTGTCATTTTCCCGAGATGATTTTTGAGGTGACATTTTCCTGGTGTGATTTTTGAGGTGCCATTTTCCTGGTGTGATTTTTGAGGTGTCATTTTCCCAGTATGATTTTTGAGGTGTCATTTTCCTGATGTGATTTTTGAGGTGTCATTTTCCCAGTATGATTTTTGAGGTGCCATTTTCCTGGTATGATTTTTGAGGTGCCATTTTCCTGATGTGATTTTTGAGGTGCCTTTTTGAGCTGTCATTTTCCTGCTATGATTTTTGAGTGGCGCTGCACCAGCCCAGCCTGGCTTTGCTCCTGCAGCACCTGTGCCCTGCACAGACACCTGGTGTGGGGAGGAGATGGGCTCAGCCATGCTCCATCAGCATCGCTTGCTCCACCTCCCACTGCCCAGTGCCTGCAAGGGCTGGCCCCTCCTCCTCCTCCTCTGGCATTTATTGTGGCTCTGACAGGAAAAAATACCCAGAAAACCAAAAAAACTCCAAAACCCCCAAAAAAACCAACCAACCAACCAAAACCCCCCCCAAAAAAACCCCACCAAAAAAATCCCAAAAATAAACAAACCAAAAAACCCAACCAACCCCCCCGGAAAAAAACAACACCAAAACAAAAAAACCTCAAACCCCCCCCACCCCAAAAAAACAAACAAAAAAACCCCAAAAAACCAAAACCCCCCCAACAAAACATTTTATTTTACTTTATTTTACTTTATTTTACTTTCTTATATTTAATTTAATTTTAGATTTTCTTTTATTTTACTTACTTTTTTTTTTTTTTTTTTTTGTGGTAAGGAGGGGGTAGTTGATGAGACAAATGGCACTGGAGGAAGCAGAGCCTGGGGAAGCCCACAAGGAGGTTGAGCAAAGCTGCCCCATCCCATGCAGGGTCAGCCCGGCCTGCCCATGGCTGTGCCACTCCTGTAAAACCCCCAGGCACTCCTCCCTGCTCTTTTGATAATGATCTCATACTTGCTAAAATAGAAAATAGCTTTAGGAAATACAGCCCTGAAAGGGACACCCACCTGCCTCACCTGTCACAGAGCACAATGCAAATGGGATTTATCCCTTGAGGGGAAAAAAATCCAGTATTTGGTCAAAGACATGGAGCAATATTTGCAAAGTGTAAGCAAAAGCTCTGAAATGGGCTCATCTCTGCAAGCTGTGAGAAATGAGGGTGTGAGAGGGAGCTGAGGCCCCTGTCCTTCCTGAGAGATGCTGAAGGAGCAAGGCTGCAGCTCCAGCATCCTTGGCTGCCCAGTCTGGGACTGCAGCTGAATAAAACCACAAAGCTCGAGAGATAACTCCACAAAACCCAGGGGACAGAGATTTTTGCTGGCTCTTCTTCCTCCTGCTGTGACTGGCTGGTGAATCTCATTAGCCCAGTTCCAGTAAAATGCAGATGAGGCTGTTTGAGACTCCAGAGATGGGGCTGGATCCAGACTCAGCCTGCAGATCTGCCCCCCAAAATCTCACCATGCTCTCAGCTGAAGGATGCTCTTTGCTTCCCTGTGGTATTTTCGGGGTCCTTCATTGAAGGGAGGAAATGATGAATCTGACTCCATGTTCTTAGAAGGCATATAATATAATATAATATAATATAATATAATATAATATAATATAATATAATATAATATAATATAATATAATATAATATAATATAATATAATATAATATAATATAATATAATATAATATAATATAATATAATATAATGGAAGTATGCAGATAGAAGGCTTAACAAGGTACTAATGAAAACTTGTGATTCTCTCCAGTCTTGACACAGCTGCCTGTGATTGGCCATTTAATTAAAACAATTCCCATGTTGGATTAACAATCTCCAAACACATTCCAAAGCAGCAAAACACAGGAGAAGCAAATGAGATAAGATTGTTTTCCTTTTTCTCTGAGGCTTCTCAGCTTCTGAGGAGAGAAATCCTGGAGAAGAGATTTTTCAGAAAATATGAGGGTGACATTTTCCTTCACAAGAAAACTGCAGGAAGGTTCATCCTCTGGGGATCTCTCAGCATTCATGGCTGCTGTCCCCAAAGTCACAGACCCAAATCCACACCTGGTGGAGCCTTTGCTTCCCCTGCCATGGGGCAGCTCCTCCTGGAGCAACCTGGGCGCACTGGAGCTGGCTCACACCTTCCCCATCTGAATCCTGCGTTTGGCATCATTAGGAAATAATACCCTGGTCCTTTCTATGGTTTTTTTTTTCCCCTCCTGATTTATAGCTTCTGGCTTTGTGCAGCTCTTGGCTGCTTTCTCAGTCCCCAGCTGGTCATGCAGGACTCTGCATTAGCCCTCAGCCCTCCAGCCAGGGATTCTTTGTGTCATTGTCCCCAGTAAGCAGGGCTTTGCTCAAACTGGTGTTAACAGGTGACAGCAGAAATAGCTCAGAAGACTTTTAAAACCCTGCTGCTCTTGAAACTTTTATTTAGTTTCAATAGCTCCTGTGTGATCTCTGCTTGGGTTGCTTGAACAACAGCTGGAAATTAATGTGGGCTGTGACTCTTGGGGACAACCAAAGCCAGAGAAAAAGGCCAGCAAGGATAGTGGCAAAAGTGATGATCTTGCTAAGAAATGCTGTAAGAGAAAACCCAGAGCTGCCCATAAATCCCATCACCTTGTTATGCTCCTGAGCAAAAAACAAAGCCAAGGTAAAAAAGAAAACCATCACAAAAAGTACCCTGCTGTAAAGCCTGTGTATTGTAAAACTCAAGACATAACAATAATAATAAAGCTGCAGGAAAATGTACAAGGCAGAGGCACAAGCTCTGACCCAGCAAAAACAGAGCATCCAGGCACGCTGTGGGCAGGAGAAGGCAGCCAGGGAAGGGTTCAGCATCAGGCTGTGGGGTCTGACTGGCCAAACCTGGCCTTCCATCCGCACAGCTAATTAAAATTCCTCGGGCTAAGAAATAATCATATGCATTATGAAGCGTTTCCCCCCTGCTAATACTTTAATTGCCAGCTACTCCCTGCTCAGGGTGGGGAAAGGGGAATAAGGAGTTGAGAAGTCACAGTGAATCACCTGCAGGAACAGATGGAGTGAGGAGGGGACAGGGCACCGGGCAGGGATTAGCACTCCACACACGCCTCCCCACTCTCCCCCCTCACTGCAGGGCCTCTCTCCCAGCACAGCCAGCAGAAACCTGTTCAAACAACAGGTCTTGCATTAATATCTCATTCTCTATAAATAAATCAATAAAGGAAGCTCTGTTTGGCTGCTCCTCCTCTGAGTCACTCAGGAGCCCAGTGATGCTTTGGGTCCTGCTGCATCCCTGTGCTTTCCTGTTGGTGGGAAGGGAATATCACCATCCCCTCTCTTGCATGGGCTGGGAGAGGCTGTGCAAGCCCTTCTGAGCCCCCCAGATCTCTGCAGGTGCCTCTTTTAGGGGAGCAGCACCTGGGGAGCAGCCTGGCCCAGGGGTTTGAAGTTTTGCCATTTGTTTGTAGCATCGAAGCTTTGTAGTTACGGAGTCAAAAAGGAAAGTTTTAAGCCCTAAGCTAAGTCCCTTACAAAAAAATGTCTTGGAAAACATATTGGGGTGCTGGGGGAATGTGCTGCTGTGTATTTCCATTTTCCATGGAATGGTCCTGTGGGACTGCTGGGATTCTGCAGCCAGAGTGGCCCCATCCCAACGTGCAGGCTATGAAACAGAGGAGGGCTTGGCAAAAGATGGAGTGGCTAATTAAGAGCCTCTAAAGATGAAAATGTTGTGATGGGAGCATGGGGACAAGAACAATTCCCACTGAACATCTGCAAAACATCTGGGCTTTGGATGGCTTTGCCTGCAGTTGGTTTGGGAATTTAACATGACACTCAAGAGCAGGGGTGGGAAACCCAGAACCTGCTCTGCCTTTTCTCCATATGTGCTCACAGGCTCCCTGTTATTTTTGTGGTCTTTTTTTTTCCCAACAGCTTGTGTCTTACTGAGGAATTATGATCTAACCCACCGAAGCCCTGAGGGAGCAGGGCTCTGGGCAGAGAAATGCTGTGTAACACCTCCCAGGGTGGATGGATGCTGGCAGGCACTGCACTGGAACAAGAAGTTCAGGTGGTTTAAGATAAACGGCGTGTGCTGGGTTTTAATGCAAATGCAGAGCTGCTCTGGCTTCTGACAAAGGCATTTCTGAGTCTGCAGCTTCTGAAATTACTTACAGAAAAAATTATTAATATTACCTACAGGAGGCTGTGCATGCAGCCATTGATCAGCACGTGTCCCACAGTGGAGATTTTGGCTTTCTTGGAGCATTTGTTCAGTGCCCAGGGCTGAGCAGCTGCCTGGACACTGGTGATGGAACAGCCACAGAGCTGGGTGTGAGCTCTGCCAGCAGCAGCATTACAGGGGTGATTATCCCAAAGGGAGCAGAGCCAGTCCCTCATTGTCTCTCATGCCTCATCTGGAGGCACATCAGCTCTTCTGACAGGAGGAAACCCTTTTCCAACAGCGGGTCTGTGCACTCAACATTGCAGCTCACAGTATTTTTTGTGCAGCTCACCTCAGGCCCCTCATCTCACTGGGTGTCCCTGTTGTCCTTGCCTGTGTTTGGCTTCCCTTTGCTCCCTGGTACATGCAGAAGTGTTTGCCACCCCTGCTGTGAGGCTTGTGTACCCGAGTCCCAAGTGTGAGCCGAGCTCTTCAGCATCTAACTTTTAAGAAATCAAAGCACTATTTCCCCAGCACTGAGCCTTCCCCTGTCCCCTTGCTGCCTGCACGTTCAGCGAGGCAGCAAAGGCTGCTCAGAGTACCAAGGGGACCCTGCAGGGCACCTGTGACTCAGGGTAAATCCTGGCTGCTGACCCTAAAATCTTCAAAAACATAAACAACTGATATGCCCTGGACTACTTCGCCTCTCTGGCTCTCAGATGCCTCAGGAGTGCATGAACAAAGGGCTGTGTTCCAGCTATGAATGCACTATAGTGATCAGCTGTGCTGAGCATGTTATACTCTGTGAGGAGCAGGTAAGTAAATGGATGTGTTAGGATTGCAGACTGATGAGATCTCTCCTCTAGGATTGCAAACTGATGAGACCTCTCCTCTCCTCTCCTCTCCTCTCCTCTCCTCTCCTCTCCTCTCCTCTCCTCTCCTCTCCTCTCCTCTCCTCTCCTCTCCTCTCCTCTCCTCTCCTCTCCTCTCCTCTCCTCTCCTCTCCTCTCCTCTCCTCTCCTCTCCTCTCCTCTCCTCTCCTCTCCTCTCCTCTCCTCTCCTCTCCTCTCCTCTCCTCTCCTCTCCTCTCCTCTCCTCTCCTCTCCTCTCCTCTCCTCTCCTCTCCTCTCCTCTCCTCTCCTCTCCTCTCCTCGACATTGATGGCTCCATAACTCAGGGCTGCTGGATCACAGCACAGTCCCAGTGTGTTACAAGGTGATCAATAATTAGTGGGAATTAATGCACTGGAAATGATGGATTCAGAGTCATTTTGGAGTGTGGCTGTGGGCTGTCACTGTTGCTTGGCCTCGTGGGGACAGCAGAGCACTCATGGGTCACAGGCAGCTCCCAGGGCTGTCCCTGCCCTATCTGGGCTCAGAGATGTGCACACCATGCTCTCACCACCCTGGCTGAGCTGGCTGCAGTCAAACAGCTCATGCAGACCTTCCCAGGAGCCTGAGCATGTCTGTCCAGGATGATAAAGGTGAAATAAACCCCAACCTCAAGGCACCTCGTGCCTAGGCTGCCAGGCAGAAAAGCAAAGCTCCCTGTGGATTGCAGATAAAGCTGAGACCCTGTTGAAGCTCTTTAAAGAGTGGCTGGCTGCAGCTCAGCGTGGGCAGGGCAGCCTTGATGTGGCAGCAGGACCTTTCCCAGCTTTTCCCTGGATGATGCAGGCTCTGCTGTGGTGGCTGCACTCCCCTGGGTCAGCTGAAGGCTCCTGGCTCTGAGCTTAGCAGGGGGAAAGCAGCAGCACCTCCTCTCCTGCAGCCACTAAATATTGCTCTAATAACCAAAAGGCTTTTCATCCCTGTCAACCATGTCCTGCTAATTCCTCCTGCAGATACAACCCAGAGCCCATCCTCTCCCACCTCACTCATTTCCCACTTTCTCTGACCCTTTATTGCCTAATAAATGTTGTCTGACTCAATGCTGGAATCTGCTGCTGTGGTGGTGCTCCTGCCCAGGACAGGCAGCACCCGTGGCTTGCCTGGGCTGCTGTCCCAGGTCCTGCAGAGCACCATGGCCAAGGGGATGGGGACAAAAGCAGGGGCTGGAGCAGAAAGCTCCTGGATCCCTCCCTGAGGAGGTGAAGAGCTCTTTGGCAGCCAGGCCCTTGCTCCAGAGAAGGAGCTGGTTCTGAGGGAGCCCTGATCAGGAGATGACCCCTCAGTGCTGGTTCATCTCTTTGGCCTGAAAAATGGAGCCCCATTTTGGCCTGTCACCCCAAAGCAGTGATTGATTGTCACAACATGTTTTACGAAAAATCCTTTTTTTTGGGATTTTTCCTGCTGAGAAGCTGACAGGCCTCAGAAACAAAATGCAAACAATGGTTATCTGCTGCTGTGGAATGCAACAGGTGCATCTGTGATTGCTCTCATGTGGTTGTTTCTAATTAATGGTCAATCACAGTCAGCTGGCTCAGACTCTGTCAAACACAAGCCTTTGTTATTCATTCTTTTTCTATTCTTAGCTAGCCTTCTGATGAAATATTTTCTTCTATTCTTTTAGTATAGTTTTAATATAATATATATCATGAAATAATAAATCAACCTTCTGAAACATGGAGTCAGATCCTCCTCTCTTCCCTCATCCTCAGACCCCTGCAAACCCTGTCACAATGGATGGCACTGAGGGGGCAGGGACTGTAGGAATGGTGTGACAATTCAGATTTCAGCTCCAGACCAGCCAGGGGCTCTCTGGGGGTATCAGTGGCCCCAGAGCCCCGGGAGGGCTGGAAGATGGCACAGTGTGGGCTGTGGGACTGGCACACACCCAGATGTGCTCTCTGCCTTTGCCCTGGGTGAAGCAGCACTCACAGCAGACACATCTGCACCTCTCCATGTCCTGGCTTTGCCAGTGCTGCTGTCATCTAAACAGCACTTCTGGTCTCTTCTGCATCAGAGAGAGATCTCTCTATTGCAGCAAGCACAGCCAGAGGGTCCTGTATTTCCAGCAGCTGCTGAGATGAGGAGGCTGCAGGAAGCTTCCTGCATCATCTGCTGTCGTGAGCCCACCAGCTCCAAATGGCTTCTGTGAGCTGGAGACAGCAAGTGGCTCCTCTGGCAGGCTGAGCCCATCCTCACACCCTGAACTGTAGTGTTACAAACATGCAGTCTCCTCAGGGCTGCCAAGGAAAGAGCTCCAAATCACAAATACCTGCCATTACAGCCACGTGGCTGAGCAAACAGCTTCTTGCACCAGCGCTGCCTCTGAAGTGCTCTCAGCTGGGGGCTGATGCAGCTTCTTTGGGTTTGTTGTTTAAGACAGAAAACAAATCCATTTTCATTTTAAACAGCAAAATTGTGGTCACTGCCCAGTTTCACTGCTTCAGACCCCTCTGGCATGATGAATGTTTTAGCCAGGGAGTAAGAAAAGTGCTTATCTTTAGTGGGGAGGGTGGGTAGGTGCCTGGTTCCATCCCTTCCCAGCAGGAGCTCCGTGCACGCTGCTCCCAGCAGCTCTCCAGGCACTGTGGCAAGCTTTCCTCAACACTTTAGTGCATAATAGGACTGGTTCAATAATCCCATTACAGCCTGTCTTGAGGATGCCAGCACTAATTGGCAGGCACTGGGACCTCCATCCCCAGCTGGAATTTTATTGCTCATCACAATTAACCACAATGCTGAGGTCCCTGAGCCACACATGTGCCATTAGCTCAGTCTGGAGCTGTGTCCTCGCTGGGCACTTTGGGGGGCCCATTGCACCCTGTCCCCAGCCTCCAGCAGGGACAGTTCCCCCTTATTGCTGCAGCTGATTTTCTTCTCTTCACGCAGTTTGCAGCTTGATGGGATTTGTTTTGCGCATGTCTGGCTGGGAGGCACCGTGCCAGCAGAGCTGGGGAAGCCAAGCACAGCCCAGCCTGGTGCTTGTGGCATGGGCAGAGCAGCCTGAGCTGGCACTGCCACTCTGAGGGGCTGTCACTGGGCTTTGCTGGGCTGGTGACATTTCCCTGTGACCTCTCCAGACTGCCCTTCCCTGCAGAGCTCTTGACATGAGCTTCACCTGGGAGGCACAGCTCACCCCAGTGCTATGGGCACCTTGGTTAAAGTCTGGGATTTGGGTTTTTCCCTGCTCTAAAGTGGTTAAACAGCAACTGTGGCTCATCGTGTGGCTTGTTTTCATCTGGGATGTGCCACTTCTAGGGAGTGGCACATCTTTTAGGGAGAAAGCAGAGAGCTGAGGACATTTCCCTCATTTTAAAACTCTGACAACACAGCTGGTGTTGGTTTTATTTCCTCTTAGTCTGAACAGTCTCAGACTTCAGAGACTCTGTTCCCACTGGGGCACTTGTGGTGATGAGGAGTAAACTCCTGGCCTCCGTGTTTGTATTTCCCACCCTCAGACGTGACTCAGATCCCAGTGTCACAGACTGAGCCTTTGAGAGCACACAGACCTCCATCCACAGTGTGTCCCTCAGCTGGAGACTAATTACAAGATGATACTGGACATGCCAAAACTTTACAAGGCTTCAGAAAGTGATTAGACAAATTCTAGGAAGAAAAAAAAAATCCATCAAGAGCTATTAAGCATCAAGACAAACTCTGGGACCCAGATGGGAGGATGCCAGGAAAATTCCATCCAGACTGTCTGTTCACTACATCCATCCACTCTTCCAGAACCAGCACTGGGCTAAAGAGACCTTTAGTTTGGTCCAGACACACAAATTTTGGACCCCTCTCCCTCTCCCCATTCATTAGGGAATATTTCAGGGTCTGTGTGCTGTGCAGAGCTCTTTGCCATCAGTTTCTGGAGTATTTTTAATCAAGGGTTGCTGTCTCCTAGTGCTGGAGCAGAATGTCAGGCACATCTGGAGTGCTGCAAAGAAGCCTTAGGGATGAGGTTCTGTCATGGGGAAAGCAAAGTGTGGCTCTTCAGACAAAAACTTACTGAAAAGAGGAGAAAAAGGAGTCTGGAAGAGGCTTCTCTTGGTTTTCACAGCTGAGGCTGGCATGCAGGAGTGACAAAGCCAGAAAGCCCAGAGGAGGCAGCTGGGGAGGGCTGTGCCATCAAGCTGTACCAGCAGCTGTCTGGGCTGGGCTTCAGCTGCTGCTGGAGAAACCATACCACAGCAAAGATGGCTTTTGTGCTAGATGTGGGCTACAGAATCAGGAATCCACTGAGCAGCAGCCCCAGGTCCATTTCAGTACTGTCCTCACTGCTTTTATTTTGGATGAACCCCTGGCTCAGTCCATCTCTCCCAGCTAGAGCTGTCTAAATAAACCCCTGCCCTCTTTCTGATCCTGCTGTCTTGGTCTCAAGCCCATCTCAGCCTGGCAGCACAGTGGATACTGTGCCCAGAGCCACCCCTTGGAGCCAGCCATGGCCCAGGAGAGGCAGTGCCTGATCCCTTTGGTGTCCTGTGGATCCCCCTGCCTGTACCTGTGGAGTGGCTCAGTTATTTGGAGAAAAGGAATTATTATGCCATTATGTCATTAGGTCATAACAGAAAGTACAAACATAGCATAACTTGAAGAAAAATCTGTAGCATTCTGACAGTAAATTCTGACATTCATACCTTTATAAACAGCAATTTTCAGATGCCAGTATTTTGGGTTTCAGACAGTTATATCCTATGACAGTGTTCACAGGGGTCCGAGGATGAGGAAAGAGACGAGGATCTGACTCCATGTTTCAGAAGGCTTGATTTATTAGTTTATGATGTATATTACATTAAAACTATACTAAAAGAATAGAAGAAAGGATTTCATCAGAAGGCTGGCTAAAAATAGAATAGCAAAGAATGATAACAAAGGTTTTTGGCTCCGGCTCTGTGTCCGAGCCAGCTGGGCTTTGATTGGCCATTAATTACAAACAACCAACATGGGCCAATCACAGATGCACCTGTTGCATTCCACAGCAGCAGATAACCATTGTTTACATTTTGTTCCTGAGGCCTCTCAGATTCTCAGAAGGAAAAATCCTAAGGAAAGGATTTTCCTTAAAAGATGTCTACGACAATATCCTTACATTTTTATTCAACATTATTTCGGTGAATAAAGCCACTCCTGTGTCCATCACCTTTTGGAGGATGGGATGTGGTCACACAGGCTCACTCCTTGTCCCTGCCCTGCTGGCTTTGGGCTGCCTGGCCCTGGCTGTGTCCCAGGAGGGGCCTGGGCATGGGGAGAGGTGAGAGTTTGGCTTCTGCCTTCTCATCTGGATTTGAGCTGTGATTCCAGCACAGAGCTCTGTGTTGGGGCAGTATTTCATGCTTGCTGCTGTCGGCTGATAAACCTTTGATTTTCACTTCTGGGAATAATAGCACAGTAATGAATTATATTCACAAGAATAACTGTAATAGTCATAAAACCGCAAATAGAAGAAAATTGTAAATCAGTCACCCCCTTGTAATGTGCTTGCTTCATCTGAATCACCCTCCCTGGGCAGATTATCAATTTTATTTGGCTTTTCCATCCTAAACTTTTATTAAGTGGGGTGCCTCATGCGTAAAGACACCGAGCACAGGCCATATGTTCCAGGGATTTATCTGTTTACTTTGCCTTTCTCCCCTCCTTCTCCCCTCCCTCTCCCAGCTCTCAGGACCCACAGGCAGCTGACCTCAGACCATAAAAGACACATGTCCCCAGTGTCACTTTACCTTTATTATGCAAAAAAAAAAAATAAAAATCAGGCTGTCAGTGATGCAGAGGCCTTGCTCTGTGCCATGCAGCATCAGCCAGACCCCGCAGCATGTTTAGACTTCCATGTAATTAAAACAGAAAGCCATTAGCATAGCTCCAGGGTAATCATGGGGACACAGCCTCAGCTCCAGCGTGTCCAGGACTGTGGCACGAAGATGCTGCTGCTCCCAGCCCATGGGACAATGCTCATCCTGAGCCCTGTGGGTGAGTGGGACAGCCCCTGTGCTCAGAGAGGGGTGGGAGGCAGCAGGGAAGCGTCAGGGGCAGGGTGGTGACAGTTTACACTGTGCTGGTGACAGTTTGCCCACAGGGAGTGAGCAGATGCAGAGCGTGGCTCTGAAGGCAGAGCCATGACACCCAGAGCTGTCTGTGGCTCTGCTGTGGCACTCCCTGTGTTCTATCCTGGCCATGGAGGGAGGCAGCAGCAGAAAAAACTTCTGGGCCCAAATATCTGCTCTTGCTCAGTGCTGCATGTTAATTTTTAGCAAAGTCTTCATCTTCTCCCTTTCTACTACAGAATCATATTTAAAAAATCCCTTTCTTTTTCCTCTAAAAGCCACGTGTTCATGCATTTTTCCTTGTCTTTTTCTTTTTCCTTGTCTTCTATCAGAAACCCTCTGGTTTCAGTTGTGCTCAAGGGGTGCAAGGCTGGCACACAACCAACTCTAAATCAATGCTGATGGGCAAGAGGTGAGAGCAGCCCAATGAGCTGGAGAAAGGTGCAAATTCCAGTCAGCAAAACACAGCTGTTGGGTTCAGTGACCCTGTTGGAGGCAAGCTGCATGCAGGAGTGGAGTTTGCTTCAGCTGGATGTGAACCTGCCAGGGCCTGCACGGCATTTCATGGCTTTTGGAAACACCAACTGCAATTTTCCATCAAAACACAGCAGGGGAAAAGGGAAAAACCACAGACTGTGTGATTTATGAGATGCTTCTCTTGGATTTCCATCTGTGATCCGAAATTACCAAGCAATGTACAAACCCCGAATTGTTGCTCCAACTGCTCCCACCGTGGGTGCTTTTGCCATGATTTTTCATGCAGCTCCATCTTCCCCTTCCCCATGCCCAGCATTCTCCAGTGCTGGCTCTGGCCCCTTGCCCAGCAGCAGGTTGGTTTTGTGGTCTGTGATGGTGAGAGAATTTTGGGTTGTTATTGATGGCTGATGGAGCTGAAACCATCTGCCCCCATCAGGGACTCTTGGTCAGTGTTTCCACAGCTTAGCAGGACCTGGAACATCTGTTGGGTGAAGGATGTGCTGCAGAACAGCATTTTCTGCTCTGGCAAGTAGCTCCTTGCAAACTCAGGCTGGTTTGGCTGAGCAGCAGGGTCTGGGCAGCCCCTGGGGCTGTGGGTGTGTGTCAGGGCAGGCACCACCCTGGGCTGCTCCTCCTGCCCTGCCCAGTGGGCATTGCCTGCCTTGCCATGAGTGCAGGCTCAGGGCTGACCACAGAGGGGTCAGGGGGCTTTTTCCAGCTCCCCCATTCCTACTGTCATCACTTCTGCTGAAAAGCCAGGCTTGTAATGTGATTTCAACTCCAGTCTTCCTGGAGGGGCTTGCATTTTCAGCCTGGAGGTATCTCAGTTCACCAGCCCTGCTCCTGCTGCTGCTGGATTCATTTGGGCTTCTCCAGAGCTCCTGTTTGGCCTCACCTAAGGAAAACCAGAGCCTGCCAGGCATCCTGCACCATCAGCAAGGCTCCAGCCCTGCTGTGCAGCTCAAACTGTTCCTGGCTTTGGCAGAGCTGGAAAACCAGAGGCTGAGAGCACCTGAGCTGCAGAGGTGGCTGGGCAGGGGCACAGGGTCACTGTGACTCATGCGGAGCTTCACTCAGCACCCAGCACCAGGGGTTACCTGCGCCTCTGTGACCCAAAAACTCATCAGGGGACAGAAGTGTCACTGGGAAATGGAGAAGGGAGGTGGGAGTGGGAAAGCTTGAAGATACCACAGCATCTGCTGGAGGTTCAGCCCAAGAGGTGCTCCCCAGAGAGGCTCTTGCTTGCATTTTCCAGGTGATGGATTGATATGTGCTCCCCAGTTCTCTGTTTGCAGAGATGCCAGAGGCTGGGGGAGCCCACAGTGAGAGCATGAAGAAGAAAATCCCTTGTGGGATCCCTGCAGGGTGTGTGAACTGCCCTTGCTCCTCCAAAAGCACTGTGGGAGGGAGTTGTTGCTTGTGCTGCTTCACAGCACTGCAAGGGGTCGGGACAAAAACCTCACAGGAATTGGATTTTCAAAGCAAGTTCAAAGTTCAAAAGTAGCTGTAATGTGAACAGAAATCTGCTCTTTGCAGCCAATTAGCAAGGCTGTGAAAGCAGCAGGAGCATCTCATGTTTTGACAGCAATAAAAAGGCAACAAAACTAAACAGTGTGGATTGAACATGGCACCCACAAGAGCTGCTCACAGCCCATCTGGTGGTGGCTGCAGCAGCACAGCAGGTCCTGGGACAGCAAGGTCCCAGCAAGGTCCCAGCAAGCTTCCAGCAAGGTCCCAACCTGCCCTGCCCTGCCTGGCCGCTGTTGGCAGAGAAAATGACATTTTTTATTGACTCCATCCAGAGCAGTTTTGTGTGCAAGGGTCTGTGTTTGCTCCACGTGGCCCCCTCTTGATACTTTTTGGGTTAAAATTTTTCTTTTGGGTGGAAAGGTCTGGTTTTGGGTGGAAAGGTCTGGTTTTGGGCTGTCTCTATGCAGGGCAGGCAGCATGAAGGGATGCTCTGTCTGCCTGGCTGTGCTTGCATGAACAGATGAGTGTGCAGCTGTTTCACTGTCCCAGCAGAGTGAATCAATGAGTCTTTAATTAATTTATTAATAAAAGAATATTAATTGGTTTACATTAATTATTTTAGCAGACTTGGGGAAAGACTTGTAAAGCCAGTATGTTTATTACAGCACTGGACGCATGTGGGAATCCTTCCCCTAAAATGACATGCTTACCTCTGGGAACTTCAGGTCCCTTTTTATCCCACTCTCAAACACATGTGCATGCAATTTCACAATAGGTTCATACAGATTCATTTTTATGAATTTCGCGTGGCATTTGCATCTTGTTCTTCTTTATCAGAAAGAATTCCTGGGTCAGGTTGACCTGCTCTCACAGCAGTCTCTGTCTCTCTCTATCACCTTCTGTCTCCTCCCCTTCATCTCTGTCTTTCACTGAAGCAGTTTCTCTGAGCCCAGGCTTTTGCAGTCAGGCTACATAGCTATATTTTCTAACCACAGACTCAACTCAAAAATGTACATTTCACCTAAATCAAAATGGATTTCTACTCTGGAAAATTTCCACTCTGCCTCACTCCCCCAGCCCCTCAATCTCATTATCAAGGAGCAGCATCCCCTGCTCCAGCCCCGGGTAGGGCGGAGGATGCTCTTCGTGACTCAGTGACCCGCTCCCTGCTCAGCCTTTCTCTCCTGGAGGTGAGCACTGGAAAGCAGCTTCTTTCCCTCCCTCTCCCCTCCAAGCCAAAAAAAAGCTGTGACAGCTTGATTTAGGGCTGGATAATGAGACAATTGTGAGGAGGATGGGTACAGCGGGAGCCGTCGCCTGCCAAATCATTTGGCTTAATTGATCAAATATTTTTATGCGTCGTTTATTCCTTTAAGGTGACCATAAGCCGCGTCTCCTGCAGCTCTGAAATGAGAAGAGCAAGGCTGGAATTCACCCAGGATGAACTCAGTGGGCTCAGAGAGGGGTGGGTGGCCCCAGGGACTCGCTGGCAGCTGGCACTGCCAGTGCTGCCTGTGCCAAGAGGAGGGTGGGAGAGCCGATCCGGCCTCTCCAGAGCCCCACAGGGCACGGAGCAAGCAGGGGCACCACTGCAGGTATTGTCTGTCTGTCCGGGCTGTGGCTGTCCCTCCCTGTGCCATGCCAGGCTGTGTTGTGCCAGGGAACACCCAGCGAGCCAAGGCGGGCACCCCGGCCATGGCCAGGAAATGTTTTGCAATTAAGTCTCTATGATCACTAAATACTTCAGTCAGAGCTGTATCCGTTAATCTACAGAGGGAAAAAGGACAAATCAAATCCGTTCCTTGCCGGCTGCAGGATGCCAGGGTGGGGATTGCTCTCGGTGCGGGCAGGAGGGGGGCACACACCTCAAATTCCAACCTTGTATTTCGTATATCTCTGCTCACAGGTGCCCACTTCAGCCCCCTGAGCCCCCCATGTCCCTGCAACCCCTTCTCCTTTGGGTCCAGGCTAATCCCACGGGGATTCCTTTGCCCACCGGGGCTTTAACCCGCTGTATGTGGAGAGCAGCGGCTGGGAGGGTGTTTAACACAGTGAATGTGCAGAACAGCGGCTGGGAGGGTGTTTAACCCGCTGTATGTGGATAACAGCTGCTGCCCAGGGTGCTGCAGGATCCCGGTGCGCTCTGCCCAGGATGCTGCAGGATCCCGGTGCGCTCTGGCCCCGGCTGCAGCTCCCCGGCGGAGGAAGGGCCGGCAGGAGCAGCCCCATGGCTCGGGCACAGCGCTCGGTGCTGCTCCGTGCTCACAGCAAACCAAGAGCTGCCTCTAGCGGGGCTTCGCGGGGCTCCAGGCGAGCAGCTCCTGCCCGGCCCTGCCCTGTGCCCATCACCCAACAACGGCACGGAGGGGAACACACAGCATCCCAGTGCATCCCATCCCATCCCATCCCATCCCATCCCATCCCATCCCATCCCATCCCATCCCATCCCATCCCATCCCATCCCATCCCATCCCATCCCATCCCATCCCATCCCATCCCATCCCATCCCCTTTGTTATCCACATTTCCCTGGTCCCCAGCACGGTGCTGCCCTTCCTGCCACTGCCAGCCCAGATCCTGGCCCTGGATCACTGATCAAAGTGACATAAAATTGCCTTGATCACACACCCAGGGGTGCTGCTCCAAGGATGGAAATCCTGGAAACGTTGGAGCTGAGATGCAGGGAAGAAGACAATGAGACAGAGGTGAATTGGCAGCTGGGGCTCACACTGCCAGCCCAAACTCAGAGGAGGAAGAGGAGCTGGCCTGAGCTCCCTGCTGCCACTGGAGGAAGGTCACTCTGGTTGAGGCATGTCAAGAGAGCTGCCATTCTCTATGAGCACTAATGGTATTTGCAGGTCTGCATTTAAAAATTATGATAAAGGTGATCAAACTGTCAGGAACAAAGACAGATGGGGAGCCCCCTGGAGCCAGTGAGGGATTCCCTGCTTGCAGTGAGCAGAGACCATTTATATTCCACTTGCACTGTGGACTCAGAGCAAGGAGCAGGGCAGAAGTGCTTTGCAAAAACATGGTAGGAAGGAGCACACAGACACTGAATTTGTCTCTGCTTGAGCTTTTAGACCTTTTCATGCCATCTTTAGACATCACCAGGAAATATTGCAGGGTTATAAACTTTTCCCAGAAAGTATTTTGATGAGCAGAAGTCCCTGATGGGATAACAACTGGTGAATTCCTGCAGCCAGGTGCATTCCTCCCTTCCTTGTCCTCTCTCTCAAGGCTTTGATGAGCTCCTGCTAGCAGGAACTGCAGCTCTTTAGATCTATCTGAGCTACGAGGTTCAAGGCTCTTTCAGAAATACAGTGTGCAACAGCAGTGGTGGAGATGAGGAAGGGGAGAGAGCTGTGAGGAGTCCCAGCTGCAGAGCCACTGACCTTGGCCAGCCAGCCAGACCCACAGCTCAGGTTTTTGATCCAGGCTGTGCATCCAGAGCTGGGCAGACCTCTCTTGCTGCTCTCTGAGCTCTCCCTTTGTCACAGCTGTGGCATCCTTCCTGTCTTCTGTCTTCAGATGTTGTCTCTTTTCTCCTCTCACCTTTGTGTGCTGTCACACCAGCCATGGGGACAGCTGGCAGCAGGGACAGCTGGCAGCCTTTCTTCCTTTGTGACACAGCCTCATCCAGCACGGGGCTGTGCCTGTGCTGACACCCCATCCACGCAATCCCGTGCTCCAAGGATGGTGTTTGCTTTATTTCTGTGGATTAAATAAAAAAGCCCCAAAACCCAGTAAGAAAACAGCCTTGCTCAGAAGAGTTCTAGCAGTTAATTAGTTTCAACATTGCAAGGCCCACTGCCCAGCAGCTAAAAATCATCGTGTTTGAATGGTGAATTAAGTCAGCCAAGCAATAAATCTGAGCAACAAAACAGTCCCTTTAGCTCAGGGAAGTTCTCTTTCACCAAAACACTGAGAAATGGCTTTTTCTGAGAGCCCACAAGGTCATCGAATTAATAAAGCATTTCAAGTAATCTGTGGAAGTGAAGTGACACCCTGCTGCAAGAGATTTGCTGTTAAGGCCAACTTTCTGTAACAGAGTGTGATGCATATAGGATTTCCAAAGCAAACCTGTCCTCTGATTTAGGACAGTTGTCCAAACTTTTTCATGTCTGTTCTGGTCCACTGTCTCCCTCCCTAGTCATTATTTAGGAGAGTTAAGCTTGAGAAAAACTCCCAAGAGAAAAGAAAAATTAAGGGAAGAAAACTTAGGATTCTCCCATTGATCAGGCAAGATACTTCTGAATCCTTTCATGCACTAAAGTAAAGACATCCAGGAGAGAAAGTGAGTGAAATGCTGAAAATCTTTTGAGATAATGGTGGGACAGGCTCATGTGTTTTGCAGTGGCTGCTTTCCATTCCCCTACCATGTACAAATGCAAAGCTATCATGAGACTGCTGCACCCAGAACAACAGAGCTACTCCTTTGATATGAGCAGCTCTGATGTCAGGGACATTTCCATCACCCAGCACAGACGGCAAGAATGTCCAAAGCCCAGAAAGCATCACTCAGATATCCAGGCATTACATAAACAAAAGGAGTTTGATTTCAGTTAAATTCTGCCAGCTTAGGCCAAACACAGAAGGATCTCTCCAGGCAAGGCAGGCACATGGAGCCAAGCATGATTTGTGTTGCCCTCCAGTTCCTGTCCTGCCTGTTTGGGGCGGCCCTGATTTGGGCTGCAGATGTAGCAGCAGTGGGCATGGAAAGGATGAGATGGGTGATGCATTAAGAGATGCTTTGTGGCAGATATTAGGGAAACCTTTCCAGTAGTCTGGAGGGTTTAGCAGGAGAACAGATTGCCTGGGAGATGCGGCGTCTCTGCCAGCAGCTGTTTTACAGCCAGGATGGACATCTGTGGCTGAGAATACAGCCTAGGTGGCCTCTCATGCTCCCTGCAGACCCAGGGCTGTTCTCAGTGCCCTGATCTTTAGAGGAACAGAAAGTAGGGCGGGACAGAATTTTCACTTTCAGCTCTTGCAGATGGCCCATAACAGTCTTATAGAGAGCAGGGAGCTCTCCTTATAGGAAGGCAGGAGGAACTGCAGCCAGTTATCTCCAACCCCTTCAGGGGATGTTTGTGGGATGGCAGCCTCTGCCTTGCGCTTAGAGCTGAGTATTTCCTTCACTTTCCACTGAAATGCCTTTTTGCACATTTGTAGAACCATTTACCATGAAATATATCCTTAATAACACGGTAGCACAAAGAGGCACTGAAGAGGACAAACGCACAGAAGAGATGGCAATAGCCTCTGCAATATTGTGTCCACTGGGTCCCTCCTCCATGAAATCCTAGCCCAGCTTCCCTTTGCTTGGGCTCCCTCAGTACAAACCTGTTCAGAGTGCCCAGTGACAGAGCTCTGCCCTCCCAGTGCCACCACAGCTCGCAGTGACCGCGCTGCTGCAGGCAGCCGAATGCAGGGATGCTCATCCCTCTGCAGCCCCTGGCAGCGCTGCCATCCCACCCCTGCAGCACACAGACGTGGCTCCAGCCTCTGCACACTCCTTGCCGTGCAGCAGGACCCCCAGGTCCCATCTGGATGGACAGATGTGCATGTGCTCACATCCCCACTGCCAGAGACGTCCCCGAGCAGCCGTAACGCTCGAGTGGGTGGTTTGAGTTTGGGGCAACAGAGCATTTTTCTCCCATTAAATAAATAAAAGACGTTCAGAGCAACTTGGGATAAAGCCATTCTAATCCTTTTATTCTTTCCAAAAGGAAAATGATTCCATATTCAGGGCACTGTGCAAACAATTAATTAGCCTAACGCAAATGAAAGGCCTAATTGCTCAGCATTACTGTGCTCATTGGCAGCCAGGCATGACCAAAGAAGAGGTACTGCTTTACCAGGGATAAAGAACAACTTCCCAGCTTTTAGGGAGGGCTTTTTTGATATTTCAGCATCTAGCAGAATGATTTTTTTTTTTTGAATGATGGTGTAATTCTCACTTCCACATGCAAAAAAGCTGGCAGTGTTTGGAGACATCTGAATGAGCTGCTATCCAATTAAAAAAAGAGGAGAGGAAAGAGACTCAGCTGGTGTGAAATGACCTGGCTGAAGGGAAGTCGATAAAGCTGTAACTTGCCTGAGCTGAATGACACTGTGGTGTCTCCAGCTGGAGACTTCACTCACAGAAGTGCTGTAACATTAAGAAAAAATGTATTTTTTAAGGCGTGCACCTAAAATTAAAGTACAATCATCCTTAATGCAGCTCCCTTTTCAATGATCTGTTGTTACCAGATGGAAAAGTGCTCTAAATGGATGCAGATGAATTTGTTCACTGTGGATAGGATCATGAGGGATCAGGTTACAGGAGCTTTAAAAAACTGAACTGTTATCATTAATGCATCTCTCACAACAAGGAGATAGAAAGCAGATGCTGACTGGGTATTGACCTAGCCTGAGGAGTATGGGTCCAATAATTCTTCCTTTAGGCAGCTGATTCTCATGGGAAAATCCCCCAATATTCAGCTGTAATGCCATTATCTGCCCTGTGCAGAGACTGGCAACAGAGACTCTTCTTTAAAAGCAATCTGGGTGAATTCTGCCCTCACTCACACTTGCACACCCCAAGGAAGGCACTACAGAAGCCTTCTCAGCAAGGTGGATTTTTGGTGTTCGGGGTGAGGGATTACAAAAAGAAAGGTGCTTACAACATAGAATAGTACCAGCATGTGAAAAAGTTGAACAAATAAAACAGATTCATGGTTGAACGTCACACACACAAAGAAGTAAAGGTTTGAGGGCCTTCCTGAAACCATTTCAGGCCTGTACCTGTTTGTATATGCAGCTGGGAACAATTATTAAATGCTGTTGAAGACTGTGAGACCAAAACAAAAAAGGAAAGATCCAAAGATGTTATAGCAGGAATGGTCCTTCAGATGAGTGAATATCCCAATAACCTCTGTCAGGCTGATTAACAACATTCTGCTGAGCTCAATGCAGCTGCTACATAACCTCAGAGAGACAGGCACTCCTCACTTGTAAAACAGAAAATTCCAGCAGAACAAGGTTTTTCTTTTCAATTTATTTTGCAAATCTACCAATTCATTTTATGAAAGTATGAAATCCTATGTGGTTACATTAAACAGTTACATTACAATCCAGGTAATACAAATAATCACTACAAAGTTAGTTTTGGGTACTCTTGGATAACAAATAGATTTTATATTTTTTAAAATAAGTCACAGATAGAATAGCCTTCTGATTGTCAGAGACTTTAGTTTAAAGCAAGGAAACCACTGTAGATTCTCCTCATCCTACAAAAAGTTAAGAGAGAAACACTTTCCATGTTAATGTTCAATTAGATTCATCAAAGACATTGAGTGCACACATCTACTCTCAGGGTAACAAGAATAGTTCACAAGTTGTTTGGAAACTGGTGTCGAATATTACCATTTAACATCACCTTCGTCCTTGCTTTCAGATACATAAAAATCCTGTAAAATGCACAGAGCTCCAAATCCTCTCTAATTGAATTCAGTGGGAGTAGGATCAGTTCCTCCATTCAGAAGGTGCTCCTGATATACTGAAATCCTTACAAAACAACCTCCTTCCCAGGAATGAAATTCATGTAAGGAACAAAATACTGCAGTAATTCAGGAAAACCCTCAGCTTTGCTATGCAGCAATTGACATTGCAACTGCATTTCTGAGGACCTTTATGCATGGTCACTCTTTCAACCAGCAAGAGGATGTATGAAGACACCAGCACTAAATGTGCTTGGCAAGAACTTGGAGCTGTGTAAATAAAGTATAAAAATCAAAAAAGAGATCAAATCAGTCTTGAAACAGCTTTCCTGTCACTCATCTGACACACCTCCAGTGTCACTCTGCTGCCACTTCTGATGTGACATCTGTCAATCATAACTGCTTCTTGGGAAGCAATTAAATTGTTTAGATTTTGCAGTGGCATCTCTCACTGTGGTTTTATTTAGGGGTAACACATCCGTATGTTGCACATTCTGCAACAGCTCCAGAGAAGCAAGGAGAGCTGTTTATAGGGAAATAAGGCAGGTGCAGGTACATTCTGATGGCCTGTGGCACAAAGGAGATTAAAGCAAATAATTTTCTTTTGTAGCCTTCACCTCTTTCAACCAGTGGGTTGCAAACTCTCAAATCTCCCATCACACATGTGCAACAAACCTGCAGAACCCATTGCAGCACAGAAGTGAAGCCAGCAGCTTCCTTCTTCCAAGAGAAATAGATATTTATCCACAGAGTATCTTTTAACACTGATAACCTCAAAAAAGAAGCCAAACAGGTTACACAAAACTATACAAAATTTTCACCTGGACATAAAGTGCCATTGAACTATGGAAGCAAAAAAAGAAGTCACTGTTGAGGCAGCTCTCAGGTTTATTCCCCTGAAACAGACAAAGTTTGCTACAGTTTTGGAAATGGCACCAAGCTGGTGGGAATGTTACTGTAATAAAGGCTAGCAATTTCCTTCCTGACTAACACTACTCTTACCTGACAGGCCAAAGGCAACTAGGGTGATTTACCTGGTGGCTGACTGCAGGAATTTCCCCAGAAGGTAGTTTAAAATGGTAAGAGATGCTGTCATTTCCCTGTCTCTGATATGGTTACTGTAATTCATGCAGCCCCTTCTTCCTGAGCATGCATTACCACAGACAGCCCCACCCTGCCATTACCACTGTGCCTGCTTGTTTTCCACCTCTACTCATGTAAATGTAATGTCAAATCCTCTTAAGAATCCTGAGCAGCCCTCCAGAATCACTTGTTCAACTGACATTTCTGTAATAATAAGGAAAGAAAAAAGAGTTGTGTGAAATTAAATGGCACTCCTGTTGCCAAGCTGTTAAAATTATATGGCAATATGCTTCCAGTAGTTGTAAGAAATTAATATGTGGAGTGCTTACAAGCTTTACATCTACTAAATCTCAACAGGATATAAAATGCTATTTAAGTGATACAAATGTTAAGGAGAAAAAAAAAAAAAACAGCACCAAAGAGTGGAAGAAGAAAGTAGATTCTTGTCTGCACTCTGATTCCTGGAGGCTGGATCTCTACAGCTGAGGAAGCCAGGTGGGAGATCCTTGGTGAAGGATTTGTGCACATATGTCAGCAGCTGCAGCTCCCTTCTGGCACCTCTGCAGCGCCCAGGCTGGGCTCCACCAGTGAGTCACTCCCCTGCTGCCAACAGGGGCTGGCAAAGAGCTCAGCCAGCCCCACTCCTCTGCCACTGCCTGCTGACAGCACCAGCCAGAGCAGAGCCACTCAGTGTCACTGCTTTTCACCTGCTGTATGACAATGCTGTTCAGGAAGATGAGCCTCAGACACCTGTCTGTAGATGATGAATTCATTTCTGTTTTGCCACGATGTGATTACTGTCATCCTTTTCTCACCACAACATCAAATACAATACAAAACTTTGGATTTTCTATAGTGAGAGTGAAATCAGCATAATGGAAAGCCAGGCAGTGCCAGAAGTGCTGTCACTGCACCATTCTGTGGGACAGGACCAGGGTAAGGCGCTTTGGCAATCAGCACCAAGTTTAAGCAACAAGCTTTTAAAATACCCACAAATTTCCTGCAGATGTACAGAAAACTTGAGACCTCCTGGCTGTTCTTTAAGCTGCTTTGAAACTACAACAATTCATTTAATCCAGCAGCAGATCCTGGCACTATTCTTTTCTAAGTACAGTACATTTTGATAGCAACACAAGCATGTGACACGAAACAGATTTGTTCAAGCTCACCGTGGTTCTGATGGGCTACACACACCAAGAGGCAACTCAAAAAGAGCACAGAACTCAATTCATCAGGACAACACCACTGACTCAAAGGAATTTCAGCTCAACTTGGTAAATAAAGAAGGAGCTCACAAAGGAAAAGTTCTTATTGCAAGTTGTACTGCTCAGCTTGGTCCCTTCTCACACAGATCTGAAGTATCAAAAGCTACCAAGGAGCCAAGGACAAAGAATTCCTGTTTTGTAACTATTTTAAATATAGCAAGCCTCCTCTAGAAAGAAAAGCCCTCACACAATATTCCAAACAGCCTTTTCTAGCAGACTGGAATTGTTTTAATCAACACAGACAGAAAATACACACTTCAAACTACTTCTGGCACCTCGCAACTTGGAAAACTCTTGTGCACCTGGGATGAGGCAGCTTGTTTGCAGACCCTTTTCTCACAGAGCCCGAGCTGTGGCTCAGCAGGCGCCCTCCTCAGCAGGCACAGAGTGGCAGCTGCCGTGGGACACGGTGTCGATGCTGTGGCCCTGGCTCTGGGGGTGGATGGACACCTGCACGGCGATCTCCTGGCCCTGCTCGCTCAGGGAGCCGTCGTCCGAGTCTGCGGCCGGGGAGTGGCTGCGCTTGACGGGGGCGCTGCCGGGGAAGAGCGCGGCCGGCGCCCCGCAGCCCCCGGGCTGCTTCTCCTCCCTGCCCACCTCGTCGGGGTCCTCCACCCGCACGGCCTCGAAGATCTCCTCCATGAAGGCCCTGCAGTTAAGGATCAGAGGAGGGAGGGGAATGCTCCTGGCAAGCTCTTCGATGTAGCGAGCGAACTCCATGGTCTTGAACTGAGTGACTTTGGCCAGCTCGAGTGTTTTGGCGGAGGTGATGATGGGGATGCGCTTGGCTATCTCGAAAGCTTTCTGCAGCTTCTCGGCCCCTTCCGTGCGGAAGAACTCGTTGATGGCCTTCTCTGTCTTGCGGAGGTGGCTGCTCATCATGCACAGGCGGGTGATGTTCAGAATGAGGGTGATGGCAAAGGCAACGAGGCACACGATCATGTAGTAGATGCTCATGTCCCCTGAGGTGAAGATAACCCTCAGGGTGACTGTGTAGTACAAGGTCTCGTTCTGATTCACGCCTGCACACGTGTACCGGCCCCGGTCGGCAAAGCTGACCTTTGTGATGTTGAGGGAATTATCAGCAATCCTCCACCGGTCATCTGCACAGGGGCAAGAAACAAACAGAGCTTGTGAAACAAAAATCCCAGGGTAAACATCACCAGGAGGCAAAGCCTGGCAGTGAGCAGCCCACTTGGACCATAGTAACAGTACACCAAGGACTGAAATGTCCTTTTCATGCCTGCGACACAGAAAGCCATAACCCACTTACCCATCATACTGCTTAATGCTAAATTATTCTGCATGCTTGCTACACTACTTTTACTTCCTTCTCTCATCTGCACTTTCCAGTCTGCTTCTGGTTCTTTCTGATAGGAATCCTAATTCTTAACTAGGGCTTCTCACCCTGTGTTAAAAGACTGTCCTCTATAAAGTCTAATTTTCCATACATTCAGAGTCAAAAGTCCAGCGACCCATGAAAAAGATCAGTCTGTAAATGGCTCTGTTGGCAAAAGAACCCAGAATTTTCTTGAGACAGTATTCTGCTGAGCATGCAGTGCTGACATGCAAAACCCAAGTAAAAGGGAAATCAATACAAGAAGCTCTATACAGCATTTGCTGTGCATTTATAACTTAGGGGGAAAACTGTTTTCATAACTCATTCCTTCTAATTACTCTGCTTTGAACTGTTTTCATAACTTATTCTTCTAATTACTCTACTTTGAACTAATCTCCAGATGGCATTATAACTACAAAAAGGTTACTGAATACTTAAGGCACAAAGATGGCCTCCAACAAGATCCTATCAATTAGTTCGATGACCTTCATTAATACTAATAGAGAACAACACATGTATCTCTAAAACATTTTCTAAAATTAAAAACTGCAGGGATAGAACTGCAAGAGCCAATAGCTAGGAAAATATATTCCCCTTCAGTTCAAAAGGGTTAAATAGCATGAATTCCATCGTTGGCCACTACATACTGTGTTACTTTCCACAGTCTCACTGGTGCATAAACCAAAAAATAAATGTACTAAGTATGTTTTAAAACATATCCTGTAACAAAATTAAAGCACCAACTGCCAGCTCAAAAGGTTGCAAGTTGTGGAGAACTGTGTTTAATTCATTCATTTGGAAAAATATAATTTCAACCAGAGCAATAATAAATAAACTCATCAGTTAGTATTGGGTAAGATGAAGACTCATCTCTTCTGTATGGAACACTGGGATGACTCCTGAGCAACATCATTCTGTGGGACACCAAAGCAGGATGGACAGAAGTACTCAGGTGTAATTCCCATGCAACATTTCAGAGGGCAAAGGACTTTGTTTTGCTCTCTTCTTATCTTCCAATTGTAAAAACAGGAGGATAGGAAGAGAAAATTACAATAAAGTCCCAGGGTTTTCCAATACAGTTTAAAAGGGGAATAATGATGGATAGAAAACAGCAGGAAAACTCACCTTCATCTTTCTGTTCAAGCAGGTGTCCTCTGGAGTTATACCAAAGGATATGTTCATACTGGCTGATGTTCAGTTTACATTCAATTAAAACACTGCTCCCCTCTTTGGCTATGATATCATGGTGTGCTGGAGAACTTATTAAAGCTTGAGACACTGCATGAAGTGATGCATTGAAAGGCCTAAAAGCAACTGTCCTGTTAAAAGCTACATTTTCCACTGTGAATCCAGCTGAAAGACCAGCACTAACAGTCAAAATTAACAGGCAATAGCTGAGCTTCATGGAAAGCTAGTGAAAATTCTTCTTTCATTTAATTTGAAGAAATGAGGTCATATGATATTAAGCTGTCTGTATTGCTCTGAGATAGGAGAGGAGCTCTTGATTTGTTCTGTGATGGAAAATGTCTGGGATCCAAGTGCACTTTCAAGACCATCAATATTTGAAGTGGAAACTGGAAGTAAAACTGGAGAAAAAAAAAGGCAACAAGTTTATTAATGACCACAAGGTTACCATGCATTCAAATTTAATTTCCAATTAACAGATTTCAAATATCATAATATAAACTGTCGGCTGAGAGATTTCAAATCAGAGCTTTGCTCAGAACACAGTGATAAAATGAGGGTAAGAAGGCATTAGCACAACCTCCAGTTCACTAGATGTTCATCTTCCCAACCAAATAAATAATCTCTGGAACAATAATCGTTAAGGGTAAAAAGGTTTTAGAAAAAGAACAAATTGTTCAGACTACTCAAAATGCACAATTATCTTTAAAAGTGGATTCTGCATTTGTTACCAGAGAAAAAGTGCTTTCTTAATAGAGGAAGAAAAGCAAGAAAGAGGATGTAATTTCTGCCTGCCTCTCCACCAATATCAAAGTGCTTTTAAGCCCTGGTTTTCTAAAGCCAGTCTTTCATTTACTACCCAAAGAAAAACCAAAGTGCACACATGCACACCTGATTTTTAGCATTTACATCTACTTACTTGATTTTAGGGGCACAATTGATATTAGATGTCTAAATATTATATAATACAGTTTAATTACTTGGGAAAAGTCTCTTGGTTGTATCTACAGCCAGAAGAGGAAGTCTCTTTCTGAACAGCAGGACACTGATGTCTACACATACTTCCTTTTTTGCAATATCTCTTTTTGCTGCTGCATTTTCCAAGTCTGCTCCCTGTTATTCTTGTTTGTTTTACAATGAGCTCCTGTTGAAAATCTTTTAGTTTATGCTGCTTCATCTCAGCAGTCATATATTCTTCATTGTCTTGTCCACCCATATTTCATAAATACGTGAAAGAAATTGTTTTGTCTAGGGACAGATACTCTTCAAATTAATGTGCACAAAAGATATTTTAAGACATTAGGATACAACAAATTTTCTGTCTTTTGTACACAAGCCAGAATAAAACCAACTTGTAACAAAATGAGATGACACTGATAAGAGACAATCTGTTATCAATTTTCCTGGAAGATCAATTCAAGAAAATTTCTAATGCAATATGTGTTCCCTGAAGTTATGATTCCATCTAGACAGATCCAGAGCCTTAAAAAAACCATTTACAAAGTACAGAAGCCACAAACTCAAATATTATACTAAAAAATATCTCACTTCATATCATTGACTGTGTGACTTCAAATTGATTATCTTCTACAAATAACAGATGTTAGTGGAAGGGATTTTCATAAATATCACAACACAAAGGGACCCATTGACTTAATAAATAATGCAGACACTTTTCATCCTTCTAGAATTACCAGTTAACACTATCTAAAGCACTTCTGAAAAATAATGTAACATGCATAAAACCAGGTGATTTTTAGTAATTGTCTTTCATCAGAGACAAACTAAGCATATTCAAAAGGAGGAATTCTGCTGATGCTATCCAGACTGGGAATTTTTTTCAGTGAAAGTTAATTTGTCAAAGGTCAAACCAGATTCCAGACTTGACATCTGATGAGAAATGTGTTATCTGACCCATTTCCATTTCTGTTGTGGCTATTGCCAAAACCAGTTTAACAAAGAAGGCAAAGAAGACAGCTGTGTCCAACTCTCCTTCAAGCTTGACTAACCAACTCACCCACTGAATCCTGCAGGAGAAACTGGAAAACAGGCTCCCTACTTGTTTCTCTGTAAACAGCAATCCCTTCATCTGCCTTCTCTTTTTTTTTTTTTTTTAATCATTGGCCCCACTCTGTTTTCTATCATGCCTCTTGTCCTTTCATTTAAGATGAGACTAGTGCAGAGAACTCAATTATACCATTGTGCTGGAGGAGCCACTTTCCCACAGCTAAACAGTTAAAACCACTACCAAGGCCTCTTTCATTCCTGTTTTTCACCAGCTACACTTTAGGGAAAGCATTTCTGAGTCCTGCTGCCTCTGAAGAAGAGCATCCCATCCACAGCAACAGCACAGGTCTGAATAAAAAAAAAAACAACTAAGGCTGCTGCTGATCAGCAACTATTCTTCTGTTTGAGGGAGTGGTTTTACCTTCCATTTTTAGACCTCTGGTATTTTCAGAGCCTGCAAAAGGCTGTTGACACTGACCTGCTTGCTTTGGCAACCTCACACAGACAGGCTGTGGACTGGGGGTGGTCTGTGGACCACTGATATTTGGGTTGCTTTAAAGGTCTGTCACAGCTTGTGGTGGCAAGCGAGGTGCTGTGGTCCCAGACATCACCCTATGCCCCAGCTGCCTTCAGCTAAAAATGCACTTTTGCATGCATCAGATTTGACTTCACAGCACCTGATGCAATTAAAACAGATCAGAGATCTGCAGCAAACACAAATCTTCATCTTCACCCTGGAATCACAGGCACATTATAACTTCCAGTCTTCTAAAACAATAACAACCCAACTGATACTTTAGATTTATTAGAGAATAATCCCAGAGAATAATCCTCTTGTACTTTGCCTGTGCAATTGTAATTTTAAATTATTAAATTTGAATTGTTAAGGTTTCCAAGCGTCTCTGACGTCTGTTCCTAAATGGCATTAGGAATCTCACTCATTTATTTAACACAAGAAATACTCAGCAACATTTTCCCTCATAAGAATAATTATCTTCAGTAATTGCATATGCTCTCCACTATCCTTGCACTGAGCCTGCATAATGCATAAACCATTGGTGATGGGTCATTTAATTTTACTATTAAATTCTTCGAGGTCTGATTTATTAGAAATTGTTTGTCTTTTGGAAAAGCCATTATTGCTAAGCAGACAATGATCTCTCATTGCCGAGTGCTGGGAACAATAAAATGATTTACAAAATCCGTATTCTTCATCCACTGCACTTATGCAAAACAGCTGTTAAAGGACCCAAAAAGGATAAAGGGTGATCAGTGCCAACATCACAATTCTTCAACAAAGTGTTAAGCTCAATCAAGATGAAATGTGCCAGAATAGAAACTGGCTATTTTACAACTGAACCTGAAGCTGAACTCAACACATTTAACCTTTATTAAACCGTAAGTTGTAACAACAAATAGCAGTGGAAAGATAAAAATCTGTGATGCATGTGCTTGTATGAGTCATCCTTGGCTCCTACCCTGAAGAAGTGTATTTGTGTCTAACTTAGAGCACTCTAAGTAGTCCCACTGAGGTCAGTGGAAGCACTGATAGTACTTAAAATTACACACATTTATATGGCACTGCAAAATTGGGGCCCAAGAGGTTGCAAGTTATATGGTTTTACATCCACTGCTTATAACATCACTTCATACCTGGAGTAACGTGAGGCAATAAACCGAGACACACCTGACAGAGCACAGGCTGCTGATGTCTTGCAGAAATACCATTTGCAAGCCGCCTCTGACCCTCTGTCAGAGAGGGAGATGCATTTGGCAGAGCCCTGCAGACAGGAACTCTTGGGAAGTTTATGAACACATCCAGCACGGTGCTGACAAGAGCCATTCCGGGTGTTCCAGCATGGGAGAGGCTGCAGGGAGGGCTCACCCTCTGCACCAGCCAAAGCTCTGCAGGGGAATGGCAGCACCCACAGCCCAAAAACCATCCTAAGGGGCAAATCCACAGCATCCCAGGGCCAGCCCCACTGCTGCCTGATAGGATTTGTTGTTTTCCCGTGTACATCCCCTGGTTGCCTGACAGGACACGGTGTTTTGCTGTGCTTATCCCTTGGCAGTCTGTCACACATAACTCACCAGGACACACCATCAACTGTGCACCAAAACAGGTTTTTTGTCCTGTCAGCTAAAAACGACCAGCCACCAAGTTCCACTTAACATCACCCTGTCCTCACAGCCCCAGTTCACTGGTGGAAAAGCCCTGGTGCCAGCTGGTGGTGGCAGTGGGACACAGGACATGCGACATGACCATGACCGCACTGCAGCCGAGGGCACTGGGACACGGTGGGGTGACATCACGCGGGCTGGTGTCACTGGGGCATGATGTCATGCCAGAAACACAAACAGAATATTCTGAGCTGGAAGAAAACCAACAAGGATCATCCAGTTCAACTCCTGGCCCTGCTCAGGACACCCCAACAGTCCCAGCCCGTGCCGGGCAGCGCGGTCCAAACGCCCCTGGAGCTCGGGCAGCCTCGGGCCCTGCCCATTCCTTGGCGAGCCCGGGCAGTGCCCAGCACCCTCTGGGGGAAAACCTTTCCCTGATCTCCAACCAAACCTCCCCTGTCACAGCTCCAGCCGTCCCTGGTGTTGTCATTATCACACAGAGCAGGGATCCGAGCTGTCCCTCCGCTGCCCCTCGTGAGGAGCTGCAGACCCCGATGAGCTCTGCCCTCGGTCTCCCGCTCTCCGGCCTGAGCAGACGAAGTGACCTCAGCCGCTCCTCCTGTGCCTTCCCCTCGAGGCCCTCCGCCGCCTTCGCTGCCCTCCAAACCTGCCTCTACTGCCCCTATTTCCACGCCAAAACAGCGAGGCGGCACATGGCTCCGCAGCCTCCCCATCTGCCGCTGCCCTCCGACCCCGAGCTTGCCCTGTGAACCTGGCGGTACCGCCGCTCTCACCGGGACGAGGCTGCCCGGCCCGGCCTGGCCCGTCCCGCAGCTCCGCCGCCGCCGCCGGCCCCGCCGCCCGGACGCGCTTCCCCGAGCCGAGGCCGCTTCCGGGGCAGCGCCGGGGCCGCTCTGCGCCGGCCTCGCTGCTCTCGGTCCGCCCGGAGCTGCGGGGGCCGCGCCGAGCGCCGACGGTGAGGGCTGGCACCGGGTCCGGGGCTCTGCGGGGCACAGCGAGCCCCGCGGGCAAACGGGCGTTGGGGACCGCTGCGGGGCAGGCGGGGCCACGGCGGGGCGGTGCGGGCACCTGGCGGGCTCCGTGTGCGGCAGGAGCCCCACGGGGAGGCTCAGGGAACGTACGGTGCCATATGGGACAGCCCTGTGTGGGGGTCAGGGGACTCTGGGGGTCTCCCTGGGAAGCGGAGGCACAGGGAGGCCTGCAGGGCTGCGGGGTGAGGAGGGTGCCGGAGGTGACCCGGGGGTCCCAGCAGATGGGGTGGCAGTGCCCAGCCCGCAGTCGGAGCTGTCACTTTCCTTCGCTTGAGGCCCGGCCAGCTGCCCCGATTGCATTAGTGACAGGGGACACAGCAGTGTCACCCCAGTGTGATCCTGGGGGCTCCGGCTTGTCCCTGCCTGCCCTGCAAGGCACTTGAGCCGCAGGTGCTGTCACAGGAGCCCGGCGGGGTGACAGGCGGGCCCAGCGGGACAGCCCCGCTCCCGGCTCCCGGCTCCCCGAGCCCGGGCCGCGGGGCTGGGCCGGCTCTGGGGCGGCTGGAGCTCACCGCGGCTCCTGGGGGTGTTCGTGCTCCTCCCCAGGTACAGGAGTGACCCACTCGCTGCCTCCCTGCCTGCTCAGCTCTCTGACTGCTGTCCCCATTTAATTCCTACACTCCTCAAGCCATCCCAGCCATCCCAAGCGATTTGTTTTCACTTTTGTTTTGGTGAGACATGTATTCATTTAATTATCTGATTTAGTTATCTGAGGCCCTTTTGTACCTTCATTTGTTTTTCAGAGTTAGCAAGCTGGTTTATTTTGCTGTGGAGAGGGTGTGTCAGTTAGATAAAGCCACGTGTCCCTGTGGGACTTTAAACTTCCAAGTATGCTATTTTTGAGTCAGACGTAATTTGGTGTGCACACATGTGGGTACATGTGGCAACGCCGTTGTGTTTAATTATTTAAAACACCAATGTGATGCTGTTGATCTAATGTCAAAGTGCGAGGGAGGGATTATGTTATTTGCTTTGCTTTCTGTGGACGTTTGTAGTCATGTCTGAGGAAGACAGTGGTGAAAATCTGAAAGATGAAACCTCTTACAAAGCTGAAAATGAACAGAAGACAGAGGAACTTGGCTGCTCTGAGAGCAGTGAAGGGAAACAACAAGAGACTGTGCCTGTGACTCGGAAAAGACCTGAACCCAAGCCCCCAAGCCATTCTGCTGCCACAGAAAAGCCTGCAGGTGAAACCATCAAGGTAAGTTCCTGTGCTTGCTCAGAAAGATGGGACTTCACATTTCATGGCTTTGAGCACAGGAGAACTCCAAGCGTAAGCCTCACTCCTTTCTGAAAATTCACATTGCTGTTCTCTGAAATGAAAAAGCTGCACAAAAGTCACAAGTCAGTCTGGTTGTGTTCCTTCCCTCACCATGATGCCTACATCAGTCTTGTGTTTTTCTTCATTAAAGGTCTCAGATCCTCCTGCAGTTCAGACAGGGTGGGGCTACTGGGGAAGCTGGGGGAAATCTCTTCTGTCAACTGCGTCTGCTACCGTAGCTACTGTAGGTAAGGCTCTTTCTGGTATTTGATAAATATTTTAATCATGTTTTGTGTCTCAAGCTGGTGCTTTAGAACTTGTTTCTGGAGAAGAGGTTTTCAGTTATAGCAGCCATTATTGGAAAAATGTCAAGAGAATTGTTCAAGTAATGGGAAAAGCTTGAACCAAAAGGTACAGTGAGATTAAAGAGATATGCACAGGCAGAATTACTTTCAGGTTTTTAAGGCGTTTCTGTAATTTTCACCTGGTATTTTAAACTAGTATTCTGCCAATATTTACAACTTTATTTAAAAGCTAAGATGAAACCTTGGTTCATTACATTGGTAGGTGAGGTGGATAGAAGGATGTTTTTATGCTGGTTAAACTGTTTTGAACAGAAGGAATCCAGAATAATAAAAAAGAATATCCAGCTCTAATCCTGTTTCTGTTCTGATTTTTATTTTCTCTAGGTCAAGGTATTTCAAATGTCATAGAAAAAGCAGAAACAACCCTTGGGATCCCCAGTCCTACTGAAATCTCGTCAGAGTCTAAAGATGGTGCAAGAGGTCAGTTTTGTACTGCATGAGAACAGCCCTGCAATGTTTTTCACAACATAATGAGCCCCAAAATAACATCACCTTACTCTGCACCTTGCACCTTGAGAATGATAATAAAATCATTTAAATAATACTGTTTTGCTTAGTTCTGTTAGCTCTGAGAAGTAGGGAGGAACATAATCTGAATTGTAGGCTTGCTCCTAGCTGATATTTGGTGTTTGATGATTTTCTCCACTCTGTGGCTGACAGGATCTTTTATTTTTTGGAGGTCAGGAAGTTAATTTTCTGCCTTCTAATGCAGGAAGTGAGAATCCTGCTGCCAGCAACGCTGATGCAGCTGATGATGGCAGCTCCTTCCCTATTGCTGGGGCTCTTGAAGTTTTATCAACCATCTCTACTGCTGTCCAAAGCACAGTGAGTGAGTTGGGAATGCAGGAGAAAATGGGTTTAAGGGAGCTTTGGGGTTTTGGCCTTTGATCTGAAACATTGTAAGAAGAAACTTAATTTTGACGGTTGTGGGATGCATGGTGATAAACTCTTCCAGCCTTCAGAAAACCATTATCTTGGGCCTTGCTTTACTGACACCTAATGTGAAAGATGTTATGAATTTTGATAGTTCTGTATTGAACGTTGGTGCCTGACAAAAAAATCCTAGTGGTGGATTGTGCAGAGCGTGCATTTCTGTGCATGTCACCTCTGTACCTGTCATCTCTGCCTTTCCTTTGGAGTATCATCTAAATGCAGGGTCAGACTCATTCCTGGAGCATTTCCACTGATTTCCACAGAACTAGAGATGAAATTCATTCTCCTCTTCAAAAAACCGATGTGAAACTAGCTCAGTTGGCTTGGAAATCAGCTTGCTCCTGTGACCAGGAGAAATGCACTTCAAAGGAAGCCATTACCCTTAGAAACTGCTTTTGTGATCTGCTGTCTTGTCAATTTGCCTGGGAATCTGAAAGAGCTGCAGATTGAAAGCTGGCTTCTGTTTTTTGCTTTTAAGGCTCAAACAAAAGTTACCAGTCAAAATCCACAGGTCCGGTGTTTTCTCATTGGAAGGATGAGAACTGAATTCTGTAATGTGCTGAGAGCCAGCTTGTTCACAAACTAAAAAAATGTATTTCCCATCAGATTGCTGCAGCTGTCTGGGTGCTGTAATAAGCTGTTGGGTGATAATGTGTTGTGGCTCTTTCCATGTCCTGCTGCTCTCTTTGTGATGATTAGAGTTGAATTTAGGGTGACAGGGACCAATTTGGCTTTTATGTGAGTGCACACTGTAAGATTGCTGATAAAACCCTCCCAATTCAATTTCTTCCATTGGGTAATTTTCTCTGAGTTTTATGTGCTGTCTTTATCCAAATCTGATTCCCAGGGTAAAAGTGTTATTAGTGGAGGTCTGGATGCCTTGGAATTCATTGGCAAAAAGACAATGGATGTAATAGCTGAGGGAGACCCTGGATTCAAAAAAACAAAGGGCCTCATAAACAGAACCTCTACATTATCTCAGGTACAGCACTTCCCTATCAGCACCTCATTGGTTTCTCTCATCTCTTCTCCCTTCTTTTGTGGTCCTATCATTAAGCAGCCATTTTTTGCTATTAAGCCAAAAGCCTTCTCCTCCTGTATTCTTTATCTCCTGGCACTGTCACGAGGCCTCTGCTTTTCTTTTTCAGGTCTTAAGAGAAGCGAAGGAGAAAGAAGAGCAGCAGACAGCTACCGAGGTTACCATGGCTACTGAGAAGAAAGCCCATTATGGGTTACTGTTTGATGAGTTTCAGGGTCTTTCGCATCTGGAGGCCTTAGAGATGCTTTCCAGAGAGAGTGAATCAAAGGTAATGGCCTTGAGCATTTTGCTTTCTATTTTCAGTTCAGCTGAGCAGGGGAAAAAAGATTAGAAATATATGTATATGCATGTAAAATCAAGTGCTCGGAACTTGCTGTAAAATGATTACAGAGCTTCACTTTGATCCTTGCATTAGGATCTGGTGTTTACCTTGGGAGCAGTTTGTCCTGTCCTCAGCTCCTAAAGCCATTCCCAGCCTCAGTTCCTGCAGTTCAAGTCCTCCAACTTCTCACAAGTTACTCTCCTCACACCTGCTGCTTTGCTGCCTTGGCCTGTATTTTCCATCCTGTTGGATGGATTTATTGATTCTTTCTTGGCTGTGCTGCCCTTAACCAGGTGAAGGCAGTTCTGAATGCCCTCTCTGGAGAGAAGTTGGACACACTGAAGGAGGAAATGGAGCAACTCAAAGAAGCATTTTCTTTGCCTGAATTCTTTGAAGAAGAAGAGGAAGAAAAGAAGGGTAAGAGACCCCCAGGTTCTGAGAAGAGAAGCTGGTCCTAGTGCAGAACCAGCCAGCCCTGATCAGTGGCAATGGGCATGATGCCAAATTTAAATTATTCTTTAGCTGGATGTTTAATCCTAAAGCCATATCTGTCCAAGGGCATGACGGGTAGCAACACCCTTCACCTCTGAGAAGCTGTGCAGTAATCCTGTAGCAGGAATGATTTCTTGCCAGAGCAGGGTTAGAGTTGTTTGACTCATGGGCAGTTCATACAACTGACCCTGAGCCAAGATGCTAATTCAGAGATAAAGTGAGTTTCCTTGACCAGGAGGGGAAAACTGAACAGAGTTGTCCAACATGTGGGAGAGCAAAAGCCTTTTTATTTGTTTTTTAAATGAGAGTTAGCCACACAGAGCAAAAGATTCAGAGGTACCTTCGCACACAAGAGCCCTGATTCTTGAGAATTACATGGATTTAAATGTAAATTTCTTGCATTGCTTTTACCTAAATGCTCATCAGGGAGGGCTTACACACCTGCACTTGCTATCATTCAACATTTAATGTATCTTTTATATTTGCACATAATGGATCTCACATCTGCTATGCCATATATAATAGGAGAACCATAGGCTCTAAGTGATATTTCAGACTCTCCAAGGTGACGTGCAAGTTAGTGTGTTATAAAAGGCTGCCTGTAAAAAAATAAAAAAATAAAAAAAAGGAGTTACCTTAGCTACAAAGCCAGAACTGAGAAAGCAGGAACTAACCTTCAGGCACTGATGTCTCCACCTTTGCAGAACTTACCTTAGAAATCGTATTTGAAAAGACTGAGTTTGATGCATTCTTGCCTGAGGTGATGATTCACAGAGAAATTAAGAAAATAGTTGACAGACTTGTGCAAAACTAGTTGTGCATTGAAGTGCTGCTTATTCCTAAATCTGTCCTTTGTGTGGATTCTTTAACCTTTCCTGTCCTTTAGGAGATGAAGAGTTCACAAAAGAAGTAACAGAATTGTTTTCAGAATTGCACATCTCCTCCACGCCAGACAAAGTGATCACGGTGAGTTATTTTCCATATTCTAAAAGCTGGAGAGTTTCCTCACAGGAAGGGCTTCTCTTCACCTGCTTTGCTTGTGAAAATATCAAATGCATGAAAACAAGCCATATTTTACATATTTTGGCAATGGTAGGCAAAGGAGGTGGGCCTTCAACTTTATGGGGCAGAGTTATGTGAGCCTTCAGCCACCACAGTGAAAAAACCTACAGCCATGAGCTGAAGGCCTGCTCTTGGTGCAAAGCACCTCATTTTACTGTCTTCAGGAGCTGGTGTGAGGAAGTTTCATCTTTTTTGCCATCATTTCACTACCCTTCAGATCCACCAAGTGGCAGCAGCATTCTGCAGACATGTTTTTAAAGCACCTCTGATAGCTTGGTCTTGTTGGTAAACTCCAGCCCCTGGTGCCAAAGAAACAAATGTCCTCAACTGCATCAGTGCAGCCAAACTTCTGCAATATCCTGAAGGCACTGGGATCATTTGTCCTGGTTCTTCTCAGAAGCTCAAAAGGACTTGTAGCTGCTCCATTGTCTTGTGGTGTGCAGGGGGGCTTCATTCCAGTCATTAAATATTATGGCACATCTTGCTCCAGGTGAGGACATCTGCTCATGAGTGGATAGCACAATTCAACAGCAGTCTTCCTAAAGAAGAAAAAGAAAATGAAGAAAACCAAGAAGTAGAATCCAGAGATGGTGACCAGGATGCTAAGAAATCAGTAGAGGTAACTGGGTAATCAAGGAAAAGAATATCTGCCTGCAGAGTGTTTATCTGGCTGCTGAGTTACAGTTGTGACTCACAGGGTTTGTGTGTTTCTATTTCTGTGTGGGTTCTGAGGTCTGAAAGGGCAGTGATAGTATGTTGTGTGATTGACTTGTTTTAAATAATAAAAGCTGCTAGCTTTTGTGTAGTATGCAGAATTTTTGTCACTCTTGCAGGATATTCATGCATTTGCCATAAGAAGCCTGGCAGAACTGACAGCCTGCTCCATTGAAATGTTTCACAAAACTGCAGCTTTGTTTCTCTATGGTCAGAAACAGGAGGTGACAGCCACAGACAGAGCCAAGTCCCTGTCACAGTGAGTGCATGTCTCAGTAAATGGATAGCATAGAATTACTGATTAAACTGTCTTATAATTCTTTGGAAATCCATGCAATGCAGGGCTCTTGAATTCTGCATAGGTGTTTAAATTTGGGAATTGGGCAAATTTGTGATGGTGGCATCATTATCTTCCAACAGAACTCAGCTGTCTCTTTCCAGCTTAAAGGCATTTCTTGATAAGTAAGAGGAAGCTCTTCTTGAAAGCTTTGTGTAGCCTAGAAGAATATTTGCATTAAGGTTGTGCTAGTCAGTAGGCAGAGATTTAAAACATGACAAAACAGGTGCACAAAGTGACTCCTGATTTCCTCTTTGTTAATCATTTAGTATGCTTGGTACATGAGATGGCAAAATTACTGCACAGGAGACACTTGGCATGTGTCTGAAATGTGCAGTACTTTCTATTTCAGAAAATGACACTTGCCTGTAAAAAAAGGCAAGTTAGTACTGTTCCTTCTGGAATGGCTGTGTGTCCTCTGAGTGCTCTTTAAGATCTTCTGCTTTAATTATTTATTTCCTCATCTTTTCTCTCTCTATCTTATTTGGGAAACTTCTGAATCTTCATACACCATTTATATAAATTTTGGTTTATTTTAACTTGGTAAGCATAGAAATAGGGCATTTACGTTTTAGAGGAATGCTGAAAGAAACCTAATCTTGAGTTTACTTGTGTTTAATCTTGTGTTTACTTCATTGTTTTCCCTGTCTTCTTCCTCAGATTGACTATCATGCTGTGCAAAGAACTGTCAGCTTTCTCTAAAGAGTTCACAACATGCTTAACAACTGCAGGGGTAAGAGTTACACTACAGTTCTTAGGAATGAGATGTGCTTATTTGATTACAGCCTTGGGATCTTTGCCAGGAACTGCTTTTTGTTTTTGATGTTTACATATGCAGTTTTTAACTGATCTTTTAGGCCAGAGTTCCTCAAACTGTGGCATCTGAGCTTTTGAGGGCCTGGCACAGAGGGAGGGTGAGAATTGATGCTCACAGTGCTAAGGAGACAGAGACAAATGAAATGTGACCCTGTTGTGGATTTTCCAAAGCACTGAGGTGTTCCTGAAGATGGTATCATCATCTGTATAGTCCCCACTTGTCTCCATTTCATTTGAAGATGTGATGTGTATTCATACCTGACCTGTGCTGGGCACATGCAGATTTCTTTGTTCTTATTTGCATGCTACAAGGCTGCTCAGTTTGTGACTTAGCTTTCCTCTAGGTAAGGGAGCAGTGGTGGTTTTAAAGTCACTGAGGGTTTAGCTTTATCTTGCTTGAAGAAATGTGATCAAATTTTCAATCAGGATAATATATGTCTGATCTCTGCAGGTCAAAGAGAAAGCAGATGTGCTTAATCCCTTAATCACTGGAGTGTTTTTGGAGGTCAGTTATGCTAACGTTAAAACTTTAAGCTAATACTTTAAAAATAGATGTGCTGCTTCTTCCTACTTTAGGATCCTTATGCATGCCAAGTTCTCTAACCCATGGTCTAAAATTGTGCTTACCTGTCTAATAACTTGAAGTTTTGATAAATGTCTGTAGATTTGCACAAAAGATGAGTTACTTAGTGAGGAGTGAGTGTCAGCTCACAGTTCTGGTGGGTCAGGAGACACATATTAAATTCAGCAGTCTGGATTTTTTAGCATTTAAATGTCCAAATTCAAATCTTAGACAAGTTCAGAAATTAGCATACAAGAGTCCTAACACTTCCTTACTGTTAAATTGGTTCTTAAGCTTTCAGAGCTCTGAGGTGTGGTAGGAAGGGGGTGTTTCATGTGCTCTTCCTTCCTGCCACAGCATGCTATGCTTCACTTAGAAATAAACTCTTTTCTTCTCTTACTGAGAACAGTATCCTGCATTTGGATTGGAACTGATCTTGTTTGGCAGTCTTTAAGCCATTTGCTTTTTTTTTGCCTACTGGCATAAAGCCCCGCAAAAACTTGACATAAAATTGATTTCTAGAATGAAGCCTTTAAAATCCAGCAAGCACTAGGCTTCTGTTTTTTCTGTGCAATAATCAATGCTGTTTGAAATGAATATGTGGTGAGTAAAGCTGATTGGTAGCATGGCTATTCATGTGTGTATTTTGATTTTTTTTCCACAGGCTTCAAACAGTGCTTCCTATATCCAAGATGCCTTCCAACTCCTGCTGCCTGTGCTGCAGATCTCTCTTATTGAGGCTAGAACGGAACTATCACAGTAATAAAAATCCTTCTAATTAAGAACTTTTTGACCTTCCCAGTTCGTAGTTTCCATGCTGGAGAATGATGTAATGGCTCTTATTAAAGGGAAAAAGATGAACTCTGCTCACTGCTGCTGCAAGAATGGTGATTAAGTGCAGTCTGGCAATGACAGCTCTTACAGCACACTGAGAGATGTGATTAGCATAGTCCAGGCTGGTGGACAACGTGACAGACTTAAAGTGCAGATTGCTTCTCTGTTTCATGGACTGTCTGTGTCTTTTCACTGAAATCTCTCTGCTGTATGTGTTAACAAGCTCTTTGTGTTCACAGTCCAGAGAGCTTCTCCAGTGCTGAAGAGAAGAGTAGCAGCTGGCTAGTTAGTTAGCTAAAATCATGGTGTGATTTTTAAGTCAGACATAATTGGGTTCCTGATAGCTCTGCATTCCTGTTGGAGTGAATATTAGATAGGAGGTGCAAGAAGAGGCAAATTTTTGTCATTATGAACCTTGCAGTTCCTAGACTGGGCAGAACAGAGCAGAGAGAATTCCAGATCAGGCTGTTGCTGGAGAGAAGCTCAGCTTCCTGAAGATGCCTGTACTGACTCAGGGATGTGGGACAGGGACTCTCACCAGGGGGCTGTTTCTCATTCTCTCATGCTGTGCTTGCTTCAGCACAAGCTGGGAAAATGCTGATCTGGCCCTGAGAATGCAGGTACTTGGCTTTATAGCAATAAATGAGAACTGACTAAAAGGGATTGATTCGTGTTTGGGCACTTTAATGAGAGAATTCAGCAGGAGGATTCCCATTTTTCAGTGCAGCTTGACATGTCAGCCACAGACTGTTCACAGACTCACATACTGCTTGTCTTCTTTCTGTGGAAAAACACTATAATGCAATGCTCCTTCTTGGAAGGTATCTATTAAAGCAGGGAGAGAGGCAGCAATTTGGTTCTGTTAGTAGGAGTCCTAATTTGCCTCAGAAGCTGCTCCATGTATGGTATCTGTTTCTTTGTGCTGTGCAAGTTCCCTGCTTTGTTCCTTTATCTTTTGAGCCTGCCCATGGGGAGGCAGCAGCCTCTGTTGGAATCACAAGAGTAGAAATGCACAGCTAAAATGGAATTTCAAGAAGTCCATAATAGCTAATCAGAGGTGACTGAGTGTCACACCTGCCTCTGCACTTGCTCATTGGTAACAATGATGCTCAAATCCCCTTTTGAAAATCCTCTGGGTTTTAGCAGGTCTTGCACATCTCTGCTATGCTGAAGGCTTAGAACATTCCTCTGCTCTAGCTGGGCAGTAGAGAAATGTTTTTTTGTATTAGAATACCTTTTGGCTAATGCTCTGATTTTATTTATATACATGGAAAAAGCCCTGCCTTAGTCATGGTTAGACTGATCAGATCTCAAAAGGGAAAGCTTATTCTGGCATCTTAAAACTGGACTTGAGGGTGTCCGGGGTAAAAAAATCTGCAATAAAATCTGTATTTTTTTCTTCTTTTGGTTGATAGCATTATAAAATAAAGGATTTGTTTTGACAACTGTTTCAGTTAAAAACTATCATGGTAGCAGTGGGCAAAAATGAAATAAAAGAACTGTGGGTTTTTTTTCTCAGCCCTGATTGTGTTTTTTGGGGCAGAGCTGGGTGCAGCTCTGGGGCCAGGACAGCTGGGACTTTTCTCATGGCAGAAGAGAGTGCTTCTGAACCCAGGCTGGGAGTGAGAGCTCCCACAGAGGAGCTCCCAGTTCCTGTGTCAGTGCAAAAAGGCAGCTTTGCTCCTGCCAAAAAGCCAAAATGTACAGCAATGTCAGAAGAGAAGAAATGAAGGTAATGGAGTTTTATGAAGCAGCAGCTGCTTTTTTGCAGATAAATTCTACTGACCTGCAGTTCTTTAGTGTAGAGTAGTTTAATAATTAAAGGAAATGAGGTGATTTTTTTTTAACATGCAGACAGTAATTCCTTCAGTCATGTGCCACCTGGATTTTGTTATAGCAGCCAATAATCAAAGCACCAGCTTCATTTGTGTGCCAGTGCAAGGACTGCAATAGACAAACAAAAACAGTTAAAAAAATGGTTGCTGAATCTTTCTACCCAAAGGATTCATCAGAATTCAGCATCCAGCTGTCTGGAGGTCTTCCTGCTTGGCCTTGCCTTCTGTGTGAACCTAATGAGAGCTGACAGTAATTTGAACACTTCTGGTAGTGTTTGGGGAGGTGAGAGGTGGCTGAGAATAGATAAGAGTCAGCTAAGATGCTGGCAGTGACTTGGAGGGGAAAAAAAAAAAGCCTTCCACAATTGTTTTCTTTCCTTGGGAGTGATTCTGTTAGTTGCAGCTGTAAAAGCTGTTTCCTGGCAGCTGCTGTGGAAAGGTTTAAAACAAAAAAAAAAAAAGGCTTGGGCTTCCCAGTGGGCTTTGGGATGTGCTCCCAGGCCTTGCCAGCCACCTTCCCAGGGACTCCATTTCCATTATTAAAACACTCATGGTCGGTAGCAGGATGAGCAGTTGTCCTGGTTTGGAAGAAGCAGCAGGTATGCTGCCACTGGTGGCCCTGACTAAAGGGACACCTGTCCCAGGTCACCCACAGCACAAATTAAAGGGTCTGACTCAGAGGCAGGAATTGGGGAGCTCGTGGCAGGAGGAGGAGGAGGAGGGCTCTGGCATTTCCTTCTCAGGGGTGTTCTTTGAATCCAAAATAAAGAGTGGTCTGCCATGATGTGACCTAAGCAGATATGAATGTTCTGTAGTCCAAGGCTCCTTGGCACAGAAACAGAGGACAGAAGTGGCCTGTTCTGTGCAAGTCCATGGTTTTGTTTTCTGGGAGTCTCCTGTGACAGCAGCTCAAGGTTACTGTGCCCTGGTGCTGGCTAGCAGGCTGCTTTCCCTCCTTCAAGAGCAACTCTGTGCCCACTGCAGGGTGAGACCAGGACCTAGGAGTGTCCCTGGCTGCCCCTCTGCTGTCCTGCTGCAGGGAGATGCTGGTGCCAGCCTGGCCTGCTGGGCAGGGTGGTCCTGGTTCCGTGGGTGTCACTTTGTGTCCCCGTGTCCAGAGAGCAATGGCAGGGCTGTCCCCTGGGCTGTTCTCACTGGAGGATGCTGGAGGCATCAGCCACTGAGCCCAGCTGGGGCTGGCAGGGAGGGAGCAATGTGGCCACCAGTTAAAAATAAGTTTGAGTTTGGTATTTGTGGGGAGGATCCTCCTGAGATGGCAGGAGCTGCTCAGAGGTGTGGGTCGGATGCCTGTGCTGGTCCCAACACCAAACAGATCCCAACACCTTGGCTCTGTTTTCAGGGTGCTCCATGTGCCCATCTCCATCATCTCAAGCTCCCTGGCTGCGCTGACCTGGCAGCTGTGCCATGCTGGCACAGATGGGATTGCTGCCAGTGCTTATCCCAAAACCAAGTGCTGGCAGCAGGAGCTCCATGAGTGATTTGGGTGTGAGTGAAGCCTCTCTGTAAGAGACCAGAGCTACTGATTGTAAACTGGGCAGTGACAGAGACTCTGCCACCAGCTTGGCTGAGCTGCTCCTGGGTTTATCCTCCCTGGACATTAAAATCCATCCCTCATTTCTGACCTAAACCTGCCAATGGGATCCTTGCTCTGGGTTTGGGGCCAGTGCAGGCTGTGGTGGAGCAGGTCTGGGGCAGAAATGGCCAGGTTTTTGGGACAAGTGACTCCTGCAGAGCTGCTTACTCCCTGCATGGATTACCCAGAGTTAGGTTCACTCTGTTGGAGGGGGCTGCAAACACCTTGCAATTACTGTAAATGAAAGTCAAATCATTGTGGGAGCAACTTTGTTGTAGAGTTGAAGGCGTTAAATGAGACAAATCTTACAGGAGAGCTAATTCCTTTTATTAGGTGGGGAAAACAAATTAGCTGGGTACACAAGCCCTTTCTGACACTATTGTTGCTGTTATTATCCCTTACTGGCGCTGTTAGAAATGAGGGCATTGCATTAGAGGGAAGGCACATTATGCAAGTGTTTAGACGTGCTGGTAACTGCTCTCTGCTGACAGGTATTTACTTAATGACATGTTGGAGTGAAAGCCAGCAGCAAGGACAAGCTTTGGAGGGAGCTGGGAGTGCTGAGCTCTGCCTGGACCTCCTGGATCTGCCTGACACCTCCCACCCACAGCGAAACCCCTCTTCTCTCCGTCCTGACCATTGCACATTCCCAGACTGCATCCCCAGTGCTCTCCTGGAGCCAGGCCTGGCTCCCATGGTTGTGTGCAGCTTCCAGAGCTGCCCTGACTTGCTTGCAGCAGGTCTTTGTGCTGGTGCCTGTGCTGGAGGCAATGCCTGCTGTGGGGAGCAGTGGGACTGGTCACGTTTCCGGTGTCATGTGCTGTCCGTGACGGATGGCAGAGCCAGTTTTTCTGCTCCAAAAGTGGGACTGGGGAGGAGACCGCAACCCTCAAATACCCGGAGCCCTGGCTGCTGCCAGCCAGGCATCCAGGAGATCACTGCTTTTTCAGCTCCAGGTAAGGCCCTTCCCTTCCTCCCTTGTGCCAGGCAGGGAATTGAGACTCACCTGTGTGTTTTACGGGCTGGGCAAGCAGAGCAGGACAGTGGGGTGGATGAGGGGGCAGCAGGAGCATCCCTGGGGTGCTCGTGCTCCCTGTGGTTTTGGGGATGGCAATGGGGGCCTGAGCTCTGTGGGAAGGATTTGAGTCCCCTGGCTGAGATGGGAGAGGGCTCAGTGTGAGCTGGCTGTGCCTGGGGAGGGGTAAGGCCACTCAGGGTGTGAATACACAGGTTTGCTCTGCTCTGAGCCAGCTGCACCTTGTGCCCAGCTTGGCCGTGGACAATTGCAGCTGCTCCATGGGGACCATCAGCTGCTCCCTGGGTTTTGCTGGTTTTTCTGCCTGGGCTTTAGGAAACCAGCTCATCTAGGGCAGGCAAACCTGCCTGTGTGAAATGTGAGGCTCCAGAGGAACAGGCAAAACCAGATCTGCTGGTCCGGGGCGGGATGGAAGGGGAAAAAGCTGAGGGTTGGCATGGAGGCAGCACCCATGGAGGCAGCACCCACGGCAGGAGGTGCACAGATGCTGGGTGGCTCCCCCAGACAGGGCTTGCAGAGCCCACCCCATCTCTTGGAAACCAGCAGGGTTGGTCCCCAGGGACAGAGGTAGCAGTGCAGGGGGGGATTAAAGGGGTTTAGCCCCCCATAGAGGCATTTCTTGGTTTGTGTTGGGGCAGAGCCATCCCCTCCCAGCCCTGGCTGCTGCACTTTGGTCTGGTTGTCCATCTCCCAGGGCAAAGCTCCATGTCCACCTCTGTGCCATCCCTATCTGTACCCATCTGTGGCCTGTGCCTTCCCCAACTGCTCCCCTCCGGCAGTGAAGGCACAAGGCAGGAGAATCCTCATGGATTTGGGGCTGGGCACACCATGGGAGCCATGGGGCAGCTTTGGTGAGGGTCAGAGTATCACCTGCACCTTCTTCTATCCCTTCCCAGGGCTGCCTTTTCCTTTGTTAATGTTTGATTCTTTTTAATGATTTCAGATTAAAATGTGATTATTTTCAATTAGTAGTTGCACTTCTTAATTACGGAGATGAATTAGATTGCTGTTCATTATTAATTAGATTTTAACTTTGCACTGATTACATCTTCTATCAGTCACTTCCCACACTCCTTCCCTTCCCTTCCCATCAAAACTCCCTCTCCCCCTGTGCCACCCCAAACCCCACTGGTTTCCTGCTCCTCTGCAGCATCCTGGGGGTTTAAAAGCTGCCTAGAAAATAGAAATCAATGTTATCGGCTCACAGGCTGCAACTGCCTCCTTCAAAGGGCCAATAACACCAACCAGATGATGTCATTTTGTGGCTAAAAACCATTAAAAGGAAGCATTAATATTCTGCCTCCCTCCAACACTGGCTGGATGAGAAACTATTCCCTAATTGCCTGCTGGGGTGGATCTGCTCTTCCAGTGAGCAGAAGGGACCTGATCCCCTCACCCCTGCTGCCCTGCTTGTGTATGAGAGGGAGGGTTTGACCTGCCCAGGCTATTTCTTAGGCTTTGTTTGGGCTTCCTATTTCTAAAGCAAGCTGTTTCCTTTACTTTCTTTTCATCTGTCACCTTTCAGGCACCTAATCAATGCTTGGGAGTTTTCTTACCCTTGCTCTTGGCTTCTTCTCTGCTTGCTGCTGTCTCCATCTCCCTCTCTGCCATCACCCTGTCCCTCAGGGAGAGTGTCCTTTCTGCTGGGGATTCCTAGGAGCCCCCACACCTGCTCTTTATTGTTTCTTCCTCATTTAATTTGAAATACTTCTGTAATTTGCTTATGGTGAGGGGTTGTGACATCTCTCTGCCTCCATCCCTCTCCACTTGCTGCTTTTCTGGGCAGAGGGGGCTGTCTGGGTGGGCACAAGGTCTGGTTCTTTTGGGTTTTGTGTCATCCACAGATTTCCCCTGCTGTTTTGGGGAGTAGGAATTACACAGGGCCTCTGTAAAAACTGAATGTTCCAGGGAGGTGTTTTCATCCCTGAAAAACTCACCTTCCTCCACTCTCTCATTGCTCCTTCAGGTCCTCTGTGTTCCCCAGGTGTGACTGTCTGTGCCCCTTGGTGAAATGTCGACAATCCTGAAATGTGAGTGTTTGGTGTGGGCCCAGGGGCACCTGCAGGGTTTGTGTGAGCTGGAAGCTGCAGGCTGGCAATGAACCCTCCTCTGTGCCCTGCTGCAGGGTTTGGACGGGAGGATAAGGAGAAAGAGGAGGACAGGAAAGAGAAGGAAGAGAAGGAGAAGGAAAAGACTGAGGGAGAAAAGGAGAAGGAGAAGCAGAAGAGGAGGAAGAAGGAAGAAGAAAAGGTAGGGGAATGATGGAGTTTTCTGCAGAACCATTGACATCCTGGCTGTAATGGGAAGCCACGTCTGAGCCATGGCAAACCTGTAGCAGATGGAGCTGTGCTGCCCACAGCCTAGAAATCCCAGTGTCCATGGCTTTCCCACAATTTGTTCCCAGCATTCCTACTTAGATCTCCCTCCTTTTCCTCTCCAAATGGGATGCTGGTGAGGACAGCAATGCTCCTGCACTGCACACACTGCAATCCTTGCTCTTGGCTCTGGGGAGCTCTGTGCTGCCATGGTCACATGCAGTCCCACAGCAGCACCAGGGGTGCCAAGCCTGGCTCTAGATACCCACAGGACCAGAAATCTCTCTGCCTCCTGACTCTGAACTGCCAGGGCTCCCAGTGATGCTCTTCCCTCTCTCTTCACCCCAGCAGGGAGATGGGGAGGAGGACAGGAGCAGCAGCAGCTCTGACAGTGACTCAGAGGAGGTAACCCCAGCCCAGCCCTGTGGGGTTTGCACCTACAAACCCCAGTGTGGATGTTCCCAAACACCTGGGATGGGGCACTCAGCACTCCCCTCACATGCTGTCCCTTTTATTTCTGCCCCAGGACCAAGGCATTGCCAAGGATGATGAGAAGGAGGACAAGGATTAGTCTTGCAGAGCTGGAGCAGCAGTGCACGCCCTGGCCATGCTGAGGAGGTGGAGATGGAAATGGCAAATTGAGCTGGAGAGCGACTGGGCCACTGTTAGCCAAATAAAGGTGTTGTGATCTCCAAAGATAAATGCTATTTATTCACCAGTCACGCTGCCTACCCAGCGCTATCTGTCCCTCTGGAAAAGGAAACACTCAAGGAAAGGCAATAACAGGTGGGGAGTGGGACCTGGGCGAGCAGGTCTTGTACAAGACCGTGACAGAGTCTGGAGAGAAATGCAGGGGCTCTGTGGGCTCGGTCTGCCTGGCTCTGCAGAGTCCCTCCAGATCTGGCATCACCAGCATCTCCCTGTGCCCTGCACGCTGTTGTTGTGGGATGGAGCAGCGTGAGCAGGGACAGACACCTGGAGCTGTGCTGAGTGGATAAAACTGATATCAAATTTATTAAAAACAAACGAAAAGCAGTTATAGGGGGGAAGAACCCGACAAACCTCTCTGTTTTCGCAGCGCTGACCCCAGCGCAGGGGCCGCGCCCGTTCATCCATCCCCAGCCCCGCCGAGCGCTGGAATCGGGCGCGGCGCCAGGAGAAAAACAAGCGGGAAAAATGAGGAAAAATGAGCTGGCACCGCCATCTACCGGGAATGAGACGTCTGGCAGCGGGGCCGCGGGTTTCATAACGCTCGGCTGTTTTGTAAGGCTCCCGCAGCGCTCCGGGGACGGGGAGAGAGCATCGGGGACAGAGAGAGAGCATCGGGGATAGGGAGAGCATTGGGGACAGGGAGAACATCGGGGACAGGGAGACACCAAGGGAGACAGGGAGAGGATTTGGGATAGGGAGAGGGCATTGGGGACAGCATCGGGACAGGGAGAGCACCGGGGACAGGGAGAGCATCGGGGACAGGGAGAGCATTGGGGACAGGGAGAGCGTGGGGGGACAGTGAGAGAGCATCGGGGATAGGGAGAGGGCATCGGGGACAGGGAGAGAGCACTGGGGACAGGGAGAAAGCATTGGAACAGGGAGATAACATCGAGGACAGGGAGATAACATCGGGGACAGGGAGAGACTCGGGCATCGGGGACAGGGAGAGGGCACTGGGGGCAGGGAGAGCATCGGGTCAGGGAGAGCACCAAGGACAGGAAGCGCTCCAGGATCAAGGAGCGCTCCAGGGACAGGGAGTACATCGGGGACAGGGAGCTCACCAGGAGCCCTGGATGCTGGCAGGGTCCAGCCAGCAGCAAAAGGAACGTCGGAGCGGGACACAGGGCCAGCAGCCCTACCCAGTGCTGCTGCCAGCAGTATTAGGACAACCCCAGAAGCCTCACCATCAATAAAAACTTCAATGCAAACTTGAGCATGAGCTCTCCCTGCTGTGTTGCTGCCTTGGTTTGCTTCCCTTAAGGAGTCTATTTTTATGAGTATTTTCTTGAGTAATGCAGATTTCAGGCAAACCCGAGATTAAAAGTCAACACCGCGGAGGATTTTACTTGAAACCACAGAATGTGGCTTTGGATGTTCTTTCTGTGGAACAAATGCAGCCAGCTCTTGTATAAGCACAACAAACAGCAGGAAAGATGCTGAGGAATGTTGTCTTAATTATCCAGCACAAAGATTAAAGGGAAAACACGAAGATGGGAAAAACAAACAACCCCAAAAGCTAAGCTGGGTTTCAGTGAGCTGGTTTGGCTTCAGCAGGAAAGGATTGATTTTAACTGCCTTATTGCTTCATGAACCCTTGGGTGCATTAATGTAAAGTAATCCTGTGTGGGGTTATTTTACATATTTTACTTTTTCCTCTGTGCAAGCACACAGGACTCTTGCACAAGACACAAACTACTTCCAAATAGTAGACGGAGTTGCAGAATTTTACAGTCCCCTCAGGCCATGCTACTAAAGGATGGGAATATCTTGGCCAAATTCTGTGTTTGGACATGAAAAGGAGAGGCCTTGCCTTTGCTTTTCAAGATAAAGGTTGGAAACCTTTCAAGCATGGTGTGCCAGACTCTGAGGTTAAGCCCGCCTGTAGATGCTCAGTTGGAGCTGAGAGGTGTTGCATCTCATGGGAGTGGGATTCTGCTTTCCAGCTGTCAGGTATTTAATCTAAAAGCCCTGAAATTGTCCTCTGTGCCTTGTGCCCTAACTCCCATAATGGGAGCCTGCAAATGTCTGTGTGGAGCTGACCCCACAGACTCACACTGCCCCAAATCTCAGCACTTTCACGTGCTCAGGGCCAGCGCTGGGCACTCCCTGCAGTGCTGGGTCATGGTGAGCACCAGGTGAAGTCTTCTGCTCGTGTTTTACAGTCCCTGCTCCAGGCCACGGCACCAAGCTCTTTGGAAATCCTGCCTGTGCAGCCAGATCCCTGTGGCACAAGGGCAAAGAGCCAAACACACCCAGGACTGGCTGTGTGAGCATCCAGCTGGCTCCTCCAGCAGCCAAGCTCCTCCATCCTGCCTTCAGCACCTTGCCCTGCACGTGGCTCTCTCCCCTCTCCACCCTTGTTCTCCCTTCACAGAATGGCCAAGTTTGCCCAAAAAGTTGTGGAGGTGAAAACCATTTCACCTGGTGTCCCTCATTCCTCGTTGCATCTCAGCCCTGGCTTGAAGCCAGGTGGCATGAATGGGCACAGAGCACAAACATTCGTGCCAGCCATGGGGATTATGGCTCTAAAAACAGTGGAGGAGGCAAAAGGCAGGTAGAGCATCTGGCCCTTGGGGATGCTGAGGACCTTCAGTCAGTTCAGTAGCTCTCCTGAGGGACACATCCCCCAGCATGACCCCGGTGTGCTGGGATGAGTGTTTGCCCACAGATGTGCTATCCAGCAGCTGCCCAAGCTCTGCTGGGCCTGAACTCTGGCTTCATTCCATGTTTTAACCATCTCCTCTGCTTGGAGCATCTGCAAGGCTCAACCAGAGGCTCCTTGGGGCTGCTGTGTCTTCAGCTGGCTGGGAGAGGAGCGTGGAGCACAGAGCTGGGCCAAATGCCCATCACACCAGGCTCTGCAGGGGCGGAGTAGGAACAGACCAGCAAGAGGAACTGGCAGCCCTGGAGTTACTTAAGCAAGTCTTGTTTACACAAATTTATATAATAACTTTGGCTGGTCCTCGGGGAGCAGGAGGGGTTGTGCTGCCCCTGCTCACAGCATCTGGGGGTGCCTGCAGGGATCCTGCACAGCACGTGGCTGTCTGGGGCCTCAGAGCAGCAGAGATGCCAAGAGAGTTTAGATGTGGAGAAAGAATTGTTTCCTATACCATTTCATGCAGAGATGTCCCCAAATAAAAGTATTTTTCTATAAATGCCAAAAATTTTAGAACAGAAAGGTTGGGCCTTTATATTGTGATGAGACTTTTCATCTTGCATCTAGGGGCTTTGTTATATAAAGTGTCCTATTAGGGAAACAAGGCTCTCTAAGGTAGAGATCAAAAAGAAATCTTTCCTCTGTTCCCAAGTGACCTTCTTCACGGAAAATTTCAAGCTGCTTTTTCATTCCACTAAAAAATGGGAACAGTTAAAAATCCTCACTTTCCCAGAAAAGCTGATTCCTGCAGCCCTGCTTATGATCTGCTAATCTCTGCAGAGTGCTGGGCAGAGGTTCCCTATGAAACCACTCTCCTATTTTTGAGCTGAATAAAAAGAAGAGCAAAACTCAAATGGAACTGGGGTCATACAAGTGAAGGCTTTTCTGGAAGGTGAAATCCCTGCTCCTGCTTCCTGCACAGCACTCAGACTTGCTCCTCTCTATGATGCATCCTTCTACAACTTATCCCTTTATTCTGAATATCTGTAAACTAAGACTCTTTGCTATGTTAATTAGCAGCTAAAAGTTATAGCAGAGCTTTATTCATGGGATTAATTGTCATAAAAATGATGCTGAGGATACACATATTTCCCAGCACCTTTCCCTCCCTTACTAACCTCTCTAGGATTCTGCATTTGCTCTTCCACAAGAGCAGAGCAGGTTCCTTACTCCCCAAACCTCAATGCAATAGCTTCCTAAAACCCACAGTGGAATGGTGCCAGGCTTCTTGCGAAGGAGAACCTTCAATTTGCCCTGGCAGATTCCCCAGGACAGGTTTCTGGGTGACAAATGTTCCGAGCAGTAACAGCCTGACCTCTTTAAGAGCCGTGACGTCCGTGCGTTATGAAAGGAGTGGCTTACCCAAACATGATTCACCTGCTGTTCAAAGTGCACCAGAGGTGGAGCCCAGCCAGCCTGGGCAACAAAGAGGCACAGACAGAAATATTTGTCTGCTCCTTGAGCAGAAAGCTCTGCCCAGGCCAGCACTGCTATGATCAGGCCAGGGGTACACAGGCAGCTCTTTATAACTGTGGGAGAGAACAGCCCTGCTCATCCTGCCTGAAATCCAGCCCAGGGTGTGTTTAGGGCTTCATTCTGTCTGGCTGAGGGGAAGGGAAAGTGCAGGGACACCCTGAGAGCCCTCTGCATTTCTCCCTGAGACTTCCAGGTGCTTCCTTCTCCCCATGGTCAGACAGAGCTTTTGGATGGAATTGAGCCACTGGCTTTGCAGGAGCTCCTTGTCCTCACCAAGAAGGACACACAGGGGTGGTGGAGATGCTGGAGCTGAAGGAATAAAGAACCAGGGTAAGGGATGAAGAAGTCAGCCCCTGATCTGGCCTGAGAGCCCAGAGGCATCCCTGCAGAGGGCTGTGCCAGCTGCAGAGCCCACCCTGTGCCACTGGCACCTCCTCTGGCAGCGCTGGGTGCCCGCCAGCCCTGCTGGCATCTCTGGGAGCTGCACAGGAAAAGGGGAAAAGGAAGAAATGAGGGAGGCAGCACGTACTCGCTCCTTGCTGAGGCAGGGAGCCAAGGCCATGAGAGCTGCTGAGTGCCCAGCTGCAGTGACAGGCCACCACGGTGTCACCCCGGGCCACGGGGCAGGCACACGGACACACGGCAGCTTGGGAAGGGGTAGCTTCTGTCTGACCCTGCAGTAAAGGCTCATTGCAAATCTGCTCTCCCCAGCCAGAAGATGCAGAGGGTGATGTGACCTCCAGGTCTGGCCCACAGGGATGCAGGAACCTCTGGACACCAATGTTCTTGGAAGGAATGGACCTTGCTGCTATGTAGAGGTGTCTTCAGGGAGTTGTCTTGTTATGACTTTTCCTCCTTTAGTCACTTTGTTATGTTATCCATGGTTTAGGTGGTGCTGAACAAGCCCTGCTGACTTTGGGCTCCTCCTTGGGAAGTCCTACAGACAGAGGATCTTCAGCTTCAATAAAAATACCAATAAAACTATTGCAAGGCATCAAGGCAAGCTTACAGCACCCTGCACCACAGCCCATGGTCTTGTCACCCATCCCAGGCCTTCCCCCCAGGACAATGGGGACAGCTGTGAACTGTTTTTGTATTCTCTCCTTGGGGTGTGTAGTTTGTACATGACTGCCCATGCTGTGGAAAAAGACATCTCCATCTATTTTATGTGGGCATTGCTTCCAAGGCTGGCTGTTAACGTTCTGCCAACCTCTTTGCCAAGATGTTTGGCTCGAGAGACTAAAACGAGCCAGATAGGAATCTGGGCTCTCCCGCTGTGCCTCTCCAGTTTCCAGAGTTCAGGCACAAGCCTGGTTACATGAACAATGAGATAATGCTCCTTTGCAGCTCTCTGTCCCACCAGTCCATGTGAAAGTCAACTCATTTCTCTAGGAATGATGCTGCCTCAGGCAAAGCCTGTGTGAGTCAGAAGGAAAAAATACTGAAGTTTTCTTAATTCCCTGACCCTGTTTACATCTGATCCTCTGTACTGAGACTCAGGACCCCTCTGAGCACTCAAGCAGCAGAGTTTCAGGACTTGGGAACAATACCATGTAATTTATATGATTGCTTCCTTCTCAGTGCCAGCACAGAGCAGAACTGGAATCCCAAACCCCACAGGGCACTGTGGCAATCTGCCTGCCTCTGCCCAGAGAAAACCAGCAGCAGCTCCCCCAACTAAACACAAAGATGCAGGTTATAAAAGATGAGCTCAGGACAAAGAGTCTGCCACACCACCTGCTCCCACTTCCTTTTGCTCCCCTTCCCAGGAAAGGCTTTGTACCACATGTAGCAAATGGGGAAACCTGCTGGTTGAATAACATCCTGGATCTAGAAATACTATGATGCAAAGAAAGAAAGAAAAAATTCCAGGAAGCTGATGTGTTTGTTGACATCTTTGGGCTGGAGTGGGGGGGAAAGGGAGGATGATGCAAATAACTCCCTGCATGTTACAGGCACCTACTGAGGTGTAAAAATAATTCCTTAGGCCAGCTCTGGAGGCTTGCAGAGAGCCAGGATCCAGGCGCAGCACTGCTGGGGCACAAGGGTGCCTGCACAGGTGCTGAGGCTCTTTGCCTGATCACTCACAGGCTGCCTGGCACTTGGGCATGCCACTGTGAGCCCAGCGTGGCACTTGGGCATGCCACTGTGAGCCCAGTGTGGCCCTTGTTGGTAGCAACTCTCCCCCTCCTTGGTTGGGGTTCTGACGCTTTCCTCCTTGTGTGGGTTTAGGAATGGCAGAACTTGTTTCACCCCTGTGCAACAGGACTTTCAGGTCTGATGGTGCTGGAGGAAGCTGGTGGGTAGAGCAGGGATGGCAGTGTGGAAAAGGGGTCATGACATTCAGGGTGCATGTTCCTGTTTACACGTGGTTGTGGTGCCTTTGAAGACACCCTCAGGAGCACACAGGCAAACAAAACTGGACAAAAAAAGGCAAAAGCACTGGGAAGGTGCTGCCACCTCAGAGCCACTCCTTAAACCCTAATGTGTCAAAAACAAGTGTCAATGCCTGCAACAAATATTTATGCACTAAAAATGAGCAAACACAGCTGATGTGCAATCCCTGATCCCCACGCTGGGCTGTCAGCAGTCTGGATCACATTAATGAGGCTGTGCTGGGGCTGAAGCACAAGTGGACGTGTGGCTGGGAGCCAGAGGAGGAGCTGCAGCAACACCTGGAACTCCTCACCCTGCACTGACCCTGAGATATTTCCCATCTCTAAATTGGAAAAAAAAAAATTAAAAATCCTGTTGAGCTTTGCAAATAGCTCCTACACATAATGTGATCTGTCCTGGGTTATGCAACACATGAAGTTCTCATCTGGCCAGCAGAATGGTTAGCATTAAGCATTTAAAGCTTTTTTTTTTTTTTTTTCAGTTATGTACTGAGTCAGCACAAACAGGGCAGTGACAAGAGAAAGCATTGGGAGTTCTGAACCAGCTCAGCTCTGGACAGACTGAAGAAAACAAAATGTTCTTGCACACTGGTGCTAATGAAGCCTGGTTTGCCATGGCCTCGTGTGTCGTGGTTGATTGATTTTAAACTGCATTATGCAAAGCAGCAGCACGCCTGCTCTGCTTGGAGAGCCCACACATGGTTGTGGAGTGAATCAGGAGGTGAGGGAAAGAATGAGGCAGGTCCCAGGAGAACAGCCCCGTGTCTCCCACAGGAACTGGCTGGGGTGATGAAAGATGCTGCTCTCCTCACCTGGCAAAGGCTGCTGCTCCCAGGCTGAGCCACACAAACAGGTTGTTGTGCACTTTGCTGCAATGTTGGCTGTGGTGGCTAAAAGCAGCCTCATTCCATGGCTCACGAGCCAGGAATGTGCCCTTCCTGAGGGGTAAACTAGAGACAAAACTGGAGAAGCCTCCCTGGTGGCAATCTTTGTTTTTTTAGTCAATAGCCAGGTTTTGGTGGAAAAACAAGCCATGGTGAGAACTAAACCATGAAAGGAGAGTGTCTGGTAAATGATCTTTGTCCACTTGAGGAATGCCCATGGGAGAACTGCTGGGGGAAGGGATGGGCCAGGTCCTGTGAGGCAGGGGTGGGAGAGGGGAGCTAAAGGCTGACCCTGCAGATGGGGACATGGAAAATGTCCCCTGCAGGACAGAGTCCCAGACTGACTCCAATGCTCCCACTGTCCCTAATGCCATGCTCAGCTTTTCAGGGCAGTGGTACCAAATACCAAATGCCACCTGAGATTTCTCCTGTCTGGAGCGATCACTTGAAAAGATAACGGAGAAAGCAATGAAGCCTATCAAACCCACATAAAACGCTTAGTTGTTGAGCTTTTAAAACCACTTATGAGCCGTTTAACGTAATTGCATTAGATGTGGAAACAAAACCTGCTCCACAGCCCAAACCTCCTCCAGCCACTCCCTCAGTGGGGCACGGGTTTCACCAGCACTGATGTCCCACTGGTGATCTGAGCAGCTCTGCCAGTGTGTGCGTGGGGTTGGGTTGTTTTTGGGGACACACAAATGAGCCCTTGGAGAATGTGCATCATCCTGATCTACTAAGCTCCAGAAGTGACAGATTTCAGCTGTTTTTCTCGGCACCTGCTGTGCAAGAGCTGCTGGCTTTTTGCTGTATGACTGTGTGCTCAGAGGATGCATCTCCCTTGTGACACTGAGCCCATCCTGGGGGTCTGTGAGTGGGAAGGGGATTGTCCACATACAGGGTCAGAAATCATTCAGTTCTGGGTAAGTAGAGCTTCTGAGAGAGCTGTGGTTTCCCGTGTAAGTTGGAGGAGTGTCCCTTTGCCCCCAAACGTGATGAGTTTCCATGGAGGGTAATACAAAGAGGCATCGGGTGCAACCCAGCCTCACCAGCCTGCCCTGCTCTGGAGCACCACAACAGCCAGCACCCCACTCCCACTCCGGAGAGCCTCAGACAGCTGAGGGAGCCCAGGTATCCTGTGCCAGCACTCTGGAGCATCCCACCCTCCTGTTCCCATCACAGAGCACCGTGTGTCCCCAGGGCTTGTGACCCAGCCCTGCTCCACAGGATACCCCCGGATACCCCAGGCAGCCCGCACCGTGAGCGGCTCCAAATACCCCTGGCCCCACACTGGGGCATCCCAAACACCCCCAGCACTCTGCACCTTGGAGCTGCTTCAGCGCGCCCCATCTGGGGCAAAACTCTCCTAGCCCGGCTCTCGGCTCCAGAGCCGCTGTCCGGCTTGTACCGCACCCGGCCGCTCCGGGGCCCCCCAGCATCCCCGCCTGCCGGGATCGGGCAGCGGAGCGGAGCGGGTCGGCACCCATCGGCTCACCGACCCCGCCGGGCCCGGCTCCCGCTCGGCCCCGGTTCCGCGGGCTCCCTTACGAAACGCGGCCGGGGCGGGGCGGCGCGGCCGGCGGCGGCCAATGGTGGCCCGGGCAGCCCCGCCACCGGCGCCTGCCCCGGGTCCCTCCGGCGGGCCGGGCCGGGCCGGGCCGGGCGGCAGCCGTAGAGCCTCGGCCGGGGCGGGAGCGGCGCGGGGCGATGCGCGGGGGCGCGGCGGCGGCCGGGCCGTGCGGGCACCGCCGGCTTTAGGGAGGACAGCTCCCCTCAGCGCCGCCATGAGCGGCCCGAGCTCCCCTCCGCCCGGGGAGAGCCCCTCCGGGCAGCCCCTGCGGCTGGACCTGCTGCGCTGCCCCTGCTGCCGCCTGCTCCTCTGGGAGCCGGTGACCGCGTCCTGCGGTCACTCCTTCTGCAAGCCGTGCCTCGGCGGGGCCGGCCCGTCCCGCTGCCCGCTGTGCCAGGAGCGGCTGGAGCTGCCGGGCATCGGGGCGGCGAGGTGCAGCGTGGTGCTGTGCGGGATCCTGGAGCGATGCGTGCCCCGGGAGCGGCGCCTGGCCGGGCTGGCGGAGCGCGTCCGCCAGCGCCTCGCCCGCGGGGACGCGCGGGACGCGCTGAGGATGGCGCAGAGAGGGGTCGAGCTGGGTAAGGAGCACCGGGCTCGGGGGCTGGGGGTGCGGGTGGTGGGCTGAGGGGTGCAAGGGGCCAGCCCAGCAGCCCGACAGGCGGGGATGCACGGGCCGGGCTGTGGCAGCAGGAGAGTACCAGTGTGGGTGTCAATGTAGGTCACCGTGTCCCTGCGGCTCGGTGCGCTCCGAGCCTGCATGGTCCGGAGCGGGAAGACGTGGGAAGTGTTGTAAGGCAGGGCTGGCGGGGATGGGGGTGGGAAGGGGGGATGCTGGGCATTTCTTCCATATCCGTGGATGTCCCGAGGTGCTGGGGGCGCTGGGATGCCCGACAAACCGCGCTGCCCGGGCCGGTGTCCCACCGGCCACGTGCTCCTGAAGAGGGACAAGCACCGATACTCATTCACATCGTGCAGAATTTCAGGGTCACAGAGAGAGCTCTGCCCAGGGGGTGACCATTATGTAAAGCGGCTGGGACTCGTCCAGCCGGAGATGGACACGTCCTCTCCCCCAGAGCCTGGCGAGGACACAGCCTTGGCACAGCTCCTGTGCCAGCCCCATCGTACAGGTCAGCGCCCGGCCCGACCCATTCTGCACCCGGCCCTGGCCAGACATTTCCCGGGCCCGGGGGTAGGGGGGGGAGGTGGGGTTTGATCTGCTTTAATGTGTGGCTGTAAGTGGATTTCTTGGAAAGTAAATAAAAGGGGTTATACAATGCGTCTGGAGCAGGGGGTTGGGGCGACGGAGGCAGAATTTCCTTTCTCCGCGGCGTTTCTATGACAGCGCTGAGCTCTCCTCCCGCTCTTATTCATCGCCTGCTGCGAGACAAGTGCCAGAGGTCCAGGGTAAGCCTGGAAGCGAAGGGCTGAGCGGACCGGTCGATCCTGGTGCTGGCAGCAGAAAACAGGTCCTTTTATGCAACCTCCAGAGGCATCCGTCTCTCCCTGCACACCCTCCTCACAGTAAAGGCACATGCACACTGCTCTGGTACTCCTTTACCAGGCTTTTCCCTGGTTGGGGTGTGCAATTACACTTTTCTCTAAAAACCCTTTGCTAGCATAAAGAGGAAACATTGCAAACTCTGTCCTCACTCTTCCCTGCACGTTCTGTTCCCCGAAAGACAGGAAAGTCTGGCTGAGGGCAACAAGGAAATTGCAGTCACAGGCTCAGCTCCAGTGAACCTTTGCTTGCTGGGGCTGCCAGGCTCAGCCACGTGGGTGGTGCTTTCAGGATGTGTTTTCCAGCTCCTGCAGCCAGCTTTCAGCTGCACACTTTTTTTTTTATTTTTACGGGCTGCCTTTCACTTTGGAACAGAACCACTGATAAATGTTTGACCCATGGGGATGTTTTATTTGTGGCTCAGTGTGGTGTGATGGGTCAGTTTGCAGTGCCCTGCTCAGCCCAGCCTGCAGAGCTGCTCGCTTTGCTTGGGTGGAAATAAACTGTCAACTTTTTATCTTCATTCTTTGTGAGTGAACATCAGAAAAATGCAGTGTAATGTGTAGCACAGGAGGCCCTCTGACATGCCTGGAGCGTGGAGGCTGGTGAGGCTCTGAGGCTGCCAGCTGGCTGATGGCCCTGGTGTGTAATGATATCATGGATCAAAAATAGCTGCAGCAGCAGAGAAATGCAGAATTCATTGCCCTCTTTTACACATCTGGGGTGTTTTGGTTGGTTGTTTTTTTTTTTTTTTTGCCAAATCAGTTGCTTTATTGCTGGCGCTGTGCAAATGTTTGAATGGGTTTGCCCACATGGAAAATAACCCTCTGGACTTTGTACCTATTTGTTCATCCCTACCTTGTTAGGGGGTGGGATATTTCATCTCTGGATGGATGTTTGTGGGATGGAGTACTGAGCAGCACGTTCCCATGTTTCCTCACTCAATCTCTAAGGTCTTGGCTAATATTAAAAAGGAAAACAAGCTCCCAGGGGCCATGCTCTGCTGCACAGCTCAGCGTGGCCAGTGCAGCCTTTGCTGCAGGAGGGGTTGTGCCTGGCTCTGCTGCTCTCTGCCTTAGGGTGACACCAGGCAGGGAGCAAAGTCTCTCTGTGCTGGGCATGGGGACAAGGAGGCAATAGCCATGGCAGAGTTTGCTGCTCTGTGATAAGGAGTGGTGGGTGCCTGGGCAGGGTGACAGGCAGGGAAATGAGCAGATGCCTCCTGCACCCAGCTCTCATGGAGCTGCCAGTCCTGACCTGCAGTTTGCTGGCAGAGCTGCATCAGCACCGGGGTTGAACCGGGCCAGGAGGAAATGCTGCTGGCTTTGGAAGTGCAGGAGAGACATCACCAACACTGGTATTCCTGGTGATTGCTGATCAGCTGCCAGCCAGGCCCAGGGACCCAGCTTGCCCCTGGGAGAGCTCCTGGCCCTTCAGCAAGGTGATGTTACCCACACCACATTTGCCAATGCAGCAGCAGTGCCTTAAATGGTGCCTAATTTATGATACAAGGCTGGCCTCAGTGCCAGCATCCTGCAGGGTCGCCATGAGTTACCTGTGCTGGACCTGCCATCATCCCACAGGGAACTGGGAGCCTCCAGTGACATTGCAGGACATGGACATGGACATCCATGACACTGGAAGCCTCCCCAGATGCACCAGGAGCAGCAAATCCCCAGCTCCAACCCTCAGCAGCTTTGGGCTGATGCTCAGAGCTGGGGGGATGCAGGGCTGGATGCACAGAGCTGGGGGATGCAGGGCTGGGTGCACAGAGCTGGGGGGATGCAGGGCTGGATGCTCAGAGCTGGGGGGATGCAGGGCTGGATGCACAGACCTGTTACCTGAGCTGGAGCACCAGCACTGCTCTGGATGTAGGTCACCTCCATGAGCTGTGATATAACGGGGTGGGTCTGGGCATCTCTGCGTTTCAAAACCCACAAACATTGCCACACCTGGGTACTCCATGTGTGTGGGCTCTTGGGGTTCTCTCCCCAACATCTCCCAGCCCAATTCTGCCACTGGCTGTGCTGACAGGAAGGAAAGTCTTTATGTGGTTTTCTGAGGCAGGAAAGAAGAGGATCTCACTGCCAGTTTTTCAGGAAAAGGCAGGAGCATGTAATGCTTGGTGTCATGACCAGCAATGTCTTGGGACCTGTGCCCCCCCAGCACCCTGATGTCCCATGGGTGATGTCTTGCTGACAAGGAACTGGATTTTCAATTATTTTCCTCTTTTTTTGGAAATCTCAGCCTTTTCTCATACTTGGAAACCCCAGGTCATGGGGTGCAGCAGATCCTTGCACCCCTTTGTCTTCTCATGTGTCCAGGTGGGTCTGGGAATTCAGGTATCCAGCCCTGCAGCCCTGTTTGGTAACATATTATTGTGGCTCTGCTGGGTGAGTCACATCACAGAGCCTGCTGTGGCCACAGCCCTGTACGTGTGTGGTGGAGCTTTTTTTTTTTTTTTGCTCCATCCCAAAGAGATGGATGAAAGCCCAGATCCCAGCATGGCTGAGCCCTGAGGCAGTGGTGGGGCCTCTTGGCTAGGGGTGTTTTAGGGAAGATGGGGGAAAAAAAACAAAGTGAAGAGCCTTAAACAATTTTAAACTGGATATTTAGGGGGAATGATTTCCTTTCAGAGGCTTACAAAGCCAGTGTCTCCTGATGAGGAGCACTGATGTGAGGCAGTGGCACAGGGACTGTGCCCCTGTGGTGGTGGCTGTCCCCAGGCTGGTCCAGGGCTCATGTCCCACGTTCTCTTGCAGCCCTGGAGTGCAGCTCCCTGCGGCTGTGCCGGGCAGAGGCCCTGCTGGCCCTGGGGCAGCTCCCACAGGCTCTGGAGGACCTGGATGCTGTGTGCAGGGCTGAGCCTGGGCACCACGAGGTGAGTGAAGCCACATGGACTGCACAGGAGCAGCTTCCCCCTCTGCTCCATTCTCCTCTGGGTTCATCCTGCTCAGAAATGCCCTTTGCAGAGCCACTGGGGTGCTAACCAAGGTGGCAGGTGCTGTGTTGCTGTCACAGGAGAGGTCTGGCTCTGTGTCCATCCTTCACTCCAGCTCTCCCTAGGCTTGGCTTTAGCAGCTGCTGCACTTTGGAGAGTCCTGGGATTTTTTAGGCAGACCCAGTCAGGGGAGCAGTGACATGTCCAGGTGCTTTGGGATGGGATGGGATGGGAGCAGGCAGGAGGCCAAGGGACATCCCCCTGGGGCTGGCATGGGAGCTGAAGGGGGACATGCTCTGCTGGTCACTGTCTCGTAGTCACCACATGTTCTTTCTGCTCTGCAGGCCTTCTTCAGGAAAGGGAAGGTGCTCCTGGAGATGGGGCAGAGAGCCGAAGCCCTGCAGGCGTGGGAGCACTGCCTGACACTCAGTCCCCATTGCCAGCTGGCTCGGAGAGAGATGGAGAAGGTGTGTGGGCTCTGCCGTGTCCCTCTGCTCTCACTTCACACAGGGACATGCCCTTGTCCTCTGAAGGACTCCACAGAGGGCTCAGCCAGCACAGACACCAGAAGGGTCCTTTGGGGAAAAAGAGGGAGCCTGGCAGCCCTCCCACCTCCTTGCTTTTTCCTCCTAGCATCCCCCAACCCTTGCTTTGTCCTTGCAGATCATCATGGAAGCTGATGCTCCTCAGCCATGCACGGCTGCACACCTGGGTGATGCTCACCTGAGCTCAGCTGGTTCCCAGGTCAATGGAGGGAGCCCAGTCCTCCCACCTTCCACACAAACTCAGGTAAGAGCCTGCAACATCTGAGTCTGCAAGGAGACTTCATGTTCCTCTGGGACATGCCAGTGATGGGAAAGGAGGTGTGATCAGGGGAGCTTGTGCAGGACATGTAGCCATGCTTACCTGGGATCTGCAGCTGCTGGAGGGAGGGAGAGCAGGTGTCTTTAGGGCTGATGCTGTGGGGACTCAGCAAACAGAGAGGACTTTATCTCCCTATTCATCTCACTAAATACAGGGGATAAAAAGGAAATCAAAAAGTAAGTTTCAATTTTTTTCATCAAGAAGACACACTTGAGAATAGTTCAGACAATTAACAGCTGTTAGGGAAGCTCTTTGCCTTTTATAAACAAATTTAGCAGGCTTGGAGAGAGGAGGGAATTCAGAAGATGGGCTCAGATAGCAGTTGGTACACTGGACAGAGTGAACCATGTTTTAACCATGTGGTGGTCAGCAGTGTCTGAAGGCCTCTGTCCTGCTGTCCTGAAGATGGAAGCTGTTAGTGTACAGTGACACACCAGAAAACTTCTCGGTGCCATTGGGCTTGGTGGGACAGAGGGAGAAGGGGGTTTGGGCTGAATTGCGTCTTGCTGTGCCTAGGATCAGGAGGGAGAGCTGGCAGAGGGCCGAGGGGGTGCTGGGTGTGAGCAGAGCCAGGACAGAGCCACCCTTCCCCAGCCAGAACCGGCGACGGCGGCAGAGAGTCAGGGCCAGGGCCTGCTGGGTGAGTGTCATCACAGGTACCACTCTGTTGTGTCATGCAAAATACTTGTGTGAAATCCATTTTGGCACTGAAAATGTGCTGTTTGCACTGTGTCCAGCTCAACAAATATGCCAGGGGCACACGATGGGGCAGCCCTGGCTGGGACATTCACTGCTCCTCATGCACCTGGGGAGGATCCACCTGATCTTCTGTGTGAGCAGGTGAACTTACACCAAACCTTTGCTCCAGCCTGGTGACAAGTTCTTGTTAAAGCCAGCCATCACTTGTTCCCTGTGTGGAGTCAGGGAGAGGCTTTCTGTGGTTCCCATGTGTTTCGATGGGTTTTGGTTTTGATTAAATTCCTGTGTGGGGAACAGGACATGCCATGAGCTGGGCAAGCAGCACCTCCATCAGCCTTGATTTGCCATCAGTGTCCAGCCAGGTGGACAAATAGCAGTGATGGCTCATGGCAGGCAGGTCTCCAGAGACTTCCATCCTGGAGCTTTTTGGGTCACTTTGCTGCCTCAGTTTCCCTGTCTGCAAAAAGAGGAGATATCACCTTCCTCTACCAAGCACCATGAGTCCCACTGACACACCAGCTATGGATGGACACAGATGGGTTAATAGAAGGGTTTATGTTGAATTTCCTAGTGATCTTGTTCTTCTTTGACACTTTCAAAGCACTTTGTGGGGCAGTTATGCCTTAGAATGAGGTCAGAAAGCAAAGGTTAATTTCCTACATTGAAATGGGGGATTGTCTTCTCTTTTACCACCAGATAACAAGGAGGAAACAGCAAACTGTACCCAGCCATGCCTTGGGGAGTCACTGAGCATTTCTGACTTGGAGTGCTCCCTCTGCATACGGTGAGTTCTCCTCCAGGAGAGCTTTTAGGATCAAGAATTGGCATCTGCTGGGTTTTTTTACTGGTGTGCATCTTTCTTCACATCTTAATAGCAAGCTCAGTCCTGAGAACTGCTGATACAGATAAGAGGGGAAGGCAGGGCCATGGGACACCCTGCCAGGCTGCAGGAGCTCAGATCCCTGTCTGAGGGTGCAGCATCACTGGGGCTGTATCCCTTGGGACAGAGATGTGGAGCTGGGGATGTTCAGTGGGGTCAAAGACCAAAAGCAGTGGTTGCCCTTTGTACCTGCAGGCTGCGACAGGAAGGTGTTGCCCAGGGAAATTCCCTCCATGGTGGGGATATTGCAGACCTAGAGTGGAGCATTTCAGAGCTCTTTGCCTGCTGCAGGTGGAAAAGGGAATGGGACAGAACCTGTATTTGTCTGCTGGCTCAGGGCTGGTGTTGCACTGCCACAGGGCACGCTGAAACCAGGCTGTTATTCCTGGTGTGTCCCAGGACAGAGCAGTTGTGCAAGGGCTGCTGGCACAGAGCTGGGTGGGGGTTGCACTGCCAGACGTGCAAGTTGGTCAAGGTCCTTCTGGCAGCTTTTTCCAGGTCTGTGCATGGGGGAGAGAGACTGAGGCTGCATCTGGCCTGGATTGTGTGAATTTGGGTCTCTTCTGAAAGAAGAAAACAGTGTTTAGGAGGAGTCAGGGCTTTCCCGAGACCTTAATTTAATTTTTGATTGTGGAGCTACCTGTGAGCAACTTGAGCACTTGCTGTTGGCTCTGCTCCTGGAGCAGGGGAGCAGGAGGAGCTTTCCTTCACTGCCCTTTGGATTACACAGCACTGTGGGTGTCTGGGGAAGCACAGACCTGGCAGGACCAAGGGGTGTCATGTGTGTACTCATGGGGTTTGCTGGGACTCCATGGAGACCCTGCAGAGAGGGGGAGCAGAGCTCAGGCCTGGAACAACTCTCGTCTTACATCATTGTGCAAGCCCAGCAGTCTGAGCCCAGACTTTCTAATGAAGGGGCTAATTAAAGTCTCTCTCTGCCAGACTTATCTGTGCCCCTTTCCCTTTGTTTCTCCCTGCACTCCGTTGACTCTGATCTCCCTTTTCAGGATGTTCTTCGAGCCGGTGACAACGCCCTGTGGTCACACCTTCTGTAAGGAGTGCCTGGAACGCTGCCTGGACCACAGGCCCAACTGCCCCCTCTGCAAACAGAGCCTGAGAGAGGTGAGGGCTTGGCTGCCACGGGATGGAGCCCAGGGGAGAGCTGGGAGCCAGCTCCAGCTGCTGGCTGCCTGCCCAGGGCTGGGCTGGGAAGGTGCAGTGCTCTTCCATTAGCAGCTCCCTGGCACGGCGGTGTCAGCTCCACTCACGTGGGAATGACCAGACAGCTGATAATTAAGACCCAGAGATTCATTTCCACAAGATGCCACAGTGATTTAGTGAGATTGTAAACAGGAGAGGGGAGAGAGAGGGAGAGAGGAGAAAATGCTAATGACTTTAAAAAATGGAAATGGATGGAAAACCTGCTAGCCTGGAGATTTGATTTAATCTTTAATGAAAAGGGATTTGGATGAGACCATCAGGGAAATTAGGTTGTCATACAAGGACTGCATCACTGTCAGAGACAGGACGCTGTGCTGGACGGGCCCTGGCTCTGAGCTGTGTCTGGAGGTCTCGGTGGAGCTGACATCCCATCCTGCTCCGTGGCTCAACATCCCCCAAGAGGTTTTATCCTTGACTTTCTCTGGTCTAAAAGTACCTTCAGTTCCAATAAAAGTGAGCGTGATTCAGAGTCCAGCAGGACCTCAGGGCTTCCTCCCTGCTCTTTTCCAACCTGTTTTTGGATCTAATTCCTTTCAGTACCTGAAGGTTGGGAGGTACAGCCCCACAGTGCTGCTGCAGGACATCATGCTGGCCACCTTCCCCACACAGCTGGCTGAGCGCCGGGAGCTGCACCGGGCAGAGATGGCAGAGCTCTCCAAGTAAGCAGGGACTGCTCCTGTGGGTGTGGGTGGGTGTGGAAGGGGCTCTGAGAGGGATGTCCCTAGCCCCACATTCCTCTTCACAGAGAAAAGCAAGGCACAATTCTTCCCAAGAATATTCTTATCTCTTTGCTGTGCCTATGTTTGTGCAAAAGTAGAATGTAACATGGAGATTGTTTACCCAGAGTGATGGTGTTTTGTTTCCTTGGCCTACCAGGGCCAAAAAAGTGTGTGTGTCATGACTGTTGAGTGACACTCACGGGATTCAGTGCAGTGTGCAGTTGTGTGCAGGGTTGAGTGCTTGTCAGGTTCAGTTTTACATGTATAGAATAATATAGTATAACAAAGTAATTAATTAGCCTTCTGATATCCATGGAGTCAGATGCATCATTCTCTCCCCTCGCTGGGGCCTTCACAGCATTTCAATAGATGTCCACACCCCATACCACTGCTGTGGCTTCGTTCTGCTCAAGTGATGTCTGTCCCACCTCCACGATCACATTGCAGCAGTGCTGTGTGAGTGTGGACATACTCCATGAGGCACTTGGGAGTGAGGGACCATCTTTGCAAGGAGCTGTTTTGTGGGCAGAATCTGTCCTTGGTCTCTTGGTGAGCCAAGTGTAACTTTAGTGTCGCTCTGTGCTGGAGCATCGCTTCTTGTACTTAAGGATACACCTGGTTTGGGAGAGCAGCTGATGCAGGGATGGGCTTTCCTTGGGAAGGTCTCACTTCTGTGATTTCTCCTTCTGTCCCTCAGCTTGACCAAGAACATCCCCATCTTTGTGTGCACGATGTCCTTCCCTGGCATCTCCTGCCCTCTGCACGTCTTCGAGCCTCGGTACCGCCTGATGATCCGGCGGTGCCAGGAGAGCGGCACCAGGAGGTTTGGCATGTGCATCTATGAGAATGGGAAAAGGTGAGCTCCTGGGCAGGCTGCCCCTGCCCCAGCTGCTTTGCCTCTCTCTGCTCCAGCCCCAAATGTCTAAAATACTGAGTAGTTCTGAAAGGTTTCCCATCAGTGCCATCTTGCAGATAAAATCAGCAGGGAGGTGGGTGGTGTGTTCCCCACAGTGCAGAGTGAAATGGGATCAAGGAATGAGGCCAGCACTGGAGCTGTCAAATACAATTCAATACAATTCTTGGAACAGCTTCTGACTCAGGATGTCTCTGAGCTCCATGGTTCTCTTTCTGTGACCTCCAGCTCCTCTTAGTGAGCACTGGGAGGAGACTTGACTGAATCTCTGAATTTGCCCCTGCCCTGCCATCCTGTTCCTGGTCCTTTTGGAGACCATACCTTTAGGAGAAGCAGCTCCCTTGCCTGCTATTACCCCAGGTGAGCCCCTGTTTTCTGTCCGTGTGTGCCTGCAGCTTTGCTGACTATGGCTGCATGCTGGAGATCCGTCAGGTGGAGCTGCTGGCTGACGGGAGGTCCTTGGTGGACACCATCGGCCGGCAGCGGTTCCGCGTGCTGAGCCGCGGCCACAGGGACGGCTACCACACCGCCGACATCGAGTTCCTGGAGGACAGGAAGGTGAGGGCAGGGCTGGGCAGAACCCTGGGCTGCAGCAGGACAGATCCTGCCCACGGACACCTGTGTCCCTCTTGGCTCCGTGCAGGTGTCCGGGGAGGAGCTGCAGGAGCTGCAGTGCCTGCACGAGAGCACCTATCGGCTGGCGCAGCGGTTCTGTGAGCACGGGGACCTCACCTCCAGGCACTTCCTGATGCAGCATGGACCACTGCCAGAGAAGGAGGAGGACATCCAGGTAATGCCCAGAGGGAAGGGATGCACCGAACAGAGTACCAAGAGAGCCTCTGAAGCAGGGCTGTTCCTGCTCTAACCACCCGGCTTCCCTACTCAGCTTCTCCCCATGATGAACAAAAATCCAGTTTTTCACCCCTGTTACAGCATCTCTTATCCAGACAGTTGGTAGGGCTTGTTTTGTAAACTGCTTGATGTTTCTTTATGGTTTTAAACTGTTCTTGGAAACTGAGCACTGAGTTCTAAAATCTTTCCCAGAATCTTTTCTTAAATGAGACCTGAGAAACTGAACTGTGTGTGTTTGAAAACTTCTTGGGAAAAAGAAACCAAACAAATTGGCAAAGAGGTAACCCTGCAGCTTGTTGAGTCTGTAGTCTCCTTTCTCACTGTGGTCCTCTGAGACAGCCATAGCTGGCCAGAGGTAAAGAGCTAAGAGGACAGGATCCAATTTGCTTGTTATACTTCTCTGAGAAATTCAGATTCTGTAGGAGAAAAAAAAATCCCAAAATTTAATTTTCACTCCTTTAAGAAAGTGTTTCCTCTCTAGATCGTTACAAATACACTCTTGCTGGCTTGTCCCAGGTTAAGGCTGTCCTGGCCAGCAGTCATGTTAATGATGTGCTCAGGAATTACAAAACAACTCACACTCCTTCAGCTGAATTCAGCTTTTCCCTCTTGGTTTGACTCAGGTTATAGAAAAGCTGCTTTACAAAGGCAGTGCCCAACAGCTGTGCCTGGCTGGCTTGCACCTCACCTCTTCAAGTGATGGCCAACGTCCCAAAAACACTGGTCATGCAGGATTTGGCCTCTGTTTGCACAAAGCACCGGCTTAAACAAGGACATGCACAAGATATTTCATTGTCTCTTTAGGATAGACTTTCTCCCAGTTACAGATGAGATGCAGATGCAGATGAGCCAGGAGGCTCCCTGGGGAATGTTTGTCTGGAAATTGAATTAGTTTGTCCAGCAGTTTTGAGCTTGGACAGCAAAAGCGCTGTTCAGATGAGTACCTTGGCCACTGGTACTCATCACAAAGCTGGTGTTGCTGTCCTGACAAGAACAACTCTTTGCCATCAGCGATGCAGCGATGCTGCATCCACCTCGCAGCTCTGACGTGGGGATCTCTCTCCCTCTCTCGCCCCCAGGCTTCAGCAGACGGCCCGACGTGGTGCTGGTGGCTGATCTCCATCCTGCCCCTGGACCCGTCCTACCAGCTGAGCCTGTTCTCCTGCACGTCGCTGCGGGCGCGGCTGTCGCAGCTGCAGCGCATCCTGACGGCGCTGCTGCAGCAACCCCCGCCCCGGCCCCTGCTGCCCGAGCGCAGCCCCCGCCGCCTCTGAGCGCCCCGCCCTCCCCGCACCCACCTCCACCCTGGGCTTTCTCTCTCTGTGTGGTTTGAGTGTGGTTTGAGCCCTCCTTTCCATGCTCCAAAAAGTGACCTCAGCGATGGGCTGGGTGCTGTGCCCAGCTGGCAGTGACACTGTGCCGTCCGTGCCACCTCTGGAGCTGCTGTGCTGTGCCACCCGAGCTGGGCTGTGAATCCAAAGCCAAAATCAATTGCTGAGTGGCCTCTGCACTGAGGAGGATTCTCGTTAGGGGGAGGACTGCGTGCTGGGATTGCTGCAGTTTGGGTTCTTCCACTCCGAAGGACAGTTTAGGTTCTTCTACTTTGAAGGACAGCTTAGGATCATTTGGTAGATTATCCCAATTCACACAGGAAATTTAGAGCCTGGGGAGAGGTGGCACTGGGGAAGCAGAGAAGTTCCAAAGGCTTCCCTTGGAGGATGCTGATGGCTCTGCCGCTGCTTACAGCTTTGTGTTTGAACAAGAAGAAAGGTTAAATTAAACAATCTCAATCTCGTAGTCTTGCTCCCAGCCACCTCCACGGCCACATGGTGAGGAGATGGTTGTATTTGAATGCTCTCAGGTCCAGACCCCCCCTTCCCACTGCTCTGCTCGATGCTGTGCTGTTTGCTGGCCAGACCTGGACGCTGCCAGCCATTCCCCTCCCTGCCACTCCAGTGCTGTGAAATGCTGTGGGAAGGGGAATTCTGTCAGCTTTGGTGCTTTTCCCCTACCCAAAAACTGCTGTTCCCAACCCTGGCTGGGTTCAGGTTACAGGGTTGGACCTGGGAGGAGCTCATAGCACAAGGGAGTTAAGTCTGGAAGTTCTGTTGTGAGACTTTCTGTTCCTTGACCAATGCAATTTCCCCCTGTTCTGTGTTTGTTGTAAACTTTCTGCTTCCTCAGGAGAAAATCAGGATCTTAGCCGAGGCAGGACCCTTGCACTTGGGATTCAGAATAGTTCAGGATCCCACAAAGGAGGTGACAGTGAGTCAAAGGGATCCAGATATGTGGATTGGAGGGATGGGGCAGGATCAGTGACCCAGGCCAGGAGCCACATGTCAGGGAGCGAGTGCTTGGCTGCTGCTTGTCTCTAGACACAGGGCAAACACTCTCTGGACAGACCAGGCCTCCATGGAAATCCTGAAGATTTGGGATTTTTGTCTTTGATCCATAATTTCTGTGGCTTTGGGTTCAATTGCAGGAGTGACATCCACCTGGTTGTTGGATTGCTCCTGGAATTTTATCCCTGCACTTCTCAAAGGCACCACACCCCCTCAGAGAGCTGTTGGATGTGTGTGGGAGAGAAAATGAGGGCCCTGCTCGTCACTGCAGGTGTTTGTGGGCTGAGCCTGGCTGGGACACTGGCTCCAGAGCGCTCCCTGCTCAGGGCCACCACCTTCCCCTGTCCTGTCTCCAGGAGTGGGCAGTCCCTGTCCCCCTGTCCATCCAAGTGCCTCCCTGGAGTGACAGTCAGGAGCAGGGCTGGCTCCCCAGGATCCCCTGTGAGCACAGGGCAGCTGAGGACAGCCCAGAGCTGGATTTGCTCCTCACCTTTGAGCCACAGTGCTGGCCCAGGAGCACCAGGACTCCCAAGGAGCCATTTCCCTGGCATGTCAGCTTGGCAGGGCTGGGGCAGGGGAGGAAGGGATGCTTTGCACTCCCAGGGCAGGTGGCAGGGTGACACTGAATTCAGGAAGTGCCTTTCTTTCCCCCAGGGGCAATGTGTGACATCCCCAGCCCAAGGCACTCACCCCTGAGCTGCTGCTTCCCCAGGGCTGGGGGTCCCCATGGGTCCCTCCAGCAAGGGGGGGATGCAGGAGATCCCCTGTCACCCTGGGGAGGGCCCAGAGCCACCTCTGCCTGGCTGCTTTGGGAAGGGATCCCTGCAAATTGCTCCAGTTTGCTTGGAGCACCTTTGTGGTTTTTATGACTGTCTTTGCTCTTGGAGTTACGTTTTCTTTCAGGTCGTTGAAATAAAGACCTTTTGTTGTTGTTTTGTTGCTGGTGTTTAACTTTTAGCTGCTCGTTAATAAAAGTGCTTGGGGATCCCCAGGATGATTTGGGGACACATGGAGAGGTCACACCTTGGCCTTCAGACAGCAAGGCAGGCCCAGTGACCACGGTGCAGCAAGGGCAGGTGGCAACAAGGGGCAGGAAAAAAGTGGTTTTGCTCACAAAATGTGTGTGAAACAAGGCAGGAGGAACGAGCTCCTGCCTGTCATTGCAGCTGAGGGCTGTGGGGAGGGATGGGGTGGGATGGGATGAGATGGAATGGGGTGGGATGGGGTGGGATGGGATGGGATGGGATGGGAGATGAGCCCAGTGGAAATGCTGGCCAGTGTGGGATGACCCTGCAGGCAATGTCCCCAAATGCTGTGGCCAGCATCTGTCCCTGTCCTGCCTTTGCAGCCCTGGGCAGAGGGCTGTGGGCTGGGAGCAGGTGAGCTTCTGGCAGCTGGCATTAGGGATGAGAGGTGATCAGGGAGATGGGCATGGGGTCTAAAATGAGAGGATGGTCCTGCATGGAAGGTGATGATGTTCTGCTGGGACAGCTCTCACCTGTCTCTTGCTCGCATCTCCTCCCTCTGCTTCCCAAGGTGCCATCCAGAGCAAGGACAAGAAGGAACTGCCCAGCTGTGCTGTGCCCCTTTCCTGGGAACGTGGAACAGCTGCAGCAGAGGGAGAGGCTCAAGTGGGCTGAGATGGCAGATAGCCCTAAACACAACCCACCCTTCAGAGAGTGTCCCTGCTATCCCACTACTGCCTGCCTCCATGAGGAATTACACCTCGAATTCCCCCCAGCAATGCTCCAGAGAGGCAGCTGTGCCCTGCTGAAGCCCAGCTGTGGCTGTGGCTGGTGCCAGCCCCTCGGGTGGCTCTGGCAGCCCAGCCTGTGCTGGTGTGTGCCCGGGAGCTGGAGCTGGCAGGGATCCCTGTGCCGTGCTCCCTGCTCCCACTAGATGTCAGGAGGAGGCTGAGTGCGGGCGAGGAGGAAGGAACAGCACAGGGGATGTGCAGCTCTGGCTGTTCCCGGAGCCCTGGCTTTTCTCTCCCAGCCCTGGCCCCAGCTGGGCTGTCCTGGGCTCTCCATCAGCCCGGGAGAGCTGGGGCCCTGTGCAGGTCCCTGTAAGCCCACCTCCAGCTCCCCAGGCATGCAAGGTCTGGGCTGCAGGCTCCTCTCCCCACTCCTGCCAGTTTGCTCTCTTGGCACTGGGGCATCTGGGCTGTCCTGCTCCCCATCATCAGTGCCCAGGCAGAAAGGGACCTGGGGGCGCTGGTGACATGAGCCAGCAGTGACCATGAGCCAGCAGTGTGCCCTGGTGGCCAGGAAGGACAAGGGCTCCTGGCCTGTGTCAGGAATGGTGTGGCCAGCAGGAGCAGGGAGCTCATTCTGCCCCTGTCCTTGGCACTGGTGAGGGCACACCCTGAGTGCTGTGCCCAGCTCTGGACCCTCAGTTTGGGAAGGACCTTGGGACACTGAGCACATCCAGAGAGAGGGGCTGGGAACACAAACCCTGTGAGGAACCCCTTAGGGAGCTGGGGGTGCTCAGCCTGGAGAAAAGGAGACTCAGGGGTGCCCCCATCACTCTGCACAGCTCCTGAAAGGTGCCTGTGCTCAGCTGGGGCTGGGCTCTCTCTCCAGGCACTGACACAGCCAGAGCACACAGCCTCAAGCTGCACCAAGGGAAATACAGGTTGGATATTAGGAAAAAGTTTTTTATGGAAAGAGTGATAAAGTTCTGGAATGGTCTGGTGGTGGAGTCACCATCCCTGGATGTGTTTAAAAGAGACTGGATGTGGCACTCAGTGCCAGGGTTTGGTTGAGGTCCCCACTTCCATCACCCCAAAATGTGACTCCCCAACAGCACCATTGCCTCCCTTCCTGTTCCACACCTTCAAATGAAGACATGGGTGACAACTTCCCTCACCTAAAAGTGTAGGCAGGCAATTAGATAAAGAGGTAAATAATTAATACAGCAGGTGTCAGACTGTGCCTCATCTTTCTTTAACAAATGGTGCATTTCCAAACTAATTAGACCAGCCGGTACTTGAGAGAATGGAAATCAACACAAGATTGTTCAAGCTAAGATTTTCTTCTCTAGCAATGAAACAGGAGCACAGTACATGTTAAAGTTAATGAAGGTGGGAAGAAAAAGGAAAAAAACAGCACCTAATTTTTTCCCACCCTTTAGCAATACCAGTTGGTGCAATGAAAGATGGGTTGTATTGTTCCTGCTTTTTCAGAAGAAGAAAAAAAAAAGCAAAGGAAAGCAATGAAGACAGATGTGCCGTCTCTTTCAAGAAACTCACCCACGTGATGTATTCAAAGCTGGAAAATGACAAGTGATGAAAAAAACTGACTCAAGTCACTACTGAAGAAGTTGGAGTGGGACCTGCCTGTTCACCTGGAGAAACATTGAATATCCTTAGTTAGAGGGGACCCACGAGAACATCGAGTCCAACTCCTGGCCCTGCACAGGACAGCCCCAGAAATCACCCCCTGACAATGTTTGGGCTCTCACAATGGTGCTGTCCCTTCTCTGGCCAGGCTGCACAGGGGGATGAAATTCACCCCTGTTCTGCTCAGAGCAGAGCTGGTGATGCTGCTGAAGGTGACCCAGGGCAGAGATCAATGGCAGCTGCACAAATGCCTTTGTCTCCTGTGCATTTTGGAGGTGCTGCACTGGCATTCCCTGGCTGTGCTGCACGTGGGAACTGTGCAGAGCCATTCCTGATCTGGGATGATGCATCAGGTGGAGCTGCCTTAGCATGACAGTCGGTAATTCTCTCCATTAATAAACTGATTCACAGTGACGGCCTTTTTCCAAAGGCTTTTCCAAACCCATTTAGCTCCCTCACAACCTGCAACTGAGAAGCTCTGGATTTGGGACAGCAACAAAGAGCTGCCTCCCAGCCCTCCCAACCTGATTCAGGGCCACTTGCAGGACGGATTAACCCCTCAGTCTCTGCCCACCTCCACATCCATCCCAAGTGCCCGCTGGTGATTTGGGCTCTCCCTGCTGATTCCTGATTTCACAAACCCCTTTGAGCCCAGGCAAAACATTTACAGGACTGATTAAATATCAGGGAAATGGGAAACTTGTTAAAAGTGTGGAATTTATATAAATACGGCATTATTAAAATAAAATGTGACTTTTAGCAAGGACGGCTCTCTCAGCTGGGCTGTGTTTACCTTAATTGTTTCCCTCCATTAATTACAGTCTGAGAGGAAGACTTGTGCAAATTGAAATAAATTAATCGAATTTGTTTAGAGTTTTGTGTGTCTGGCTTATGGGGATTGCAATTAAGCTGGTATGTTTGGTGTATTAAATTACATTGCCCAGATCTATTCTTCCCTTTTCAAGCAGCATGAACGTGAAAAGGCAGAAGTCAGTGACAATTAAAGGGTAAACAGGCAGTGTGAGTGATGGTTATTTTAGCTCCTGTGCCTCAAGAATTTCACTCTTTGCAAGAATTGAGGCTCATTCTGCAATAAACACATCACCAGCTCTGTGCTATGAAAGATAAAGGGGAGATGGTGGAGCAGAGACCAGGGCACATCCCAGCTCTGCCCTGGCAGTGGAACAGTGACGTGGGTGGGAGTTGAGTCCAATTCTCCAGGAAAATCAGGCTCTGTGACTCAGCAGCCTTGCGTGTGTTCCTGCTCGTTCCCACCAGCAGCTGCCCAGTACCACCCACGTGTGGCACAGGGGAAGAGGCTTCCAGATATACCCAGGGCCTGGCAAGGTGAAAATGAGAAATTAAATGGGTAAAAAAATGCATCTTCCTAATGGGGAGGGGAAGGGGATGCTCAGCCAGCTGAGAATGTACACCAGTTTTTTTTTTCAGGATGAGTGTTAAAGAGGAAACCCTGGTCTCATCCATGACTCAATGTTATCTGGTCTTGTCCCAAACAGCCACAGGAGCAGGCTGAGTGTGAGCTTGCTCCAAGACCCTCCAGCCCCATGGAGAAGTGTAGCCAAACTTCATGGGAGAATCCAGCTCAGATGAAGGACAATGGTGCAGTTTCCTCTCCAGAGTAAAAGGAATACCGGGAACAGGAAAAAGAAAAAAAAGAGAACCCATCACAGCAGAAGATGGAGGCCAAGAAGAAGAAGGAGAAAGGCTGGACACACCCAGTTCCCTCCATCTTGACCCCTGAACCCCCATACCAAAACCCCAAAATCTACTTTTCCACCCTGTGATACCTTCACTATTATTCTACCCAAACTGTTGTGGCTTGCAGATCTTCATCTAAGGTTGGTAATTTGCTCCATGAGTCATAATCAAACCCACAGGTGTTCTGGGCTCTGTGCCAGGGTCTCTGAGCCCCCTGGCAGGGGTCCTGCCCATCCTGCACTGCCATAGGGATGTCCTGGGTTCCCACACTCCACTGCTGCCCTGAGCCTTGCTCAGTCCAGAAGACCCTTTGCTGTTTGTGTTCCTGCTAAAACCCCTCCATCCTGCCCCAACAGGAGCAGATTCCAGTGGGAATTCCCATTGCCATCGCTGTGCAGAACAACCCTACACTGTTCCCACCTGCTCCCCCTGCTCTGGGCTCTGCTGGGAGGGCAGCAGGACACAGCCTGGCCATAAATAGAGGGTGAGCAGGGATGCCAGGGCCCAGCAGTGTCTGGCAGAAATGTTTCCTGCGCGCAAACCTTTTCACCTGGCCATCTCCTGAGCCCTGATGATGTATGGAGTGGCTGGGCTGCAATAGGATTTCCACCCAGAATATTGGCTGGATGATAAAGGAGTCTGTCTGCGGTGATAATTGCACCATAAATAGCTCTGGCTTCGGCAGTGAAGAGTGAGGCATTAGAAAACCTCACCCTCTGGATTCCTCCCACCTCCTTCCATCTTCCTTACAGCTAACAAGCGGGGAGAGCTTCTCGTCGGATTTGAGCAGCCACGAGAGGTTTATTGTGCTCAGACACAGCTGGGCACCTTCCTGCCCATAAATCTTCATAGCAGGAAAGGAGAGAGGGGGGAACAAAGCAGCCCAGTTGGGTGATTGCTGAAAAGCAGCAGGTAGGGCTGGGCTGTCCCTGCTCATTGTCTCTGCTGTTGTCTCACTGCCTCCTCCAGGCTTCCCCTGCCTCTTCTGAGCACTCCTGGGCACTTGGGGGCTATCATCCTCCTTTGCTCCTCTGATGGAAACTGAAAACCTGCCAGCCAGCCCCAAACACTGAAAAATGAGCTCAAACTGGGGAGTGCTGTGAAAGTCAAGGCTGGAAAGAGGATAAATGTGACCAGATTGGAAGCTCTCCCTGGCTCCTGGCTTTCTGAGCCTGCAGAAAGCACATGGATGCCTTGTCTTCTCTTCCCGCAAAAAAGAGATGGGAAATGGATCTGACTTCTCTGGTACATTTACCCGCTCTTGAATTCCAGAAGATATTTTAAAACAGAGGGGTTAACCCCTCCCATTAAATGCAGGTTCACCTGAGTTCTGTCCTCTGCACAGATTTACTCACTGCTCACACTCAGCCACCAGGAGCTTTGGGGAGTGTGGTGGAAATGGAAAATGTGGTCAGGACTGAATGGAGGCATCTCCTCATTAAATTTTTATTCATGGGTCAGTGAGTTGCTGCTGTGGCTTTTTCTTTTCTCATGTGCAGTGCCCAGATTTGCTGCAAATAGCTAAAGGATGGGCTGTGTAGCACAAATCCTTTTTACAAGCTTGGAGAGCCTGCAAGACCCTGGTCAAAAGTTAAACCTTGAGGAGTCAGGTGTGACATATCCCTAATGCTGTGAAAATCCCATTCTTGGTTCCAGGTCCCAGCTTAGAGGGGTTACAACATCCCGCCGTAACTCAAACACACTGACATCACTAGTGTTTTCTAGGAAGGTGATTAAATCTATTTTTTTTAGAATTTTGAAGGGTCCAGGAGTGATGGGGGAAAATGATTCTCCTTCCTGGACAATTTATAAAGCTCCCACAAATAGCTGCAGTAGGAGGAGGGCAAGTTTTATTCTCAGATGGGAAAAGAGATGCTTAAAAGGCAATTTTTAGAGGCATAGAAGTGGGGTAAATCCATGCCCATTGTCCAGGAGAACCATCCAGCTGGGGCTCACACTGGCAGGACCAGGAGCAGCTCTCTCCTTCCTGCACACAATGTGGTGAAGGCTGCTAAGCAGGCAGAAGCTTTTCAGCTCCTGCACAAACGTATAAGCTCCCCAAACCTTCCTCTCCTGCACACCCAGCAAATCCAAATATAGAACATGATTTTTCTTCTTCTTCTTTATTTTTTTTTATTGCCATACAGCAGTGTTTGAAGCAAAACTATTTACCCTGTTAAAGCTCTGGATTTGCAAGTTTAAAGCTTTCACAGTTCCAGGTGCGCCCAAAAAGATAAGGGAGCCTGGAGGTACCCTGTTGTACCTGGAAATGGATAAATAAAGCTGTGATTATCTTGAAGCTAGTTCTTAATGCTCATTATTTCTTCATTATCTACTGCTGTTATTACAGCGACCTCACCTGAGCTGATACAGGATAGCACAAACCCCTTAAAGCAAACAGGGGAGAGTTGTAAGGAGCATTTGAAAATGCCAGAGATCCCAAAATCTTGGGACCAGGGAGGGAATGACTGGGCAGAGGAGAGCAGTTCCTGCCACTGGCTGCTCCTCTGCTGATGCCAAAGCTGTGGCAGGGCCAGCAGGGCATGGGATGTGCAGAGCACCAGTGAAACCTGCATTCCACAGCAGATCCCAGCATTTCCTTGGCTGGACACAAGGGAGGAAGAGAACCAGCCCAGGCTTTACAAAGATAATGAGCCTGAAGCAGCAGCCTGGGAGCAGAGGGATGTGTGCTCTGGATGACTCAGTGGGATGAGGCGAGTCAGGGCTTTGTGGGAGAAGCTTTGGGAGAGAGAAGCCAGAGCTGAGATGAGATTAATCAAGTGGCAGGAGCTGCCCAGACATGGCTATTCTTGGCTGTTTTATTAGAACAAAGATTAGTGCCTATGGTTCCTCAAAACAAGTTTCAAGGCAATTAAACAGGCTTTTCAATGGGTCCCTTCCTTACTCAGCAGCTCTGCCTCATTCAGCCTGTCTGGATTTACGTGAGCTTGGATGTTCTGGGTGTGCAGGAGCAGGAAACCCTCGTGGGGGCTGCACTGGCCTCAGTCAGTGCAAACTGCCCCATCCTGATCTCTGTGCCCTGTTTCTCCTGGGCTTTTCCCTGGCATCTGTTCTGTCACCTGAACAAACAGCTCTTCCTCCTCCTGCCTGCTCCAGGCTGCATTTGAAAGTCTGTCACAGACATCTTTTTGTGAAAATCTTTTCTTTAGGATTTTTTCCCCTTCTGAGAAGCTGAGAGGCCTCAGAAACAAAATGTAATCAATGGTTATCTGCTGCTGTGGAATGCAACAGGTGGATTTTTGATTGGGCCATCTTGAATGTTTACAATTAATGGCCAACCACAGACCAGATAGCTTGACTCTCTGTCCGAGCCATAGATCTTTGTTATTCATTCTTTTTCTATTCTTAGCTTAGCTAGCCTTCTGAGGAATCCTTTCCTTCTATTTCTTTTTAGTACAGTTTTAATGTAATATATATATCATAAACTAATAAATCAAGCCTTCTGAACATGGAGTCAATATTCTCATCTCTTCCCTCATCTAGGAACCCCTGTGACCACTGCCACAAAAATCCTGTTGCCAGGAGGGGCTGAGGTGGGAGATTTGTGCTTCCAGCATCCCAGATCATCATCAAGGACACAGGGCTGGTGCACCCACCAGCCTGCTCTGGGGTGGGCAAAGCAAATGCAGCCAATTTCTGGCATAAAAAATTTAAAACCAGGCCCACATAATGTTTCTGTAGCTACAACAAATGAGTTCCATGGTTTGGAGCTGAAATAAGCTGTCAATGTTTGACTGTCTCTGGGAGTTAAAGCTTTATGCAAACGCTGGTGAGATTTTAGTCCAGGTCAGGAAAAAAAGACATCCACTCTGAAAGTTATTAATTTTCTTGTCCTTATTTCTGAAAGTCATTCTCTGTGTTTTATTTTGTCAGCTTTCTCTCTCTCCTGAAAGCTCAGTACCACCCACAGTGCTGGGTACTGCTGAGCTCTGGCTCTAAGTCAAATCTCCTGCCTTCAGGGAGATGGAAACTAATCAATGAGCAATATTAAACAATATGAAAGCCTCAATGATTTTCACATTTCCCACAAAGGTCAGAGTCCCCCTGGCAGCTCCACTGAGCTAAAGGTGGCAGAGGGAGGTGACATATCTCAGGAAAAAAAGCTCTCATTCCCCTGTTTCCTGCAGAAGATGTTTTCTTATGGTAAGGAAAAGATCCCACTGCTGAGCAGGCTCAGGCTGGCTGGGCTTGTGCTGAGCTGAATTTTGATTTTGCAGGAGCTCATGGGGAGCCTGGGCTGTCTCAGGTCTGGGCTTGCAGGGCTGGGTGTGCAGGGGAATGGGGTCCAGCTGCTTTCCCAGTGTCATTTCCCAGTCTGAGGGGCTGCAGGGCTTTGCTGGGAGCGGGATGATGGATGCATCCCAGGGATGCTCAGCAGAGCCTGCACTGGGACTGTGGGATCCTTCAGCTGGCTGAGATAACTCACCTGCCCAGCAGCTGCTGCCTCCAGCTGCCTCAGGCTGGGGTTTCACTGGACAGGAGATTTTAGGCCAGATTCAGCCCTTGCTTTGGCACCTTGCCTCCCTTTCCAAAGGTGCTGGGATGCAGGGAGGGCTCTCATGACTCACTCTCAAGGTGCAGGATGCAGCCCAGCCCATGGGAGCAGAAAAGTCACTGAAATAGAAACCCTGAAGTATATCCCCATCTCCATTGTTTTTCTCTGTACAGGCCCTTCTATTCCTCTGGCAGCAATAAGAATTTTAATAGTTCCCAGGTGAAGATTAAATTTCTGATTTTGCACTTATTTTTCTTTCTGAGCTATATTAACAAGTTACTTCTCACTGGCTCCAGGACTTGTGTCTCTGTTTAAGGATGATTACACTTAACTTTCATTTCTGCATCCAGTAATGTGAAGGGGTTGATAATACTGAGCACCAGTGTGAGAGACTCCCTAAAGGGAGACCAGTAATCAGTTGATCCTTGTTTCCATTCTAATAGCAACCTGATTCAAACCTAAATCTTTTATTTTGAGCATTCCTGGCAGGGCTGAAAAGCTGCTGACACATATTTCAATCCAGCTAGAACTGCTCAAGACCCTTTTGTATTTAAGGCTTGTAAAAAAAAACCCCACTGCAATTAGCAAAACAAGGGGAGTGGAACAGCAGGAGAAAAGGACCTTGAATGATGCCAAGCTGCAGCAAGGCAGTGCTCACTGGGTGGAAAGCCAAGGAGCCAGGAGATTCTGGAGATTGCTGGGAGCCATTGCCTTTTCCATTCCAATTATTTCTCTCAGGTGCATTGTTAACTGACAGAAGTTGGTCCCCTTCAAATTTCTTGACGAGCAATATATTGTTAGAAAGGATGAGAATCAGCAGGTGCTAATTCCATCTCAATGCCCCTCCTCTCCCATCCCAGATCCTTCCATCTTCTTCATTTGCTCCTCTTAATAAGATTTTCTATATTGCTACTGCACCTGGTTACACACCACGGTTATGAACTTAATGTGCAAAGTTAAATGTAAACAGGATTAAAAAAAATCTTAGCAATTATAAAGCACTTGAAAGCATTCTCCCTCCTCCACTTTGTTAGCAGACTCTTCACTTTGCCTGTCTTGCACATCCAGCATTGCAGTAATTTTCTGGGATAGCTTAACTCATTCCAGGCATTTCAGTCAAAAAGGAGCATTAGTTTCTGTGGCAGAAGTGGCACGAGAAAATGGAAAGTATTTGCCTTTATTTAACAGAAATGGGGGAAGGAATAAAAGAAAACTTCATTAAACTGAATTAAAAAATGTCAGGTGAAGGTTTTTCTCCTTAAAACCAAGGACAAATATTTCTTAAAAATTCTGTGACTTCAGAGGAAGACAAAGCCACAGCTGTAATTGCCTTTACCTGAGCAGAATCTGACTGTCAATCTGTAGTCCTTGGTGATGTGCTTCTGTGCTGCTATAATCTGAGAATTTTTATTCTGAGGGCTTTAGCAGAAATGTTTAATTATCCATCTCATTTGGAGCCATTTCAGGTTTGGTGGAGGAAAACATCAGCACCATCATTCCCATAGGATGGGGATTTAAAATATACATTAGGTCAGCATTTAGGGATAAAGCCAGAGTTTCTGTGGGGTGCTCAGATCCTCCTTAGTGCAGCTAAACAACAGCTCTGAAATATTGTGCCTTGGTGCAAGCATCTGTCATCAGAGGCTCACAGTGTGTGAAGGCAGCTGGAGCTGATTGACCCCCCTGGCCCCGAGGCAATGATTGACTCTGAACACAGCTCACTCCTCAGCTGCCCAGAGAGGAGCTGCTCGCTGTCAGAAACAGCACAGTTAGCTGGAATTGGGGGGCATTTATGAAAATCCAGATTACAGGCTGCAGCTATAGCAGGAGGGTGATCCGCTGCTTGTGCCCTGCAGAGCCTGCCCAGTGCTCCTGCTGCACACCAGGTGTTGGCATTTTGGTGTTCGTAGTTATAGCTGTACTTCAGAGTTTTCTAAGGGCAGCAGAAATTGCTCAAGAATAAAGCTAATTGGCAGCAAGTCAAAGTTTTGTCTGGCAGGAGGAACAGCTTGGCCTGAAGGGACCTGGTGGCTGCTGTGGGTGCAATGTCCCCACAGAGTGCACCACGGCCTTTGGCTCCCTCACCTCGGCCACCGCAGCAGAGGCAGGGGCTGGCTTGCAGGGCCACAAGGAGCTGCCTTAGCCCAGCCAGCCACTGCTGACATGCACATTCTGCTTTCTAATTTGCCTGAACTCTCAGCGGGCCGGCACCTTCTAATTTGCTGTTTGTTGCTGCTCTCCTAGAAGTCCAGCTGATTGCTCTGTTGGTGCCAGCAGATCAATCTCACGGAAATAGACTTATTTTTCTTCTCATCTTGAAGAGGTTAGTTTTCCAAACATCTGTGCTAACCTGCTGAGCTGAGTGAGATTGCTCTCTCTCCCTTGTGCTGCTCTTGTGTGCTGCCATTCATGTCCTCAGCCCAGGGCAGGGCTGCAAGAGAGACCTGAGGCTGGCCAGCAGCTGGATTTTTATGTGTGTGGTGGGAGAATGGTGAGGGAGGAACACACAGAGGAAAGAAATCCATAGAACTATTTTCAATGTCATTAGTTTTACTGTTTATTAAATTGAGTTTGTCTCGACAAGATGTGATGGGAGACCGTGCAGGCTGGGCTGGCACAGAGCAGCCATGGAAGGAAGGACAGCCCAGCACTGCAGAGGTGGGGCTAGCACACCTCTCACCTCAGGAGAACTTTTAGGGCCTCTAAATTTAAAGATCTGATCAATCCAGCTCTCTGGGATCATTTGCACATTGCAGTCTGTGCACGCCTTGTAAAAGGAACTCATCTGCCCTATTCCAGCTCCCTGTTCCTCTCACTGAGTGCAAACACACAATGTCCTCCTCAAGCTTTGTACTGGAGAACCTGCACCACCCCCTGTGCCCCCAGAGATCAGGAGCTGCTCCAGCTCTTTGCATTCCTGATGTTTGCTGGCACCTCTGTAGGGCACAGGATGGATTTTGCACGTAAGGCATCATCCATCCCTCATGGGACCATCCCTCCAGGGGAAACAAGTGACCCCTGCAGCCTGACCCCCATCAGAGAGGGGCTCAGCTGCTGCCTGGGGTGGTGGGAGGTGGGCAGGGGGCAGTCCCTGCTCAGCCCCTTCCTTTGCTCAGCATCCACACTGACTCTGGCACACTGCTCATGCAGCAAAGCTTTGCTTCTGACATCTTTAGAAGGGTTAGGGCAGAAATATCCTAGAAACCCAAGAAATAACTGTCATAAAGGAAGAGCATGTAATTTAGAACATTTTTAAAAAACCCAAGTCATTATTTCCTCAACACCAGAATTTGCTGAAAGCACTCCAAGTTCTGTTTCGCGAGTGCCACGGAACAAAATAATTGTGCAATTAGTAATGCATCTCACACTCCATGAAATGAAAGATTTTTTACTTTCAACAAGTACAAAATGTAGCACTTTGCTTTCCCATGGTGGGAGAGTGCTGGCCATTCCCTCCCCTCCTCCCTTTTTAACTGCACTGCAGTATGTAATTAATAAAGATAATACTAAACACGCTTCACAAAGCAGGAGGGATGTGAATGGCACAGGATGGCTTGGCATTGCCAGAGCAGCCAGCAGCTCCCAGATATTAATTACAGCTCCCTGTGGAGGAGCTGTGCCCTCTCCAGCCCTGTCCATCACTGCTCCAAGGCACTGTGACACTGGGGCTGCTTGCCCAGGGTCAGGCTGAGGTGGGAGCCCGAGCAGGGCTTGTGTCTGCAGCCAGCAGCTCCTGCTTGCACAAGAGGGCTGCTGTGAATTCACTCACCAGAGAGGTGTTTCTGGAGATCCCCTCAAGGGGCCAGTCTGTGCATGACAGCAAACATCCCCTTGGTGCTGGCCTGGCCCGTGGAAAGGCTCTGCCATAACTTGCCTGGCTGGTATTTGGAGACACACAAAGCTGTTGCCTGGGTGATGGCATCCTCCTCCCTGCTAGGTGCTGCTGGATAAGCTGCTCTCCCTGCTCTTCAGCTCACACTGAGCCTGCTGCTGTGCTGGGCAACTCTACCAAACCCCTTTCAGAAATTCTCCTCCCCAGCAGTGAGCCCAAATCCCCTGGCTGCTCAGCTAGGTGTGCTGGGAGAGGAGTGTGACCGTATTCACAAGGGTGCTTGGAGGAGGGATGAGACAGAGATCTGATTCCATGTTTCAGAAGGCTTGAATTACTATTTTATGATATATATTACATTAAAACTATACTAAAAGAATAGAAGAAAAGGTTTCATCAGAAGGCTAGCTAAGCTAAGAATAGAAAGGAATGATAATAAAGGCTTGTGGTTTGGACAGAGAGTTCGAGCCAGCTGACTGTGATTGGCCATTAATTAGAAACAACCACATGAGACCAATCACAGATGCACCTGTTGCATTCCACAGCAGCAGATAACCATTGTTTACATTTTGTTCCTGAGGCCTCGCAGCTTCTCAGGAGGAAAGATCCTAAGGAAAGGATTTTTCATAAAAAGATGTCTGTGACAGAGGAGCAGCAGGGCCGTGGCAGCGTGCAGCGAGCACAGGGGTGGGATGCAGGAGCAGAGCTAGGCCTGGATGGAACAAAGCACCATGGAGCAAAAGGAGATGAGGGATGCAGGAGTAGAGCTGTGCCTGGATGGAACACAACAACAAAAGGAGATGTGGGATGCAGGAGCAGCACCTGGCAGAGCTCTGCACAGCACTGGTGACACCAGAGCCTGGCAGAGTGAGAGGCTTTGGTGTGGACTGGAGCCATGGGGGCACCCAGAGTGCTGTGAGCTTCAGGGGACAGGAGAGTGGGGCAGGGCAGGAGCTGGGCGCACCTGGGGATGAGCTGCAACACAAGGACAGGCTCAAGCCCAGCAAGGGTTTGCTCTCAGCCATGATGCAGGAGATCCAAGGATCGGGCCTGTTGGACTCAGCCCTGCAGCTTCAGATGTGAATCACTGACCTTCAGCTGCAAACCAGCCCCATACAAGCAAGCTGATTTAATTAAACATATTTAAATTGCTTTGTACACCACGCCATACTCAGCTCAGCTGTGAGAAGGGCAGTGGGGAATTTAATTCTGAGGCTGCACCTCTGTCTTGTGGCTACCCAGGGCATCTCTGGAGCCATCCCTCATCCCTCATCCCTGTCCCTGTCCCTGTGCCCAGCCCTGCAGCTCGGGTTTCCATGGCATGCCGGCAGGCAGGGAGGGCAGCCCGGCAGGGATCTGTGCAGGGAGGGGTTTTTGGTGCCTGCTAACGAGCCTGGCAGAGCACGGAGCCAGCAGGGGAGGGCAGGCAGGAGCCGGGAGCAGCTTATCGCTCCTCGGCACACAGGGAGGCGCCAGGAGCCGGGGGCTGCTGCATAAATAAATAAAGCAAACATCAAACACCTCCAACGCCTGCGGTTCCCGGCCCGTGTGCCTTCCCCAGGGGTCCCAGCTGCGTTTTCCCTCCAGCAGCTGATGGGGGATGCTGCAGGCAGGGGTGCTGAGATTGCTTTTTGCCTAAAACTAAATTGCCTTGGAGATTAAATGCTGCTGCAGTCACAGAAAAAACAGAGTCATGGGGGCTGGAGCAAGGCCTGTCCGTGTGATAAAAAGCCCATGGACTGTTTTTCCCTGGAAAGAGGAGGCTTGTGCCAAGAAAAATCGGGAGGACTTGGGTGTGAAGCTAAAGGCACTCGGGGTGCTGCCATGGTGTGAGCAGTGCTGAGTCCCCTCATGTGGTCTGACAATTCCTGGAATAGCAAAGCCAGAGCAAAAACCTTTCTGTAAAGTGGCACAGGAGGGGTCTGGGCCACCAGCAGGCAGGGACCCTCCTGGCTCAGCCCTCCTTGAGTGAGCAGCTGCTGCAGAACAGCATTTTTTGGGAGTGCTGGGATTTGGGGTCACAAGTGGGGCACTTGGAGCTGGGGTGTCGCTAGCTGGGGGCTGTTACAAGTCGTGAACGGGACGGGGCTGCTGTGGAACGTGCCTTGAGCTGTTTTATTTTTCAGCTTCAGTCTCATTACATGGTTATGACAATGGGAAGATGCCAGCAGCTCACATCTCAGGCAGCAGACTCAGAACTTAATGTTACAACTCGCTTTATAAGTTTTTTGACTAATCACACAAAGCAAAAGCACATTGACAGTAGTTCTTGGAGCTGGGTGCTCCAAGAATGGATCAACAGCCCTCAGTATAAAAGTCTTCCTGTAGCATTTCTGTGCTCATGGAGGCAAACAAAGGCAAAGCAAGCTTTGTGCATGGAGCTCTACCATCTTTCCTTCCCTCTGGAGGGGAAGAGGCAATGCTAGCCCAGTTACTTACCCAAGATCTACCTCAAGCTTTCCTTTTTTCAGTTGCTCTGCATCATTTTGGGTTCCCCAGCCTGCCCAAAGCAAGTCTCCCATTTCCTTCTAGCTGCTGCACTGCCCATTTTCAGCTTATGGCTCACTTCACCACACAAATGTCAAGCTGCACCACAACCTCCTGTCTTGGTCTCCTATCAAACTTTTTTTTGGCTCCACAGATTGTGTTTCAGGTGTGATGTGAAGCTTCACTGCAATCCAATCAAACCAACAGTCCCTGGCTGGCCATTGCTATTCAGAAAAAATCTCTTCCAGTGAAGTTATCACTTCAGCAGGCTCAGAGGAGAAGCTTTATAAGGCACCTGAGGATTTTCATGCTAATGAGTTCCAGTCCATCATCAGTTCCTCACTGCTTGAGTTTCACCTGCCTGGGCACAAAATCAGTGATTTCTATCCTGAGATCTCTTTCATCTCTTGCCATCCTGGAAGAACTAGATAATAAAGAAGTGGAGAAAAAGTAAAAAGAAAGATTTTAGCCCCAGATTAAGAGATGTCAGAGTCTAGGTCATAAAAACCCCTACAATATACACTTTGTACTTTTTTTCCAAGACACTTCTGCTATTTTATGTGCTTTTGAGATGAGTCATAAGGGAATGGGAATGAAGATCATAATTTCAATTTGCTCAAATATCAGGTGACAGGGAGCTCAGAAAACAGGTTCAAGGTTTCAGAGGGAGCTAGAAGGACCAAGAAATCTTGAGAGGTTCTATCTGATTACAGGGAAGTTGAACACCTGGTTAGTACATCTCCTTCTCACTGGTGAAGTTTCAATAGTGATAAAATCCACCTGTTTATCCCCATCCATCAATAAAACCCCCAAACCAGAAAAACAGTATTGGAAGTGATTATCCCTGGACAGGTTGTTATCAAAGGTGGCAGGGAGGGTGAGTTTACCCTGATGACTCATTTATCTCGAGGATGTTTTCCCAGAAACTCCCCAGAAGAGCTGCCAGCCTGCTCCATGGCCCTGCTTGCTGCTCCCCAGAACATTTTGCCTTGTGAGATCAGCACCAAGCACAAAATTCCTGCCAGAACTGCACTGGGGGGTCTCTGTGAAATGATGCATTCCTGCATCATTCCAAGCACAAAATTCCTGCCAGAACTGTATTGGGGGGTCTCTGTGAAATGATGCATTCCTGGTGCTGCCTGGTTGGACCCATCTCCATCCTGCCTTCCTTGCTCCAGAACAAGCTGGGCTTATCAGGCTCCTCTAATGATGCTTTTGCTCAGTTTCTGGCAGGAGGGTGAGCTTTTGTCTTGCAGTCCCTTTCAGTTTTGATGCTTTTTCCCTTCCCCAGCCTCCTCTCCTACGCCCATGTGCCACCATCCTTTGATGATCCTCTCTTATTAAAGACTGAAGGGGATTTGCCACGTGTCACTTTCAAAGGTCCAGGGGCAGGAAGCTTTAATTGCCAGATTTTTCACACAGGGTGTTAAAATTTATTAAAGTCAGTTCCTCTGATTTCCCTTTAATGAGATGACGACTGTGTGTATGAGATAACATGAGGTTCAAATGGCGGCAAACTCAGAGAGGGTTTAAGTAATCAGACCAGGAAAAAGAAAAAATAAAGCCCAAACCTGTGCTAGATCTCATGTCTTAAGGACTTATTCTGCAACTTAATTTAAAGGTACAAAACTGGGATCATTCTTCAAACAGTACAGCAAAGCTGGCAGTCTTCTTTTGTAAAGGGCTTTCCTTGGGAAAGGGAGCAGGGGTGGGCTTTGGGTATTGTTTGATTTTTGAGACACTTTTGACTTTTCAGTCACTGTTTCTGCTGTGGCTGTCCCTGTGGAAACAAAGATGGGGTGATCAACTTTTTGGGGCTCACCCAGCACCTGAGAAAATGCTTTAAATACAATTCCTTGAGCTCAGTGTTACTGGGGTGTGAGAGGCTTATCCTGTGCTCCAGCAGCCCCAGGCAGAACTGAAGTGTCAGAGGCAGCAGGGAGCTAAACCCTGTGTTTGTGAGCTCCAAACCCTGTGTTCATGAGCCCAAACCCTGTGATAACTACCATAAATCCTGTGTTTGTGAGCCCAAACCCTGTGTTTGTGAGCCCAAATTCTGTGTTCACAAGCCCAAACACTGTGTTCATTAGCCTAAACCCTGTGTTCACTGGCCCAAACCCTGTGTTTATTAGCCCAAACCCTGTGTTCAATAGCCCAAACCCTGTGTTCATTAGCCCAAACCCTGTTTTCACCACCCCAAACCCTGTGTTCACAAGCCCTTGCTGCATGAGCCATTGCCCCAGGAGCACACACATAACCTCACTGACAGCCCCAACCAGCTAAAAGTGAGACCACATGAATCTGGGTAAAAAGAAAATCTCTTCCAAACTGGGACACTTCTAAAAAACAATTGCAGCTTTTGAGAAAAAAAAAGCAAAAAAAGCACTGAAAAGCTGAACTTTTTGCCGTGGCCACCCTGGCTGCTCCCCTCCCTCTCCTCATTTCCCCCCTCCTCCTTTCCCTTTCTGCTTCCTTCACACGGGATTCTGCTGCCCTACTTTTGTCCAGCCTTCTCCTAGAGATAAGATAAACGCTATTTTCAATTAACAAGACTTGATTGCTGAAAGCAATAGGAGGCAGTTCGTTTAGACCCAGCAAATTAATTGAAATCTAAATGTACACAGAGTATTGCAGGGAGAGCAATTATCCCTCCTTTGGCCCCTGCCACGCAGGCAGCTGGGCTGGGCTGAGCTCTGTGAGCAGGAGGAGCTCATGTTCACCCTCCTGTCCCCTGAAGTTCCTCCCTCAGCTGCTTTTAGCCCATTTCCAGCTTGCAAGAGAAAGTTCTCCATGGCTCTGACTGGAAATTGGAGCAAGAGGATGTGTCCTGGGACTTTGGCGCTGGTGGGATGCAAAGTTGTTCTCTGAGCATCAGTCAGACATGATGAGATCTTCCCTTCTCACTCCTCTCCTCCTTAGGGAGGGCTTGGGCTGTGTGTGAGAATGGAATATGTGCAATATCCACCAGCTGAGAGGATTCCCTGCCCTTTGCAGCATTTACCAGCACAATCACTTAAAGGAGCAGCTGAAGCTCATGGAACCCCAAAGTGGCACCTTGGGTGCTTCCCGCTGCTGCCGGCGGGGACATGGCTCCTCGGAGGAACTCGTTATGCACCAGCATCTGTTCCATCACCTCCCCTCTCTTCCCTTCTCCTGTCTGCCAGCTCAAAGTGTCCTTGGCCCCTTCTCTGTCTTGCTTCCCTCCCCGTCTCAATTTCAGAGCAGATTTCCCAGGCAGGGGTGAGGAACATCTTGGAGATGCAAATTTGGCCCAGCTTTTCCAGGGAGGGAGGAACCCTCTTGCCCTTGGTGCAGTAACTTTCTAAATAAGATTATGAACTCTTGGGATAGCTCAGAGAAGACATTTCCTAGATAGAGGCTCTTTAGGCTACAGTGGCCACTGCACTGCTGGTAGGCACAAACATAAGTGGAACTGGAAAGTACTTCCTGCAGTATTGCATTCCCAGTTATTCCAGTTTCAGGTCAGCTTTCCCCATGATGGCTGGCCAAGATTGTGCATAATATTTTTGGAATCATGAGGTTTTTTCCACGTGGAATTCTTGCTGTGACCCTTGAATATGCTTGGGTTTTTTTAACTTTCCTTTTTTAATGACTGCACCGCATATTGTCCCATTAGGGGCAAACATCCTCATTGTGATCAGCCAGCACACCCAGATCTTCATCTGCTCTTTCCAGCAGTAGGGAGTCTTGCAATCAGTCCCTCAATCATGATGTCAAACCACAGCCTTTCATCCTGTCTATTCCCCAAATTTAAAGTCTTTCAGTTCTCCATGTGATTTAACAGTGGTTGCAAGATAAATCTTTCAGAGAAGCTCTATATGTACATTCCTTGCACTCAGTTATGCTTTGCAGTACAACTCATTATCTTCTCTTTAGATGTCTCACTTTGACAACTTTTCTTTTATAGTCTTCATTTTAGCTAATGAGCTCCCCCACAAAAATCAAATGTTTTTATGAAGCTCATTTACATTAAACCTACCACACCTCCCTCCCTTAGAAACACAAGCAGCTTCAGAAGAAAAACAGACCAACAAAACAAATCACAGCAGTCTGTCAGGGTCTATCTTTGGGAAAGCACAGAGGGTTTTTTCTCTGGTTTGCAGCCTGCTTGCATGACTTTGGTTGTTTTTTCCTGGCCTGGAGTTAGGCTCTATCTTTTCTTCCTGCCACACAGAACTACCTGATGCACTACAGTTACCAAAAAGTATATACTGGCCTGCAAAGTAATTGGTTTTGCTCATTTCCGGGCATGCATTTTGGAGTTTTGACAGAAAGTCTCTGTTTGCAATGTCCTAATTCCTCTTAATGTCATACCCCTCCCCTTTTCACCAGTCTTATGAAGCCCCAGACACATAATTCAGCAGTTTTCAGCCTCTCTTTTGACCCCTTTTAATCTGCCTCCCATTATTCCTGCCCAGCAGCCTCCTGTCTCTGTCAGCAGCTGAAGAGCTCTGTGCTGTTGAGGGGATTAAGCACGAGTCCCACAGGCTGGGATAAGGAAGCTTTTCCTTCCTACACTCCTGATTGGGGAACAGCTCAGAACCAGAAGGAGGAAGGCACTGAGAGTTTCCCCTCCCACCCATGGTATTAAAAGCAGTGAGAGTCTTTTTCCCCTTCCTCCCCACTGCTGCAGGAGATGGGAAGTGACCTGTCCTTCCACCTGGACACCTGGACTTCTCATGCAGCACCACTGACCCCATGAAAATCTTTCTGTTTGCATTTATTAAAAAAAAAAAAAAAAAAAAGAGGAGATGCAACCCCTTCTGTGCCAATTGTTCTAAAAGAGGATCCAGGAATTACTGGAGCAGCGTTCAAGCTCCCTTCCTGCTTTCTGGTTAATCAGCAAATGTACTAAAAATGTAGCATATGGTCTGTGAGGGGTGGGGAGATTTCTCTTACACCAGAATGAAAACACTTCTTCATATGAAACCTAAAAGCTGATCACACCGTGGTCATGTGGCTGTGTCAGGATCCTGTCAAAATATATTGCAGCAGAGATGGAGATATGTGGCATCTTGCTGAATTCCGCCAGATGTCTGGTGGGATCTCAGAGGGGGATGTTGGAGCCTAAAATTTGCTTACAAGTCTCTGCAAGTGTGTGGCTTGTGACTGCAGCTCTAACCCATCTCCCTTCAGCAATGCCAGAGCTCAGGCTGGGGCAAGCTGGCCACAGAGGGGTTGGTTAACTTAGATTTCCCTCTGGTTGCTCAGTGAATGCAGTAGTTTAATTGCTTTCCTTTGGAAAGGACAATTAACAGCACCAAGAGTTATCCTTTTATCTTGCCATATGAATTATCACACCAAAGGGCATTGACGAGGACATAAAAGTCCTCGGGTTTATTTCTGCAAAGAGCTGATCTTTGTGCTCATATTTGATTTTTTACTGTGGGGTTTTCTCTGCACTTTTAAATGGCGCATGGATGCACACAGTGCAAATAGGAATGATCAAAATGCTCTCTTTGAACATATCAATTGTTGCCCATTTGAGGAGATCAATACTTTTTCTAAAAGACCTTGCAAGGTTAGATTGCTTCCAATATTTCCCCTAATGTCAAAAAGTCCATCAGGAGCTGGGAGTATACACAACTCACTGTAATTCAACTGCTTCCTTGGAGAAAGAAAGTTTTCCCAAGTCTTCACCTTGTATCTTCTCATTCAGCTGAGCCAGGACCTCAGCACACAAATGGGAAAAGTGTGAGACCTCGTGACCTGTTGTCGATTTTGTGACCATTTTGTGACCATTTTTGTTCACTTTGGGTGTAACCCTGGCTGGGCTCTTGTGCTGCTCAAGGTGGATCTCTCGAGGCCTCCTAATAAATCCCTACTTTATTCTTTAACTCTGCCTAGTCTCTGTTCTGGGTCAGCCTTCACCAGGCATCAGAGGTGCTGCTGAAATCACTGCATGGCACAAGCCCTTGGCTGCAGGATCCACCATGGAGCTGAGGATCACCAAACCACAGCAGCCTCACCCCTGTGGGCTCAGGCAAGGGCAGATTTGGTGTCCCTGCCATGGTGAGGCTTCTGGAGGTGTGTGGGGTTGCTGGTACCACTTATCCCTGCTGTGGGGTGAAGGTGGGGGAGAAAACCCACAGCTCCCACTGGTGATGGTGGTTTTCTGTGAATGCTGTGGCTTTGCAGAGTGATGCAGTGGGTGGATTTAGGGTTGCTGGAAAAGGGATGTGTCACCTTTCCTGCTGCCATACCTGCAGGCCCATGCCAGCACCCTCCTGGTGTTAGTGGAGAGAGCTGGATCAATCCTAGAAGGAGCTGAAACACTTCTGTGTTCACTTTTTGGTATATTTTTGTCTTTTTTTGTTGTTTTTGGACATTTGTCCCGAGCCACTCTGCAACCAATACTCCTGGAGTCGGTGTAAAGGCATCATCCTTTTCCATCCCTCGTTCAAGTGAGTTGTGAGGCCACTCACCCACCTGGGACTGGTGCATTCCTGCATCTAGAGACCCTCTGATGGGACCAGGTCCTTGCAAAGGAGACCTGGGCCATAATACCTTATGGAATGATGGTGTATAATAAAACCACTGCAGCAGCCCTCCAGGTGCCAGGGCTGGGGATCTCTTTCTTTGTTTTTTGTGTGCTTTTGTTTAACTGAACAGACAAGGAGCTGAGTGAGGGCTCACCTGTGTGCACAGGGATGTTGGGCAGGGAGGAGGGCAGAGGGCTGGGAGGGAATAACCCCCAGAAAATGGTGCTGCTCCTCCAAACCCTATGGATCACTTTGCAGTGACACTTATAGACAAGGAGCATTTTCTTGAACAAATATGGATCTAATGGATTAGGTCTGATCTAATTATGCATTCTGCATTAAGCCCATGCTCCCACTGTCTGTGGCTGCTAGCATAATTAAACTTAATGTACTTTTAATGATGTCTTCTTAACTCATGCATTCATATATGATTAGAATCAAACAGGACGAGCTGTCACGAGTCCAGGAGAGCTCTTGCAGCAGCTCCTGATGGGACTCATGTTGAAATATTAATAATGCAGATTTCAAGGTTACCAACATTGGTTTTGAAGTGAGGAAAGCTCGTCACGCAGTTTGAGCTAATCTGAGGCAATAAACCGGCTCCCCTTTCAAGTTCAGCCTCTTCCTGTCTTTCACATGTGCTCCTGGGAGCAGAGGAATTTAAGTTTTACTCGGTAAAGATGTTAAGTAAGTGAACTGCTCTGTGGGCAGCAGCTTTCAGAGAAGCTGGGACAGGAACATTGTGGGCACCTTTTGGGGCTTGCTGGGTGTTTTGTCCTGACCTCAGTCCTTTTCCTGCTGCTTTTCTGGAAATTGGGAGCAGTTTGTTTTAGATCTGGCAGTAAGAAGGCAAACTAATTATACTTCTGATCCTATGTGATCCAGTGAGACCCTCCCAGCCCTGCTGGCCTTATCCATAGCCCCCTTGGCACAGGGAATGTGCTCCCTTTGGCTGTGCCCCCTTTGAGAAGGGGTCTGGGGAAACTTTGCCATTGCTGCCCTGGCCCCAGCATCCTTCATGAAGCAGGCAACAATGAAATGTTGGGCTTTCCCCTCTTTTTCCTGTTTTTATGTAAACTTTTTTCAATGAGCCAATGGCCTGGCAGACAGGTTGTGTTCAGAGCTCCTGAGAGTGAGCTGTGAAATCGTCTGAAATCCTTCCAATGGGAAAGCATTGATTTATTACACTGTAACACTGATGGGAACAACACCCTGTACCTTTCATCTGGAAAGTCAGGACTTATAGAACACAACATGTCATTAATTTTGATGCCAGCTCGAACAGGGAAGGAATTACTGCTGAAAGGATCCAGAGAGCATGTAAAACCAGCCCTGCAGAGTAATGAACACACTTTGAGGCTGTTACTTTATACCCCATTGATCCTTAGGAATAGGAAGGTACTTTGACAGGTAATTTGGGCTATGAAAGGCATCTCAATATCTGTGTTTGCATGTTGGTGCATGAGGAAGGGGGTGATCACCCTTCTTGGGGTGAGGGCTGCAGTTTCACTGCTCTAGAGACAGCTCTCCCTTGGCACAGGTTCAGCAGGTGAGTTCATGGAGGTGATTCCCAGATTCCCAGATTTGCTTCTGGCAGTCAGACAGAAATGCCTCCCTGGGAGAAATGCACTCCAGAAAAAGGGAGATTAGCCCAAGTGCTCGTGGAACAGACAGGTAACCCAGCACTTGGCAGGGTTGTGGCTCCACAGAAGGGCTCCTTGCTGCCCAAGGACATTGTGAGAGGTTATGGGATCATTTCTGCCCAGGGTGGATCCACACTTCTGCCCTATCCCAAAATTAATTTGCTTTCTAAAGCTATATGGTGATAGGGACTTAGCTGCTTCTAAGAGAACACCACGTGCAAACCCAGAGCCCATTCCAGGTCCTGGAGAGGAGAACCTGGCAGTGCTGAGGGTTGTATTGATGTGCAGATGGAGGAGAGGTGGGGATGGACAGAAGGGAAATGGAAAGTGATGCTGAGTGTAGAATCCCAGGGTGGAAATAGGATTTTGATGGAGTGATCAGTCTCAAGCTACCCCTCTGCTCCTAGGAGAACTTGTTCTATGTTCTTGCACACTAAACTCATCCCTCTTGTAGACTCAAACCATCAGGACCAAGTGCTTGGAAAAAACCAGAGCAGCTCTGTAAGAAGGAGGGTGAGGAGAGTGTCATCTTTGTAATGAAGATGGAGCAACAGGGAGTTGGGGCTTGCATGTGGTTTTACCCCAAAATCCCTGCCTTCCTGCAGGCTGCTGGGCGGCTGTGCATGGCACTGTGATATCCTGATATCTCTGTTTTTAATTAATGAACTAGGTATCAGAGATGAGAGCACGGGGACTTCAGTCAGCAGTGGGGCATCAAGACACAAAACCAGCACTGGTGGGTGAAAAACTGATTTATGCTCACAGCTAACATGAAAGTAAACGGGGTATCTGTGTTTAGGAGGGGCCAGCAGCACAAAAGCCATCAGAGAACAGGCCACACAGGTCCCCAAAAGGGATTTGGGATTAAGCTAGTACCTCTGCTGGTAGGAACCCGTGTGTTCCCATCCTCAAGGTAGTGCCTAAGCTCTGACATGGCTTAAAAATGTGCACAGAAATGTTCCCCAGGGACCCAGAGCCACATGTGAGACCTGGGTGACTGACCATGTCATTGGAAACTGAACAGGAGCCTGAGTGTTCACAGTGAAAACTTCCCCATGTCTCCCAAAACTTCTGATGGACACCCAGCACTGAGCTGCTGGACCTGAACAGTGGAGCCAGTGGTACCCACTGGTTTACAGAACACTTTGATGCACCCCCTGTCCCTTCCCTGAACTTAGATGAGTTAAGTTCTCCTTGAACTTGGTGGCAGGTGGGACAAACAAGCCCAGCCAAATCTTTTTGGAGCATCCCAGCTCTGGATCCTGACCCCACAGCAAAGGAATGGATTGGGTGATGCATCTGTTGCTCTCCTGCTGCAATTCAGGGTTCAGTGAGGTTTTTTATTTTGCTTCAATAACTGCTGAAGATGGATTCTTGCTGGAGACTTTAGAAGGAATATGTGGTTTTGCCACTAGGAGGAAATTTTGTCTTATTTATGCTGAGATATAAAGGAACGTTTCTTGTGTATTTTTGCAGTCTCACCGGGAACCAAGAGTGAACCACTGAGCAAGAAGGGCATTTTGTGACAGAATCCAAGCCCCCAGCACAGCACTGGATCCCTAGGGAATTGCGGAAGACCAAACTGGGCTGATCCAGGATAGCCTGCCCTTGGGAAGCCTCTCCTTCAGGCCCCAGTACTTGGGAATCTCTTGCTCTTTGCAGCCTCAGGGTTCACTGTCCCTTTCAAAACTTATTAATTCTGTCCCTTGCTGATTCTGTATTTAAAACTTACCAGTGGGGAGTCACCACTTGTGGATGCTGGAGATTCTGGTTCTCTAACCTTGGCCCTGTGGGATGCCTGGTCCAAAGGCACTTGTGTGTCCCAGCTTTCCCAGATGATAACTGGGAGTGAGGATGTGGGAAGGGGACTCCTTCCACACCTGTGACACCAAGTGCTCCACAACACCATGACATGAATGAGTGCAGTTTACCTCAGGATCTGTCAGTATTTGCATAAATGTCCAACACCCTTTAAATCCTCTTCTCTTTTCCCCTCTCAACAAGCTTTTGGATGAGGAACTTAGCAGTCAGTTGTGTGAAAACTGAGTGAGAAGCATCTTAAATGTCCAAGCCTCTGAAACAGCATGGGAGCTCCTAGGAAAGCTGATCCTGGTAGGGATTTTTGGACCAGTGCTGGTTCTGAGTTTTCTCTGAGCTGGCCATGTCTTCCCTCTCTGTAAAAACAGACTAAAATCCTCTAATAGCCCTCCTCAAAAAATAATCCCACAAGACTCCAAACAAAGCAAAATAATAAATTTTGAACTCAATGAATATTTAGTTTCCTAACTCTTGGGTAAATATTAGATAGATTCCCAATTTCAACCTGAAGCAGTTTATTTGGCTGCTGTTCACAAGTCAGACACAGCAAAAATCAAAGAAATCTCTTTTGATTCAGGTTGGGTAATATTGCCTGAGGGGTAACATCATTTTCATTTCCACACATCCAGCACTGGCACAAAACGGCATGGACAGGTATGAGATATGGATCATGGATCCTTGGTTCTAAAATTCCAGCTGATAGTTTTCTTATTTTTTGTGTAAATAATAATTACCAATAAAAATGTTGCTTCAAAAAAAGAGAATGTGAAAAGAAAAACACCATTGCATTTGATAAAGCAAAATCCTTTGCAGTACTGCCAAAAGAAAAGAAAATAAAAGAAAGGAAGAGAAACCAAAAGAGAGTTAAAAACAAATATAGCTGTTAAATAAAAGATCCAGGTACCAAAGAGCAAAATTTAATGAAAGCCAAAACTGTTAAATATGGAATCCTGTTGAGAAAAAATGTCAATGTCTTCAAGAATTTTACCATTACTCTATTTTTAAGAAAAGTGTAGTAAAAATACATATTACAAGTTTACATTTTCCACGCTTTTGTCCTATTCACCTTTTTTTTTCTTTTTTTTTTTTTTTTTTTTGTTTTGTTTTGTTTTGTAACCCCTCCACTGATCAAAAGCCTTTCACACAGCTGCATCTCGCATCTTCATGTCACAGGTGGCCAGTTCTAGCAGTGCTGCTGCTCTCGAGGCTGCTGTGACCTGCGGCCATGGGGTCCTGCTCCTGGAGGAGGATGGGGCACTGGTGGCTACCAGCAGCCTGTTCCCACCACACTGGCCCAGAACACGACAAGACCTGGGACAGGAGACTCATCTGAGGGCTCTGGACATGGAAAAAAAGAGCTTGTGCTGATAAGGATGTCTCCACTTGTGCTAGTGTTACACAGAACTGAATTAAAAAATTCAGAAAAGCAGATTAAAAAGAATGATAAGCAACAGAAAGCGCCCTGAAATGGTGCTTGGAGTGGCTGTTAGCACAGTTCATGTTCAATGATGAGAGACGAAGATCACAATGTTCCCAGTTTTGGACAGAGGAAAACATTGGCACAAGACATGCTGTGCCCAGGCTTAGGACCTTGACTCTGACTTGCTGGTCTCCAAATTGTTGCATGACAAGTGGATAAGTGGAGCAGATGCTTCAGACCAGGCTGGTGTTAGAAGTGGTAAATGTATTGCTCTGCACAGTCATACACTAATGGAAACTGGAGTTCACACAGTTTCCAGCCTTACTTCCAGATTCTTCTCATAGACCCATGCCAGTGATTTGCCTGCATCATTTTCTCTTCACCCTCCCTTCTTTCCTGGCTCCTCTCTTGCTATGTTGCACAAAACAGAAAAGAGTAAAGAAAATGAGAAAAAGCAGCTCAGAATGCTCCAGCAGCAGCTCAGTCCCTGGACAGGTATTGGACTCTGTGAGAACCTTTGAACTTTGTTTGCCATGAGTGAGATGGGAGCAGGCCAAGTGGGCTCACTGTAGCCCCTGCCCCACAGATCTTCTCCCTCACCAGGTGCTCCCCTGGGAATCCTTCACTTGAGAATGTCACACCCCTGAGGTCTCTCAGGCCCACCAGGGTGGGGAAGCATTTGTCTGTCCATGCCAGAGATTCACAGAATGAACCTTTTGTGTGGTTCTGGAAAACCGTTCTTGCCCCCTTGACCTCCAGGCCTGTGGCTGAACCCCCTGGCACTGTGGGTTTCTGCAACTCCAAGTTTGGGGTCAGCAGCCTGCTTTCCTGACTTGTGGATGCTTCCCCCTCTCTAAGCAGAGTGGGAATCTGCTACGCTTGGCTTTGTACCCAGACAGGCCCCAGCTTGGTGGGGAGATTGAGTGTGACCAGCATGTCATGGTTGCTTGTATGATCTCCTCCTTGGTTTGCTTCAGCAGCTCCTTCAAGGAATCCATTCTGGCCAGCTACCTACAAATTGTCCCTCTGAGTTAGGAAAGAATGGCCATAAAGGGATTTCAGAGCAGGAGGGCAGGGTGGTCCCCGTTGCAGCCCATGACTTGTAGCACGTAGCGCTGGTTGATTGGCAGCTGTCTAGAACTGGGTGTCTGGAGATGGCCTGTTCCTGGCCCAAGGTGGTTCCCTTATGTGACCACCAGAAAGGGAGCACACACAGAAGCTAAGCAATGAAGAAATGGTTCACAATTGCTTATTAGCCCCCAATAACCTGGGCAGGAGAGTCACACGTGAGGGGAATAAATACCACATTTACTTTCCCTCTTAGCAGCCGACCGTGATCTCAGACCAACCCTCTGCTCCAGTCTGCCACTCTCCACTTCAGGCACGTGATTTTCCTCTTGAATCACCGCTCATCATCTCTGGAAGAATTACTGCTTTGTCCTCACGCTACCTGGGCTTTCCAAACTCACCCATCACTTCTCCCCCTGTAAAACAGCCTCGTGTTTGTGTTCAGGTTTCTTCCTGCATCGAGTCCTTCATGCTGCAGGGAGAGCTGGGGCAGCTCTGTCTGCCTTGCTGAGATAACTCCACAGCCCAAGTTCACCACAGAACAACAAAGGCAGAACCACGATGGACAAAAGAGGTCAATGCTGACGCCCTGCACTGAGTTCAGCTTGCCACATATTGGTCTTTCTTTTTTTGCCTTTAGTAGCTCAGACGTTGTGGTTTGCATCCCAAACTAAACCAGATTGAAGGACTGAGCAGGGAAGGGGGAAAGGGCTGATGTTACCCTGACACCACAGGAATTAGTAAGAAAAAATATATATATTGCACACACTAAGACTTATTAACAACCAAGTTAAAACAAAATGGCATAGTCCTCATTAGTGTTCCAGTGGTTCTTTGATCAGGGATGGTTCACGAGTCTGTAAAATCCCATTACACTCTCCTTATTGCAGTACAGACCTGTTTCTGTTCTCCTGCCAGTGGATCTGTTTGCAAATAAAAAGGGAAATTTATTTGATTTCCTTGAGAAGATCCATCCAATTGTCCCTTCTGTCATCATCGTTTGTCTTGTTGGTGTTGGGTATGTTTTTTGGCTCTGGAGAGGTGGAGTTGGGCTGCCCCTGCTCTCACCCAGGAAATGGGTCAAAAGGCCAATTATAATCCCGTAGCTCCCAGGGACATGCCAGTGCTGTGGCTCATGCATGGGATTGTCTGCATGGATTTGGGGAAATCGTGGCTGACCACACGTCCATTTTCTCCACTGCCTCCTGCTGCAGCCGGCCTGGGAAGGGTTGATGTCCGTATGGCTTCGTTGATTGATTGCTGTGGGATTAAACAAAAACCCTTTTTAGGAAAGACGGGGGGGTCTCCCCCTGTCCTTTGCAATGTTGGAGAAATTATAATATTAACCAGTGTGTTCTTTCTGTAACTGTTCTCCCCTTCCTTGTCTCCATTCAGACTCTCACTTTCTGCATGTCCCCACTGCATCTGCTCTGTTCATTCACACCTCTTCTACATGCAAAATTAAATGTTTCAGCAGTATTTTGGGGTATAAAGCATCAGTGCCATATGCCAAAAACCTCTTCAAACTCTACAACATAAGAACAGTCATCCTGGATCTGAGCAGAGGTATTTTACACACTTCCCCCATAGAGATGCTATTGCTACTCCAGGACTGTTATGCACGGTGGACTCTGATTCACTGCAAACATATGTTTAACTTTCCTCATGTGACAACTTGAGCATGTGCCTGTGTTTTTGTCTACAGTGATGACGGGTTACTAGGAAATGCAAGCCTAATTCGGGAAACAAAATTTCATCTTCCTGTTCCAGATCCATCCAAAACATTCGCTTTCAGAGATCTAAGGAAACCACCTGTTTAGAACAATTTAACTAAAAGATAAAGCCAATTTGGTTTCTTTGCACTCAAGCTATCTCCAAGGGCACCATCATTATTTCTGGACTGTGATATTCAGGTGAAGAATTATCCCTAACAGATAAATCTGGAATAGCTACTGAGTTATTGAATTCTGACACTTTTCTTGCAGTGCATTTGTGCCATACCTAGCTTTACAGTGGACACAAATGATAATCTGATCTTTGTAGTTCCATGGACACTATTTGTTCTTATTATTTTACCCCTGTGCTCAAGGTACCTCTCATTGCCTGTGGAATTTCCTGGACCTCAATGGGAAAAGAGCTGTAGCACATTTTCAGTGCATTAGAAATGTTATTATTGCTGACAAAACACTGAGCGTGCTGTGAAATGGGGACATAAAACGCAAAGAAGCAGTTGCGTATTTTCCTTATGATTCTGGGTGAGTTTCAGTGAAATAAAAACCTATTTGGATTTTTTGAAACTCACTGCGTGCTTCATATTTCCATAACAAATTCCATGCTCATGGGAGAGGTCAAGATGAGGAACACAAGGGATGTGTCACACATCCCTCTGCCTCCCCTAACACCACGGTATCTGTGTAAAGGATTGCCCAGATATATGTTCTCCACAGGTGCTGCCTTAAATGTCTATCTCCAAGGCTCTCAAATCTAATTCACTCTTGACACAACACTCAGAAATTCAGGCACGCCAGAATTTAAGGCTGAAACAGATCTCCTGGGCTGTAGGAAATATGCTTCTGCAAGACCATGACAGGGTGGAGTTTAAAAAAAACATTACAGGAGACATTGGAGGCCAATTTCTCTCAAAGAGGATCCATAATTCTGGGATTTGGAGGCCCACATCATCCATTCCAGGGCAACAATGCTCTGAGCATGTATTGGTGTTGTCAGCCTGGAAATGGTGCCAGCAGGGTGCCAGCAAAGGGAACAACAGGATGTGAATCATTACTGCACTCTCCCAGTTTTATCTTGCTGTTAGGAGCCTGGGTTTGGTGATTTTTCCATATTGCAGCACAGGCTGTATCACACCAGCCCCAGCACACTTCATCCGTGCTGCACACATAGCCTGCCTTCATTCATTTTAAGGAAATTCAATGTGTTTCTGTTGCTGCTTGTGCTGTGGTTTTGCTCTATGTCTGGATTTTGAATTAGCATTCTGCCACATGTCTGATCTTGCATCAGCTCCCCATGACAGCCCATTTTTGACCCTCTCTCAGCTTCCTCAGATGCTCCTATTCCTTTCTAGCAAGCTGAGTGACACAGCCACTTCATTGTCCCTATGTCTTGGCTTTCCACCCATGGTCTGCATCCGTCTCTGAAGGCAGCTTTGGAGCCGGGGGAGGATCAGAGAGGAGGTGTGAAAGGCCGTGGAATGGGTTGCCACCTTCATCCGCTTTGATTCACTTCTGGACTTGTAACAAAACTCGATTAAGGCAACCAGCATGGCGAGTCCGAGCCCACCGATGAGGATATAGAAAACCCCCGCCACATTGCTGAGGCTCAGCGCGCTCGTCTTGTCCTGCAAGAAACAGGAGAAGGGAGGGAAGGGAGGGCACATGGGAAAGGAGAACAGCAAAATTAGCATGGGATTGCTCTGGGAAGGGTGCTGCACAACATAGCAGTACTGGCATTACATCATCTTCCTCGTTAAATGAACAAGTGACATTTCTAAGAGCGTTTTTTCAATTTTTAATTCGGTGTCTAGTAAATCTAATGTTTCCCTCACACAAACAAATAAACATTTCCTCAGCAATGTGACTCTTGGTAAAGGTTTGGGATCCCTGTTTTTCAATCAGCTAGCTTAAATGCTTGTTTTATCCAAAATGTCTAGTTTGAATTATTGATTAAAGGAGGAAAAAAAATTGAAGTTTTCCTCCTCTGTGACATTTGCTCGTCCCTGATGTCTTGCCTGGAATAACCTGTTCTCTTGGAAATGCTCATTCCTTCATTCCTAGATTGTTTCCCCCGCAAATTCTGTTGCTGAGCAACACATTGAAGTGGATGGGTTTTTTTCCTTTTTTTTCCTCTTCCTTTTCAATTCTGGGGTTGAGGTGACACCTGAGCTGTCCTCAGAAACTCATTTGATTTCTATGTAATAAGGCAGTTATTTCATATGCAATCAAGGCCTGCTGATGCATGTCTAAGCTAATTATTTGGTTGGCAATAAACAGGGCTATTAATGAGCCGCAACTTTTAGTCAGCAGCCACATTCTGATTTTACAATTGCCTAATGAATCGTCACGGCTCTCTGGGGAAGAGACAAAGCTCAGAAAGACTCATTTCACTGCGAGGGAAACCAAGTTCTAACATCTAACCCTGATGTCACCCCCTGTAGCTTTCAGAACCTTCTCCTCCACGACTTCCAGGTCGAGTTGGGGTGTGAGAACAATCTGGGCAGCAACAGGATCCCAAACTTGGCTCAGCTCCTGTTTCTAGGACAGGCTTTCTCTGCAGTGAACCAGACAGAGTCCCCTGCTCCATGCTTGCTGCTGCTCTGCAGTTTTCACTCCATACCTATTTGACAGCACAGATTCCCCAGGGCCAGCCCAGCAGCTCAGTGCAAATCTGCTGGGGCCACCAGAGTCTGAGCAGCATTGACAGCCCTGCTCTGTGGACGTGGGAGGGAAACTGCACGTGGCTCATTTGAGATGTAGCCACACATTTAAAGGAGAGCACTGGTGCCTGTGGAAGTGTCTGCAGCTGGTGAGAAGCCTCTGCACAGCTCTTGGTGTTCCTCTCTGCTGCTCCATGGACACATGGACTGGTGGGTGGCACAGCCTGTTCCTTGCCCTTGTAGGACAGCTGATTCTTGGCAGGCTTTACAAGAAGCAACCCACAGTTTTTGGGAAGGGAGGGGATTCAGGAATCAGAAAAGGATATTGGAGTGACGTTGAGAGGGTCCAAACTGGAGCATCAACATGAGCATGGAAGGTTTCACTACAGGGCAGTCTGCCTGACAATGGTATAGTCTTTCAGGCAAGTATGTTTTTGCAAAGGATTTTGTGTTTTTCTGTATTAGGGTTTGGTGGCAAAAAAGTCAACCCTCAAGGCATGAAAATTTCTCAATTTTCACAATTAAAATAACCTCTTGTAACAGAAGTAAATATGATTTTTTTTTTTAATAAGAAGAAAAGTAGGTTCCAGTCAAGAATGCTAAAAATTATTTTTTCTTCTATTTCTCCTTGATCTGACCCACTGCCCATGCAAGCTGCCAAGCTTCTTCCCAGCTGGAGCTCCCACTGTAGGCTCTGGTACCATGGGGAGCAACCTTCCATCCTGAACCCTCTGCTGAAAGATGCAAAGAGGGCCATCCCTGCAGAGTTTCAGTTGCTGGAAAAAACTCCATGAGTGGTCTCATTTTCTGTGCTTTGCTGATTGATCACTTTGACAAGGGACTTGTCGTGGTCACCATGTGCTGGTGGAAAGATTGAGTTTCTCCCTTGTATAAGCTTCATGCACTGGCCAGGTTTTGATCTTGATGCTTCCTGTGTGCTCTCTGTAATGAGAGATGTCTGCAAATATCCTCTTAATTTCTGCAGTTTCAATATTTGAAAGATTATTTATCTGGTCATTTTCTAATCTGCCTTCATGCAGTTTTCCCCTCAGGCTTGACTGTATATTTGTTCAGTCATCTCTTCTCTGCAGATTGTTGGGTGTACTTTTAAGCACCAGTTGGGAAATGCTGGGAGTTTTTTAGTGGAGATGTAGAAAAGCAGAGCAATCACTGTGAGGAAACTGTGTTATAACATATCAGGTACTTTGCCCATTAAAATTCAGTCTGAAGGAGCTGCCCCAACTTCAAGGAGGGGTAAAGACACTAAAAGGGGCTGCCCTTCTCAGCATCCTAATCTTTTAGCCGGGCTCCTTAATGAAATGCGGCTGATTAGCACATACTGTCTGCTCAGAGGGAAGAATGGGGACAGGACAGGATCCTGTTTATCTGTGTATTCCTAATGATTGTCAGCCTAATTGTTCACCTTGATTTAGCAGTAGGGTGGAAATCTCCACAATATCAGGAATGTGCAAGCTTTGTGCAAAAGGATGACACTCTAGACAAGAGAAAAGCCATTGATGCTCTCCTTCAAATAAATGGATCAGTGCCATCCATACTACAGTCTTTGACTTGCAGCCATAGATCCTTAGGAAATCTGCATTCCTTGGCTCTGTTGGGCATGGGAATACACAAATGTCAGGGTTTATTTGCCATGATATTTATTTCCTCCCCCAGTTTGGGGTTCATGGTCCAATGAGGCACCTCCTCAGCTGGCTGTAGTGGCAGAGCAGTCTGGCAGCCAGGAAAGGCTGCTGGTTCTTAATTCCCACTTTCCTCCTCATGCCAGCAGCAGCAGAACAACCAGTAAGAGAGAGGAGATGACCCAAAGCAGTTTCCTGCACCACCACTACAATTCATTTTGGAGCTGTTATGTTTTTCTTACATTTACTTTGCAGCAACATTATTATTGTTATTGTTATTACTCTTATTACTGCTATTCCTATTATTACTGTGACACTCTGGGTGAACTGAATGTTGTATTATCCAGAAGGCAAAGAAAAACATTGAGAGACACA